>NC_090449.1:502942318-503567318 GCF_031143425.1 Pleurodeles waltl | reverse complement strand
CCGACAAAGAATCAAAAACAGATACTAAAAGGACAAAAACAGAGCCTCCAGCCCCAGGTTATCCTATCAAAAACAAAACTGAATTAAAGGAAATGATGGACACCATTCTTAAGAGCTTTGTGATGTCTTACATCTTGCCTAAACAACAAAAGTCAGTATGGACATCATGCAGTAAGATGTGGCAGGTATGAGATCAGATATCAATCAAATATCTGATTGGCTATCTTCAGCAGAGCAGCACATCAGTGACCTTGAAGACAAATCTCGCTCTGCAAGGAAATACCTTACATAAAATGTCAACAGCAATGCAAAGCTCTACTGCTGAACTTGAGGACAGAAATAGAAGGGGCAACATAAGATTTGTTGGCTTTCCTGAAAACAGCAAAGAAGATAATGGGTCATGCATTGCCTTTCTGGAAGACTGGCTCCCCTGCAACACTAATATTTCCTTTGACATATGTTTTCAACTTGAGAGAGCGCACCATATCTCTACATAACAAAACGATTGTGCTTCCTCAATGGGCCCGCTTGGACCAATAATCTGCAAATCCCTGCATTATCAACATGTGGAATTAATCCTGGGCTTCATACGTTCTAACAGTATGTAAGAGTAGATGTGTCACCAGCTCACAGGACTATTCCAAGACCACTATCCTAATGAGGAAAGGCTTCCTCTCTCTCAGACCTACGCTATGGAATATGGAATAATGGGGTACTTACTGTCATCACCAAACAAGTGAATATTACTGTACTAGACACAATCTCAGATCAAAACTAATTTTCATTTGATGAACATATATGGACCCAACACTAACAACATAACATTCTAGGAACACGTACTGTGGACTGGGACACTTTTCCATTTAAAAGTGTCCCAGTCTGGAGAGGCAAATCATCTCCAGCTGATTGCCCATAACAGTTTGCTAATGTAGTCTCTATCCATCAGTTTATATCTGCTGCATAATTTATCAGAAGTGCCATTTTCAGAACCCAGCTGTTTGAATAATTCTTATCTTAAGGTCATACGAAACTTTGCAAACTTAATACTTTCATTTATCAATTTTCATTAAAAGGCTATAGTGACAACATGTGTTACCAAATTTTGTCCAATAGCAGCTTTTTTATATGTAGCAGTTTCCCCTTTGGTGCCTTCTTGAAATTTGAAAAACAGTGTGTTAGCGTGCCTGGTCCTTTATAAGTAAACTTTCAAGGGAACGTGCATAGGTCGATGAACCTTTTGATTCGCATGGAGTGTCCTAGCTAGGGTCTGGGAGGTGTTCCAAATAGTCAATACACAAAAACTCAATAAACATTAGTTGTCGTTAATAATGAATCAATGAAACATCACACCATGAACTTTCAGTCATGAATAACCAGAACTCATTATACGTTTTAGTAATTTCATTTCCCTATTAGTTACAATACTAAGTCATGAGATTAATTCAACACAATTCAATTCAATCAAAGTTTCTGTATTAGTTTATTATAAGGTGCCAAAAACATAATCTAATCAAAACTTGCATCAAAACATATTCTAATGCATTAGCAAAAGTAATCTGAAGAACCAAAGGCAATAAATCTTTTCTACGCATAGAGTTCAGCGAAACAGTCCATCAATCATTTGCCTCTGAATCTGTCAGTCGTCATATAAGGAAACCTCATCTAACCCAGATTAACATCAGCATGTGGGACTTCATGCAAAAAACAATTTAGAACAGGAATTTAGAAAACATTTAGCTAAGAAGGCTAATTAGACAGCGCAGTACCTAGAAAGGAAAGGCACAAAGTTATAGTTCAGTCACATTGTCATATCTACCTATCCTCAGTATGGATCAGCAACAGAGCCAGTCTTCGTCCTCAGGTCATCAGTCAATCAGCATCACATCAGGCTCTCATGTATATGAGCCCAATGACAGAATCTCGAAACACCTCTGGGATCTCGCAGTCTCACTCCCCTAACATCTAGCATCTGCATCTAACATCTGAACTCTCGTCTCTCTGCCACGTTGTTATATCGAAGTTGCCCAGACAATCCCCCAATTTCCAATTGGTCAATTAATCACAAGTTATGACTCTATCCTCTATAGTTGCACTCTTCCAAATCTATGCATTCTAATATTTCACAGTTCACATGTCGGTGATTGGTCTGCTTTACGATGTCCTCATCATCTGGCTCGTCAGGTATCAAAAATGTTGCATCTTCTTCTCCAGTCAGTGCCTTCATTGTTTGAGTCCTGGGAAAGTCCATCTCATACATGTTATACATTTATTAGTTACAATTACAAGAACATCATCTCCTGTCCGTCGGTTCTCACAAAAAGATCTAGATGAGCATTTTATTAAAACAATAAGCAGTTCACAGTCAGCTCATTTTTTCATCACATTTCTATTAGACACTAAGGGCCATATGTACGAAAGCTTTTTCCCATAGACACAGAATGGGTAAAATCCTTTCGTACATCTGGCCCTAAGAAACTCAGCTTTTTGCATGAGGCCTGGCAAGACTAGGCCAAGACTCTCGCTAAGTTAGGGCCTACAATTATTGTAAGACATAGATTATAGCTCTCAATATGACATATTACTACATAATTTTAATACGTTGTCCATATTTTCATGTATGCTAGTCACTTATTAGTACATTCGTGAATTCTGGTGGCCATTCTCCCTTGTCACAATTTCAAACATGCACATTAATTTTTCTACGTTAACCATTTTCTAACAAACTCATTATTAGAACACATACACACTCATCAATAATTTTTAATTAAGTAATTTGCGTTAACAAGTGCAAGTGTATTACATCTGCTTATATTGCTGCCACAACATGGCCAAGTTAAATTGTATAACTGCATGAGGGATGTTGTGTTTAAGCCTAAAAACTGATCACATTGTATTTATTTTCATTTTGTTCAGGACCTCATTGCACACCAACACTCCCCTCTCCACCCACATAGGTAACTGGATAATAACCTCGCATAGAAATCATTGTTGGTCTAAACACTTTTAGAACAGATACTGGTTCTCCCAGGGGAGGATGCATATGGATTGCTCCATCAACGCCAGAAACTGTAAATCACAAAAAGATAGCAGCAGAAGGGGTATATGTCTTGTTGCTCGGAAAGCTAGATGGAGTAAATGTGCTTCTGCTGAATATCCACCCAATGTGGAAGATGCACAAAGGAATTGCTTCAGAACATTCTGTGGATCCGGTTGTTCAACAATGATAATTTGGATTTTCTGTCAAAGGTCACGGTAATGCACTCGACCTTCTGCTGCACTTAGGAAAGTATCATTTGGCTTCAGTTAAGAGATGGTGACAGACATGGGAAGCCAGTGAACTTGTTTCAGCAGGGAAGTACTCCCAAAACACTTTGTAGAGATAAAAGGCAGACAGGGTAGAATAATTTATAAGCACAAGGGTAGTAATAAAATGTTTTGGATTTGTATGAACCTGTGCCCCTCAACCAGGCTGTTGACAACATGTTACAACAGATAGGCTTACATGGTATCACAGGTTATTAAGAATTTGCCCTTGAAGAGCCCTTTATGAGAATAGAACTACTATATGTCATAGAAGAATTAAAGACAGGAAAATGGCCAGGTGAGGATGGTCTCCCTGCTGAGTTTTATAAAGTGTCTTGGTACATACTTGAAGACAATTTTTTTGTTTTTTATGTAGTCAGGGAGATAGGGACACTGCTTAATTCTATGTGTGGGACCAGTATTGTAATGTGTAGATGACTTCCAATGTTGAATATTGATAATAAAATACTCAGTAGTGTACTGACTAATACATTAAAGCTGGTGATTATGAGTATTTTACACAAAGACCAATGTGAGCTTACAAATTAATTTTTGGGTGGTTGATGCTTAATGTTCGCACATCTGAACACAAAAGAACAATGTCCAATAATGAATGCAGCGAGTCCTTGAAAGGGTGCCAACCTGGTAGAAATACCCAACCACCAAGGGTATTACTTTCACTAGATCAAAAAGAAGGAAACTTCCTTGAGCCGTGCTGGAAAGTAAATTTCTTTAATTTAGAGTCTTAAATGTAGTATATAGTGGGGGCCCTGATAAGCCCATTCACCCGTACTCTCCAGGTCCCTGAGAGTCGGAAAAACGATGTCGGCGTGCACACGCTGTGATTAGAAGTAACTTCTAATCACAGCGCGCGCACACCAACATTGTTTATACTACATTTAAGACTCATGGAGTGCTGGCTTCTATGGCCCCAACGTCATTCAAAACTCACGTTTCCTGCGACTAGGAAACACTATTAATTATTTCAGGAACTAATCCATTTGCATGGTTTCTCTTTGGATACGTCCTCTTTTGTTTACAATTCTGCCTTGAAAAAGTCCTGTTGGACGAAACACGTGTTCACTTCTTTCTTCATACATATGTTTCTATGTTTTGAACATAAAGAATTAAAGATTTTTGTCAGGTGAAAACTACCTTCTGGAACGTTGGACTTTTATTCACTGTGGACTATTATCTGGAGTGCCCTGGTATCTCTGTATTGAAATTTACCAATGTGGGCTTGTACCCTTTAGGAATACCAGCCAAATGTTGTGCGGATTAGCCATGTCTCGGAAGAAGGGGAAAACGTGTTATTGGTGGAATCATTAAATATGGAGAAAGCCTTTAGTACTGTTGCTTAAAACTGCTTCTTCGTCATGCTGAAATAGTTAAGATTTTCCAAAAACTGACGGATGTCCCCACTGTGGCATGCATCCCCTGCCTCGCTAGATGTTGAAGATGTTGGTTTGTCCAGTGGCAAAGTCACTGATGGCTCCACTGTTGGGTAAACTCCTTCTGCATCATATACAGCAGCTTTTATGATACCAGAAGGTGTGCCTGTTTTGGGCAGCAATTTTGGCAGCATTTCGGCTATTTATTTTCCAGAACATGACCACCTTGCACAACACGGAATGAACTATGGGTGTGTCCACATGGCATCTTTGTTGTGATGTGGCCTAATGGACAGCTACCGACTTTGGGATTGGGGAATCAGGTTGACTCAACATCCTGTGACTCTGGGGAAAACACTTAATTCTCCCTGTACCTTACAAAACAAGCATTGGCAAAGCCAATAAGTCTGGGTTGCATTAATAAAAAGAAAAAAAAAGTAGTGCGGGTGAGAGAAGCAACATGGATGGGCAGAGCAACAGGATGGTGTCTATAGAGGAGTGGGTAAGCAACAATAGGGGAAAACACTGAGTGAGGAAGAAACAGGAGTGGGGTTGCAAAGCAGCACAATGGTGCTGGGAGGAGAATGCAACCAGGGGTGGATGTAGCATGAAGGGGGAAGCAACAGGAGTCCTGTGTGGGTTTGAGAGGAAGCAACAAACAAGTCAGGGCTGTGAAAGCGCTCTAGTAGTGAACGCAGCGGGGAAGGCATAGACGAGGGAGACAGCAGGAAAATACACACACTCTTGTAGAGTACGTAAACAAAAAGAAAACAGTAACTCCTGGAAACAGAGCTATGAAAGGACACAAGTAATGGGTCCATGCTACAGTAGAGGGTCAAATCCAGCAAGAGGAAGTGAAGCCCACACTTGCTAATGAATTAGAAGCAAGCAAATGAGAGTGACAGTCAAGCCAACGAATGGTAAGTGATGGGCGGGCTCCAAGTCCACTGTAAGGGAACAGAATGTCTTGAAACAGACAGCACATGTACTGTGAGATCTAAATATGAATCTCACCTTGTGTAAAGTCATTTAGTGCTCATGTAAAGCATTGTAAAGTCCTTGGGCCAAGTCCATGATAGATTTTTAAAAAAATGACAATGTATAGCTCAGTACATGCCATAGTGTAAAGCTTTTCGGCCTCTGCGAACAGCAGTAATCACAATTAAAAATATAATTTTTTATGTAGTTTTGTTTTTGTTACTTTACTTTTACTGTTTACTTTTCCACTCTATTTTCCACTATTTTTATTGTTTATTTTTTTTTTAACTTGAGTTTTATTGTCATTTTTTAACAGATTTGCGTTTTGTAAGCATTGTGCCGCGGATGACTGTTGGGAAGACCGTATTTCGTTTTCTGCACCGCTTTGGTCAACTCTTTTAAAGCATTAATATGGCTTGTCTATAGTGGTTAAAATGATTGGAACCCTTCTTACACCATGTTACTTATGGGGCAAGCTAATTTATTCACCATAGTGCCTCTTGTACTGTATTTCATAGGCTGCCTTTCGCCATCCTTCATAATGACTAGAGCTGCACGCACACTACAGAATCAGGCTTCAGAGTCGGAAGCATTACACCAGATAAGTGCTCCCCGGTCATTTGTGCATGTCTAGCACAATCTGATCCCAGGCTGATACATGAAGTGCCAGGGCTCAGTAAGTATGGGCCAAGGTCTGGAGCTATTCTCAGGATGTGGGTGTTTGGGGGCGGGAGGCCCTTTGAACAGCAGCTCAGGCAGGTGCCTATTAAGGATGACAGAGGAAGGTATCACTTAGATGCAGATGAGAGAGCAGAGCAGCTGTGGATTCTCGTAAAGGGGTCAGACCATTCTGTGCAGAGGGGCAGTGTCAGTGGGAAGGGCTTTGCACTGTGAAACGTTGAAAAAATAATATTACCTGAATGTACAATATACCTCACAAACGTTATAGTCACTTGGCACTGTGTCCCCCAATATTATTAAATGGAACCCTGGGAGTGAGATTACATCCTGTATGTCAAGTGTTTACACATTTATTATGGATGCCGTACTCGAGAGATTCATAACCGCATGAGTACACAGCCTTTCATTCTTCAATGGATGACGAACTGACCTTGTTTGATTAGGGGAATAACAGCACCTCTGAGCAATAACAATTGTTATACGCCTGCATTGTAGATTCAGTGGCTGGTACTCGAAACTGGCACAGATTTTGGGCATGTTTATCTGTCTGTGTTGAGTGAGATTAGGGGCAGGTGTTAATGGCATTACCAACACATATGGTCAGAGTTCGGCGTGTGGGCAGTTAACAACGATTACAGAGGGCATTACGCACTGTTAATGAGCTCATTAGAAGGCAACAATACCCCATTATTTATTTACCGAGAAATGTTTCAGTTTGTGGTGCGCAAGTTACATAAATAACATTTTACACATGTTCTGACCGGGGTTTGGAGAGTCCTTAGAGTTACGTCACGCTTAATTGGCGCGCTAATGACTGGCATACAAACAAGATCACCGCGCCAGGTCTTGACTCGTGTACTGCTTGTGCTCCGGGGATGTGTGATGTGTGAACATCGCTATTAGTAGGTGATCTGAAGAGACACTCGAGGTTTCGACCTTGCATTTCTCTGTCTTGACAGCAATTACGCCGGGCAGCGTGTCCATGACTTAAGAGCGCAGAGAGCACGGGAAGCGCCGGGGAGTTGCAGGTTGTAAGAGCGGTTCTGTGAAAGAAGTACGGGGAACACTTAGGCCACCATTACGAGCTGCCCGGTTCCTTGCGACACGCAGGTCAACAGGTGCAATAAAAATAACACCAATTACCGGGCCGCTTGCTCTGAGTGAGGGCCTAAATGTTATGGGAAGGAGCGCGCACGCTTGGGGTCACAAGGTCTCGGCCAGTTATTTATCTGGCACAGTGCTTGAAATAGGAATATAAAAGTGACAGTACTCACTATCCCAGCGTACCCGTTTGCCACTCACCGGTACTCTTCTGTTAAAAGTATTGCTCCCATGCTGAGAAGTGCTGCTACCGCCCATTGAAAGTACTGCACCCCTGCCGAGAAGTGTGTATACTATTCCACAGGAAGTATTGAACCCCTGCTGAGAGGTGCTGGTACCTCATTTGAACAGTGAAAGTACTGCACCTGTGCTGAGAAGTGCCAGTACTCTCCCCTTGAAAATAATCCACCACTGATGAGGAGTGCTTGTACCTCCTGCGGAGAGTATTGCTTCTCTGCTAAGAAGTGCTGGTAGCGCCCTTTGAAAGTACTGCGACCCTGCTGAGAACTGTGGTACTCCTCACTGAAAGTTTTGCACCCTTCAAAAGAAGTGCTGGTAACTCCCTTTCAACGCACTACACCCCTGCTGTACTACTGCTGAAAGTATTGCTTCCCTGCGGAAAAGTGTTGGTAGCGCCCATTGAAGGTACTGCACCCATGCTGAGAAGTGCGTTATTGAAAGTATTGCACCCCGCTGAGGAAGTGTGTGTACTCTTCCATTTAAAGTACTGCACCCCCAATGAGAAGTGCTGATATGTCCTGTTGAAAGTAATGCACCTGGGCTGAGAAGTGCCAGTACCGCTCATTGAGAGTACTGAACCCCTGATAAGAAGTGCTTGTACTCCACCATTGAAAATATTGCACCGCTGCTGAGGAAGTGTCGGTACTCTCCTTGAAGGTATTGCTCCCCTGCTGAGAAGTGCTGGTACTGCCCATTTAAAGTACTGCAAACCTGCAGAGAAGTGTGGTACTCTCCCACTGAAAGTATTGAACCGCTGCTGAGAAGGATGGTACTTTCCTGTTGAAAGTACTGCACCCCTACTGAGAAGTGCAGTACTCTGACTGAAAGTACTGCACCTCTGCGGAGATGGGCAGTGCTCTACCACTGCAAGTATTGAACCCCTGCTGAGAAGTACTGGCACCTCTCATTAAAAGTACTGCATCCCTGCTGAGAGGGTGGTACTCTGCCACTGAAAGTATTGCACCCCCTGAGAAGTACTGCCACCTCTAATTAAAAGTACTGCACCACTGCTGAGACAGGCGGTAATCTACTACTGCAAGTATTGTACCCCTTCTGACAAATACTGGGACCCCTCATTAAAAGTACCACACCCCAGATGAGAACTACTGGGACTAGCCATAGAAAGTAATGCACCCCTGCTGAGATGGGGGTACTCTACCACTAAAAGTATTGCACTCCTGCTGAGAAGTGCTGGTAGCGCCCATTGAAAGTACTGCATCCCTGACAGGAAGTGTGTGTACTCTTCCACTGAAAGTGTTGCAACCCTGCTGAGAGGTGCTAGTACCTCCTGTGAACAGTGAAAGTACTACACCTGTGCTGAGAGGTGCCAGTACTCTCCCCTCTGAAATACTGCACCCTTGATGAGAAGTGCTGGTACCGCCTACTGAAAGTATTGCTTCCCTGCTTAGAAGTGCTGGTAGCGCCCATTGAAGGTACTGCACCCCTGCTGAGAAGTGCTTGTGCTCTTCCATTAAAAGAATTGCACCGCTGCTGAGGAAGTGTTTGTACTCTTCCATTGAAAGTACTGCACCCCTGATGAGAAGTGCTGGTACGTCCTGTTGAAAATAATCTATCCGTGCTGAGAAGTGGCAGTACATCTCATTGAAAGTACTGCAACCCTGATGAGAAGTGCTTGTACTCTTCCATTGAAAATAGTGCATCCCTGCTGAGGAAGTGCTGGTACTCTCTTTGAAAGTATTGCCCCCCTGCTGGGAAGTGCTGGTAGCGTCCACTGAAACTATTGCACCGCTGTTGAGAAGTGTGTGTACTCTTCCATTGAAAATACTGCACCCATGATGAGAACTGCTGCGACTATTCATAGAAAGTAATGCACCCTTGCTAAACAGCGCTGGTACTTGCACATTTGTTCAACATTGTTTCTAGGGTAAGCGAAGCACGAGTGAGAGAAAGAGAGAGAGAGAGAGAGAAAGAGAGAGAAGAGAGAGGAAGAGAGAGAGAGAGAGATATTTCTCTGCTGTAGAACTAGGTGTGCGACCAGATGTGTGTAGTTCTGCAAGCGAGAACAACAAATTGTCCACTAGGGCACTGGGCAGCCCTCTTTATCAATTGGCCAATTTTGAGAGGATTCCACCATGCTTTTGAGTTTTAAACCTTCTTAACATAATATAGTGGCCAAAATATCGACTACCACAGTATCATGAAGGTAATTGTATGTAAGCAAGGTAGATTTACTGTCATTAACATCTATTAACTTTGATGATATATATCTTCAAGGTACGTAGAAGAAGAATTAAGAAATCAATACATACCTATGTGTACTTTACTGCATGATATTGTGGTAGTTTTTTAGCATGATATCATGGCAGGACAATATTTTGTCATTTAGTATTATGACATATGAGTTGTGTGGGGTGGGTCAACATTTGCGTTGGGCTTGGTCTACTCCATGCTCAAATTAAGTTATTTTCTTGGCTGTACAACCAAATCTAATGGACAGAGCACCGCCCCAGTTGGGGTGGTGCAGTGTTTAGGACCTGGGGCCACCGTGGCCTGGGCGCCATTCTGGCATCATGCTGGCTGAGCCTCTTCCTGCCCCCTCGACATGCGAGATGAGGGGGCGGAAGGAAGTTGGGAGTCATGTAGAGCCGCGTCATTTCCGCTCGCTGCTGTCGCGCCAGTGGGGGCATTTATGACCCCCCTTTCCTTGGCCTCAGACTTTCTGACAGAGTGCAGCAGGCGGACAGGATCAGCGTACCATTCTGACAGAGAGTGCAGCGGCTGGCAGACAGGATCGGCATCTCCCATCCTCCCATCCCTATGTTAAAGCAGGATCTCAACTACTAAGTTACCCCTAGGCAGCAGAGGCCCCCCCCACAAAGCAGGGCCCCCTGGACAACACTAAGGGTAGGGTCCAGCAGTCCTGAACCAACCAGCGGATGTACACACCAGCTTGGTGGCTAGGGTGCCAAGATCACTGGGGTGGGCACGGGGCTCAAGCTCCTGGCCATCTCATCGCAGTCCCTATGGCAGCTTGGTGTTTGGGGTGCAGAGCCTTTGGGATGAGGACAAGGGACAGGAAGGTGGGGACCGCCCTCATGAATGCAGATGTGTGTTTTTACCTGTGTGGTCCAGTGGTGTTCATGAAGGCAGGAGATGCCTGGTGTTGTGGGAGGTAACAAGCCTTAGATTGTTCTGGTTGATTTTTATTCACCTGTCTGATGTTGCTCTCACTGATTTATTTATTTATCTGTTCTTACTGTGTGAAATTGCACTAAAGTTGTCACAATAATCTCACGGAGGATATTTTATTGCATTGTTAATAAACTGTTCCACTCACAATCCTGGTCTACCCTTGTTAGTGTTTCTTTGGGGTTGTGCTGGGGCCAAATTGGGGGCATCTGGGGCCTAAGGCCCATGCTGTGTCCCTGTTCTGTGTAGTATTAGCATACATACACATTTTTTGCCTATTCTAAAAAGGTACAAGTTTGTTAGAGGCAAAAGTTGTTTACTGTGTTTTTGTTTGTTTTTTGTTATAAAGTCTTAATTTTATTTTTCAATTACTGAGAGAGCATCATACTTCCTGTTTCTTTCCTGTCCTCATTGTGGTGCTCAGTTACCTGCATCTGCCCATCATATATAGACAGTAGCTTTGCCTTTGGTCTCCTACCGAACATGCATCCATGCACCTTCACTGGGACATCTTTCTCTCTTTATGCCTTGAGTGACCAGATTTTAAAATGCAAAAACTGGGATGATGCACCAACATAGAAGTAGGACAAAAAATTTGCCTCGACCGAAGGGCAAAGAATGACTTCAAAATTGGCTGTCATCAACATACATAGGAAACAGATAACAATGAGGCACAATCGGGCTAATTTTATACACAGTATCACCTGTATTAATTAAAATGCTTTGCGAAAAGGGTTGCTAAGGATTATTGCACTGGGAAACATAAAAACTTGCCTTGCTCTGTGAACCATCTTTGAAAATCACGATACGTGCTAAATTTATTGACATTTAATGGGGCAGATGGTAAAACACTGGGACTGTCCCGGCAACTCCAGGCCCTAGTCAAACTATTTTGTGCCGTATATGCACTCAGCCTGATTTGGTGGGAGATTTAACCAAATGCTTTCTGAGTGTCAGCACACCCTCCGTTTTACTGAGGACCAACAGAGATTTTCACAATCTTTCTAAATGATTTCAACCAAGCCTGAAAGAAGATTACAATCTCACTCAGATCCCTATTTCTCCTGAGTTAGGCCTTTGCAGTTTTGAGGCTTCTTCACTCATGTCCAAACAGAAATTAATCTCTGGCAAACTTAAGAAGAAATTATAATAGACAAGTGACAAGTGTTTCTTGTTCACTCTCATAGCTGAAGGATTCAAAACCCATAAAGGACTCCCTGTTCCAAGGTGACAGGCTGTATAGTCCTCCATCAGGAAGTGGCCTGTTTGTGTAGAGTCAAAAACGGGCATGTTGTTGCCCAAGATCCTTAGATACTTTCAGTGGTGATCAAAGGACTCACATTTTCTCTTCCATCCCCTCTTAGTGAAACTAGAAGACAGAGTTGCTCCAGAATGCAGAGAGAGGTCTAGAATTCTAGTCCAGACACCTCATGGTTGTGGAGAAACTGAGATTCCTGAGTACCGTTCTCGACTTCATCGCTTCAATCAGCACATTTGCAAAGAAAAAGGCAACATGGTTGAAAAACCTCTGTGCCTGTAGTTGTTAATCTGGAGATTGCCTTGTACCGTGGAGATTGCCTTGTACCGTGCACTTCAATTCTGATGGATACTTCTCAATGCAGAGTACTTATCTTGTGGCTATCCCCAAGTGCCTAACTGGATCCAGGAACAAAAAAAACAGTGCTGCTGTGCACTGGTAGGTGGCGCTGTGCGATCCGAGCCATGCCGTTCCACTACGGAAGTCATGAAAAGAGCCACATATAAGGACCGCTCATGCATGCTGATGTTAATTCCTTTCGTTCTGTGTCTTCAGACACGGATCCATAGCACTGCTTCTTTTTTTTTCTTCACTTTGTGAAGTGATTTTTCCTTCAAAGGGTTCTCCAGTGTGCAAGGGAAAATGCCACACCGAAAACTACAGGGTTTGAGTCTTACAGGGACTGTGACAAATAGACGTCTCTTACAGGTCTCCAAGAGGATTGTTTGTGGTGTTGGGTTCAGTACATGACTCCAAAGCCTGTAACAACTGTGCCCGAGTGAATCTGAAGGCCATTAAGGTCCACAAGGCTAAGCTTTATGTGGTGAAGCGCCACAAGACTCCACGCAGGTCCAGCTCCAGGTCGTAGTCAAGAGTGCAGACCAGCTCCTGCGTCCAGAGTCGTTCCAGTGGCAGCTCATCTTCACTGTCGAAGTCACTGGGTAAATCTAAGAAAACTATAAAATGTCCAAGTAGGACCTTTCCCGCCACTCTTGTCTCTGGAGCAGGCACAAGGGCGTCACCGCCCCTCCAGGTCTCAGTCCAATTCTACTGAGGAGCTAACTTCATCTTTAATCCAGATGTACCCTGAGTTCCCAGGTCCATTTGTGACATTGCAGCAATCTGCTTTGGTCGCTTGAACGTCAATGCCACTGATGCCAGAAGAGGAGACACAACCCATACTATTCTCGGACTCCGAGCAGGCTTTGTCTCGACCTCACCCAAGTCCACACGTAGCTCTTGATGTGGCACAGCCACTTCTAAATTCTTCAGCCTCAGACACTATACCACTGCTGCGCAGCCACACACAAAAACTAGAAAAAGAAAATGGGGTGTTTGGAATGGGTAATTGGCGCTCACCGATTTGTACTGAGTATTCAACACCATAAGTTAATGCGTGATGTGCTCCTAGAGATGGGAGAACCATTGTACTCGCCCAAATTGCAATCCCAAGATTGACGTTAACACAGACTCAGATCCAAGGCACATGCTCACAATAATATAGTCTTTGGAAAGTTGTAGTGAAATATGTGTTTTTGACCACTGACTTTGTGTTGCACTACTTTGCACCTGGATTAGTTGTTCAGTGTTCACCAGTTGCAGACTACATTTCGTATTTAGTTTAGCTGCCTATTGACTTTATCGTAGCGTTAGAGATTGCCTTGTTAAATGCGTCTGTGTTTTTCCACATTGTAAACTGTGCTTGTTTTCGTATTCTTTTTCAACAAAGAGCTAGGACATATTATCACCGAACAGTTAATCATTACCAGACTTATGTTTTTTTAGTGCTAGGGAACGGTTTGGCAGGTTTGGCATTGAGAGCGACAATTTGGTAGACTGGCTGGTTCCAACCTGTTTCTTTCAACTCTGACTTACATAAGCCAGCATGTTTGAATATTTTTTTTTTATGGGAGGGTTTTTTCCAGAAAGCCCTCTCTGGTTCCTTAAGATATAAAAAGGTGGCCCTGCTCAGTAGCGGTGGAATTTCCAAGACCTCGGTCAGGATTAGATGTTGAATGCCTGACATATCTGTCCCGTGAGGTTGGAGATCTCTTTCTCGCAGTTGAATGGGGTCATCTTCTTGCTGGCACGAGAAAGATGAAGAGCTTGGCAGGCCCTACAGTGATGAATTTTTACTTCATTCTTTGCTTTGCATAATCATAACTACATATATTTGCTGTGTACATTGCAGTTGAGAATCATTTTGGTATATTTTAATTTAATTGCTGTGATTATTTTTGAACGTGTGCTTTCAACTGCTAATCTCCTTTTTTTAGAAACCTCGTGGTGAAATAATAATAAATGTCTTCTTTAAACTGAGAAGTGCATTCCAGAGATTTTTGTAAGCTCAGTCATTAGTGAAAGCAAAACAAACGTTCAAAAGATTTGTTGCTTTTAGGTTTATTCTTGGATAGTTCTTTCTCTTCTGATGTCTCAGCGTCCAAGGCAATACTCAGCCAACACATTTTTCATCATTTGGCAGTATCCCTGTGACTTCATCAGGGCTGGAAATAACCTAAACACCTGCCATTGTAATCGCATATATTAGGTATGGACCAAAATATATACTGTTACACATTATTTGTCTTACCAGTGGAAACACATGCAAATTACAACCACAGATACATTCTTGTGAAAAAAACAAATGGTATTTCAACATGATTACAGATCCAACACAGTTTGCTCTATCATATTATACAAATTAGTGAATACACTGCCAAACACTGCAGTGAATTTGCCATCTAAATTGTATTGAAATTAGGAAACAGACAAAATGTACAATATCATGATGTGAATATCAAATATAATTTGAACTATTCAAAGGTAAGTCAGTTAAAAGCATCTTAATGCATCTAGTCCACCAGGAAATATTCCAGTCCGTGGTCTGTGTTAAGACCCTCTTCTACTGCCCTTAGACACATAGGCCCTCATTCTGACCCTGGCGGTGTCTCACCGCCAGGGCAGAGGGCAGAGGAAGCACCGCCAACAGGCTGGCGGTGCTTCCGGGGCATTCTGACCGCGGCGGTAAAGCCACGGTCAGAAAAGGGGAACCGGCGGTTTCCCGCCGGTTTTCCCCTGCCCCAGGGAATCCTCCATGGCGGCGCTGCATGCAGCGCCGCCATGGGGATTCCAACCCCCTTCCCGCCAGCCTGGTTCTGGCGGTTTTCACCGCCAGAACCAGGCTGGCGGGAACGGGTGTCGTGGGGCCCCTGGGGGCCCCTGCAGTGTCCATGCCACTGGCATGGGCACTGCAGGGGCCCCCTAACAGGGCCCCAACAAGATTTTCAGTGTCTGCATAGCAGACACTGAAAATCGCGACGGGTGCAACTGCACCCGTCGCACCCCAGCAAATCCGCCGGCTCCATTCGGAGCCGGCTTCATCTTTGCTGGGGCTTTCCCGCTGGGCCGGCGGGCGCCGCCGGGGTCGGAATGACCCCCATAATCAATATTGATTCTCTCCTTCTCAAATGTAGCTCCCTTTTGCCTCCATGGGATCTTTATTTACATGTTCAATGCCAAAACATCTGATATTCTTATTCAGCCCCTATGCAGGGCACCCCTTAATATGTGTTGCTTCTGGAAATCTCTCATCCTCTTGTCTTAGAGCCCTCTTGTGTTCGCTGATTCTTACTTTAAGGGCCCTGATGGTGCTCTCAACATATATGACGTCACATTTACCTACAATAACACATACAACATAGTTTGTATTACAGTTAATGGGCCTGATTACAACTTTGGAGGATGTGTTAATCCGTCCCAAAAGTGACGGTAAAGTGACGGATATACCACCAGCCGTATTCCGAGTCCATTATATCCTATGGAACTCGTAATACGGCTGGTGGTATATCCGTCACATTTGGGACGGATTAACACCTCCTCCAAAGTTGTAATCAGGCCCAATATTGGAGCAGATATGAACATTTTTATTTTCATTTCTCCCAAAACTCTTTTCCTCATGATAAGCCCATCTGCACACACCACAGTGGCCACATTTGAAACAAAAACATTTGTACATTTGGTTAGCCAATTTTCGCGTGATCTACTAGTAGGGTAACTTGGACATAAAATTGTTCTTAAAGTTCTTCCCCTACGAAAAGTCAAATCAGATCAGTCTGATATATAATCATTCAAGGTTTTATCAGCACACAATATGCGACAATGCTTACACGTGCACTTCAGTAGCACATTAGACAGTGTGAGTGTTGCTGGGGCTCGCATAACTAGCTAGCATGGAGGAGTCTGGTGCGTTATCGGAATTAACTAGATAAATCTCTCCATCAGCTAAGAACCGCCATGCACCACCACCCACAGAATCGAGAAAGACCTATCAATCTGTCAATCTTTTCCATGTCCCAGCCAGATGAAGTTACCCACACAAAAACAACAGCAACTTTTTGGCTCGGTCTCTAACTGGAGCCAGCCATAATGAGATGAGAGTGGAAGGGATGGTGATGAGTTTGCCCCCACATATGATGAAGCCAAATGGTACATGGACCTATAGGATGCCTGTGGGTTGGATACCCGATACTGGATTTGTTTTCTTCCTGGACCAGCTATGGAAGAGAGTAACTCTTTTGCTACTGTGACTCAGAGGGCTGCTGAGGTTCTTGACCTCCATCTCCACACTATCGAGGTGAATGTAAATGTCATCAAAGATGTCTCCCACCCTGCTCAAGCACCTGCCCAACCTCTTCTGCCCTTCAATGAGGCTGCCAATGGCACTTGATCAAAACCAAGTCCTGGAGCTCCAGTCATTTGACATGCCACCTGTCATCATGGGCCAGCTCCAGGCAGCCAACATTTTATCCAACAATCCAAACTTTGAGAGTTTGATGGTGCAGGTGTTCACCACCAGGGTCAATCCACATGCCTTTCTGACCACTCCTCCTAAATGAGAGTTCAAACACATGGAAATGTATGGCAAGCATATGTTCTCCTCAGACTTGCTGAGGTCGGTGAATACCAACTACAGAGCTACAGGCTTTCTTGGCACGAATTTCTAAGGGTGTCAGGGTTGCATTCAAGTTTGTCAACTGCTCAGGCCTCTACACCACCGATTGTCTAAGAGGGGCCATTGGAATGAGAGTTATGCTTCAGCACATGGATGGGTGAGATCCACAGGCTTCTCATGAGGCATCTGGGCATCCATAATGGACACCCTCTTCGATGGTCCCTGCCCTGTTGGCGAAAATGTGGACACTGCCCTAGAGCATTTTATGGCAAGCCGAGCTACAGCATGCTCCTTAGGCCTTTTGACACCAGTCCTGCAATTCCCCTAGCTGTTTTGTCCTTTTTGGGGATATCCCGCGGTTTGTTGTATCAAAAGCACCAGGCCCCACTGCCTGCTTAAAAGATAAGACAATGACCAGGCTTTCAGGGGAAGCATACATCCCAAGCCCCCGAACCACCAAGAACAACTTTAGAACCTCTTTATTACACCCTTAGTGGCACACAGCCAACCGGTAGAAGGCAGGGTCTTGTTTCAGGGTGGCAGAGCATTACATCTGAAAGGTGGGCGCTCTAAATTGTTCTTGGGGCTGCTCCCTACCATTCCTTTTTGATAGACAGCACCTGTCACCCACATTGGAACAGCTCTCGGAGGACCGTGTGGAGGTGCAGGCTTGATTGGCCAAAGGAGACGTAGAGAGGGTGCCAGCCTCGGCAGTAGGGATTAGAAGTTATTCCCCCACATCCTAGTGCCAAAGTAGTACAGGGGCTTTGGTCCACTTTTATATCTTCTTCTTCTCAATACCTTCCTGTGCCCAGATACATTTCAGATGCTCATGCTAGCCCGGGTTCTTTCTGCCTTGGATCCGAGAGAAAGGATGGTGGTGTGGGACCTGCAGGATGCTTATTTTCACATCCTCATTCTACTGACACCCAGCTGCTACCTCCACATCAAAGTAGGCAACAAGTATTTTCAGTTTGTCATGCTCCCATTCAGACTCACCAGTTACACTTTGGTGTTCACAAAAGTGGTGGCAGTAGCTGCTGCTCAGTTTCAGAGTTAGGGTTACGAGTCTACTCTTACCTAGCGACTAACTGCTAAAGGCGGACTTGCCACAGTCAGTCACGGACCATGTCCAGATGACGTTGAACCTCTTGACATCGTTGGGGTTCTCAATCAAATGTCTGAAGTCACAGCTGACTTATTCACAAAGGCTCCCCTTCATGAGAGCCATCTTGGATACAGTGCACCTTTGAGAATTTCCTCCATACCAATGAGTCCAGGACATTCGGACTATGATCCTGATGCTTCAGCCTCTGTTCTGGGTCTCAGTGAGGATAGCTTTGAGGTTTCTTGGCTTGCTTGCCTCCTGCATCTCGCTTGCTAACCAGGCCCAATAGCATATGCAGGCTTTGCAGTGAGAATGAAGTTTCATTTCCTAGGGAGAGTGCATGATTCCAGGACTTGTGATGAATCTGAATGCCATACAGGACTGCGAGGAGAAGCTTTATGTCGCCAAACGTAGGAAGACTCCACCCCATGACCGGTCAAAAAAAAGGTCCTATTCTGTCTCCTGGAGACATTCCCATGGCAGATCATCATTATAGTCAAAGTCTTTTTTTTAGGTCCAGGTAGAAGCATAGGATGTTGAAGTGAGTAGATGCCCCTTCCCACCAGTCGCAAGCTCCAGAACGGATGCAAATGCATCATCATGCCACACGGCCTCATTTCCAATCTCCATACGAAGTGCTTCACAGTTTATTTCCTATACAACCCAAGTTTCTGGGTCCAGTGGCAATATTTCAGCAAGTAGATGCTTTCAGAGAGGTCATCCTGCGCATCTTTGGTTTTTAACTGCCTCCCTCAGGCACGCTTTCAGGCCCAAAGATCCTCAGGGTCCTCAGTCATGGTGGGTCCACCCTATGCTGTGTCTGTGCTTCTCAAAGCTGCATCGGGTTCAACTCTGGATCCAATCTGACTTCAGTTCTGGCCCCATTCTCTGTGCCGGTCCCCTTTTCATCAATGCTGATGCCAATGCCACACACTCCAGAAGAAGACGTGCAGCCTAATGTGATGTCTGACTCTGAGCAAAAACCCGCCATGACCTAAATCGTGGCACAGTGAACTGTCAATCCTTCTGATTCTGATACCTTACCCTTACCATGTGGTAGGGACCAAACTGTATATACTCTTTTTGGCACAGACTTAGAAAATGATAATTTTGATGAAGAAAACGATTTTGTTCCACAACATGATGAGCAAAACTGGTATGAAGCACTTCAAAATGCCAGTGATCTTTATACCTCTCCAGGTACTGGCCTTGTTTCTCCTCCTGGTCCAACCACTGAGAAAAGTGCTTCCTTCACCATAGTTATACATAGTGCAGCAGAAGTAATAGACTTACAACTTCTAACTATAGAATTAAAGACTAATGTTCTGACAGAGGTACTGCAGCCTGGTCAAGCACCTACATAACCTCTATTACCACTAATGAGACTTTCATGGATACTGTCTTGGTCACTTGGGCAATAACATATTTGGTACCACCAGTTATTAGGCAGGTTGCTTGTCGCCAGCACCAGGTGACCTGGCAGTTTTTTATATCCAATGCCAGAGAGCTTGGTAATTTAAATCCTTTCACCTTCCTCACTAACCTACCTGATTGTGAGTCAAAACAAATAAAGACAATTGGCAACAGTACTTTCTCCTGCACGAGTCTTGCTCTGACAGCAATGAATGCCATTTGTCTTCTAGGCCACTATTCCCATGGCCTTTGGGACACAGTGGCACAAGTTTTACTAGCAGTTCTGGGCAACTTTCGTCCGTCCCTTATTCAAGCAAACCAAGATGGTCTTGGTGCAGTGACATTTTTTATCAGTTGTAATCTGGGCATGACCAACTGCTTAGGTTTAGTAATGGGTACTAGTGTGGTGCTTTGCTGCCACACCTGAATGACACCTATGGACAATTTCCCCTGCAATTTTGCTGGCACCCGTAGGCCTTCCAGTGGTTTTGTGGCAGAGGATGTGGCCAACAAAGGCATTGTCCAGGGCACCTGTGGTACAGCCCTCACCCCTACATTGTCTACAGCTGCAAAACTGCTGTAATGCCCCCTTTCCAGCACACAGTCACCTTGTCGGACGGAGGATCCTCAGGGGCATCAGAGGTGGGCTCCCACTTGTCTTAATCAATGGATTGACACCTCAGGCTCCTGCAGAGGTCGCTATCCATTGATTCAGACAAGTGGGTCCTCCAAACTGTACATTGGAGTTACGTCCTACTGTTTATATCCACCTCACTGCACCTACAGCAAATTTCAGGGTAGGGCCACCTGTCTGTCTTGCAGCAGGAAGTGCAGGCCTTCTTGGCCAAAGGAGCCATGCATAGGGTTCCAGCCTTTGAAGTAGACACTTGGTGTTACTCCTGCTGCTTCTTAGTGCCATAGGATGTAGGCCTTCCTCATATTTTAGGTCTCCGCCTTTCAATGCCTTCCTGCAAAAGAAAAAATTCAAGGTCTCACAACAGCCCAGATCCTGCCTGCTCTAGACTTTGGATACTGGTTGGTAGCATTGGACCTGCCCGACCCTTATTTCCATACCCCTGTCCTGCAGGCCGAAAGGAGCTGCCTGTGGTTTACAGTGGGGCAGGAACATTTTCAGTTTGCAGTTCTCCCTTTTGGCTTCACCGTGGCTCCTTTGTGTGTTCAAGAAAGTGATGGCAGTGGTCACAGCATATCTCCGGATGTCAGAAGTACAAGTCTTCCCTTACCTTGAGGAATCTTTGTAAGTGGGCTCACTCCAGGCAGTCATAGGCCACCTCCAGATGACAGAGAGCATTTTAACATTGTTGAGTTTCACTATCAGTGTGCCACAGACACACCTGACCCTTCACAGATGCTAATGTTTTTCAGAGCCATTCTGGATACAGTATGATTTAGCGTATTTACCCAGGAGCGAAGAACCTTGGACCTTCAGGCTACTTACCAGATGTTTCAACCTTGGCCCTGGATCTCAGTACGGGTAGCTATGAGGATGCTGGGCGTGTTGGCTTTCTGCATCTTCCTAGTAAAACAAACTGGATTGCATATGCGGATTCTGCAGTGGGACCTTAAGTCCCAGTGGGCACAGCACTAGAGGAATCTGTCAGACTGTATTTCCATTTTGGAGGAGACTGTAAAAGATCTGCAGTGGTGGCTGCTGGACCCTGATTGGGTCATCTGCAGACCCCTCACCCTACCCTACCCAGATATAACAGTAGGGACAGATGCATCACTTCTGTATAGGGACACCATCTGGGAGAGTTAAAAATCATAGCCCTCTAGCCTCTGGTCTCCAGTGAAGACTCAACTCCACATCAGTCTGATGGAGTTGATGGCAATTTACTTGGGGGTGAAAGGTTTCCTGCTCATCAGCAGATGAAGACTGGTGCAGGTCCTCACAGAAAACATCCCTGCCATGTGGTACTGCAACAAGCAAGGTGGAGTGTTGTGATGGGCCCTGTGCCAGGAGGCTCTATGCCTCTGGAAGGGTCTGGCCTGCCAGGGAATTTCTCTGGTGGTGAACTACCTTGTGGTATCTCTGGACACAATCAAACAGACCCTTGTGTTTAGATTTCAGAGAAGACTGCAAAAGATCTGCAGTGGTGGCTTCAGGTCTGCGATTGGGTCGCTGACAGATCCCTGTCACTCCCTCTGTCTGCCCGTAAACACCTTCCCTGCCTCCCAGATTTGACAGGGGTGACGGTTACCACCCTTCTGAGTTGAGTTGCCATCAATGAGAGGTAGAGTTCAGAGGGCTCCGGTCCTCAATGGAGGCTTGAGTTTGTTGGAGTTGAGGGAATCCTCTTGATGTTGAGCCTTTCCTGCCTACATCAAAGGAAGGTAGGTGTAGGTGCTCACAGACAACAGCAACTGCATGTGGTACTGCAACAACCAGGGTAGGATGCTGTGGGTCTTGTGCCAGCAGGCTCTACGCGGCAGTAAATGGCTGGACCACCCGGGATTTTGTCTGAACCACTTGGGCCGATCTTCAATGCCATAGCAAATGAGCTCAGCCATTGACAACTAGCGGATCAAGAATGACAGTTACACCCAGAGTCGGAGCACGGCATCTTCCATCAATGGGGTGAACCCTGGCTCGATCTTTTCGCCACTGCAAAGAATGCGCAATGTCAGCAGTTTTGAGTGTCGTAGTTTCCAAAGTGGGTTTCTCTCAAGAATGCATCCATCTAGAGAGGAGCTCGGAACAATGTATGCCTTCCCACTGCTGTTGCTCCTGCCCGGAGTTTTGAAGAAGAGCAGGTATGACCGAGCCCAAGACATTCAAGTGGCACCAGATTGATCTATGGGGTAAGACACCCAGAACTCAAGGGCATGAGCATTTGTCTTCCAATCAAGCTGCTACTTCGGGATGATCCCCTGTCACAGCAGCAGGCCAGGGTGCTTACCTGAGCAATTTGCATCTCAGTGCATGGAGCCTGACTAGTGGTAGTTAACCTCCTCCGACCTTCCTCTTGAGGTTGTTGATATCATCTTGGAATGGAGATGTCCCTACATAAAATCAGTGTGCAGCAGTCTTTGGAATAAGCTTGTGACGATGCTGCACATGACAAATTAACCCACTGTAAGCCAGTTTGTTTGTTTTGTTCCTGGCCCAGCACAGACTTGCTTTGGGCATTGTTAAAGGTGATTTATCAGCTGTTTTGGCTTTTTATGGTTGTTGGATAAGCCTTCATTTTAAAAGTCACCTGTTAGTATGAGATGTTTTAAAGGTTTACAGCACTTGTTTCAACAAACCCCCTTGGTGAAGCCTTAGGGAAGCTTCAGTGAGACTTTAAACATAATTATCAATTTTTTTAACCAATGTCAATTAAGGTTTCTGACTTTAAAAAAATTTCTTCTCATCACCATAATATCGGCTAGGCATGTGAGCGAGCTACAGGCTCTTTCAGTCAACCAACCTAATACAACATTCTTTCCAGTTAAGTTGGTGTTGAGGACCCAAGCTTCCTTTCTGCTGAAAGCTGTCACTCCATTTCATGTTGGGCAACCTATCACCCTTCCAGCATTATTTGATCCACATCATCCCTCAAGGGGAGAGAGAAACACCATTGTTTGGACCCTAATACGGTATTAAGCTTTAATGCATGTCACACCAATGTAGATCAGTGGAAAATCAGCTCATTCTAGGGTTCCACAGAGCAAAAAAGTGCAAGGCAGTGCAAAAACATACCATCTCCTGATGATCTCTTGCATCAAGATTGCTGTGCATTGGCTAAGATGCAGCCCCCCAGAAGGCTTACTGTGCAGTCCACCAGTGTCAAAATTGCTACCACTGCATTTGCACACAGAGTGCCAGTCCTGGACATTTTTCAGGAGGCTGCATGGAAGTTGGTTTGTATGTTCACGAAGCAGTACTACATGACAGGTCAGTCAAGAGGGTCATTTTGCCTACTCGGTCCTCAAGGAGATTTCGGTCTGAGCCAGTTCACACCACAAGTGGAGTCCACCACCGTGAGACATACTGCTATGATATCAGATTGATTGACTTTATTATACAAGATATGGTCCTTATGCAGCTCACAGGAACATTTCACCAGACTTTACAAAATCCCATAGTTATAAATACATACATCACAATATATAGATAAAAAACTTTTTAAAGCATTTTAAAAAGTCTAATGTAAATTATATCATTTTGAAGCAAGATTAAGAATGACCGTGCAATCTCCAATGAAGACATATCAAATCTCTCAATAAGAGAATATAAATAAAACTGCCATGCAACATGTAACACTGAACATAAAAAGAGGACGTAGTCCAGGTCTTGAATGCCCTCTCTACACAAATCACATTTATGGTCTTCCCTTTTTCCCATGCACCCATAGTAACTTTTAAAGACAACAAATTCAGTCTCATTAAGAAAATTACTCTTCAAATTTCATGATCTAAATTCTACCTCAGATATGTTTGCAGGATTTTTTTTTTACAAGAGGAACTAATACAGAGAAACTTACCTTTAATATTATAGACATCCCAATCCATTTGCATGCTAAGAGCTGGACAAGATTTTTTAAGGAATACCTTTAACTCAGCCCTGACCATACTCATAAGTATTTCTTTTTTCAGCTTAAACAAATTCTAGCCACACAGTAGGTTTCTGCTGAATGTATAATTAAGACCATTCGCCTTATACTTTCAATGGCTGATAAAAGATGGAAAAAAAATGTCAAGCATTGTTTGCATTTTAAAGTTTTTGCAGCCCATTTGCATGGCTTGTTGTTCCCTGAGTAATATGGGAGATCGTGCCCTTTCATTTAGTGAAGTACTAAAATTCTTAACCAAATAAGTATACTCTTGTACTGCTTCCAGGGGTTCCATCCCCACGTACCAAAGGTATCTGTTAACAAGGTGCATGAGGAATCTGTGGCAAGATTAAGGCCCTGATTCTAACCCCGGCGGTCTTCGACCGCCGGGGCGAGGGTCGGCGGGAGCACCGCCGACAGACCGGCGGTGCCCCGCAGGGCATTCTGACCGCGGCGCTTTGGCCGCGGTCAGAAAGGGTAAACCGGCGGTCTCCCGCCGGTTTACCGCTGCCCTCAGCTGCGCCGCCATGGGGGATTCTGACCCCCCCTACCGCCATCCTGTTCATGGCGGGAAAGCCGCCATGAACAGGATGGCGGTTGGGGAGGTCGCGGGGCCCCTGGGGGCCCCTGCCGTGCCCATGCCAATGGCATGGGCACGGCAGGGGCCCCCGTAAGAGGGCCCCGCAAGGTATTTCAGTGTCTGCCTTGCAGACACTGAAATACGCGACGGGTGCTACTGCACCCGTCGCACCTTCCCACTCCGCCGGCTCGATTACGAGCCGGCATCCTCGTGGGAAGGGAGTTTTTCCCTGGGCTGGCGGGCGGTCTTTTGGAGACCGCCCGCCAGCCCAGTGAAAAACTCATAATACCCTCCGCGGTCTTCTGACCGCGGAGCGGTATTATGGGGGCGGAATTCTGGCGGGCGGCCTCCGCCGCCCGCCAGAATTAGAATGACCCCCTAAGTGTCCACCAGAAAGAGTATTACCGAAGGTAAGTATCTTATTCTTCTGCTCTATAGAAAACATACTGCAAGTACTCCATTTTGGGGACAGTGTACTACCTCGTTACCCTTGGACCTGAACTCAGAACCATAGTATTCACCGAAGTATTGCTGGCAGATCCAACCTGTAAGAAAATTAATTATTATTTGAGGGTGGGTAACTACCCACCTCATGGAATAATCACAACACTAGTCAGGGTGAACGCTCAAAGTCAACCCCTGGTAGTTACAGCATAGAACAGACAGGCTTAACTTAGGGCAATGTGTAAAGTATTTATGCAGTACCCGGACAGTAATAAAGTCAAAATGAAAAACATTAAAAATCTCAAATAAAGTAGAACAACAGAGTAAACATAAAGACACAAAATTACTCCACAATGACAAAAACCCAAAAAGTGGAACCGGAGATATGAATTTTAAAAGCTTTAAGTAGGAATATCTCCAAGAAGCACAAAGGTAAAATGGTAGTCAGTGGTCACGGTAGACCAGGACCCAGGAGCAGTTTGATGTGGCTGAGATGGAGTGCGGATCAGATACACCAACCATATTCATCCTGGTCAAAGATTTTACCATCTGACGTTAATACTTTAAGTATCAATCTAGCACAGGGGTACACTTCTAAACAGTCCTGCGTACAAGAGGGTGCTGGGTCACTCCTTCAGGGCTCCTCTCAAATCACAGACAGCAGGTCTAGTCCTTTTCTGTTCTTTCTTAGGTCCAGCAGTGTTCCGAAATGGGTGCTTGAAGTTGTCATATATATGCCAGGCATGAGCTAGTGGATGGGTATAACTAATGGACACGCCATAACCAATGGAGAAAACGTTCCCCCGGCCAACCCTAACAAATTTGGGCATTTTCAAAATGGTGAAAGTCTTTGCCACACTCAGTGTGGGCTCTGAGGACTTGGGGTGTGTGTGGAAAATATGCTATGGTAATCCTATTGTCTTCTCACATCTAACACTAACATCCAGCTTGAGGCAGCCACAGTACCCCCAGTAAATCGAGAGACAGAAGTCTGGTAGCACAAAAGCAGAGCTTCTAGCAACAGATGAGGCTTCTCCAATGAGTAGTTTGTGAGCTACTGGTGGCTCTCCAGCCGCCTGTGAGTAGCTTTTGTGTGTCTAGTCTAGCCTACTCAATTAGAAGCATTTGGTTGACTAAATTAATATTGAAAATTGAAAAGTCTGCGTTAGAGACAAAAACTTGTGTATATTCATAGCTGATGTTTAATTTTCTGAAATATTTTTAAAGCTGATATTTTAGTGATAAGTCTTGTGGTGTTGGGGTGTTTATTACTAATATTATTACCTTTGTACCAGGGTTACTTAAGCGATGGTTGTTATGTATTATCTAAATAAAGGCAAACCAAATTGCCAAAGTCTGTTTTTACATTACTGCAGGCAATCCTGCCTAATACACTGAGGTGATCGCTGTGGGTAATTTTACATAGGGTAGTCACTAACGTAATCCTGCCTGATGTGGTTCCAGTGAAACACTAATGATATTGGTAGCTCACAATGTTTTTTATTGGTCATAAGTAGCTCTTATTACAGAAAAGGTTGGATAGTCCTAAACCAGATAGTGAATACACAAGAACTGCCTGGCATCCTGCTTCCTTCCTTTCAAGTGCAATCCAAGTGTTATATGTAAAAAAGAGCAGACATGTCTATCAGGATTTGACACTCATGCAGGATTTGACACTGTAATGTCAAAAAGGATTCTCACAGCCTCCACCCTTCTGCTGAGCTGAGAGGGGTCATCCTTGCCCATTCTAGTCTCCCTATCAATCGCAGTGACCTATTGTGTGGCTCCTGGGAGGCATTTCACACCTTTTTCATGCCTATTCAGATGCTAATTCCCAGCTCAGAGAAGTTGAATAGCCATTGCAAATTAGTTTCTAGGAGTTTCAGGCAAGAAAAAGGCACCTTTCTAAAAGTTAGTTCTCATTAATAGTTACTAAAAATCTGACTTCAGCATTAAATTGTATTTTTAATTTTTAATAACTATGAAAATAGTTTAAGTATTTTTCTAGCTTCTCCATTACTGACATACAGTATTATAAATTTAATCTGCATTCTGGTTTTCTACATAGGACAGCTATGCCCACCTGTTAGAAATTGAGGTCTCTAGTTGGCATAGGTATACACCCTTGCCCAAGTAGGGACCACAATCCTAGTCAGGGTGAGTCACAACACAATCCAAATTATCTTGTGCCCACCCTCTGGTAGCTTGGCACTGAGCAGTCAGGCTTAACTTAGAAGGTAATGTGTAAAGTATTTGTGCAATAACTCATAATGTAACACGTTGAAAACACCACAAAAATATGGCACACAGGTTTCGAAAAATAGATAGTATTTATCTGGATAAAATAAGGTGAAAACAATGGAAATCCAATGTACACAAGAAATGTTATGAATTTTTAAAGATTAAAACCCACTAAAGTGCTTAGAAACTCAATAGCTCCAACTGGGGCTATCAAGGCATCATTGACGGAGTTGCTCCCAATAATCCGACGCCACAGGTGCCAGCCACTGAGTCGCATGGACCCCTAGGTGCAGTACCCTTGAAAACAAAGAAACAAAGAAGTCACACGGAGTCGTGGATATGAAGTGTCACTGGAGCCAGTGGGACATCAGTCCCTTACAGCGTCCGGGGAGGTGAGGCATCGGTTCCTTACTGCGAGGCAGGGGAGGCGAGGCATCGGTTCCTTCGGATGGGAGGAGGAAGTTGGTGTAGCGTCGGTAGTAAGGCGTTGGTTCCTTGTGACCCGGCGGGGTCGATGAATCCAGTCGGTCAAGACATGATGAGTCGACTTTGCAGTGCCGTGGTCACACTGCGTGACGCCAGCGGCATCGCAGGGACATCAGACTTGCGTTGCATGCTGCAGTTGTTGCATGCAGTGAGGACCACCGAGCTGGAGCATGTAAAGGTGTAGCGTTGGGCAGCGGCGTCAGTGCTGGAGTCGCTGAAGTCGGTCCTGGAGTCGCTGAAGTCAGAAAACTAGCTAGAAGCTAGTAGGTGAAGTCTTTGTTGGCCCGAGACTTCAGCCAAGCTCCTGGGTGGAATGCACAAGGGGAGCTGTCAACCACAGGAGGATTGGATACAGGCTGTAAGGCTAAGATGGCAGTAAGTGCAGAGAAATGCCCACTTTCTAAAAGTGGTATTTCTGAAATAGTAATATTAAATCCAACTTCACCAGTAAGCAGGATTTTCTATTACCATTCTGGCAATACTAAATATGGCAGGGCTACTCCTTCCAGATCAGCATCTGCCACTTAAAAGTAGATTAGGGCACTTCTAATGCTAGTCATTGAGAGGAGCAGGCCTCATAGTAGTGGGAAACGAATTTATGAGGTTTTCACTACCAAGAAATGTAAAAGACATAGGTACATGTCCTGCCGTTTACCCACATAGCACCCTGCCCTATAGGTTACCTAATGTAGAAAAAAGGGAGTTCAAAGCTTGGCAAATAGTTTTAAATGCTAAGTCGAAGTGGCAGTGAAACTGCACACACAGGCCTTGCAATGGCAGGCCTGATACATGGTTACGGGGCTACTTATGTGGGTGGCACAATCAGTGCAGGAGGCCCACTAGTAGCATTTAATTTACAGGTCCTAGGCACGTGTAATGCACCTTACTAGGGACTTACAAGTAAATTAAATATGCCTGTTGGGTAGGGACCAATGTTACTATGTTTAGGGGAGAGAGCACATGTACTGTAGCACTGGACAGCAGTGGTAAAGTGTGCAGCATCCTTAAACCAGCAAAACAGGTCAGTAAAATGGAGGGAGGCAGAAAGTTGGGGGATGACAACCATAAGGCTGTCAGGTCTAATACTGTCACAGTAAAAATAGCTTTTGAGTATTAGTAACTGTAAGAATATATTAACATTAAATTTCTCCAGGTCCTATTTTTAAATACCATGCACCCTGTCTTGTGGGCTACAAGGGCTACACAGGGTGACTTATTAATATTTAAAAGGGAGATTTTGACCTGTTACAAGGGTTTATTCTGACATGTTGAGTTGAAGCTTTTTATAATGCTACAGTCAGGCTACAGTTGTAGGCCTGAAGCTGTATTTACACTACCACTGTAGTGGATGGCACAATAGGTGTTGCAGTCCACTAGTAACATGTAACTCACAGATCCTGGATACACTTTGTACCATATACTAGGGACTTATAGGTAAGCTAAGTATGCTAATTAGGGCTATACCAATTTTGTCTTTTTGAGAGGAGGAGCACAGGCACTTTACTACTGGTTAGCAGCAATCTCATAAACATTCCATTATGGCTTAGTCAATCAAAGCAACAAATGTGTTAACTTTCGAATTGGCAGAGTGAATCTCGCCCAAGCTAACTTCACTACCCGCTTCTAATACGTTGTCCTATCTACAGATTCCTCACCTTCAGAATATCCAAGGTGCCCATCTGAATCGTAAACTCTTTAATAGTCCTCTTCACAGGGAGAGGGCACTGGTTCGACTTCTGCACTGTAAGCATCGTACCTGTGAGGTCACTGGAGCCATAAAGTGTCCCTGTCGGTGTGATGACATCAGTACCCATTCTTCCACGCCATCAACACATCTAAGGTGCTCTCATTCTCCTCAGGAGTTCTCAGCATGTTCAACGTTTTCACAAACAAATGTATCAACAAGTGCAGATTTTCATTGAAGTGTCACCACCCAAACAATCAGGATTTAAACCATCTAAGGATTGTGATGGGCAGATGTCTATTATAGACCCTCATCATATCTGCCTTCGGTGTTTAGGCTCCGATGATGACTTGAAGACCTTTGAGTCATTTGAGGATGTACCCTAAGGCTATAAAGGAAAGGAAGGCCAAGATGTTTATGGCCAGGACAAGAGGTGAAGTCAGGGACACTGATACTCCAGATGAAAATCAAAGACACCGAAGTCATCGTCGAAGTCGTGCAAGAAGTAGAAAAAGAGATGATGTGAGTGAGAACGTTGTCACTTTTCTAAAAGTAAGTGCCTAAGGGCCTCTGCCTCACCCCATACATTTGCATAAGATCAGGAACTAGTGGAAGGAGCATTGGGGGACCTGCCGCCCCATCTGACTCCGTACCGATCCCAGAAACAGTACCGCCTGTGGCACTGACTCTCAAGTTACCAGGCAGATAAGGTTTACCCAGAGTTTCCTATTTCTGGGTTCAATCCAACTGTGTTCTTAATGACCTTTTATGACATTTTGAAGATCAGCAGTCCTCTCTGTAGCATCGACAAGCTCCTTCAGTCTGAGGGCTTTCTCATTCGGAGGCTTACAGACATCATACAATTTGGTCCCCTTCTCACCAGTCCCTTTACCATTCCCATTGCCTTTATCTCTAGTTATGTGGGCTTCAACTTCATCACTGACACCGCCTTAGACATCAGGATTGTTGTCATGATGATTGACCACTACCTGCAGTAACTATACCATATTCTTCGGCGCCGGGGATCATTATCTCACTGGTGCCGCAGATGACAACACTGATGCTGTAGGTGGCACCACTGGCACCGTTACCGATGCTGCCACCAGCACATTGGGTTTCTCCTGCTGCTGATATGACACCACCGGCATCACAGCCCTCTCACCCGGAGTCCCCGCTTCCGATGAAGTTTCCATATCACCGTTCAAGACAAGAAGTTCAGTGGCTGGAGGAAAATGGCAGTTTTTTCTTTAATGACTCTGACCCTCAGGAAGACCCTAGTCCAGATGAGGATAGGGATGGGCAATCTATAACCTTGCACCAGATGTTTGTAGGGCTCCAATATGCAGGTGCTTCGATAATTCCCCAGAGTGGGAGCTATATCCCCTGACTGGTCTTCCTCCACTGGAGGTTAGGTTTTACTATTCTGTGATCAGAAACGCTGCAGAGATGTTGGACCTCAACTGCCCTCTACTGAGACAAAATCCAACATCCTTACTGCGGTTCTTCATACAGCAACCCATTCCACAGAGCCCAAGCTACCCTTAAATGAGGCTTTGGCAGAGCCTGTACAGTTTGGAAAAAACTTACAACTTTCACTGCAGTCCACAGGTTAATAGCAAGACACTACAGGCAAGCGCCAGTAGATTTGTCTTTCGTATCTTTGAATCTGTCAACAGAGAGACTGGTAGTGCAAGCTTCTTGCTCCTTGAAACTCGCCCAGTGCCTTTCCCACCACACCATTGTATAAAGAATCCAAATGGGTGGAACAATTTGCAAAAATAATGTTCTCTGCAGGGACCATGACTCTAAAATCGCTTAATACCATTGGTCTCCCCTGCAGATATGCGCATGTTCTCTGTGACTCTGCACAAACAGTAATCCCTAATCTGATGATCTATGGGATTACTTTTCAGAGCTGGTGGGGAACAAGCAGTGGCCATTCAAGTAATACAATCTTACCTGGACTAAGCAGGCTCACATACAAGGACATTCGGACCTCTATTTTCCTGCACTGTCATACCTAGCTGCACAACTCTGGATTTTCTACACAGGTCCAGACAAAGCTGATGGACCTTCCCTGTGACAGTTCCCCCTTTTCATGACAAAGGTCAGTACAGCCTGGAGAGGTTCAAAGACGGTAAGGCCACTGCCAAATCATTTGGCCTTCAGTTCCACACAAGAGACTATTGGATATTTTGAAAATTTGGGGTCTTCTCCAGAGGCTTTTTTCTTTTGTGGTCGGTGACAACACGCCAAGCAGCAAATTCAGCAGCAACAGGTGAACACACTGTGCGGAACTACAGAGTCTGCAGCAAAGAAAGAACACTGACCCTTCCCTTCCCCTTCCCTTCCCCTTCGTCCTCTTCATCCCTCCTCCCACCCACCACAGGGAAGCAGCATCCCTCCTTGTCAGAACACGAACAGATTGTTGGAGGATGGGAAGCCTCGTTTCCACAAGCATAGAGGGCTATTACTTCAGAGTTTGGCTTCTGCAGATTGTGAAAAGGGGGCCTGCCCTACCTTTTCAGCAAAAACCCCTGCCCTTCGCACCACCAAACCGATTTGCTCCCACCACACCACCTAGGTGTCCTGTCCTTGCTCCGAAAGGGTGCAGTAGAGTTTGTTCCAGAGCAGGAACAGGTTCAGTGGTGCTACTCCCTACACTTTCTAGTCCCCAAAAAGAACAATGGTCTACATCCGATCCTAGACCTCAGGGTTCTCAATTGGTTCTTCAAACAGAACAAGTTCAAAATTATGTCCCTAGGTCGGGTTCTGGTGTTTTGCAAGAGGTAGACTGGATGGTTTTGCTCAGCCTGCAGGATACCTCCTTCCACATTATTATTCTGTAGTCATGCAGGAAGTATCTTCGCATGGGATCCAAGCACTACCAGTTTGCAGTCCTTCCGTTTGTCTTGCTTCCGCGCCATGGTTCTTCACAAAGATGATGGCAGTTGTAGCGGCCCATCAGGATGCTCGGAAATCCCAGTATTTCTCCTAACTGAACAAATGGCTCATAAAAGCCAGCTCTCCTAAGATGATGTGTCACCCCCTACAGTCAACAACCATCCTGCTGTTCGATCTGGCCTTTTCCATCAACAAGCCCAAGTCTTAATTGGTGCCCTCACAGCCCATCTTGTTCGTAGGGGCAGTACTGGACACAACGCAGAATGGAGCCTTCCTTCCTCTTTATAGGGTTCAAGACATTCACTATATTATTCTGATGTTTCAGAATGGAGCATTCTTTCCAGTCCTGATGGTCTTACGCCTGCTTGGTCAACTAGCCCACTGGATTCTGCTGATCACAGGCTGTGGTTCCAACACAGTGGAGATCTTCAAAGTTGTATCAAAATCTCCAGGGACACTGCAGGAGACCTCCAATGGTGGAGCGTGAAAAGCAAGCTGTTTCAAGGGAATGCATTCCGCCTCCCACCTCTGGAGACTGCAGTTATCATGGATGCTTCCACACTTGGGTGGAGAGCTCATCAGAAAGAGTTGGAGATCAGAGGCTTCTGGTCTCCAGTGGAACAGATGTTGCACATCTTTTGGAGTTACTGGCAGTACATCTGGCTCTCAAGGCCTTCCTCCCTTCCTTTCACAGCCAGTCCAGATCTTAACAGACAATAGAAACATGATATGGTACCACAACAAACAGGGTAGTGTGGTGTTGCATCTTCTGTGTTGAGAAGCTCTACAGCCGTAATCCTGAGCTCATTACAATCAGATCTGCATGATGGCAAATCATCTCAACAGAATATAGAACTTTCAGTGTTTGAGTGGACAGTCTCATTCAGCATCATCTTGCTGACCACAGTAGTGTCTGCACACGGAGGTAGGCCAGTGCATCATCACGCCTAGGGGGATTCCACAGGTGGAGTTCTTTGCCACTTATGAGAATGATCACTGCCTGAAATTCTGTGCCCTCCAGTATTCCCTGCATGGAAATTTGGAGACAAATTTCAGCTTCTATATGTGCTTCCACCCATAACCTTGATTCCTCATTCTTTGAGGGAAATTCACCCCAACAGGGCCCAATTAATTCTGACAGCCCTCGACTGACCACAAAAGGTGTGGTGTGCAGACATCATTCACCTCCCTCTGTGCCCTCTTCTCACAATCGCAGAGGGAGGTTATGCACCCCAACCTCCAGAGCCTTCACCTTCATGTCTTGAGATTGAGCGGGATAACCTGAGATTGTTTTCCTTGCCACCTGAAGTGGTGGATGTTATCCTCCATTCTCACATACACTCCACTAGGATGGTATAATCAGGCAGATGGAGTAAATATTTTAAGTGGTGTGCAGACAACTCATTTGACTCACTTCAGGCCTGTCTGCCTGACATACTATATTTCTCTCTCTTGCTAGCCAAGCAAGGGTGCTCAGTAGGTACTTTTACGGCTACTTATTGGCCTTGGTGGCCTTCCTCTGCAGGCCTGACCAACCTTCTGTTTTCAAGTCACCCATATGAGGTTCATTGAGGGGCTTACAAACAAAGTTTCACACAAAACCTTTTATAATGCCTTTATGGGTCCTCAACCTTGTTCTCACTTTTTAATGTTTTCTTTTTAACCCTTACACAGCTGCTGGTTGTGGGTATTTACTTTTAAAACTCTTTGTAATTGCTATCACATCAGTTACATACTTGAGCGAGTTACAAGTACAGAGTGTAAAGCCCCTGTTCACCTCTTTCTTTCCTGACAACTTGGCACTAAGTACCAGGGCTGCTTTGAAGCCTAAAGTGAGTTTCCCTTTCCACCTAGGTCTATTCATCACCCTGGCAGGCTTCTTGTCTTTGTCACATCTAATGAAGGAAGAAGAAAAACTACAGGCTTGATCCCAAGAGAACGGTCAGGTTTTACATGGACAGGACACATGAATTCAGACTTGACAACTTTCTGTTCATTAGCTATGTGAGGAAGATGAAATTTGAGGCAATGCACAAGAGAACGTAGTCAAGGTGGATAATATCTGCATCAGGATGTGCTATGCCTCACAGCACAGGGTCTCACCAGAAGATATAGGAGCTCACTCAACCACTAAAATGTTCTACCTCTGCACTGGTAACAAGGGTGCCTGTAGCAGATATCTGGAAGGCAGTAACCTGGGTTTCCCTCCACACTTTTGCAAAGCATTCCTGTTTGGACTCTGAACTGAAGAGAGAAGGCCACTTTGCACACTCAGCCCGTCAGGATTTTCTGGTCTAACCAGCCATGCACCCACATTTTGGTTGAGTACTGCTTGGGGAATTTCTACAGTAGGTGAGGAATCTGCAGGTAGAACTATCCATCAGAAGAAAGCGTGCTTTTGGTAGCGTGCTTTCTGGTTGACACTTTGGGGGTGATTCTAAGTCTGGCGGGCGGCGGAGGCCGCCCGCCAGACTTCCCCCTCCAAAATACCACTCCACGGTCGGAAGACCGCTGAGGGTATTCTGGGTTTTGCACTGGGCTGGCGGGCGACCGCCAAAAGGCCGCCCGCCAGCCCAGTGCAAAACTACCTTCCCACGAGGACGCCGGCTCCGAATGGAGACAGTGAAATTCTTTGTGGGGCCCTCTTAGGGGGGCCCCTGCAGTGCCCATGCCATTGGCATGGCCCCACGACAACCCATACCGCCATCCTGTTCCTGGCGGGCGAACCGCCAGGAACAGGATGGCGGTATGGGCTGTCAGAATCCCCATGGCGGCGCAGAGAGCAGCGCCGCCATGGAGGATTCAAATGGGCAGCGGAAAACCGGCGGGAGACCGCCGGTTTTCCACTTCTGACCGCGGTCAAACCGCCGCGTTCAGAATGCCTAGCGGGGCACCGCCAGCCTGTTGGCGGTGCCCCCGTCATTTTAGCCCTGGCGGTCTTGGACCGCCAGGGTTAGAATGACCCCCTTTGTCTTCCTTGAGAGTCCTCACTGAATCGGTCACCGCCCCATTGCATGACTGGTTATTCTGCATTTCCTCTTAATGAGGTCCCAATATAATACAAAGTACTGCATCTGTCTTAATGTTAGTCTCTTATGTCTGCTTCAAAAGCATGTAAAAAATGGATGGAAAAAGGTGTCAGGGGCACTTTATGGCTCCAGAGACATCACACGGATGCCATGTAAGGTGCCAAAGTGTCACCATTGCCCCATACCGGCACCGAGAGCAAAGGAAGAGCTTCCAGATCCAGACTGGTGCCTGGGATATTCAGAAGGTGAGAAATCTACTGTTAGATAAAAAAGAGAAAGAGCATTCTTCTTTCCTCTCTTGTCCTGTGCCAAAGTCTGATCTTGAAAAATGAGTCCTGGACCCAAAATGTATTTCAGAGCCTACCACCTACCACCACAATCACAAATTAAGCACTACCTAAACCCAAAAACATATGCTTTCTGCATCATGTTGGTTCCAGCTTTCCTGTCTGTATTGGCCTTGTATCAGGATTTATGGATCATGAGACGTATTTTTTTTTACTTTGATTGCTACAAGATCCTTGCCAGGAATTGTCCCCAAATGACGCCACCTTAAGAGAGCACCAAACAATTTCAAAGGCGCCACTGCATCTGCTCCTAAGTTCACGTTGGTTGAAAGGTCATGTTCTGGCTCATGTTAGGTGGCACTGGGTTATTCAGATATGTTTTGAATGTAGTAGTGAATTACTGAGATTGCCAGATTGGGTCCCTAATGTTATCAGGTCCCGTCAGCACCAGCAATTGAAACAGTCCCGTTTCTTACAACCAAACCATTGCAATTAAGACTTTTCTGGTACCTTTGAGTGATCAGAACTTCATATATTTTTTCTCCAGGTTTATGAATACCTGAATACAAAACATCTCTGTGTTTCTGAATCTACTAGTTTCAGTAGAACTTTATTGAATCTCGTACAACCTAGGAGTAATGGGAATGCATGGTTAGGAGAAGAACCAAGGGCACAAGTCAAGAAAAACACAGTCGCAGTAGAGAATTCCCCACTCCCCAGAGGGCTCTGGAGCCTTGGCTGCCTCGCTAATTTGTTCCAGCTGCTTGTAGTCAAGACCTACCATCTCCTCCACTTGTGTCTACTAGTGGATTCCGTCTTGCTAGATGTCAATCTACTCTATCTTTCTAGAGGAGATGAAGAGTGACAGAGATGAAAAGATCAAGTGAGCGTATCGTTGCCCAGGCGTGATTCAGGCTGTGCCTCTTTGCTGTTGCATAGGCAATGGCCCTGTTAATCATAAAAAATTGACATATGTGTGTGTGGGGTAGGGGGCATGAAGACCAATCAATTACTTCAAATTGTTATTGCATTCAGGTTACTCCTTCTACTGCTTTATGTTTCCTTCATTAAACTAATTTCATCACACCTCTCATACTATTTATATTCCTTTGCAGTCTGCTCTCTAGTCTCTATATATTTCATTATGCATCTCTATTTTTAGAATCTTCAAATTTTATTGGATCCCATTTTCTCTATTTCATTGAAACTAATAAAATATCCTACATATTGCAGCCTCTGAATATTCTTAGTAAAGATCATTATTCAAGCCATACTCGTTTCTCGCCAAATCCATATTTTATTACAGCCCGTGCACAAATCTTTCCTTGCCTCGTGAGACAGCCCAGAAACAGCCATCTATATATTTCATTTCAGTCAAAACACGTTTTCTCTGTGTAACCAGCAACTCACAGTTTCTAATACCTACTGGTTCTTCCTCTGTCTTTCATCTTTACATGAACTGTAAAACCCTTTTTCAGTAGACTGAGATAATAGGATTGTATTGCAGCATTGATATAGCGCTTGATACTGCAATGTGGAGCAAAGAAGAACTTGCCTCCATAGGCAGCAAGCTACACCATGTAGGATCTATGGTTGGAAGGCTGTTATCCTGTGTGGGGGAGTGTTTCAATGTCATGTGTGATTACCACCGTGGTGTAGTTATCGTGTTCTGAGATGCAGTGCTTAGCAGTGTGGTGATGATGTGATAGACACACAGTTTGTGGTTTTTAGTATAATGGCAGCTTTGGACAGGCCTGCAAGCCCCTTTATGGTAGTTGCTATGATCATGGTCTACTTAGTTTGTTACTGCACAAAGTTGCCCAGTCTGAAATTTTGTTTGTTGTTTTGGTCCTGAGCTGGCATTGTTGGTGAGAGGAAAAAAAGTGGAGAGAGATGCTTGGATGGGCGTTGTTACGATCACCCCATATCTAAGTGTCATTGTGAGATGTAAAGCAGCTGTCACAGTATACTTACAAAATAGCAAGTGCGTTCAGCACATAGGGTCAAGCGTCATGCATATTTTGAAAAGGCTGGCCAGGTTTTTGCCTTTGATGGCGTGTAGAATGCTTGTCATGATGTGGATGATTTTTGAGACCTTGCAGTGGTGGAGTAGATCACAGTAACGCCTGTTACTATGGTGATTAGAAGCAGGATAGATTATGTTTGTCTTCAGAAAAGAGAGGGCGGCAGGTCGGAGCATAGGGGCAGCAGGAGCGCGCGTGCTATCTGAAAGGTACCACCTGCACTGGATCCCGAAGGGCGCCTAAAGGCTGTGGGTCTGCAGTGCGTGGCGCTCGGTAGCGACCAATACTGCCCCACTTCACAGAGGGCTGGTAATGACCCCGACAGCAGTTGCTAGGTGACTGTCAGAAAGTTCATTAGCAGCAGAGATTAAATAATGAGGTTGCTAAAAGGCGTGGAGGAATTGGGGGTGCTCAGGCGGCGCCGAAGATGATTGGGCGGCGTCGGCAGCGCGCTGTCCCTCGGTCCTGACGGTCCGCTGGCAGAGCTGACAAATGCGCTGCTTTCCTTGCTTTATTCGGGGGTTGTGCCTGGGTCGTAACAAAGAGCCCCGCGGGGAGAGGTGAGGAAAGCGTGGTGGGGAGGGGGCGGGGCAATCCCATCTCCGCCGCTTCAGATCGGGGTTCGTACACTTTAAACAAGGATACATTTTTATCAGAGCATTGTAGGTGCAACTTCAAAAAAAAAAAAAGCAATCACTGATCCGGGCCTCATTTTATCCCGTTTCTTGGCCACTGCGCCCAGCGGATAAACTGTGGTGCTCCTGGCCCCAGTGCAAGCAGAGAATATGCCCATCTATCCCCTTGTATGATAGTTTAAAAAAAATATGATATCGGTGCCCTGGGCCCCTCAGTCCCTCGTACTCTGCACTGCTGATTGCTACGCCCCTGTCTGCGCCAGCCCTCACACATGTGCCCCAGCCTCTGTGCCCCATGACGCCGAGTGCTTGAATAGCAATTGTTAATATCGAACGAGAATGCCCTGCTATTCATCCTTAAAAGCCGTTTACCGGCACCAGTTCCAGGTTTGTGATATAAAAATACTCATCGCATGGGAGCCTCTCCCCAGTGCCTAAACGTTTGCTCGCTAGGAGGAGATTGTTAATTCCGATTTAGAGGCCTTTGCCATGGAGCAAGGAGATTATGGTTAGATGAAGGATGATGACTCGGAAGTTGATATTTCTTGGCACCTTACAATACTAATGGCAGCATTTTCTTGGACTTGTAAAAAGGCAGTAGGCTAGATACTTACACAGATGGAGACATTTCTTACCCTTGTGGCCCGGTTTCAGATGATGTCTCCCCTCTTACAGCAGTTATTTGGAAGGAAGTGAAAGCTTTGGATATTGCACTGCTTTCTGGGGAACAGTGTTCATTTGAGCCGGTGGGGGGCACCAGCACTTATTTTGGGGGTCCGCCCCTTATTTTTCTGTAACAGGCATTTACTGTGAGCGAAAGACACATATGGGAAAGTCAGAGGAAGAGAAAAACGAAAAAGCGTCACAAAGGCAGAAAACAGAAATCTGCAAGAGTGAGCTGAAGGGGCAGGGAGTGACTGTAAATACATCAAAGAGGTCCGAGATCGCTTCAGGATTATGCTGCCTCAGTATTCCGTGCTTGCACATTTAAATGCAGCAGCAGCATGTTTCAGAGGAGAGCGTTGGGCACTGGCACATTTTTATTCACAAATTAACCACTGCTGTGGAAGTGAAGTCTAATATCTTGACCGAAGTCTTACAATTCTTCGCGGGTTCTTTGGAGCACTCGCTTCCATCCAATGAGCCTCAACTGGACCCTAGCTGCTTGGCGGGGAAGCCCTTTTTGGGCCCAGCAGATAACCAAATTTCATAGACTTGACCTACACTTTTAGTCCTCCCATTTGATTCTGATTGTTAATAAGTCGGCCTGGAAGTAGAACCCTCAAGTATTCACTACAACTCTCCAAGGATAGGGAGGGAATCCAAGAAGCTGGGTCACAAAATATTTGCCATTGGCAGTTTGGTTCTCCACGCGGTTAACGCCTTCTCCCTCTGAGGCTGATTTGTCTATGCATTATTGGAACTGGCAAAAATAATGATTATCAACCTGCCAGAATTCTCTGACACTGTGAGCGATGGTCTAGATGCATCAACATGTACCCTGAATTGTGGCTTTAACTCCGTGGTTCTGACCATCACACGGCCCCGACATGCTTGGATGCATTCCACTGGATTTTCAGGAGGCATACATGTTAGACCGCCACATTTAAACCTGTTCATCTAGCAGGACAAGTTCAAGGTGCTGTTCCTGAGCCAAGTCCTGTTGGCCTTGAACCCAGGAGATTGGTTAGTCCAGGACCCATACTGCCATCTTCCAAATTTCCCCTCCAACAGGCACTAGTTTCATTTCACAGTTGTATGGCTCATTCCTCCCACAGAGGACCCTGCAGGATGACACTGGGTGATTGCCAGGAACAATAAGTGGGAAGTTTATTGTCGAGTTGAGGGTGGTCCTACATTTCAAATTGTCTAAGGACTACCTTGCTGCACAATTGTACTCCTCTTAAGATCTACTCGAGTTAAATTAGAACCTAGAATGTCAATGCATCCTGTTGAAAGCAGTGTTGATGCTTGTTATTGTACATGCTGTAGAATTGTGTCCATCCACTATTGTGAAAAGGACGATTTTTGCTTTGTTTTTAAAGCTGCACAGTTGGATTCCAGCATTATTATTTTGCAGTCCTCCGGTTTGGACTAATGACAGCACCATACTTGAATGACTGGCTGTCAAAAGTAGACCCCAAATGCTGGTCAAGGAATGTTTCCTGCATCTAGTGACTTCATCACCTGGGCTTTACCATCATCACCCAAATTACTGATCTCCTTTCCAAACCAAGGCTGACTTTAAATTAGGTGGTGCTCAACACAAACGTTATGAAAGCCTTTCTTCCACCTCAGAGAATCATTGGGGTGATGTTTCTGATGTGCCTGACTCAAATTTGGCCTTATGGCATAGCACATTCTCTTGGTGCCTCGCGTCAGATTGCAGATGAAAGCCATCCATTTGTGTCTGACTAGGCAATGATTGCAACCTCATGGAAGTCTCTTGCCTCAGGTGGAGATTTTCAAGTCATGTCATTAAGATCTGCATTAGTGGAGTGAACCCTCCAACCTTCTAAGGGGTCTTCCATTAAGCCCACTGCAGCTGCTGCCTAGAAAGGGAAACGTCCTCAGTTAAGTGCCATATTCTTTCCTCTGAATAGGTGCTTGGAGATGCCTTCCAGTTCAGCTGGCACAGGGCCTGCTGTATGTTTGTATAGATATATACGCGCAGATCCTGTTTCAGTCAAGTTTCCTGCAGAAGGTGCAGAAGGATGTAGCTGATTGAGAGTTTCCCATATTGGATAGTTAGGTTTGGGTATGCCAGTCTGTTGACACTCAACTTTCAGACACCTCTTCCTATCCTATGCAGAGCAGGCCTGCTGTCGCAGCAAGATGGTCAGGTCCTTCACTCCAACCCCCAGTTGCTTCCACTGTACGCATGAAGATTAAGCGATGCCAGTCAATGCCTTTTTACCTTTCTGATGAAGTTGCAGATGTTATCTGTACAGGCCACTGTAATGAGGCAATTCAGTGGTGCAAGTTAGAAGGCATCATCCCCTTGAAATTGAGCAGTTGCGATTGCTTGTATTTTGTTTGGGCCCCCTACTTAGCAGGACCTGATTGTGGCTGTGGTCGAGGGCTGTGTGGCAACCGTGTTTGCCTAACCAACATTTCTTGTTTAGCTCACCACTAGTGGTGCGTCTTCTGAAATGTTTGCTTCCCTTATAAACAGACAAAATGGGTGTTTAAAAATGAGGAACGGCGCTCACATATATTCCACCCAAGTCACAACATCCACATTTTATATTCACTGTGCCACTGGAAGGGAAGAAAACACCCCACTCCCCCAAATTTCCAACAGGAAAACCAAAGCAAAAATTGTCCAAGGCACTCAAATACAATAAAGAGTTAAGTCCACAAGGCCAAAGATGAAAAGTTCCCTTGTATTTATTGCAAATTTCTTCTTCAACCACATCCAAAACCAGCTAACACGTGTTTCGTCACGCGACCAATCCTCGCATTGACTTCATCAAGGCTCTACTAATTGAGAAACGAATAAAATAAACCATTGGTTCCAAAATTTCCTGATTAATCACTTTGCAAGTCTCTTTCAAAGCAATGTAATGCGTAGCAAGTAGAAATCGATGTGACACCTAAAATGTATACCTCAAATGTGGTGCCAACAAAACATGTCTCACAAAACAACAGCGTGTACGCTGTAATATCCGGCCTAATTACAATTTAAAAAGTAATTTTGGAACCAATGGTTTCTTTCATTCCTTTCTCAATTAGTAGAGCCTTGTTTGCTTCCCTTATTCCACCTCACTCCTTTATTTGTTCCTCAGTGGGATTTGAAATCCGTTTTAACATTCTTAATAGCATGTCCGTTCTAACTGATTAGTCAAAGTGCTAACTCAATGGGGCAGGGGAAGGGCGGTGATGAATCTACAGCAAAATTATGTAGCAATCAGAAATGCTTTCACTGATGGTAAGTTAACTGTTTTCAATGGATACATCTTCCCATAGATGCTTATCTATAAGACACCTTATAGACACCTTATCTATAAGTCCCAAGAGGGGCCGTGGCCTAACAAAGGCCCTTGCAGTGTTTGGTGGCCTGAGCACCAGGGTGACCCCTATACACAGTACTTGGGCCTTACAGCTCCTGAGTAAGTCCCAAGTGGGGCCCTCCGTGCACTTTGCAAGGGGGCCCCCTCAGGTTTCATTACGCCACTGTTGAAGGGGACGTTGAGCCATGCAATGGCCGAAGATTCTCGGCCCTAGAGGGCAGAGCAGACTTCTGCCCTTGCTGCAGAAAGCTGAGCGGATGGGAACCTGCAGCCTAGCTGGTTTGCTGGGGCTTAAAGGGCCTGGCAACCCGACTGCAGTACCAGGAGAAGTTGCAGAAGACCCCAACTTGGTAAAAGGCAGCTGCAGCAAATCCTGGCAGGAGGAACGACTCGCCCAATTATAAAGTGAGCCTATGAGCGCCGGAAGCAAAAGAAGGGGCCCTTGGAGAACAGAGGCAAGCGGCAAACTGGGGTCAATTGGGAAAAGACGTGGAGCAGAGAGACAATAGCAGTCACAAACAGTAAACTGCAGTGAGCGGATAGAATGTAGAGGAGAGCTGAAAGGAAGTGCTAAGTTGAGGGGGGCAGTCCCAAATGGCAAGGCGCGCCGCTCCTATAGAGGGAACCCCACTGGTGCAGTACGAATACCACCAGGACGCCAAACACAAGGAAGGCGAAAGGGGTGGCCTGATATTTTCGATCACAACATGAGAGAAAGTAAAGCTGGTGAGAAAGGGACATACATACCAATTGACCCGATTCAGGCGGGAGACTCCCTATTATTGAAGCAAAAAATGACTTTATTTTAACTGTCTCCCATCCGAAAATGCCTTTGCTTCTATAGAAGTCAATGGGGGGAAAACATTCTCCGGATTATTTTTGTAAAATCTCCCACTTTCCTCTTGTAAAATGTTGGCATGTATGCAGAGAGACATGTCTTCAAGACTAAATGCATAGTTGTAAAAGTGAAAGCAGTTGGGTGATGGAGGAGTGTAGCAAGCCCACCACCAAACATTTGCCGAGCGGGCACAACCAAGTGTAAGAAAATGTACAAACCAACATTTCAGCATTGTCCCAGGACAAAAAGTAGGACGCTGGGAACAAAGAAATGCTGCAGCAGGGTCACCCCAAAACGTCAGAAGTCTCATGAAGTGAGTGCCAAGCAAACGAAAGGAGAAGGTCAAGAGACAGCTGACCTGGGACAAGAAGAAGATGAAACAGCCCTGAAACGTTTTATGAAGAAATTCTTCCTCAACATTAAAAATGAAATAAGAAAGATCAGAATAAACCTGAAACAGGATATGAAGGAAGTGAAAAAGGATCTGGAAGATCTGAGCAGCGTAGTCAATGCCTTGGAAAACACCATGGACGAAAGAGCCATTGGATTAAACGAGTACCGAGCGTTGATGCTAAACCAGGACACACAGGTGATTGTACTACAGGAAAAACAGGAAGACTTGGAAAAATACTCTAAGATTTGAATTGGAAGTGCACCCGGGTGGGGGAAGCAGGGGGAGGGGGGCAGAAGGGAAGGACATAAAAACTACATACAAAGATTTCTAGATATTTGACTTGAAAAGGTGGACGTGTAACCCATCCAAAATAGAACGGGTGTACATGGTTGGAGGCCCAGGAATAAGGGGTCCTCCAGACTTATTAGCAGGTCTCCACTACTTCGAGAACAGAGGAGTAACGGTAGCAGCACAATTAGGGGTGAATTTCATTAAACAAAGTTGAACTGCAGATCTACCAAGACCTAGCATCTATTACATTACAACAAAAAAGGCCTTAAACCCAGGGACTTCTCTCTTGAAATCAAAGCGGATTTTATACAGATGGGAACACCTTTTCCACATTTGTATTGCCTCAATAAGAAAGCAGTGGTCCACCAAATCTCTCTCAGAGGCCTGTGACGTTCTTCATCTAGACCACTTGAGGTCAGACCAAAATGGAAGGCATAAAGTATAGTTATGACAAACCAACAGCCCGGGATAGAGAAAAGGAGCCAGGAAAAACCTTGAAGCAATGTGAGCTAATAGCAGGTTGTAAAACAGCAACTGAGCAACTTCCAAAGGCCATAGGAACCCCAATAAACATCAGACTCAGAAACCAGTTATGATATTGAATATTCTATGATAGCTGAAGATAAAGAGCGTCAACAGGAAGGGTGGGGATTATTTGTGGGAACTAATTTTGCATGCAAAGAGGGATGGCACCCGGTGGCAGAGTGTATGGACAGCTTGGTCCAAACACAGGTAACGTACCCCCTTTCATGTATGCCAAACTGACACACCTAAGATATGTCATGTTCTTGTATACACTACCCCAATTTTGGAGGTTGGTTGGTGGTTTTGTTTACAATTTTGGAAGGGAAGAAATTAAGGACGAAGGGAGGGGAATCACCTTATGTAACCCCCAAAATGAAAATAGGCGGTCCAGCGCAAGCAGACACTTCCAGGAAGGACAGCACAAGATGACAGTAATGCGTCCATTACTTACCATTAATGGCATTACTCCTAGTCCTACTCCCTCGCCTTCCTTATTGACCAATTAAGCCCCTTGCCTCACCTAGACCGCTCTCTTCTCTTTTTAAAAAGTCGCCCCGCCCCAAGCCTTCCTGTACAGAAACAAGCCAAAGAGCAACTCAGTTGACCAGTACCGGGAGGGCGGGAGAGAACTGTAAGGAAGGCGAAGGAGTAGGACTAGGAGTAATGCCATTAACGGTAAGTAATGGACGCATTACCTCCCATCCCTCCCTCGCCTTCCTTATTAACCAATGAGACATAGCAAGTAATCAGGAGACTGACAACTGAGTTGCAGCATAGAAAGATCACAATTACAACCAGGCATGACACAAAAACACCTCTATTCCATCATAGAGGATAAGACCATGTGCCCCAAAACTGACTCCAAACATTCTAACTCAGCAAATCAAAAGTACTGAACAAAAACGGAGGGAGCGGCCCAAGTATCCGCCCTACAAAAACTTCACTACCGAGGCGCCCTGCAATTCAACCCCGTAGCTGGCATACCACAAGTGGAATGGTCCTGAATCCCTGGAGGAGGCACCACCCCTTTCAAAGCATAGGCCAGCAACACCATTGACCGGATCCATTAACTCAAAGAAGCAGTAGAAAGCTTCACCAAGTCCCTAGCAGGACCAAAATTCACAAACAAGTAATCCTCCATACGAAAAGCAGCAACCACCTTCAGGTACCACAACAAAGCCCGACGCACATCCAGACAATGCAACCAACTACCTCCCCTGAGGAAGGGGCAGGACAAAAAGCAGGCAGGAACACCACCAGGCGGACAGGAAAAACGAAAATCACCTTAGGAACAACAGAGGAAACCGGAACAAGAACAACCTGATCCAGAAAAAACAAAAATGTGCAAAAAGGGAAGTTTGCAGGACAAAGCACCCAACACCCCAAAACATCCAGCAGATGTAACAGCAACCAAGAAAAAAAATTGAAAAAACAAATGTTTCAAAACAATGTCCTCCAGAGGGTCAAAGGTTGGACCAGGAAAGACATCAAACATAAACCAGAGATCCCAACTAGGAAAAGACGAACAGGCCTAGGAAACAAGAGCAACAGCCCCTAAAAAAAATAAGGCCCCAAATTCCCTTTAAATACTGCCAAGGACCCCGAAAGCACAGTAAAAACAGCATCATCAAAAACAGAGAATCCACAGCAGGTTCAACCTGCTGGCGCAAACACCAAGCAGAAAAATCTTCCATGGATGAGCAGAAGAAAGCAAAGTGGACCTTCGCCTATTGGCCTGTAAAGGCACAGCCAAACAACCCGGTACACCCTGAACCGTCAAACTTCGATGGTCAAACCCCAAAAAGTCAAATGCAGCCCCTGCAAGGACCCCCAGGAGAGGCAGGGAAACATCAGAGGAGAGGAGTGGAAAGGAACAATGCACTCCGGATCGATGGACAACAACTGGAGCAAAAAGAACCAATCCGCCTGAGGACAATAGGGGGGTGAACAAAAGCACCCCAGCACTCACCCTCCGAACCTGTACCAGAAAGAAACCTGAGGAGCAGAAAGGGGGGAACCCATAAAGAAGGCATATGGCCAGTGACAAGGCAGCCCGTCCACCGCCCATGCCAGAGGACACCTAAACCAGGTGCAGAACTGCACCCCCTTGGCATTCACTTGGGATGCAAACAAGTCCACAACCGGACGAACCCACAGCAGCACCAGAAGAGCGAACAGAGACAGCCGAAAGGAAAAATCCTTCGATGAAGGAATGACCCCGAGCAACAGATCTGTCCGAACATCATCCACTCCCCGACAGCAGAGGGCCCAAAGAGACAGAACACAGACCAGAGCATACAAAAAAAAAAAGTCCCGTGCAAACAGATGCAGAGACCCGGGCCAGGTCCCACCCATCTGTAGAAGTAAGACTTGGTGACCAAGTGGACTGACAGCACCAGTACCGCTTTTCTCCTCAGGAGTACCTGAAAATGCACCCGAGCAAGAAGAACAGCTGTCAACATCCCTCCAATCCGAGGACCTCTGTGACTCCCAGAGAGACCAAAACCCCTGGACCAGCACCAAACTCAGCCAAGCCCCCAACCCAGAGAGACAGGCACTGGTAGACACCACCACTGGAACCGAAGGAGACATAGGGACTCCCAGCCAGAGAATAGCCGGCACCAGCCACCAACTGAGTGACCTGCAAATGGATGCCGCCACAGGAAGCCTCGTCTGAAGATCGTGAGGATCCGGAGACCAATGGGAGAGAACCCAGTCGACCAGACAAAGCAGAGGAAACCTGTCCCAATGTACCCCTTGGGAGAGGACAGGAGGCCAAAAGGCAGAACACAGAACTAGAAATGGACAGGTCAGATTGCAAACCGCAGGAACTTCCAAGAAGACACCAAAATAGGGATGTAAAGGCAGACAGCAGGCAGATCCAGAAACCCCCCAAAAAACCCTGGACCAAACACAGGAATAAGCGCCTGTATCATCAACAACCTGAAATGAACCAGTTATGATCCAAGAAGTCACCCACTTGAGATCCAATACAGGATGAAACCTCCCGAGACACCTCCTGAACGAGAAACAGGATGGAAGAAACCCCACTTCCAAGGTCCCACGGATGCACCCAGGAGACGGCACCCTCCGAAAGCAAGTCCTGGACGCCATCAAGCACGGCCAAACTCCGGCCCCCACCCATAGGCAAGGGCGAAGGATCAACCCCAGATACTGAAGAAATGAGATTGACCACTATGGAGGAGCCATTCTCCACAAAGTTCTGCACCTAGTGATCTGCGACATCCACCTCATGGCCCAGTGGGAAGTGCTGAACTAGGGACTTTGCCATAATTACTTTTCCATAACAGAGGAGAAAATAGCAAGAGTAGGAATACTCACCTGATGTGAATGTGACAAACTGGTAAAATATCATATAAAAGATAAGATGGTTAGTAGATGTTGTAGGAAAGTACCCTCTTTTTGGCATGTTACCCCCAACTTCTGCCTGATGTCAGTGTGTTTTTGACTGTGTCACTGGGATCCTGCCAGTCGGACCCCAGTGCTTATGGTATATGGCCTGTTTGTCAGCGTGTTTCACTGTTTTCTAAATTGTCACTGGAGTCCTGCTAATCAGGACCCCAGTGCTTATGCTCTCTCTGTTTCTAAATTTGTCACTACATACTGGTAACTCAGTATTTCACTCCAGATTGGCATACTGGTCCCACGTTATAAGTCCCTTGTATATGGTACCTAGAGCATTGGCGTTCTAGGGGCTCCTTGTGAGCATTTGTTATGCCACCCAAAAGGAGCCCATACAAAGGCTTTTATACAGGACTGCCATTGCAGCCTCTGTTAAATAGTGCATGCACTATTTTACAGCCATTTTCACTACATCAGGTCACTGATAAGTCACTTATATATCAGGCCTTCCAACCCTGAAGGCTAGGTGCAAAGTACCTGTGTGTGAGGGCACCCTTGCAGTAGCAGAGGTGCCCCCATGTCATCCATGCCCATATTCCCAGACTTCATGTGTGCGGAAACACCATTTTAAGTGTGCACTGGACATAGGTCAATACCTATGTACAGCTTCACAATGGTAACTCCAAATATGGCCAAGTAAGGTGTCTATCAACTGGGAATTGTACCCCAATACTGATTCCAGTAGTGGTTGCACAGTCCCAGTCCCATGCACTCTGGGTGATCCACAGTGGACCCCCAGTACTGCCATGCCAGCCTTCTGAGGTTTTCCAGGCAGCCCCAGCTGCTGCCACCTCACAGACAGGCTTCTGCCCTCCTGGGGCTTCAGCAGCTCAATCCCAGGAAGGCAGAACAATACATTCCCTTTGGAAAGAGGTGTTAGTGGTATGGGAGGGGTAGCCTCCCAGAGCCTCTGGAAATGCTTTAAAAGGCATAGATGGCGCCCTCCTTGCATAATCCAGTCTACACTGGTTCAGGAACCCCCAGTCCCTGCTCTGGTGCGAAACTGGCCAAAGGAAAGGGGAGTGACTACTCCTCTGTCCATCACCACCCCAGGAGTGGTGCCCAGAGCTCCTCCAGAGTGTCCCTGGGTTTTGCCATCTTGGATTCCAAGGTGGTGGGGCACTCTGGGAGCATCTGAGGGGCCAGTGCTAGCAGGTGACGTCAGAGACCCCTCCTGATAGGTGCTTACCTGGTTAGACGACCAAACCCCCTCTTAGGGCTATTTAGGGCCTCTCCTCTAGGTGTTTCTTCAGATTTGGATTTCAAGACTCCAGCAGGAATCCTCTGCATCCTTTACTTCATCTTCTATCGACGAATCAACCGCTGACTGCTCCAGGAACTCTACAAAACTGCAACAAAGAAGCTAAGATGACTTCTTCAACATTGTATCTTCAGCTCCTGCCAGCAACTGCAACAGTTTCCAGGTCATGCATCCTCTGAGGACTGTCTGTCTTTAGCCTGCACCAGAAGAACCGAAGGAATCTCCTGTGGAGTGACAGAGTCACTTCCCTGCTTCAGCAGGCACCCCTCTGCAGCGATGACCGGTGGCTTGGGTCCCCTCTCCGGATGACAGGCGTGGATCCAGCAACACGGGTGGTGGACTAAAGTGACTCCGGCAGTCCCAACATCCAGCTGTCCAACTTGGGTGGAGGTAAGAGCTGGCCTCGCCATGCAAGACAGTATCCCCGTGCACCGCGTGACTTGCAGCTGCCAAGGCTTGTGTGCGACCTTCCAAGAAGTTCTTCACGCACAGCACAGCTTAGGCCCCCAGCACTCCATCTTGTAATGCACAGCTTCCTGAGTGGTTCTCCGGCGCTGTGGGAATCCTTTGTGTCGTGCTGCGTGGGCCTCCATTTGCACCTTATTTGTCCCTGTGCTGTGGGACTCCTGTGTGTGCTGCCTGGTCTTCTGAGGTCACACTGAGTTGCTGAGAGCCCCCTCTGTCTACCCTCCTTGGTAGAGGCCACCAGGTCCCTCCTAGTCCCAGGCAGCGGCACTTTCCGCTTACCGTGAGCTTTCCGTGTGCCAAGGCTTGTTGGTGGAATCCAGTGACGCAAACCAGACTGCATTTATTCATCCGGTGTGGGACATCTTCTGCACCACCCAGGAACCTGCATCTGTCTTCTTTGGTGCAATACTGACTTTGTCTTGTCACCGGTGGTTCTTCTCTTGCACCTTCATCTGGGTAGCAGGGGCTCTTGTTCTCCCTGCACTCTTCAGTGCCTCTTGGACTTGGTCCCCTTCTTCCACAGGTCTTCAGGTCCAGAAATCCATCGTTGGTGTCTTGCAGTCTCTTCTGGTTCTTGCATTGTCTTCTATCACAACTTCTATTGTGTTTTAGAAAACTTGCTGAGCTTTACTCCTGCTTTCCTGGGCTCTGGGGTGGGGTATTTTACTTACCTTTGGTGTTTTCTTACACTCCCAGCGCCCCTCTACACACTACACTTGCCTAGGTGGGAAACCGACTTTCGCATTCCATTATTTTAGTATATGGTTTGTGTTCCCCCTAGGCCCATTGCAACCTATTGTGATTTTCACTATTTGCATTGTTTTCCTACTATGTACTTACCTGTTTTGGGTTACTAGTGTATATATTGTGTGATTTACTTACCTCCTAAGGGAGTACAGCCTCCAAAGTATATTTGGCCTTGTGTCACTAAAATAAAGTACCTTTGTTTTTGTAACACTGAGTATTGTCTTTCAAGTGTGTGAGTACTGTGTGACTACTGTGATATTGCAAGAGCTTTGCATGTCCCCTAGTTCAGCCTTTGCTGCTCTGCCTACAGCTACCTCTAAACAGCCTGGCTTCTAGACACTGACTACATTTCACTAATAAGGGATAACTGGATCTGGTATAAGGTGTAAGTACCTTTGGTACCCACTACAAACCAGGCCAGCCTCCTACAGATGACAAATAGGAGATCACAAAGTTAGGCTCATATGACAGTGGTCTCTACAACCCAAACTAGGACGAGGATGGGTTTATAGACCAGACAGTCTGAACCTGTTCAGCCTGGCTAAAATATCCCATATTGATTAGATGATATACTACTAGATAAGAGAGAGATTTCAGAAGTACAGAGTGTGACAGAGGGACCTATCACTATCAGTTCATGATCTACTCCAGCGCACATTAGAAAGACCCAACCCTTCCTGAAAGAGGAGAGATCGAAATAGGTCCCTTGGTGAAATTCTGTTGGGGGACCCAATAATTATTAGAAAAATTGGCAAACGCAAAAAAGAAATAGCAGGCAGTGACAATAGGGACACAAATGTGGCCACCGTAAGGAGGGTCCTGAAAGCAGTGATGTGTGGCCAGTTTATAGCAGGAGCAGCCATGTTAAAGAAAACGTGGGAGGCCATACAGGCATTAATATAGTAAAAAAAGACAGAATCACACAAGCAGAAGCTATCTAAAAAAATATGGAGGAAGGTGATAATCCTTAGGAGACACAAGAACCTTGGAGATAGATAGACTCAACTATATTATAGCCAAATTAGACGAAACAATCCAGTGACTCAGGCACTCACTGGGCCATTTTTTGGAAATTTCATTAAGTCCAAACTAGCACATAGTCTGGTAGTTAAAGTTAAAAACAAGGATGGGGGAATGTGCAGAGGGATGCAAGCAAGATGGTTCCAAGAGTATTGTACATAAATGAAGTCACAGATATCAAGGAGCGAAAAAGCTATCTAGAAAGAGGAGGCCTGCCCAAAATGCAAGAAACGGTACAAGCAATCAGTTGAGAATACAGTGAAAGCCTTCTGCAGTTTGCCCCGATCTAACCGATCCAGCCCCAATGGCTTTATGACTATATTTTCTAAGACCTTTAGCACCCATCTACTTCCAATCTTGTTTAAACTTTTAGGGCGATGCATACAGGTTGAAAAGTTACTCCAGCAAAGTTGGATGCAATTATATCACTTATACTTACGTCTGGCATGCATCTAGATGATTGTGCCACGCAGAGACTAATTTAATTTCTTAATCTTAATTCCAAACAGTTTTCCAGCATAACAGCACTCTATCTTCAACTGGTCCTAAAGGAGATTGTACACCCAGATCAGGCAGTGTTCATTACAGGAAGACAAACTAGTGACAAGACATTTTTGTGTTAAGGTGGAAGAAAAACAGTCCTGCCCTCCCCAATGCCAAAAAAGCTTTTGATCGGGTGGACTGGGACCTTATGCAGGATGTCCTCTGAAAGGTGGGCCTGGCTGACCAGATGATGAGGTGCCTACTGCCTGGTTACAACTCGCCAAAGGCTAGTGCCCCGGTATATAATATCCTATTACAATGGATATATATAACGGGGGAGCGAGACTGATTTTCCCTGTCTTCACTCCTCTTTGGGCTAACTCTGGAGGTGCAAGCTCAAAGTATTAGGGCCAAAAAGCAGATAAAAGGGGCGCTCGTATGGGGCATCAATGTAGGCCTACAATGTTAATAGGTTCTATTATTCTTTCATTGGTTTACCCTGTACAGTTTATTTCGCCCCTGATGGAAGAATCAAGGCAATACTATCAGGTTTTAAGATCAACCTGGTTAAATCAGAGGAGTGGGTGTTCAGTCTCCAAAACTGCAATCGAGACGTTAAAAGACCTAAACGTACTGTGTCACTTCCTATGACCAAAGGCGTAAATATATAAGGGGTACTCAGAGCAGTGAATTCAGAACTGGCAAGCCAATTGAAAAGCCAATTGGTATCCTGGGTTGGCTTGTTCCAGCCTAGAGATGACCATTCTGCAAAAAAACTTATATGTCTTCCATACATTAACACTCCACATAATCAGGGACAACACAGCAAGCCACATGCAACCTACTAGACAAGAAGTGGGGGGTACCCAATCTAATAAAATACTAGGCAGCTTCACACTGAGGTTTCTGTTGACTGAACTAGAAAAGAAACAGAGAATGCTGGTGTATGATGAACCACACATTGAGTGGAAGCCAACTATAGGAGATCCCATGTGTCCCAAAAGCACATACTAATCTGAAACTATATTCTTTACTTGTCATAGGAGCCAAGCCGAGAGTATGGGATAGCTTAGGATGCAAAGCAGGCATTAAGCCACCCCTTTCACTCTGCTGAGGATGAAATAACAAGTTTACACCAGGGATGGATAGAGAGCTGTTCCAGAAATGGTGGGACAGTGGTTGCAAATTACTTAGGTATGTAGTTAGCAAAGGAAAGGGTAAATCCTTTTAACAGATGAAAGAGGACATCAGTCAGGCAGAAATGTCCGAAATAGATATTTCCAGGTATGTCATTGAGTCCAACAAGCTCAGATAACAAGCAATGGCAAAGCCAATAGGTCTCGCCAGTGCAAGAACTATTGGCTTTGCCTATGTGTTTTACCTATGTTTTGACACCAGCTGTTGTTCAGAATGACTTAAAGTTAGTGGCGTAGAGGAGCATAGGATAGAGTGGAGTAGAGTGTCGTAGAGTGGATGTTTCTGTAGAGTGCTGTGGAGTGCCGTAGAGTGGAGTGGAGGGTTGCGGAGTGCCGTAGAGTGGACAGACATAGAGTGGAGTGTCGTGGAGTAGAGTGAAGTGCTGTGGGGTAGAGTGGAGTGTCATGGAGTAGAGTGTTGTGGAGTAGTGTGGCATAGAGTGGTGTAGAATGAAGGGGTATAGAGTGTCGTAAACTAGGGTGGTTTAGAGTGGAATGGCATAGAGTGGACTAAAATGGTGTGGTGTGGCACAGAGGGAGTGTGCAAAGTGGAGAAGAGTGTTACGGAATGGCATAGACTAGAGTAGAGAGTCATAGAGTCGAGGGTCGTAAAGGTGCATAGAGGGGGACACAGTGCTATAGAGTGAAGTACAGTGGCATAGGATGGAGTGGCATAGAGTGGAGCATCACAGAGTGGAGCTTCTTTCAGTGGAGTGTTTTAGAGAGGTGTGTGTCGAATGGAGTGAGGTTCATACAGTGGAGAGTCATAGAATGGAAGGTCGCAAATTGTCAGAAAATGGGGCAGAGTATAGTGCCGTATCATGGAGTACGGTGGAATAGTGTAGGATGGTATAGACTGAAGCAGAATGGAGTGGCATAGAGTGGAGTAGAGAAGGGAGTAGAGTAGGGTGGCATTGAGTGGCGTTTAATGGCATAGAGTGGAGTGCAGTGTCGTAAAGTAGAGGGGTGTAGAGTATCATGGCGTAGAGTTGAGTAGAGTGGAGTGTCGTAGAGTAAAGGGTAGTGTCATGTCATAGAATGGAGTGGCATTGAGTGGGATAGAGTGGAGTAGAGTGTCATAGAGTGGAGTGTCGTGGAGTGGTGTAGCAGAGAGTGGAGTAAAGTGTCATAGAGTGAAGTAAAATGTTGCATGGTGGAGTAAGTTGGATTGATGTAGAGTTATAGAGTGGGAGGTTGTAGTAAGTAGACAGGCATAGAGTAAAGGGACGTAAAGTGGAGTAGAGTGGAGTATCATAGATTGTCGTCTGGTGGAGTGGAATGTCATAGAGTTGAGTGGAGTGTCGTAAAGGGCAAAGGGGTAGAGTGGAGTGGTATAGAGCTGTGTGGAATGCAGTGGCTTAGAGCAGACTGTTGAAGAGAGGTGTTGAGTGGGATAGAGTGGAGTGTCGTGGAGTGGCATAAAGTGAATATTGTAGAGTGAAAGAGCATAGAACACAGTGGCATAGAGTGGAGTAGAGTTTAGTAGAGTGGAGTGGCATAGAGTGGAGTAGAGTGGAGAGTTGTAGAGTGGTATGTCATGGAGTGAACGGTTGTATAGTGAAAGGTCGTAATGTGTCAAGGAGTGGATTGGAGTAGAGTGACGTGGAGTGGCGTGGAGTGGCATTAAGTAGAGTGACGTAGAGTGGAGTACAGTGGAGAAGAGTAGGGCGGTGTAGAGTAGAGTTGCCTAAAGTGGAGTTGAGTGGACTAGAGTGGAGTGGCATAGAGTGGCATAAAGTGTGGTAGAGTAGGGTGGCATACAGTGGAGTTTAGTGGCATAAAGTGTTATAGAGTGGAGTGTTGTTGAGTGGAGTGTCATAGAGTGAAGGGGTATAGAGTGAAGATGCATAGAGTGTTATGGCGTAGATTGTCATAGATTGGGGAGTCATGTTGTATGCGGGAGTGTCGTACAGTGGACTGCAAACAGTGGAGTGGTGTGGAGTAGCGTGCTGTGAAGTAGCATAGATTGGAGTGGCATAGAGTTAAGTAAAGTGGAGTAGCATAGAGTGGAGTAAAGTGTTGCAAAGTAGAGTGGAGTGTCATAGAGTGTTGTGGAGTGTCATAGAGTAGTATAGATTGTTTTGGCATCGAGTGTACCAGAGTGGAGGGGCATAGAGTGGAGGGGCGTAGGGTGTAGTAGAGTGGAGTGGCGCAGAGTGTCATAGATTGGAGTACCATAGATTGGCATAGAGCAGAATTATGTTCGGTTGCATTGATTTGTATAGTACACTAAATACCCAAAAGGGTATCCAGGTGCTTGAGCAGGCATGTAGGTGTGAGGTGCCCAAGCTGCTTACTGGAAAAGCCAGGTCTTCAGTTTCTTGCAGAATTCAAGAAGTGAGGAGGAGGCTCTGATGTGTTGAGGGAAGTCGTTTCATGTCTTGGGAGCGATGTAGGAGAGTGAACAAACTCTAGTTTTGCTTTTGTGGATGCAGAGAATGTGAACAAGTGAGAGTTAGGCAGAGCATAGGTGTCTGGTAGGTTGGTGAAAGTGTATGCACTGTTTAGGTATTCTTGTCCTGTGTTGTGTAGGGCTTTGTATGCATGCATGAAAAAATTTAAATGGCTTTGCTTGTGAATGGGTAGCCAGTGAAGCTTCTTGTTGAGTCAAGAATGAGTCTTGCAGCAGTCTTCTGGATCATCTGTGGTCTGTGTAGGAGTTGTTTGAAGATTCATGCATAGAGAGTGTTGCCGTAGTCCAGCCTGCTAGTGATGAGTGCTTGCTTGATGGTCCTTCTGCTGCTCTGAGACAACCATTTGAAGATCTTTCATAGCATGCATAGGATGCGGAAGCAGGCAGGGCACACAGCATTGACTTGAGCCTCCATGTTGTTATCTAGGATGGCCCCTAGATTTCTTGCATGGTCTGTGGGTGTGGGTGTGGTCCTAGCTCTGACGACCACCAGGTGAAGTCCCTTGGGGAGGTCTTTTCTGCCAGAGACCAATACATCTGTCTTGCTGGAGTTGAGCTGCAGGCAGTTGGTTCGCATCCAGTCTGCTACCATGGTCACGCAGTTGGTGAAGCTGGTCCTGGTAATGGTTGTCTTGTCCATCACAGAGAGAAGAAGTTGGGTGTCATCGGCATAGGAGATGACGGTGATGTCTTGTGATCGGATGATGTTGAGAAGTGTAGGGATGAGTGCTGATCCCTGTGGGACTCCACATATCAATCTCTTCGTTTCTGATGTGAAGGGTAACATCCTGAACCTTTGGGTTTATCCCGTGATGAAGGAACAGATCAGTTTGAGAGCAGATCCCTGCAGAACCCTGTATGCCAACATTGTGGAGTCTTCTGACAAGGGGGTTATGGGAGACAGTGCTGAAGATTGCAGAGAGGTCGAGCAGGATGAAGGCCATTGTTTCATCTTGATCCAGGAGATTCGAATGCCATTGGTGGCCACAACAAGTGCTGTTTCTGTGCGATGGCTCTTCCGGAATTCTGATTGAGTGTTGTCTAGAAGATGGCGAAGCTCGAGGTAGGTTGTGAGTTGATTGTTGATGGCCTTCTCAATCACTTTGGCTGAACAGGGGAGCAAGAAGATCGGGCGGAAGTTGCTCAATTGATTCGGCTCAGCTGTGGCTTACTTGAGGATGGCATTGATTTTTTAAAGTTTCCATTCATCTGGAAAAGTGCAGACATGATGGAGGTGTTGATGATGTTGGTCATGGCGGTGCTGATTGATGATGTTGCCAGGTTGTAGGTATAGTGGGGACGTGGGTCCTCTGAGGACCCTGAGTGGATGGCCCTCATGATTGCCGCTGAGCCATATTTGGTGAGAGTTGTCCATCCGGTCAGGTGGCTGTCTTGGTTTGTAGTAGGTAGGTAAGCAATAAGTTCTCTGGAGTTGGGTTGGTGTTCAAAGCTACTGTAGATGTTTGTGATGTTGCTGTGGAAGAAGTTGGATAAATTGTCACAGAGTTGTTGACAGTGGCTAACGGTGAGGTGAAATCCTTAACATTTGCAAAAATCTTTTTGCAGCTGCTGCTTCGTTTGATGCTATGCACTAGTGCTTTTTTCTTGGTGTCTCTTATTTGCTGGTGATAGCGTCTGAGTGCAGTAGTTCTGTCTGTGGTGTCATGGCTGGCTCTCCATTTCCTTTCTATCTGTTTACAGTGTTGTTTGTTGTTTCAGAGGTTTTCTCTGTTCCAGCTGGCCTGCTTGTTTGACCTACAAGGCTTGATGGGGTAAGGGAGTCCACGCAGTTCTTGATCCAGTTGTTTAAGTTATTGATGTCATTGTTGAGGTTGTCTGTGGGGCTAGTCTGATCCATGTTGAGGGTGCTGAGCCAGTCTGCTTCTGTTATTTTGCCCAGCTGTGGCTTGGGATGCTAAACCTAGGCGGGGTGTTGTATTGAGGTGTGTTGATTTGGAAGTGAATGATGGAGTGGTCGGTCCACGTGAGTGGTGTAGTGGAGTTGTATTTGATGCTGTCACTTCTAGTGAAGACGGGGTCCAGTGTGTGTACTGTGGTGTGTTGGTTCTGGGGCGAGCAGGGTGAGTCCAGTGTTGCTCAAGCTTTTGAGGAGTGCTGTGGCTCAGGGGTCGTTTTTGTCTTCCAGATGAAAGTTGAGGTCACAGAGGAGAATGTAGGCTCTGGAGTCGAGGGTGAGTGGAGCAACAAAGTTGGTGATGAGATTGGTAAAGTTGGCTGGTGGTCCAGGTGACCTGCAGGTGAGGGTTCTGTTCAGGGTGACGTTTTCAGAGATTTGCAGCATAAAGTGCAGGTGTTCCATGAATGGGGTGGCATTCTCTGTGGATGTTGTGCATTTGATTGATTTCTTATAGATCATAGGAAGTCCTTTTACTGGCTTGTAAAGGCAGTCCTGTTGAGCAATCTTGCAGCCTGCTAGGATTGCAGTGGTGATGTCGGGAGACGATGACGAGTTGAGCCTGGTCTCTGTGATGAAGAGGATATTGGGTGCAACACTACTCAGCTGGTCCCATATTTTGGTTGTGTATTTTCTGAGTGATTGTGTGTCAAGAAGCTTGTATGTGAGCGGGCGTTGGCATGTGGGTATGCCATGGCATCTGTTGTAGGGTGGGGGAGCAGGCACTGATGCTTGTGTATTGGGAGGGGATATTGAGGCTAATGTTAGTATTTACATTGGCGATGATGGTGGGTGGCTGTTAGAGAACCGGCAGTGGGTGCAGGTGAAAGCTCCTAGTATGGTGTGAGGCACAGCAAGATAGCAGTTGGGGGCATGGCATCCTGGCTCTAGCGTCTTAAGGACTGCTGCAGAGTATGGCTGGGCAGTGATTGGACCAGGGTTCCTGGCTCTGGGTGCAGTTAAGGTGCGGACAGGCACAGGTGGGCTTGCCATTGGTGCTGCCATTAAGTAGCTCCTGGAAGAGGGAGGAGTGCAGGGTACCCTGATATCATTTTCTGTGCTGTGATGGGTTATGGGAAATAAAGTTATCTTGCTTGGCTTTTTGTTTTAAAGATGGTTTTGGAAGGAAAACCAACTCCTGCTCAGATGGATGATGGGAAATTCAGTGATGTGACAGTGATGTGTAGCTCAATGATGGGAGATCCACTGAATGCACTTCCTGTGCATGTGTGTAATGGGAAATGAAGTCCTCTTGCTTGGCTTTTTCTTTTAAAGCCTTTTTTTATTTTCAGGGGATTGTCCTAGAGTGGAATGGAGCATCGTAGAGTGAAGTGGCATAGAGTGCAATGGGACAGAGTGCAGTGAGACAGTGTGCTGTAGAGTGGAGTGGAGCAGAGTGGAGTGACATAGTGTAGAATGGAGTAAAGTGTTGTAGAGAGGAGTAATGTGTTGTGTAGTGAAGTAGAGTAGAGTAGAGAGAGATACAGTGGAGTAGAGTGGAGTGCCATGGAGCGTTGTGGAGTGTCATAGAGTGGATGACCATAGGATGTTGTAGAGTGCAGGGGCGTAGAGTGAAGGGAGAGAGTGGAGAAGAGTGTCACAGAGTGGAGTGGGATCAAATGGAGTGTTGTGTAGTGGAGAGGCATAGAGTGGAGTGGAGTAGTGTGTCTTAGAGTAGTGTATTGTAGAGTGGAGTGGCTTAGAGTGGAGTGGCATAGAGAGAAGTGGCGTAGAGTGGAGTTGCATAGAATGGAGTGGAGTAGATTAGAATGGAGTGGAGTAGAGTGGCATAGAGTGGCATAGAGTGGATTAGAGTACCGTAGAGTGAAGTAAAGTCGCACAGAGTGGAGTAACGTGGCATAAAGTGGAGAATCATTGAGTGGCACAAAGTGGAGTAGAGTGTTGTAGAGTTGGGTGGTGTAGAGTAGAGTATGCATCATATAGTGGTGCACTGCCATTGCAGATAACACATTTTCAATTGAAATGACCATTACATTTGCACATAGTTTTACTGATAAAATTATACAATGCACATAGAGTAAAAATAGCATCACCTAGTGTATTGATTTCATTTGTTTTAATTGCATTAAAATGTTTGCTTCCAGCACACTTCAGAATTGCAAAAAAGTATACTTCATTTGTGAATTCCTGATTCTAATATATTCTGAATTATTTTCACGGTTCATTTTCAGACATTTACATTTTACCGTGTTCTAGAAAAAAGCCTTTCCTTTCACGCAACAAAATTGTCAGATAAAGCCTCTCACTTTGAAGTCAGAGAAAGAGAAGTAAACACCAAGCTTACTCGGAAGACAGAGCCTGGCATTTGACCTGTATTTGAATGCACAGCACAAGATAAAAAAAAATTAAAGGCCTGTTTACAGAAAGCCAGTACTATTGGAAGAATACAGTAGAAAGGCTATGCTCCACAGGCAGGGCAAAGACATGGTGGACAGCCAAAAACAAATATAGCCAGGAAATAGAAAGCATGCATATCTGAGTTAAAAAGCCAACAGTAAGCAAAGGGTGTAAGGCATTCTTAGGTCAGGTTTCAGAATGTACCCAAGATGTATTTAGCAAACCAGTCTGCTGCCCTGTCTGGTAGGCTTCGACCAAAAAAAGGGGCATCTAGGACAAACACATCCTTTGAGAAATTACTCCTACACTGCGACTGCGAGGGGCACACAGCTTCCAGAATATCTTGGATACTAACTGCTACAAAATAAGAAAAAATGTCCTTTCATAATGTCTGAGAGAAAGTATTGAGCATAGCCTTAGATACAGATTAGTGGAAGGACATACTCATGAGAGCACAAGCACTATCAGTCACTACGTTAGGGAAGAGAAACTCTTTTTAAAATCATGTAGATGGCATTATACACCGGCCAAACTAGGACGAATGGGTCGTCCAGGAGGATCAGCAGTCTGGCGAGGGTGTGGAGAATCAGGTATCCAGCTCACATACCGTGGTCCTGCACAAGGATAAAACATTTGGGACAAGGTAGTTGAGGTTCTCGAGGACGTGCGGAATGCCCACAGGCTACATTACGGTACAGCCGGCCCCTGGCAAGAAATGTACCCACTTGATGGAACTAAGGGCCATATGTACGAACACATTTTCCCATAGACAAAGAATGGGTAAATCCCTTTGCTACATCTGGCCCTAAGTGTAAAATATCAAACATGCTATTAGCGGCCTAGCAACCTGTGGGAGCTTCACCAGCAGAAGTGATGTGGATGAGGAAAGTGTGGTTGGTGCTGGGAATGGAGAAATTATATAAAGGGCCCAGTGGAAGAAGAAAAAGTTCGGGAAACAGCAGGGCGTGCTTTGGGCAACTATCCTGATAAAGGGTTCAAGCAGCTGCAGAGTCCTAGGAGACTACGAGCACTACACGCTCTTGATAAATCGAAACAGGGTGTATATCATAACTCAATACGAGAGCCAACCAACCTCTTTCAAAATGGACGCTTAATTTGGAAGAGAGACTTATGCCCAAGGGGGAGGCATTCTGAGTATGTTGCAGATATTCACCACTGAACTAAGGCGAGCCGTTGGGTGGAAGTAGGGAGGATGGGGGTGGGGGCGTTGGGGGAGTTATTAAAGTTGTAAATTCCCCCCAAAAAAATAAAAACGCATATAAACCTAAATGCTTTGGGAAAAATGCTCTATAAATCATAGAAAATCCCCAGGAGTGCAGATCAGTTTTGGGAGTTAAATATATAGCACTAAGATTTGGAACCGTGGGATTTCCTGAGAGTGCAAGAGATCCTTGGATAAGCTCAGCTGCATGCCAAGCTGCAGCTAACTGCACCAGCCCTTCCAGCCTATCAGCGTATGTGGAGTATAGGAATTTCTCCCTATGTCTCTATAGACCAGTCTCCCTGCGATTATAAAACTAAAAATCATGCCAGCTATTACCACTGCTTCATTTGTTCACGTGGTTGCAGATGGTGGGCGGAAAAGGGAAAAAGAAGAAAAATAAGAAACATAGACACACAATCAAAAAGAGGGAAAAATAACCCACAAGAGTGAGATAAAGAGACAGGAAGAGCAGGATTGTGGAAGGAAGAAGCATGAGGCAGAACCAAGACTAGGGAGCCTTGGTATTCAGCCACCTTGGCATTGGGCACCATGTGCAGTGGGCCACTAAGAAAAACTCTGGACCCCATGGCTATGTTTTTTAGTCAAGCAGTTGTCTTAGAACTTCACTAAGAACATAGGGCCAGATTTACAAAAAAGTGGTGCAGCACGGTGCTGCGCCAAAATTTGCACCACCGCGCTGCACCACTTTAGAAACGCAGAGAGGCGCCATATTTACTAAAATATGGCGAACACCTGTGTTTCCCCCTGTGCTGGTGCTAATAGGGTAAGAGTGTCCTCGTTGAGGGGACTGATTGTTTATGAGCAGGAAGGTGTCCCTTACTGGTTATAAACAATCCACAATGGCGATTTGGCACTTCTATGTGTGCTGCAGAATGCAACACATATTGAAGTAGCAAATCATCATTTATGAATGATTCTTTATGTGCAGGAAGGAGCACCTTCCTGCACATAAACATTCATTCATGGCCTTTTGCTCTTTCTATGTGTGCTGCAGAATGCACCACACATGGAAAATGAAAAACGAGGAGGAATAAAATTATTCCTCCTCGTTGTGCCATGCTAACGCAACCCCTGGGGTGGCATTACTTTTTGGCGCTGCAAAAGATTTACGCCTTCTTTAAATCTGGGGCAGCGTCAAAAAGCAATGGGAGTTGCAGTGGAACGCCCACAGCAACACCCATTGCACGCCCCTCTGCCGCAGTAAACTGTGGCTTAGCGCCGCCTTGTCAATGTGGTGCACTGCACAACAACACAAAAAGTGAGGCTCCGGTGGAGGTAGGGCCTTGTAAATCTGGCCCATAATGCGTAAACAGCCGCTTTGGGATCAACAGTAGCATGCGTCGCCCCAGATCTGTCTAACCTTTATTAATATTTCACAGATGTTCTTCGTGCCTGGCACGGCCGGATGGTGAGCACCATTTCACTTTTGAGCACATAAGGTGAAAGGATGCTGAGGACAAAACTGATATAACGTACTACCTCGTGAGACGAAGCTGTCCAGCCTAGGTCCAAGGCTGCCAAATCCATCACGGATTTTCAAGATGCCCACATAAGGTACATTTATTTCGGATGAATCTGAATAAAGCCTCTGAGAGTCAGTGATATCCTTAAATCCGGGAATGGATATGCTCCTTCTGGACCTAAGCTGGACACGTCTGGCACAAGAGGAGTGTGGCTCTGAGAAAAAGAAAGGCTCCGAACGGCAAGTGATACCAGCTCTGTCTGATTCGGACAAGAAATTCAGAGTACTTTTATGATGTAAAATATTCCATAATTCACTGGAATACAAGCACTCTAGGGAACATAATGATACACCAAGGAGCCAATAGCATGAGGTGCGATCGAAAATATTTCTCTGGGGGGAGCCAGCATCATGCTTTGTTTATTTTGAAGTATTGGTAACAATATGTGTATCAGGTATTGGCGCTGTCAAGCCAAATCTAAAAATGACCGTTCCTCTATACTATAAAATAACATATAGACAGTAAAGAAATATACATTTTTGCTGAATTCCAACGTTGTTATTATGTTAGGTTATATTGATTGTATAGCACATCAATCACCCAAGAAGAGTATACATGTGCTTGGGCAGATGTGTAGGCTTGGAGTCCCTACGGTACTTATTTTAAGAGGCAAGTTTTCCTCTTCTTGCAGATCTCAAGAAGTGAGGGGAAGGCTCTGATGTGTAGAAGGAAGTGGTTTCATGTCTTGGGTGCAATGTAGGGAATAAGTGATCTCTAGTTTTGTTTTTGCAGATGCCGGGGAGTGTTTGCGAGTGAGAGTGAGGCAGAGTTGTAGGTGTCAGGTTGGTTGGTGAAAGTGTATGCGGTTGTTCAGGTATTGTGGTCCTGTGCAGTGGCGGCTCACTAAGCGCAAAAGGGGGCGGCATGGGGTGGGGGGAGGAAATAAAAAATAAATCAATTTAAAAAAAGAAAAGAAGCTTACCTTTGCTGCTGACTGCCGCTCCGCTCCTCTGCTTCGTCGCTGGCTGCAAACAGGCACAGGCTCCCAGCCTGCCCTGCGTCAATCATGACGCTACTCAGAGCAGCGTCGGAATTGGCTGGGAGCGACCATCCAGGGTGCTCCTGTGAGAAAGTAGCCTCTTTCTAGCCTTGTTACCCCCACTTTTGGCCTGTTTGTGAGTGTATGTCAGGGTGTTTTCACTGTCTCACTGGGATCCTGCTAGCCAGGGCCCAGTGCTCATAGTGAAGACCCTATGTTTTCAGTATGTTTGTTATGTGTCACTGGGACCCTGCTAGTCAGGACTCCAGTGCTCATAAGTTTGTGACCTATATGTATGTGTTCCCTGTGTGATGCCTAACTGTCTCACTGAGGCTCTGCTAACCAGAACCTCAGTGGTTATGCTCTCTCTTTACAAATTGTCACTAACAGGCTAGTGACCAATTTCACCAATTTACATTGGCATACTGGAACATCCTTATAATTCCCTAGTATATGGTACTGAGGCACCCAGGGTATTGGGGTTCCAGGAGATCCCTATGGGCTGTAGCATTTCTTTTGCCACCCATGGGGAGATCTGACAATTCTTACACAGGCCTGCCAGTGCAGCCTGAGTGAAATAACGTCCACGTTATTTCACAGCCATTTACCACTGCACTTAAGTAACTTATAAGTCACCTATATGTCTAACCTTTACCTGGTAAAGGTTGAGTGCTAAGTTACTTAGTGTGTGGGCACCCTGGCACTAGCCAAGGTGCCCCCCCCACATTGTTCAGGGCAAATTCCCCGGAGTTTGTGAGTGCGGGGACACCATTATACGCGTGCACTATACATATGTCACGACATATGTATAGCGTCACAATGGTAACTCCGAACATGCCATGTAACATGTATAAGATCATGGATTTGTCACCCCAATGCCATTCTGGCATTGGGAAGACAATTCCATGATCCCCCGAGTCTTTAGCACAGACCCGGGTACTGCCAAACTGCCTTTCCCGGGGTTTCACTGCAGCTGCTGCCAACCCCTCAGACAGGTTTCTGCCCTCCTGGGGTCCAGCCAGGCTTGGCCCAGGAAGGCAGAACAAAGGACTTCCTCAGAGAGAGGGTGTTACACCCTCTCCCTTTGGAAAAAGGTGTCAGGGCTGGGGAGGAGTAGCCTCCCCCAGCCTCTGGAAATGCTTTGATGGGCACAGATGGTGCCCATCTCTGCATAAGCCAGTCTACACCGTTTTAGGGATCCCCCAGCCCTGCTCTGGTGCGAAACTGGACAAAGGAAAGGGGAGTGACCACTCCTCTGACCTGCACCTCCCCTGGGAGGTGACCAGAGCTCCTCCAGTGTGCTCCAGACCTCTGCCATCTTGGAAACAGAGGTGCTGCTGGCACACTGGACTGCTCTGAGTGGCCAGTGCCAGCAGGTGACGTCAGAGACTCCTTCTGATAGGCTCCTCCAGGTGTTGCTAGCCTATCCTCTCTCCTAAGTAGCCAAACCTCCTTTTCTGGCTATTTAGGGTCTCTGCTTTGGGGAATTCTTTAGATAACGAATGCAAGAGCTCATCAGAGTTCCTCTGCATATCTCTCTTCACCTTCTGCCAAGGAATCGACTGCTGACCGCGCTGGAAGCCTGCAAAATTGCAACAAAGTAGCAAAGACGACTACTGCGACCTTGTAACACTGATCCTGCCGCCTTCTCAACTGTTTTCCTGGTGGTGCATGCTGTGGGGGTAGTCTGCCTACTCTCTGCACTAGAAGCTCCGAAGAAATCTCCTGTGGGTCGACGGAATCTTCCCCCTGCAAACGCAGGCACCAAAGAACTGCATCACCGGTCCTCTGGGTCTCCTCTCAGCATGACGAGCGAGGTCCCTTGAACTCAGCAACTCTGTCCACAGTCCAGTGACTCTTCAGTCCAAGTTTGGTGGAGGTAAGTCCTTGCCTCCCCATGCTAGACTGCATTGCTGGGAACCGCGTGTTTTGCAGCTACTCCGGCTCCTGTGCACTCTTCCAGGATTTCCTTTGTGCACAGCCAAGCCTGGGTCCCCGGCACTATAACCTGCAGTGCACGACCTCCTGAGTTGTCCCCCGGCGTCGTGGGACCCTCCTTTGTGACTTCGGGTGAGCTCCGTTTCACTCCACTTCATAGTGCCTGTTCTGGCACTTCTGCGGGTGCTGCTTGCTTCTGAGTGGGCTCCTTGTCTTGCTGGGTGCCCCCTCTGTCTCCTCACGCAATTGGCGACATCCTGGTCCCTCCTGGGCCACAGCAGCATCCAAAAACCCTAACCGTGACCCTTGCAGCTAGCAAGGCTTGTTTGCGGTCTTTCTGCACAGAAACACCTCTGCACGACTCTTCACGACGTGGGACATCCATCCTCCAAATGGGAAGTTTCTAGCCCTTGTCGTTCTGGCAGAATCCACAGCTTGTACCATCCGGTGGCAGCTTCTTTGCACCCACAGCTGGCATTTCCTGGGCATCTGCCCACTCCCGACTTGATCGTGACTCTTGGACTTGGCCCCCTTGTTCCACAGGTACTCTTGTCAGGAAATCCACCATTGTTGCATTGCTGGTGTTGGTCTTCCTTGCAGAATTCCCCTATCACAACTTCTGTGCTCTTTGGGGAACTTAGGTGCACTTTGCACCCACTTTTCAGGGTCTTGGGGAGGGCTATTTTTCTAACCCTCACTGTTTTCTTACCTTCCCAGCGACCCTCTACAAGGTCACATAGGTTTGGGGTCCATTCGTGGTTCGCATTCCACTTCTAGAGTATATGGTTTATGTTGCCCCTATCCCTATGTGCCCCCATTGCATTCTATTGTGACAATACATTGTTTGCACTGTTTTCTATTGCTATTACTGCATATTTTGGTATAGTGTACATATATCTTGTTTATATTTGCTATCCTCATACTGAGGGTACTCACTGAGATACTTTGGCATATTGTCATAAAAATAAAGTACCTTTATTTTTAGTATATCTGTGTATTGTGTTTTCTTATGATATTGTGCATATGACACTAGTGGTACTGTAGGAGCTTCACTCGTCTCCTAGTTTAGCCTAAGCTGCTCTGCTAAGCTACCTTTTCTATCAGCCTAAGCTGCTAGACACCCCTCTACACTAATAAGGGATACCTGGACCTGGTGCAAGGTGCCCTTGGTACCCACTACAAGCCATGCCAGCCTCCTACATTGGTTGTGCAGCGGTGGGATAAGTACTTGCAACTACTTACCACTTTGTCATATTCTACTTTTCATAAGAGAAAAATATACAAAACAAGTTCAGTGTATGTACACCTAACCAAAAGGTTTTGCTTTTCTTCTCTTACTCTTCTTGCTAAGTGCTGAAAAGTACCTCTAAAAACTTTCAAAAAGTTCTTAAAAAGTTAAAAAGTTTTTTTTTCTGTTCTTTAAAAAGTTCCGAAAACTTTTTCTTTCTTTTTCTGTCCCTTAAACCTTTTCTATAATGTCTGGTACAGGTCAAACTGTTGATCTGACTAAACTTGCTTATGATCACCTTAGCTGGAAAGGAGCAAGGAGTCTCTGCATTGAAAGAGGTTTAGGGTTAGGGAAGAATCCCTCTAGAGAACAGTTAGTTAACATGCTCATTGAACAAGATAAGACCTTAGTTGGCACTTCTGGTGAGAGATTAGCTGATGGGTCCCACTCTGATTCTGGGGCACCCCTAGTAAAGGAGTTAGAAGGGAACCTTCCCAACCTGCCCATTAGCAGACCACCTAGCAGGGCTGGTACTGATGTGAGTTCTCATCATAGTATAGAGGTTACTCCTTTAGGCCAGGTTGTTAGAGTGCCATCTGTTAGGGACAGGTCTCCCTCTGTTCATTCTCATCATTCTTCTGTGTCAAGGCATGCCCAACCCACCCTCCCTGAAGACAGAGTGTTAGAAAGGGAGCTCAATAGATTGAGAGTGGAAGAATCCAGGCTGAAGCTCAAGAAGCAACAGCTGGATTTAGATAGACAAGCATTTGACTTAGAAAAAGAAAGACAGAGGTTGGGGTTTGGACCCCATGGTGGCAGCAGCAGTATTACAGATAGTAATCCTGTAAAAGAGCATGATTCTAGGAATCTGCACAAGATAGTTCCCCCTTACAAGGAGGGGGATGACATTAACAAGTGGTTTGCTGCACTTGAGATGGCCTGTAATGTACAGGGGGGTCCCTCAAAGGCAATGGGCTGCTATCCTATGGCTATCTTTCAGTGGAAAGGGTAGGGATAGGCTCCTTACTGTTAAGGAAAGTGATGCCAATGATTTTAAAGTTCTTAAGAATGCACACCTTGATGGTTATGGCTTAACCACTGAACAGTACAGGATCAAGTTCAGAGAAACCAAAAAGGAGTCTTCACAAGACTGGGTAGACTTTGTTGACCATTCAGTGAAGGCCTTGGAGGGGTGGTTACATGGCAGTAAAGTTTCTGACTATGAAAGCCTGTATAACTTAATCCTGAGAGATCATATTCTTAATAATTGTGTGTCGGATTTGTTGCACCAGTACCTGGTGGACTCTGATCTGACCTCTCCCCATGAATTGGGAAAGAAGGCAGACAAATGGGTCAGAACAAGGGTGAACAGAAAAGGTCATACAGGTGGTGACAAGGATGGCAAAAAGAAAGATGGTGAGAAATCTCAAGATAAGCATGGGGATAAGGGTAAAACCAAAGATCCTTCTTCAAATCTTAAACACTCTTCAGGGGGTGGGGATAAAACAAATTCTTCCTCTTCTTCACAACCTGCACACATTAAAAAGCCCTGGTGCTTTGTGTGTAAAAACAGAGGCCATAGGCCAGGGGATAAGTCCTGTCCAGGTAAACCCCCTGAGCCTACCACCACTAATACATCAAGCTCCAGTGCCCCTAGCAGTAGTGGTACTAGTAGTGGGACTGCTGGTAACAGTCAAGCAAAGGGTGTAGTTGGGTTCACTTATGGGTCCATCATAGAAACTGGGGAAGTCAGTCCCAAGACAGTTTCTGTCACACCTAGTGGCATTGGCCTTGCCACAGGTGCTGCTTGTCCCCTTACAATGGATAAGTACAGGCAGACAGTTTCAATAAATGGTGTTGAGGCCCAGGCCTACAGGGACACAGGTGCCAGTATCACTTTTGGTGACTGAAAACCTTGTGGCTCCTGAACAACACATCATTGGACAACAGTATAAGATTATTGATGTCCATAACTCCACTAAGTTTCTTCCCTTAGCTATAGTTCAGCTTAGTTGGGGTGGAGTTACTGGCCCTAAGCAGGTGGTAGTGTCACCTAGCTTACCTGTAGACTGTCTCTTAGGTAATGACCTGGAGGCCTCAGGTTGGGCTGATGTAGAGTTTTATACCCATGCAGCCATGCTGGGTATCCCTGAGAAATTGTTCCCTCTCATTTCCACTGAAATGAAAAAATCAAATCAAATCAAATCATTAACATTTATAAGCGCGCTACTCACCTGTGCGGGTCTCAAGGCGCTAGGGGAAAAAGGGGGGGGGGGGGGTTATCGCTGCTCGAACAGCCAGGTCTTTAGGAGTCTCCGGAAAGCGGAGTGGTCCTGGGTGGTCCTGAGGCTGGTGGGGAGGGAGTTCCAGGTCTTGGCCGCCAGGAAGGAGAAAGATCTCCACCCGCCGTGGAGCGGCGGATGCGAGGGACAGCAGCGAGTGCGAGGCCAGAGGAGCGGAGGAGGCGGGTGGGGACGTAGAAGCTGAGGCGTCTGTTGAGGTATTCCGGTCCCTTGTCGTGGAGGGCTTTGTGTGCGTGGGTGAGAAGTCGGAAGGTGATCCTTTTGCTGACTGGGAGCCAATGCAGGTGTCTCAGGTGTGCGGAGATGTGGCTGCTGCGGGGTATGTCGAGGATGAGGCGGGCCGAGGCGTTTTGAATGCGTTGCAGGCGATTTTGGAGTTTGCCTGTGGTCCCGGCGTAGAGGGTGTTGCCGTAGTCCAGGCGGCTCGTGACGAGGGCGTGGGTCACGGTTTTTCTGGTGTCGGCGGGGATCCAGCGGAAGATCTTGCGGAGCATGCGGAGGGTGAGGAAGCAGGCGGAGGACACGGCGTTGACTTGCTTGGTCATGGTGAGAAGAGGGTCCAAGATGAAGCCGAGGTTGCGGGCGTGGTCTGTGGGGGTCGGTGCGGTGCCGAGGGCCGTGGGCCACCAGGAGTCGTCCCAGGCGGACGGGGTGTTGCCGAGGATGAGGACTTCCGTTTTTTCAGAGTTCAGCTTTAGGCGGCTGAGCCTCATCCAATCTGCGACGTCCTTCATACCCTCTTGTAGGTTGGTCTTGGCGCTGGCGGGGTCCTTGGTGAGGGAGAGTATAAGTTGGGTGTCGTCGGCGTAGGAGGTGATGATGATGTCGTGCTTGCGTACGATGTTGGCGAGGGGGCTCATGTAGACATTGAAGAGTGTCGGGCTGAGTGATGAGCCTTGGGGTACGCCGCAGATGATCTCGGTGGGTTCTGAGCGAAACGGAGGGAGGTAAACTCTTTGGGAACGGTTTGAGAGGAAGGAGGCGATCCAGTCCAGGGCCTGGCCTTGGATCCCAGTGGAGCGGAGGCGGGTGATTAGGGTGCGGTGACAGACGGTGTCAAAGGCAGCCGAGAGGTCGAGCAGAATGAGGGCGACTGTTTCACCGTTGTCCACCAGGGTTCTGATGTCATCAGTGACTGAGATGAGGGCGGTTTCAGTGCTGTGGTTGGTTCGGAATCCGGTTTGTGAGGGGTCGAGCAGGTTGTTGTCTTCCAGGAAGGTGGTCAGCTGTTTGTTGACGGTCTTCTCTATTACTTTGGCTGGGAAAGGCAGAAGAGAGATGGGGCGGAAGTTTTTTAGGTCGCTCGGGTCAGCCGTAGGTTTCTTTAGTAGGGCGTTGACTTCGGCGTGTTTCCAGCATTCGGGGAAGGTAGCAGAAGAAAAAGAAGAGTTGATGACGGTCTGGAGGTGCGGGGCGATGATGTTGTCGGCTTTGTTAAAGATGAAGTGCGGGCAGGGGTCCGAAGGGGCGCCGGAGTGGATAGAGTTCATGATGGATTTGGTTTCTTCCGTGTTGATGTGGGACCAGTTGTTGAGGGTGATGGCCGTGGATGCCGGTTCGGTGGTGTATGGTTGGGTCTGGTGTCCGAAGCTGTCGTGGAGGTCGCTAATCTTGCGATGGAAGAAAATGGCGAGGGATTCGCACAGATCCTGTGAGGGCGTGACGGCGTTGGCGCTGGGGTTGGAGAACTCGTTGACGATGCTGAAGAGTTCTCTGCTGTTGTGTCTGTTTTTGTCCAGTCTGTCGGTGAAAAAGTTCCTTTTGGCAGCGCGGATCAGGTGGTGGTGTTCGCGGGTAGCTTTCTTGAGGGCGGTCATGTTGTCAGCGGTGCGGTCCTTGCGCCAGGCTTTCTCAAGGGCGCAAAAAGTTTTCTTTGATTCTTTGAGGGTGTCAGAGAACCAGAGAGGTTTTTTGGTGTTGGTCTGTCGATGCGTGCGTTTGAGGGGAGCAAGGATGTCTGCGCAGTTGGAGATCCAGTTTGTGAGGTTGAGGGCTGCGTCGTTGGGGTCGGTGGTGAGGGTGGGTTGGTTGGCGGCGAGTGCGGAGAAGAGTTGCTCTTCGGGGATCTTGTTCCACTGTCGACGAGGGATGGGTTGGGTGCGGAGGTGGCGGGTCTCGCGTCGGAATGTGAAGTGGACGCAGCTGTGGTCGGTCCAGTGTAGGGCGGAGGCGTGGCTGAAGAAGACGTGTTTGCTGGAGGAGAAGATGGGGTCAAGCATGTGTCCGGCGATGTGGGTGGCGGTGTTCACCAGTTGTTTGAGGCCGAGGTTGGCGAGGTTGTCGAGCAGGGTGGTGGTGTTGGGGTCGTTGTTTTGTTCCAGATGGAAGTTGAGGTCACCTAGGAGGATGTAGTCCGGCGAGGCGAGGGCGTGCGGGGAGATGAAGTCGGCGATGGCGTCGCTGAAAGGGGCGCGTGGCCCGGGAGGACGGTAGACGAGGGATCCTCTGAGGGTGGTCCTCGGATCGGTGCGAATCTGAAAATGCAGGTGTGCAGTGGCGAGAGGGGTGTCTTCGGTGGAGGTAGTGACGCTGATGGAGTCTTTGAAGACGATGGCGATACCTCCTCCTACCTGGTTGGTGCGGTCTTTTCTGGAGATCTTGTAGCCTTCGGGGATGCCGGTGGCGATGTCTGGAGCAGAGGAGGCGTTCATCCAGGTCTCTGTGATGAAGGCGACGTCCGGTGCTGTGGAGTCCAGGAGGTCCCAGAGTTCAACGGCGTGCTTGTGGACGGAGCGAGCGTTGACTAGGATGCACTTGAGGTGGTTGATGGCGCGTGGGCTTGTGGTCGTGGTTGTTGCGTGATGGAAGGTGCGTTTGCAGGAGTTGCAGGCGAAGGGTCCATGGGTGCGTTTGGGGTGAGCTTGGAAGCAGGTGTTGGAGCGTCCTGGGTTGAGGGCGTGGAGGGTGGTGGGGTCGTAGCGGGTCAGCGGGGCTTGGGAGAGCTGGGGACCAGGGGTCGTGGCGCTGGGCGTGGGCCAGGCGCGGACGGGCGCAGACGGGCTTGCCTCTGGCTTGCCTCTGGCGCGCCCGCTGCGCAGTCGCGCAGCAGCCGCCATATGAGGTAGGAGGGGGGGGAGAGGTCAGGTGGGGGCGAATGGGAGCTGGGGGGCGGGGGCGTGCAGGAGGTCGTGGCGGGAAAGCGTGAGGGAGGGGGGACAGGTAGAGTGTGAAGAGCTGGGGGAGGGGGGTTTAAGGGTGGAGGGGGGTGAGTGTTAGGAGGTTTAGGAGATAAGGGAGAAAGATAGGAGTAGGGTTGAGAAGATAGGGGAGGGGGGGTTGTAGAGGTGGGTGAGGGTGAGAGGTAGAGTGAGAGGATAGGAAGATAGGTAATAGAGGGGGTGAGGGAGGGGGGGAGAGATAGAGAAATAGATAGAGAAAATAGATAGGGAAATCGATAGATAGGGAAATAGATAGAGAGATAGGAAGATAGGAGGAGGTGGAGAGTGAGGGAGTTAGATAGTGGGATAGAGAGATAGAGAGATAGGTAGATAGGAGGAGTGAGGGAGGTAGATAGTGAACGGGTTAGATAGGAGAGATAGAGAGGGGGATGCGAGTGGGGGAGGGGGATGAGGCAGGAGCAGGAGGGCAGGCGCGGGGAGAAGAGGACGGAGGAGGCAGAAGAGCCGAAGACAAGAAGAACAGAAGACAAGAAGAACAGAAGAACAGAAGACCGGAAGGAGAGAAGAAAGGAAGATCAGAAGACCGGAAGGAGAGAAGAAAGGAAGACCGGAAGAACACAGAAGAACACAGAAGAAGATACAGAAAACGAAGAACAGAGGGCAGAAGACCACAGAAGAAGATGAGGAAGAAGAGAAGAAGAGTGAAGACGGGGGAAAGAAGAGTACAGAAGAAGATTACAGACGAGGAGCGAGGAGGAAGAACAGAAGAACAGAGAAGAAGAAAAGAAGCAGGAGCAGGAGAGAGGGTGAGTAGTGCGGGGCAGAGCGACGGGCTGGGAGGGGGGGGGGGTACTTACTGTGAGGTGGGTCTCAGGAACTCAGGAACTCAGGAACCTGGAGGAGCTGCAGCGGCAGGGGGAGCGACCTACCCTTGGTAGGAGAGAAGGCCTGAAAACTCAGGATCCCTCTCCAACAACAGGTAAAAACGGTATCACAGTATCCCCTAACCACCCTGCCAATCAGAATATCATTCCTGTGGTGGGAGAAACCTCTCCTGGGCTGGCACCTGTTCCAAGGGAATTATCAGCTAACACAGCTGTACTCCCTGAGGTGGAAGTACCTCTCTGTGGGATAACTAACATTGGTGAGAAAAAGAGCACCATTTTAGTTAACATGGAGCATCCCTCCAACCCTCCCAGAAAAACTTTAGTGCAGAAACCCTGCACTGCCTCACAACACTTAGGACAGCATCCCTGCCCTAGTGTGGAGCTCATAGGACAGCATCCCTGCCCTGCTCCAACTCAAGAGAAACAGCATCCCTGTTCTCTCTTCCAGCCATATGGACAAAGTTTTTGCCCAGCTATGGCTTTTCTGAGACAGCATCCCTGTCTGGCATTCTCATCACTAGAAATAGGTTCAGTGGATAATTACCACTGCTCTAAACTAAAACTTACTGATAGAAACTCTGAAAATATATCTTCACATTGTTGCTTAGCTAAAAAACTTCAAACAGGGTGGTTTACATCCCCACAGGGAAGTAACCATATAGTGGATGATAAAGGGAGTAACAAGTCTATTGCAGAGCTACTCTCTACTTATCACCACTTAGACAATAAAGTCTCAACTGGCCAAGGTTAGCCTTATTGTCCTTCGTTTGGGGGTGGGGGGGTTGTGTGAGAAAGTAGCCTCTTTCTAGCCTTGTTACACCCACTTTTGGCCTGTTTGTGAGTGTCTGTCAGGGTGTTTTCACTGTCTCACTGGGATCCTGCTAGCCAGGACCCAGTGCTCATAGTGAAGACCCTATGTTTTCAGTATGTTTGTTATGTGTCACTGGGACCCTGCTAGTCAGGACCCCAGTGCTCATACGTTTGTGACCTATATGTATGTGTTTCCTGTGTGATGCCTAACTGTCTCATTGAGGCTCTGCTAACCAGAACCTCAGTGGTTATGCTCTCTCTTTACAAATTGTCAATAACAGGCTAGTGACCAATTTCACCAATTTACATTGGCATACTGGAACACCCTTATAATTCCCTAGTATATGGTACTGAGGTACCCAGGGTATTGGGGTTCCAGGAGATCCCTATGGGCTGCAGCATTTCTTGTGCCACCCATGGGGAGATCTGACAATTCTTACGCAGGCCTGCCAGTGCAGCCTGAGTGAAATAACATCCACGTTATTTCACAGCCATTTACCACTGCACTTAAGTAACTTATAAGTCACCTATATGTCTAACCTTTACCTGGTAAAGGTTGGGTGCTAAGTTACTTAGTGTGTGGACACCCTAGCACTACCCAAGGTGCCCCCCACATTGTTCAGGGCAAATTCCCCAGACTTTGTGAGTGCGGGGACACCATTACACGCGTGCACTATACATATGTCACAACATATGTATAGCGTCACAATGGTAACTCTGAACATGGCCATGTAACATGTCTAAGATCATGGAATTGTCACCCCAATGCCATTCTGGCATTGGGGAGACAATTCCATGATCCCCCGAGTCTCTAGCACAGACCCGGATACTGCCAAACTGCCTTTCCTGGGGTTTCACTGCAGCTGCTGCTGCTGCCAACCCCTCAGACAGGTTTCTGCCCTCCTGGGGTCCAGCCAGGCTTGGCCCAGGAAGGCAGAAAAAAGGACTTCCTCAGAGAGAGGGTGTTACACCCTCTCCCTTTGGAAAAAGGTGTCAGGCTGGGGAGGAGTAGCCTCCCCCAGCCTCTGGAAATGCTTTGATGGGCACAGATGGTGCCCATCTCTGCATAAGCCAGTCTACACCGGTTCAGGGATCCCCCAGCCCTGCTCTGGCGCGAAACTAGACAAAGGAAAGGGGAGGGACCACTCCTCTGACCTGCACCTCCCCTGGGAGGTGCCCAGAGCTCCTCCAGTGTGCTCCAGACCTCTGCCATCTTGGAAACAGAGATGCTGCTGGCACACTGGACTGCTCTGAGTGGCCAGTGCCAGCAGGTGACGTCAGAGACTCCTTCTGATAGGCTCCTCCAGGTGTTGCTAGCCTATCCTCTCTCCTAAGTAGCCAAACCTCCTTTTCTGGCTATTTAGGGTCTCTGCTTTGGGGAATTCTTTAGATAAGGAATGCAAGAGCTCATCAGAGTTCCTCTGCATCTCTCTCTTCACCTTCTGCCAAGGAATCGACTGCTGACCGTGCTGGAAGCCTGCAAAACTGCAACAAAGTAGCAAAGACGACTACTGCGACCTTGTAACGCTGATCCTGCCGCCTTCTCAACTGTTTTCCTGGTGGTGCATGCTGTGGGGGTAGTCTGCCTCCTCTCTGCACTAGAAGCTCTGAAGAAATCTCCTGTGGGTCGACGGAATCTTCCCCCTGCAACCGCAGGCACCAAAGAACTGCATCACCGGTCCTCTGGGTCTCCTCTCAGCACGATGAGCGAGGTCCCTTGAACTCAGCAACTCTGTCCAAGTGACTCCCACAGTCCAGTGACTCTTCAGTCCAAGTTTGGTGGAGGTAAGTCCTTGCCTCCCCACGCTAGACTGCATTGCTGGGAACCGCGTGTTTTGCAGCTACTCCGGCTCCTGTGCACTCTTCCAGGATTTCCTTTGTGCACAGCCAAGCCTGGGTCCCCGGCACTCTAACCTGCAGTGCACGACCTCCTGAGTTGTCCTCCAGCGTCGTGGGACCCTCCTTTGTGACTTCGGGTGAGCTCCGGTTCACTCCACTTCGTAGTGCCTGTTCCGGCACTTCTGTGGGTGCTGCTTGCTTCTGAGTGGGCTCCTTGTCTTGCTGGGTGCCCCCTCTGTCTCCTCATGCAATTGGCGATATCCTGGTCCCTTCTGTGCCACAGCAGCATCCAAAAACCCTAACTGCAACCCTTGCAGCTAGCAAGGCTTGTTTGCGGTCTTTCTGCACGGAAACACCTCTGCACTACTCTTCACGACGTGGGACATCCATCCTCCAAAGGGGAAGTTTCTAGCCCTTGTCGTTCTGGCAGAATCCACAGCTTCTACCATCCGGTGGCAGCTTCTTTGCACCCACAGCTGGCATTTCCTGGGCATCTGCCCACTCCCGACTTGATCGTGACTCTTGGACTTGGTCCCCTTGTTCCACAGGTACTCTCGTCAGGAAATCCATCGTTGTTGCATTGCTGGTGTTGGTCTTCCTTGCAGAATTCCCCTATCACGACTTCTGTGCTCTTTGGGGAACTTAGGTGCACTTTGCACCCACTTTTCAGGGTCTTGGGGTGGGCTATTTTTCTAACCCTCACTGTTTTCTTACAGTCCCAGCGACCCTCTACAAGGTCACATAGGTTTGGGGTCCATTCGTGGTTCGCATTCCACTTCTAGAGTATATGGTTTGTGTTACCCCTATCCCTATGTGCCCCCATTGCATTCTATTGTGACTATACATTGTTTGCACTGTTTTCTATTGCTATTACTGCATATTTTGGTATTGTGTACATATATCTTGTGTATATTTGCTATCCTCATACTGAGGGTACTCACTGAGATACTTTGGCATATTGTCATAAAAATAAATTACCTTTATTTTTAGTATATCTGTGTATTGTGTTTTCTTATGATATTGTGCATATGACACTAGTAGTACTGTAGGAGCTTCACTCGTCTCCTAGTTCAGCCTAAGCTGCTCTGCTAAGCTACCTTTTCTATCAGCCTAAGCTGCTAGACACCCCTCTACACTGATAAGGGATACCTGGACCTGGTGCAAGGTGTAAGTACCCCTTGGTACCCACTACAAGCCAGGCCAGCCTCCTACAGCTCCCATACAGACTGGGAGCCTGTGCAGGCTCTCTCCACCCCCGCAACTGTGTTGCCCTGCCCCTTTTACTGAAAAACGATAATAAACATAGTTTAACATCATTTTTCAGTAAAAGGTTTGCAGCTACCGCTGCTGGCAGGGGGGGGAATACTCCTCCGCCCAAATGGAGTAGCTGCCCCTGGTCCTGTGTTGTGTAGGGTTTTGTACGTGTGCTTGAGAAGTTTGAATTGGCTGCGCTTGTGAGTGGGGAGCCAGTGAAGCTTCTTGAGGTGTGGTGCGATTTGGGTGCAACATTTCAACGTTGATGAACCACATATATATGGTTTGAATATGCATGTTGTACAAAATGGCTTGTTTGGAATTATTTGATTAGCCTGTGCAATTTCTCAGTTGAACGACAGAATTATAAAATTTCATTTTGTTGTTTTACAAGTATGTTGGGCTGGGCAGATCTCTACGTAAGCGACATTCTTCTAACTAGGATGTCGCCCAGAGGACATCCTGTACTCATTTAAAAATTCTTCTCACATTTTGAGTGAGGATCCTGGTGTCACCCAAGATCATTATTGTCTTTACTCATTAGTTTAAGACGTACTGCACAAATTGAGAGCGGGCAGTGCTGACCCGCAAAACCCAAAGTAAGTGGGAGCGAGAAAATAGCAACCATGGGCTTTGTTTAAATATCCTAATTGGTTAATGGTACGCAAAGTCCGCAATTTGGACTCACAGTTCAACTACAAATCATTCAAAGCGAGTGAAGGGGCCTATCTTAAAGTTATGTACAATAGAAGAACACCACCTATTCACATGGGAATTACAGACACTTCCTCAGCAATGTCAATGAGTGGCCATAGAGGCAGTGTCATGCACACACTGCCAAGTCTAGCCACCACAGGCTGTTGAATCCCTTGAGTTTCTCCTGCATTGTGAGGATTTTTAACTCTTAGTCATAAGAAATGTAAATGAAAATAAAGTACAGAGCAAAGTTACGAGAGGAGGAGATGTGTCCTAGCAGCTAGAGTTGCCGGCTTTGAACCTGGGGAACCAGCTTCCATTCCCGGCTTCCACCCACCATGCTATGATTTTGGAGAAATTGCTTAAACCACCCAGTCCCCAAAAATGAGTATAATTCTCTCATGGACATCATTTAGGGGACTCCAGGGGTCGCAGCTCCGACCCCTGGATTGCCCATTGCGACCCGTGGCATTACCTTTGAGAGCCCTGGCCTTAGAGGTGGCAAAATCAGTGCCTGGAACATGGAACAGTTTGTGCTAATGAACGTCGGTCGGAGCTTGTTTTCCTAGTTCTCAGTCAAATGTTTTATTACACAAATAGTGAATAATATTATATAGTGTAGAAGAATTTGCTGGAATCTGACACTATCTGGCAATTAAGGTGAGTAAAAATGCTATTAAATGTATATTTTATGTCTGCTTGCAGGTAAGTGTGTTTGTCTGAGAGAGAGTGTGTGAATGTGGGTCTATGTGTAAGCATGTGAGTGTGTCAAAGTAAAGGTCAAATTATGTCACAACCGCTACCCCAGGCATTTTGGTGATATGATGCCCATGAGTTCTTGTAGGAAAGTACCCTCTTTTTGCCATGGTTACCCACATTTTCTGCCTGATGTCAGTGTGCTTGACTGTGTTCACTGGAATCCTGCTAATCAGGACCCCAGTGATTATGCTCTCCTCTAAATTTTGTCACTGCATACTGGTAACCCAGTATCTCACCCACAATTGGCTTACTAGTGCCCCCTTATAAGTCCCTAGCATATGGTACCTAGATACCCAGGGCATTGGGGCTCCAGGGGAACCCTATGGGGTGCAGCATTTCTTTTGTCACCCATAGGGAGCCCATGCAAAGGCTTCTACAGGACTGCTATTGCAGCCTGTGTGAAAAGGTGCATACACCCTTTCACTGCCATTTACACTGCACCAGGTTACTTATAAGTCACCCCTATAGCAGGCCCTCCAGGCCTGAGGGCCGGGTGCAGAGTACCTGTGTGTGAGGGCACCCCTGCACTAGCAGAGGTGCCCCCGAGACCTCCAGGACCATTTTGCCAGACTTCGTGAGTGCAGGGACACCATTCTATGCGTGTACTAGACATAGGTCACTACCTATGTCTAGCCACATAATGGTAACTACGAACATAGGCATGTTTGGTATCAAACATGTTGGAATCATAACCCAATTCTTTTGCAAGCACTGGTTGTATGTTTCCATGCACACTGGGGGCTCCTTAGAGGACCCCCAGTATTGGCATTCCAGCCTTCTGAGGTTTTCCAGGCAGCCCCAGCTGCTGCCACCTCTCAGACAGGTTGCTGCCCTCCTGATGTTCGAGCAGCTCAGGCCCAGGCAGGCAAACAACGGATTTCTGGTCTTCTGAGGGCTCTCTGATTTGCTGAGAACCCCCCTCTGATCCACCTCCTGGGTAGAGTCCACCAGGCCCCTCCTGGTCCTGGGCAGCGCAGTTTTCCGCTAAGGACGAGCTTTGCATGTGTCAGTTGGCAAAATCCAGCAATGCAAACCAGACTGCAACCATCCATCCAGCGTGGGACATCATCTGCACCAACCAGGAACCCGCATCCGTCTTCTTGGGTGCAGTACTGACTGTTGTTCTTCACCGGTGATTCTTCTTTTGTGCCTTCATCCGGATTAGCAGGGGTTCCTGTTCTTCCTGGACTCTTCAGTGCTTCTTGGACTTGGTCCCCTTCTTCCACAGGTCTTCAGCTCCAGGAATCCATTGTTGGTGTCTCTTCTGGTTCTTGCATTATCTTGTTTCTCATGTTCTTGTGTGTTCGAGGAAAGTTACAGTGATTTACTCCTGCTTTCCTGTGCTCTGGGGTGGGTTCTTTTACTTACCTTTGGTGTTTTCTAATATTCCCAGCACCACTCCACACACTACACTTGCCTAGCTGGGAAACCGACATTCGCATTCCACTTTCTTAGAATATGGTTTGTTTCTGACTGTTGTGATTTTCCCTATTTGCACTGTTTTCTAACTGTTTTTACAATTATTTCTGCATACTAGTGTATATAATTTGTGTATTACTTACTTCCTCAGGGAGTAAAGTCTCTATGGTATTTTTGGCATTTGTGTCACCAAAATAAAGTACCTTTATCTTTGTAACACTAAGGTGGTCATTACAACCCTGGCAGACGGTGTTAAAGCGGCGGTAAGACTGCCAACAGGCCGGCGGAAAAAAAATGGAATCACGACTGTGGCAGAAACCGCCAACAAAGACAGCCACTTTAACACTCTGACTGCCAAGGTGGTACAAACAACAGCATGGCGGTCACCGCCAACAGACAGGCAGGAGACAATGTACCGCCCACAGTATCACAACCTACCAATCCGCCACCTTTTCCGGGGCGGATTCACCGCGCGAACAAAAACATGGCGGAAACAGGACTTCGAAGGGAAAACACTCACCTCTACACCTCTACACCCCCACGAGGAACCAGGACGCCATGGAACCAGAGCTTCACATTTTCCCTGCCCTTATCTTCTTGCTCCTCTACCAGGAGCACGAACGCCGGTGGCGAAGACCACGGTGAGTACTGCACCTACGACACAGGGGAGGGAAAAAGCAGGGTCATACACACGCAACACCCTCACCCCCACCCTCACCCACTACAACACACACACTAATACATGTTAATACATTACAGTTACACCCCCCAACCCCCCCGGAAGAATGCAAAGACAAAAGGAAATTAGTGTAACCATAGTAATATATTAAAATCCAGTACCCAAAAATATAGTTACACTATAAACAAATATATACATCACGAATAGTAGTCCAGGTATTGCTCCATTGAAGTCCGTAGAACACTGGGCCCACACTGCATGGGCGAGGCCCACACTCAATACCCGAACATGACGGAGAGAACACTGCAGGGGCATCAGATAGCAATAAAACAGGCACCTCTGGGGGAAGGGAAAGGGGGGGCACCTCAACCGGTTGAGTGCACAACGCCAAATCCACAAGGGGGCCACATGCCCACTGTTCAATCCTGGGGAGTGCAAAGCCACAGTCTCTCAAGTCTCTACTGTGGGTGGGTTGCCCACTGTTCAATCCTGGGGAGTTCAAAGCCACAGTCTCACAAGTGGATAACAGTCTCCACTGGTTCTGGAGGGGGCTTTGTGCCCAGAGTGCTTCATCCTGCCAAGGACTGTGTGAGTGGATGTATCTCTCCACTGGTTCTGGAGGAGGCTTTGTGCCCAGAGTGCTTCATCCTGCCAAGGACTGTGTGAGTGGATGTATCTCTCCACTGGTTCTGGAGGGGGCTTGGTGCCCAGAGTGCTTCATCCTGCCAAGGACTGTGTGAGTGGATGTATCTCTCCACTGGTTCTGGAGGGGGCTTGGTGCCCAGAGTGCTTCATCCTGCCAAGGACTGTGTGAGTGGATGCCTTTCTCCACTGGTTCTGGAGGGGGCTTTGTGCCCAGAGTGCTTCATCATGCCAAGGACTGTGTGAGTGGATGCCTTTCTCCACTGGTTCTGGAGGGGGCTTGGTGCCCAGAGTGCTTCATCCTGCCAAGGGCTGTGTGAGTGGATGCCTTTCTCCACTGGTTCTGGAGGGGGCTTTGTGCCCAGAGTGCTTCATCATGCCAAGGACTGTGTGAGTGGATGCCTTTCTCCACTGGTTCTGGAGGGGGCTTGGTGCCCAGAGTGCTTCATCCTGCTCGTGGCGGACTCAGTAGCGTCAGTGCCCTTGGCGCTCATGGGCCAGCGGTGCTTGTGGCGGCGGTGTCCTTTTCAGTGGTGCTTGTGGCAGCGGTGTCCTGTTCAGCGGTGCTTGTTGCGGCGGGGTCCTTGGCAGCGACTCAGCTGCTGGCGGTCCTGTCTGGGCCAGCGGGGCTGGTGCTGGCGGTGCTGTGTGGCCCAGCGGGGCTGGTGCTGGCGGTCCTGTCTGGCCCACCGGGGCTGGTGCTGGCGGTCCTGTCTGGCCCAGCGAGGCTGGTGCTGGCGGTGCTGTGTGGCCCAGCGGGCTGGTGCTGGCGGTCCTGTCTGGCCCAGCGGGGCTGGTGCTGGCGGTGGCCTCCTGGCCAGCGGGGATGATGGCGGTGGCCTCCTGGGCAGCGGGGATGATGGTGGTGGCCTGATGATGGCGGTGGCCTACTGGGCAGCGGGGATGATGGCGGTCTTCTGCGCCGTGCTGCTCTTCCCAGACTTGCTGGGTTTCTTGTGCCCCTTCCCCACCTTGGAAGGTGTCGCAGCTGACTCCACACTCCCACCTGTACCCCTGGGAGCGGCTTTGGTGGCTGGAGTCTTCCCCCTCTCCTGCCGGGCACTGGCCAACTTTTGATGCTTGACAGGTGGGGGACTGTCCGTGCTGTGGCTCCTTGCCACACTGGCTGCCCTGCTGCCTGGTGCACTCCAGAATCCGGTGACTACTGGCACCACTGGTCCCAGAGATGATGTGGCTGAGGTCCTAGGTTGGGACCTGGAGAGTCGGGCCCTAGGAGACTGACGGGGTGGGGGAGGTGAGGGAAAGAGGTCAAGGGTGGATAGGAAAAGTTTCTTGGGAACACTGGGATGGGTAGCAGGAGGGGGTTTGGGAGTGGAGGAAGAGGTTGTGGTTGTGGGAGGTGTACGTTTGGTGACAATGGGTGAAGGTGCATGCGCTGGAGGCTGTCATGAGGTGTTTGGCTGTTGGGTGGGTGCCTGCGTTTGTGTACCTTGGGAGGTGGCATCACAGACACACTGGGAGAGGACACAGGGGACCTGTGAATGGTAGTGGGGGTGGTGACTGCACGAGAGCGGGGTGTGGTGGTGTGTGTGCTGGTGATGGAAGTAGTGGCTGTAGATGTAGTGCATGCAGGTGTGAGTGGAGATGAGACTGGGAGGAAGGAGGGAGATGAGGAGGAGGGGGACACAGTGGAGGCAGTGGGTGTTGGTGTGTCTACATGTGTGATGCTTGCGTGAGTGCCTGTGGGATGTGTGGTGCTTACGTTTGCCTGAGCTTCCTTTGTGTGTTGAGGTGTGTGCATGCTGGTCTGATGGTGTGCTTGGGGTAGGCTGAGGTACAGGGGTGTGGGTCTGGGTGGAGGAAGTTGGAGGGGGTAGGCTAGACACAGGGATAATGGCTGCCATCAGTGCTGAACCCAGAGTCTGAAAAGCTTGCTGAAGGGCTGCCTGACCAGAATGAATGCCCTCCAGGAATGCATTGGTTTGTTGCAACTGCCTCTCTACACCCTGGCTGGCATTCAAAATGGTAGACTGCCCAACAGTGAGGGACCTGAGGAGGTCAATGGCCTCCTCACTGAGGGCAGCAGGGGTGGCTGGGGCAGGGCCTGAGGTGTCTGGGGCGAAGGTGATGCCCACCCTCCTGGGTGAGCAGGCACGGGGCAAAGGCTGAGAGGCTGCTGGGAGGGCGGTGCTGGAAGGGGGGTGGCGGCTGTACCTGTAGATGCGGAGGCACAGATGTGGCCGCCACCACAAGGGAGCTCCCATCAGAGGACGAGTCCGTATCACTGGTGTCAGCTCCTGTCCCTGCTGTGGAGCTCCCCTCACCCTCCGTCCCACTGGTGAATTCAGACTCCGTAGTGTCGCCCTCCAGGGCCATGTGGGATGCAGCTCCCTTCTGCTCCGGTGCCACTGCTCCTCCGCCTGAGGATGCTAATGCACACAAGAACAGGGAGACCACAAAAAGGGGGGGGGGAACGACAGAAGAAAGACATGTTGAGTGCATGCATTACCGCTACTGTTGGCGGACACGACAGACACAGAAGCCCCCTGCACTACACTACGCACTTGGGGTCCACTGTTCAATCCCTGGGACATGGCCTACAAGGCTATGGCTGACATCTGCACACATGGATGTCACAGGAGCCTGACTAGGTGTAGTTGGCACTTCACACAGGTGGGGTGGGGTGCCACAGGGTCTGCCAGAAGAAGGGGACCTAACTAGCACACTCTCCCTGGCATAGGGAAACCCACAGCCCACCTCCCCCACCCGACTGCACGCTGAATCAGCTGAATGAGAGTGTACTCACCCCCTTGTGGCTGCTGTGAAGCCCTCAAGTGCCCATATAACTCCGGGTACGCCACTGCCAGGATCCTGAACATCAGGGGGGTCATGGTGCGACGGGCACCCCTCCCATGTTGGGAGGCCATCCCCAGCTGGGCCTCCCCTGTCTTCTTGCTCCAGCGGCGAATGTCCTCCCATCTCTTACGGCAGTGGGTGCTCCGTCTTTGATAGACCCCCAGGGTCTGGACGTCCTTGGTGATGGCACGCCAGATGTCCTTCTTCTGGTGGGGCTGACCTACATGAATTGTACAGGGGAAAAAGAAAAGTTTTTACCAACTGCACTGTCACAGTCATTGGCCCCCATCCCTACCCTTGCCATGTGGCACATGCACTCACCGTCGTTTCATGCACGCCTCATTCTCCCCACCCCCATCTTTCATCCACCCCACTCCACACAGGCATAGCCCATACAGCATGCTCCCAGTGTAATTACCTGTTTGTCTGGAGGACCGTAGAGTAGCGTGTACTGGGGGTGGACCCCATCCACGAGTTTCTCCAACTCCTCCGTGCTGAAGGCAGGGGCCCTTTCCCCAGACGCACAAGCCATTCTCTCTTCCAGACTGAGGTCACAGCAGCACTTGCAGTGTTGGTCCTCTCCTGTCGAAGATCAGGTATCAAGTGATTGAACAGAGAGAAAATGGCGGTCACGTCCACGGCGGTGCGTACCGTCACCGCCGGCATACATCGTCATTGGCTCCTGGGACCCATGGGGTCCAATGTTAACCAATGCAGAATTGCGCTGCGGTCTTTGACCGCCTACCACAATGGTGTATTACGCCAGCGCAGTTAGCTCACATCCCATTGTCCCACTTTACAGGTCAGGCAGCCGCCATTTCAGGGGCCCACATGGCTTAATTCTTAACTGCGTCACACATACCTAGGCCTCGCGTCAACACTCATACATGCAAATTTCGGATTATGAATCGTGTTCTGTGTGAGCTGTGGGTACGTACCTCTGAGTTGGTGGACTCTGTGCTCGCTGTTGTCCTTCATAGGCACCATCCGCTGGGACATGTGAGGCGATGGCGGCATCCTCCGGTGTACAGACCGCTGGTGGACCTGTCGACAATGGAGGAAAGACATGTGATCATCACCTACAGGCTTGATCGTGCCACAATCCTGGAACTGTGTGCCCAGTTGGAGCCAGACCTGATGTCAGCTATCCGCCATCCCACAGGAATCCCCCCTCTAGTGCAGGTGCTGTCAGTACTCCATTTCCTTGCAAGTGGGTCATTTCAAACAACAGTGGCCATAGCATCAGGGATGTCCCAGCCTATGTTTTCCAACGTGTTGTCCAGAGTGTTGTCTGCCCTGCTGAAACACATGCGGAGCTACATCGTTTTCCCTCAGGTGGAGGATTTGCCTACAGTGAAAGGTGATTTCTATGCCCTGGGACATATCCCCAACATCATAGGTGCCATTGATGGGACACATGTGGCTTTGGTACCCTCCCGCAGGAGTGAACAGGTGTACAGAAACCGGAAGAGTTATCATTCGATGAATGTGCAGATGGTGTGTTTGGCAGACCAGTACATCTCCCATGTGAATGCCGAATTCCCTGGCTCAGTGCATGACGCTTACATCCTGCGGAATAGCAGCATCCCTTATGTGATGGGCCAACTCCAGAGGCACTGTGTGTGGCTATTAGGTGAGCATCTGGAAGCAAGTCAGTGGGAATGGTTGTCTGGGTCTGGGGATATCCCTACAGGTTAGTGTGTGTCTAACAGTTGTCAGTCGCCATTTGCAAGTGACCCTGGTTACCCCAACCTGTCATGGCTACTGACCCCAGTGAGGAATCCCAGGACAAGGGCAGAGGAACGCTATAATGAGGCCCATGGGGAACTAGGAGGATTATAGAGCGGACCTTCGGCCTCCTGAAGGCCAGGTTCAGGTGCCTCCATATGACAGGTGGATCCCTATTCTACTCACCAAAGAAAGTGTGCCAGATCATCGTGGCCTGCTGTATGCTTCACAACTTAGCTTAGCGACGACAGGTGCCTTTTCTGCAGGAGGATGGTCCAGATGGAGGTGTTGTGGCAGCTGTGGAGCCTGTGGACAGCGAAGACGAGGAAGCAGAAGAAGAGGACATCGACAACAGGGACTCTGTGATCCTTCCAGTGAGACACATGTAAGAATACAATCCTGCCTACTACATGTACTTTAACACTACTACCTCTCTACTGTCTGTCATTTTCTCCCAGTGTATGGTCACTGAGTTGTCACTTTCCCTTACGATTTCACAGTTGTGGGTCCCACTGTGTGACATCTGCTTTGTTTCCTCACGGACTAGAGCTGTGTGACATAGGTATGTTGACAATACAATTGAAAGAGCATTTTGTCACTGTAATTGCTAATACACTATTTCGAAATCACAGACAGACTCCAGATTGTTTTGTGCTGTAAGGGTGTTTATTTAAGTGCTCAATATTGGAGGGTGCAGTAAAATGGTGAGGGGGGATGGTGGAGGAATGTCCATGGCAGAGTTTAGTCTATTGGTCTCACAGGAGCATTGCCCAAAGGGGCATAGGAAGTGGTGCTGGGGCAGTTTGAGGATGGACAGAGTGACAAGGTGGGACAAAAGGATGACATTCAGGGCGGTCTCATTTCTTGGCAGGGGTCTTGGCATTGTTCTCTGTCTTTGTCCTGGATCTAAGGGACCGCTTGCGGGGTGGTTCTCCATCTGCAGGGGGTGGGGTGCTGGTGTGGTGGTGCCTCCTGTCCACTAGCGCCGGCAGAGGTGGTGGGCAGTTCATCATCCAGGCTAGTGTCAGGGGCCCCTTGTTGTGCCACAGTGTCCCTCCTGGTGTTGAGGACTTCCTTCAGCACCCCTACGATGGTGCCCAGGGTGGAATTGATGGATCTGAGTTCCTCCCTGAAGCCCAAATACTGTTCCTCCTGCAGCCGCTGGGTCTCCTGAAACTTGGTCAGTACCGTTGCCATCCTCTCCTGGGAATGATGGTACGCTCCCATGATGTTGGATAGGGCCTCATGGAGAGTGGGTTCCCTGGGCCTGTCCTCCCCCTATCGCAGAGCAGGCTCCCAGTTCCGCTGTGTCCCTGGGCCTCTGTCCCCTGGACCGTGTGCCCACTGCCACTGCCCCCAGGTCCCTGTTGTTGTTGGGGTGGTAGGTTAGCCTGGGTTCCCTGTAGTGGTGGACACACTGCTGATTGACGTGTCCTGGGGACAGAGGTATGGGCCCGCTGGGTGGGTGCTGTGCTGGTGTTTCCAGACGGGGGAAGCTCTGTGGTGGCTTGTGCCAGTGTGAGGGGAACCGACTGTCCCGAGGTCCCAGATGGGCCGGGCTGTTCATCTAGATCCAGTTGGACAGAGCTGCTGTCATCACTGTGGGCCTCTTCTGTTGGTGGTGTGGACATGGGTGGACCCTCCTGTCCGGTGACGTTGGGTAGGGGTCCTGCAGGGGTATAAAAGGATGTTTATTGCATCTGTGTGTGCCATGGTGTGCAATGGGTGGGTGACCGTGTACCCCAGTGCTTGCATTCCTGTGTGTGATGGTGGTTTAGGGGGGTGTATGGGTATGTGCAGTGGCCATGCTTTGGTGATGGCTGTCCATGCTTTGTTGTTGCATGCAGGGCTTGGGGTTGGGATGTGTGGTTTGTGATATTGGGACATACGTGAGGAGTTGGAGTGATGGGGGTGAGGGCGAGGAAGGGGGTATGTGTTGGCATGCAGGTAGGGTGGGGGATATAGTAGTAAAGCATTGCCTTACCAGAGTCCATTCCTCCATCTACTCCTGCGAGGCTCTAAGGATGCCGAATCACCAAGACTTGCTCCTCCCATGTTGTTAGTTGTTGGGGAGGAGGTGGGGGTCTGCCCCCAGTCAGCTGAACCGCAAGTCGTTCCACCTCTTCCTGATGTCATCCCTTGTTCTTGAGTGCTGTCCCACTGCATTGACCCTATCCACTATTCTTCACCATAGCTCCATCTTCCTAGCTATGGAGGTGTGCTGCACCTGTGATCCGAATAGCTGTGGCTCTACCCGGATGATTTCCTCCACCATGACCCTGAGCTCCTCCTCAGAGAACCTGGGGTGTCTTTGCCGTGCCATGGGGTGGTGTGGGTGATGTGTGGGGTGGTGTGTGTTGTGATGTGTGGGGTGATATTTAGTGGTGTGTTGTGTGAGGTGCGTGGAAGTTATGTGGGTGATGGTATTGTGTGCCTGTGGATGCTTGGCAGTAGTTTGTAGTGTCTCTCTCTGGCCTTCTTTCGGTATTTCGGTCGTAGGGGTTTGTGGGTGATGTGGATGTGTGTTTTATATTGTAACGGGTGTGTGGGTGTGGTGTGTGTATGTGTATCAGGTGTGTGTATTTGGAATTGTCCAATGTGGCAGTGTTTTGTAAGAGTGTGTGTATTTTGAGGGCGGCGGTGTGTACCGCAATGGAATACCGCGGTTAAAAGACCGCCGCATGGATTCGTGGGTCGTGATAGTGTGTGCGTATTCCTGTTGGCGTGACGGTGGAGGTTTTGTTTTCGCCAGTTTATCACTGACCTTTGGTGTGGCGGACTTGTATGGGTGTCTCAATTTTGGCAGATTCCGAGCAGTGGGTCATAATGAACGTGGCGGAATTCCGCTGCCACGGCGGTGTGTTGGCGGTCTTCTGCACTTTGGTAAGCGGCTTTTACCGCCAATGTTGTAATGAGGGCCTAAGTATTTTATTTCATGTGTGTGAGTACCGTGTGACTACAATGGTATTGCATGAGCTTTGCATGCCTCCTAGTTAGGCCTTGGCTGCTCACCCACACTACCCCTAGAGAGCCTGGCTTCTAGACACGGTCTACATTTCATTAATAAGGGATAACTGGACCTGGTATAAGGTGTACGCACCTTAGGTACCCACTACAAACCAGGCCAGCCTCCTACAGTTCTCTTGTAAACTGTTCCAGGGTTCTCAATCCAAGTTTGTGTTATATAAAACTACATAAAAAGAAGACGGCAATTGACAATGGCAATAGGTCTGGGTTTGATTTGCCCAGTAGGTCTGGCTTTTATCTGCTACACCATGCACTCTCACATGCACACCAGTCCCCCTGCAGTGACATGGGCACACCTCTGACATGCGCTGATACAAACACTTGGTCATTACTCTTATCCTGCAGTCTAGCAACACATACATGGTGATCAGATGACTTCATGTCACTGGGAGACACCTTTATTAGTGCTGAGTTTTGATTAAACACATCAGTGCTTTCTGGGGCTTGTAGTCTTGGTTCATTTTAATTCAGCCAGTTGGCCGATATTCCTAGTTTTTTGCCCTGAGCAGGCACCGCAGCACTATATGTCAAGCAAAATCTGGGAGTGGAAAATGTTTGTCCTAGTGACATGTAGCCATCTGGTCATCATAACCACATACCTATTGAATTTTCCCTTTCCAAACCAGACACACTTTACCTTTCCTCAGCACTTACTTTAAAAACACAGATCCATCCAGCATGTGCAGCCCAGTCAGTCCACACAAACACCAATGCCAAGGCAACCCTGAGCGTGATGTGTGTTCCACTCCAGATTTTTTTCTGTACATTCTGGGACTTGAAGTCTTGTTTAATCCACTATTAAACAGGGCTACAAGACTACAATTCAAAGAAAAATGCTTGGACTGGAACAACACATCACGTGTGGGCCTGGGAAACTTGGAAGCTACGCAGAGTTATTTTGGGGAGAAGCAGTTGCACGAAAGTAGCCTCGATATTTATCTGGGAAATACTGTTCTTCGTCTAATTATTGCAATCCTTGTTAATTGAGTTGGGGTTTGCTACAAAAGGCAGCACTTGTGAAATTGTCACAGAGTGTTAGGTTGTGAGATCAACCATGACCCTTGACCTGCTGTTAAGGTCAGGAGAAGCTCCCCAAACCGCACAGCTCCACCTGATGTGCCCGTGTCCTTTTTCCCCACCCCGCTGCGAGCTCGAGGCGCTCCTCCACCTGCAGGCTCCTGCCTGCACCTCATCCCTGGCGGCCAGTGGTGAGCCGTAAGTACTGCGTGTTTGCCTTTGTGTCTGTTTCCTTCCCTTCTGCCTCTTTACTGTTTCTTTTCTCTCTTTCTCTTTTTCTCTTTTTCTCTGTTCTTTTCTGCTTTATTTCGCCTTTTTCGGCCTTTTCACGCTCTCTCTGTTTTCCACTTCGTGGTCCCTGCCGCTGCGTCCCCTACGGCCCCACCCCCTTTGCGCGCCCATTCGTGCTTCCCTCCCGCCTCCCAGCTGCTCCTCCCTCCCACCTCCCCTTCTTAATGGCGCCGGCTGCGCAGTGAGGAGAGCGACCCTTGACCTGCTGTTAAGGTCAGGAGAAGCTCCCCACGCCGCACAGCTCCACCTGTTGTGCCCGTGTCCTTATTCCCCGCCCTCGCTGCTGCTGCGAGCTAGAGGCCCTCCTCTACCTGCAGGCTCCCGCCTGCGCCTCATCCCTGGTGGCCAGTGGTGAGCCGTAAGTACTGTGTGTTTGCCTTTTTGCCTGTTTCCTTCCCCTCTGCCTCTTCACTGTTTCTTTTCTCTGTTTCTCTGTTTTTTTCTCTGTTTCTCTGTTTTTTTCTGCTTTATTTCGCCTATTTCGGCCTTTTCACACTCTCTCTGTTTTCCCCTTCGTGGTCCCTCCCGCTGCGTCCCCTGGGGCCCCGCTCCCCTCGTGTGCCCATTCGCACTTCCCTCCCACCTCCCAGCTGCTCCTCCCTCCTACCTCCTCTTCTTAATGGTGGCCACTTCGTGGATGCGCGCAGGGGGCTCAACACAGGTGCACCAGAGGCGCACCAGGGGCAAGCCCTCCTGTGCCCGTCTGTGCCTGGACCGCGCACAGCGCCAGACCCCCTAGCCCCTGCCACCTCCCCATCACCCAACGCCACTACGACGCCAACACTCTCCACACCTTCAATGCAGGCCGATTGGCCACCTGCTTCCAGGCCTCACCAAAGCTCACTCACGGACCATTCTCCTGCCGGAGCTGCAGCTTCACCACCCCGAGCCACTGTCCCGCCCACCAGAACCAGACGCAACCACATCAGATGCATCCTTCTCAACACCCGCTCAGTCCATAAGCACGCCGTCGAACTCTGGGACCTTCTAGACTCCTCCTTCCCGAACATCTCCTTCCTGATGGAGACCTGGATGAACCCATCCTCAGCACCCGACATCGCCATAGCCATACCGGACGGCTACAAGATCACCCGCAGAGACCGCACCAACAGACCGGGAGGAGGGATCGCCATCGTCCACAGGAACACCATCAGAATCTCAACCAACACCGAAGACACCTTGAGCACCGCCAAACACATGCACTTCAAAATCCACATCGATCCCAAGACCACCCTCAGAGGTACCCTCATCTACAGGCCCCCGGACCTCGACCTCAGTTCAGTGACTCTATCGCCGACTTCGTCAGCACTCAAGCCCTTGCTTTCAGAGACCTGAACTTCCACCTCGAAAACACCAATGACAGCAACTCCACTGCCCTGCTCGACAACCTCGCCAACCTCGGACTCAAACAGCTCGTCACCCACCCACTCCACCGGACACATGCTCGACCCCATCTTCTCCGCCAGCAGCCACATCGCCTTCAGCCACACCACCGAACTACACTGGACCGACCACCGCTGCATCCACTTCACCTTCGAGAAACCCACCACCACCTTCAACTGATTCCCCGCCGCAGCTGGAACAAGATCACCAACGACCAGCTGATCTCTGCCCTCACTCGAGACCCATCAGCCAACACCACTGACACAGACACAGCTGCCCGCAACCACAGGCAATGGATCGACGACTGCGCCAATGCTCTCGCCCCGATCAAGGAAGCCTTCTACAACCGTGCCGTCAGAAAGGCAACCTTGTTCACCACCGACCTCTGGACCTCCAAACAGACTTGCTGAAAACTCGAGAAGAAGTGGTGCCACGAACAGACACCAGCCACCCACACAGCCCTCAAGAACACCATCCGCAAGCACCACCAGCTCATCCGTACCACCAAAAGATCCTCCTTCAAGGAACAACATCGACAACAATGCGCACAACAGCAAAGAGCTCTTCAACATTGTGAAGGAACTCTCCAACCCCAGCTTCATTACCAATGACATCCCACCTTCGCAAGACCTCTGCGACTCCCTCGCCACCTTCTTTCACCACAAGATCACAGACATCCACGACAGCTTCAACACCAAGACCCCTCTAGCAGTCGCCAACACCTCTGACTCACCGCCCCCCAGCCACACCAACCTCCTGCTCTCCTGGACACACGTCAGCGACGTTGACACCACCAAGTTAATGAACACCATTCACTCCGGCTCACCATCTGACCCCTGCCCGCACCACATCTACAACAAAGCAAGCTCCATAATCGCCCCCCAACTCCGTATGATCATCAACAACTCCTTCGAGACCGCCACCTTCTCAGAAAGCTGGAAGCACGCCGAGATCAACGCCTTACTCAAGAAACCCAAGGTGGACCTTAGGGACCTCAAAAAGTACCAGCCCATCTCCCTGCTAGCGTTCCCGGCGAAGGTCATCAAGAAGATCGTCAACAGGCAACTGATCCACCACCATGAGGAAAACAACACTCTGGACCTGTCCCAATCCGGTTTTCGCAGCAATCACAGCACCGAGACTGCCCTCATCGCTGCCACCAACGACATCAGGACCTTCCTGGACAAAGGCGAAACCACAGCCCTCATCCTCCTTGACCTCTTGACACCATCTGCCACCACACCCTGCGCACACGCCTCCATGACGCAGGGATCTGTGACAAAGCCCTGGACTGCATCACCTTCTTCCTCACCAGCAGAACCCAGAGAGTCCGCCTCCCTCCATTCAGATCTGAAGCCACCAAGACCATCTGCGGTGTACCACAGGGCTCCTCCCTCAGCCTGACCCTCTTCAACATCTACATGGCACCGCTCGCCAACATCGTCCGATCTCACAACCTCAACATTGTCTCATATGCCGACGACACCCAGCTGATACTCTCCCTCACCAAGGACCCTGCCATCGCCAAAACCAACCTCCACGAAGGTATGAAGGCCGTCGCCGACTGGATGGAGAACAGTCGCCTAAAACTGAACTCAGACAAGACCGAGGTCCTCATCCTCGGCACCACCACCTCCGCCAAGGATGCCTCCTGGTGGCCAACCATGCTGGGAGCCGCACCAACACCCACCAACCACGCACGCAACTTGGTTTTCATCCTTGACTCATCGCTCTCCATGACCCAACAAGTCAACGCTGTCTCATCCTCCTGCTTCAACACCCTCCGCATGCTCTGCCAGATCTACAGGTGGATCCCTACCAAAACCAGAAAAACGGTCAACCAGACCCTCGCCCGCAGCAGACTGGATTAGGGCAACGCTCTCTACGCGGGAACCACTGCCATTCTCCAGAAAAGACTGCAACTAATACAGAACGCCTCCGCACACCTCATCCTCGACATCCCCCCGCCACAACCACATCACAGCCCACCTGAGAGACCTACATTTGCTCCCAGGCAACAAAAGGATCACATTCAAACTCCTGACCCACGCCCACAAAGCACTGAACAATGCCAGACCAGAATACCGCAATGATCGACTCACCTTCTACACCCCGAACCGACAGCTCCGCTCCGCCAACCATGCCCTCGCCACCGTTCCACGCATTCACAGGTCAACAACCGCTGGAAGATCATTCTCCTACCTCGCTGCCAAGACCTGTAACACCCTCCCCATCCACTTACGACAGACCAAGGACCTTCTGACCTTCAGGAGACACCTCATGACCTGGCAGTTTGAGCAGTAGCAGCTCTCTCTCCACCCCTCCACCCCCCTCAAGCACCTTGAGACCCTCAAGGGTGAGTAGCGCGCTCTACAAATGTATTGATTGATTGATGACACGACGACTAACTAGCAAAGTCAGAAGAGTGTTCGCGTTCTTGGGTTGACTGCTGGTACCTGTCTGCCCAACTGCCTCCTCTCTCTTGCAAGAGGAGCCCTGGAGGAAGGCAATCTTGGCGGTTGTATTCTGGCATCGGTGAAAATCTTATAAATGCAATTCCAGGAGGCTGTGGTTCAGTATGTGTGTGCGTGGGCATTCCCCTCTCCTTGCCCTCTGCATTATCCTGGCATTATATGCAAGTGCGTGTATAAAGGGATTCTGGTCTCACAGAACTTCTGTTTCACAGACTTCAAAAGGCTAACAGAAGAATTAGAAATATCTATTACACTTTCATTCAAAAATTGATCTTTTTCACACTGTTAGGCACTGCAAATGTTGGTGTAAAACAGAGGCCTTCAAAGTTTTTGCTCTGCGCACCCTACGCAGAATGTTTTGATGCCACCCCTCCTCCAAACATATATGGCAAGAACTTGGGGAGCAGGAAGGGCTGGGCTAAGCTTGGGGGATTGAGTTAATGAGATTATTTCAGGGGTATTTTTTCTGTAGCTCGTAATCCACAGTGATTGTGACACTTATGCAATGGCGGCTCCTCCGCTATGGCAGAGGAGCGTCGCCTCTCCACCAGCAGCATCTGCTGCAAATCCTTTAACAAGGAAAGAATAATAATTTATGTTTATTATCCTTTCATTGTTAAAGGGGCAGGGCATTGGGGATGATGAGCACTGAGGGGAGTGCACTGTGTTGATCACTGCAGTGATCACGTTAACCAAATGAAATTTCATAATGTAAAGGAACATATTTCCAATGACTAGCTTAATTTACACTTATTTTTCTACACTATCTTAAGTGCTGTTAACTAAAAGTGAAAAACAAGACACTTAAAGAACATGATATTTTTTACGTGGCTAAAAAAAGCAAAATATTCTGTTACTTGTGTTTTTCACTTCCAGTTAACTGCACATAAAATCATGCAGAAATCTTAAATGCAATGCAAGTTAATTAGTTTAACGTTTTATTACGTTATGACATTTCCCATATATTTTTTAAACACTTCTAGGGCTGCAGGTAAATGAAGATAGCTTAGAAATGCGTCAAGTTGCTTTCAGGCCATCTTGTTGGGCAGATGTGGGCAAGCCACTGTGAGCCTGAGCCAGGCTTGAGCGTGAAGCTTGGCTATGGCTCAGCTGGAGGTCCTGTTGGAACCCCGAGCCCATAACGACCCGGGCTTTCATGTGGAAGGTGTGTTGGGTACAGTTCAGGCATGTAACTTAAGCTTCTCTTGTTGAACACAACCACACCGTGACATGCATTCCGTGCAGGAAAGAGAGGAGGCGGAGGAGGGGTGCACTTAGGAAGAAAAAGAAACAGTCTCAGTGGCAGGAGTAGGTGGTTTAATAATATATTTAAACGTAAAAAAGTAATGATTAAAGTGAAATTGTAGGATAGGGAATGCCGAAAGACAGACCATTTAGAGGAAAATAGCAAGGCGAATGGAAGCTTAGGAGTGGGATAAAAGTGAAATAGAAAATAATGCAGCCAGTATGGGTTAAAAGTAGGCCCATGTGGGGAACTCCGCTGGTAGAGTTAACAGAGTTTTTGGGGAGCACGGAGTAAGTCCAAAAACTCTGCTAAACCCGCCAGTGGCGTGGATCTCTCCCAGTGCGCTCTGCAGCCCAGTATGGGCTGCACAGCACAAGACAGTCTGCGCTTGCACTGTGTGGCCCATGACTGGGCTGCAGCGAGCACCGGAGCTCAGAGGGAAGCAGCTGATGCAGAGAGAGACTCGTCACTATCGGATGACGAGGAAAGGAGGACCCCCGGGAAGTCCCAGGTAAGTCCTCGTCTCTTTTTATCATTGTTTGTGCACACTGATGCACAAACTAGGACTGAAACAGCAGCTTTCGCTGCCTATGGCCCTGGCCTTAAGTCAGGCCAGGGCCTTGGCAGTGAAAGCTGCCATTCCAGGCCTCTTGTGCACCGGCTTGTCCTGTGTGCATAAGAGGCCTGAAACGGAAGCTTTCACTGCCAATGCCCTCTCCTGAAGGCGCCTAATCTCGGAAGTGCTACGCAGAGTCGGGCCTGGCTGACCATGCCTGACCCTCCTTAGTTCTTCCAATATCGGGCGCATTCAGGACTCTGCGGGTCACGGAAGTCCGCCTCTGCGGAATTCCACAGGGTTTTTCACCAACTCTGCCTAATTCCGCGGAGTCCGACTCCTGTGAACTCTGCCCTGGCCTAGTTAAAAGACATGCCTAACTAATGGACAGTATGTTGTTTTTACATAGCGCTTAGCTCCAAAGCTCTAGATTTGTGGCGCTGTAATGTTACTCAATGCATAGGCCTCAGAAGGATGAAAGGGTGAGATGATCATGTCAGGGTCCGGTTTCAGGCTTTTTGGTCTCAGACAATTTGAGCAGCGGGTGCCCTACCCACTGAGCCTTCTTGTCAAACCCGCATTTTATACCCCCCTAAAAACTCTTTTTTGTCTTGTATATTGAACAATGGCATAACGAAACTTGATGGGGGCCCCCCTTCAAAGTAAATGGAGGGGAGCCCCCGACCCATTGAGGAGCTGTCAGGCCAGAAGCCCCTGCACAGTGGACTGTGCAGAGGGACCCTCTGGAGTTTGGGGCCCCTGCGTGCCACAGAGGCTGGGGGGCTATTGTTGCGCCACTGGTCTTGGGTCTGAGCTAGAAGCTGCTGTTCTTTGCGCAGTTTTCACCTCTCTGGCCAGGGCCCAGTCACATCTTGTGCATGTTTTTCACTCTACCTCTCATTCCACTCCCATCACCCATTCGTTGCCTTCCTCCTGCTCTTGATGGCCCTGCGCTTAATTTGAGCCGGTGGTTTCCGGTGCTCAGCATCAACAATTAATTGGCAATACCAGGGATTGTCTAATTCAGAAATTAGTACAATAACGGTTGTTAATTAAATATACATTAAAAATTACTATTATTGGCCGCCCAAACCATTCTTATAGCTTAGGGGCCTGTAATAGTCTGAAAAGTCACACTTGTAGGAGGAGAGTGTGATTGTTAGTAGCTGTGTTAATATTATCATGATCAGCACGTCTGGGATCAATGTGTGGTGCAACCTACAGTGCAGAGTCAGACTGGAAAGCCGGGCAGTCGGGCTTTGGGTGATGGGCTGGTGCCTTAGGGTCACCTGTGGGCTATGTTTTTTAGGGCCTCTGTAAATCGACTTACAGAGACTTACTGTCTCACTCATTCACCTCCAGGCCACTGTAATGTGGCACCAGCATCTTGGGCACTCTCCTGTCATGCTGTCAAACTGAGGATGGGGGCCAGGTGTTTTTTCTGGCTCTAAGGGCATTCTCACCTTGTTGGCAGGGTTAGGGGGGCTACCTCTGTGGCCGGCCCAGCCCAGAAGCAGGCATTTTCCCACTGAGTCATCACTTTCAGGCCATGGTGGGCGCAGGAAAGATGGGAGTATGCAGGGGCCTCAAGGGGCTGGGGGGGGGGGGGATCATTCTGACCTAAGCCTCCCGGGAGCAGCAGCCCTGTGTTTTTGTTTTAGCCGCCTCTGCCAGGTCATACCCTGGGGCTACAGAGGGGGTGAATAAGAGAAGTGGCTTTGCTAGGGGCCAGGTGTTGTCTCCTCAGTCTCAGTGTCTTTAAGGGCTTGGTGGAGGGTTGGGCAGTGTTTGGTAGTCCTCACTGTGAGGCCACCTTTTCCAGAGGTGAAAAAACATAGGATGTAGCATTATGTCCGTTATTTAGCTGCTGACGTTGTTAGTGGTGATGTACGCTTTGAGGTTTGATGTCAGCTCTATATCCAGTAATTCTGGGCAAATCACTTACTCCCCCAACATAAAATAAAACATAAATGTAATCTTGTGCAATGTAGCTGGTGCTCGTGTAACTGTCTTGATGCCTTTTAGCCAAGTTCACACTATATAAAACTACAAACAATGTATTTGGGAATGTGGGTCACTTTTTTGGGAGTGCCCTGGCCTAATTGCGATCCCAATCCCACCATGTGGCCTCTGAGGAGCCCCTGGCACTTATTTTTTCTTATAAATTAATCACTGTGATGGCCACCTCTTCCTCCCTGCTTGTCCCCACCTGAGCCTGCAGTTCTCAGCTTCGGATCCGTCTCTTTACCTCCTGAGGATGTCCAACTCATCCCAGCTTTCTTTCTCTTTGAGACCGAACCTCCTTTTGTCAAACAGAAGCCAGTCTCAGCTCTCTCTGGACATACAGCCTTAGACTTCGCAGTCGGCAGCCTAGAAGCCACTGTTTACTTTCTGTGCGTGGCCGCCCAAGGGTACCGTGGCTGGGTGGGCACGGAGGAACGGTGGAGAGGCAGCTTGTCAATGAGCCCAGGCATGGTCTGGGCGGCTGTAGGCGCTGACCTGACAGAATCCGACAGAACTGCTTAGAGAGTTAAACGCTTACCTCACTATGCGCTAGGCGTATCAAAACTTGAGGGGACCCCCTGCACAGAACATGTCTGAATATGTGTGTTTTTGTGTTTTTTACCTTCTTGCTGTTGGTCGGAAATAGAACATTCTACCCCCAGGGGTAGATTTTTCTGAATTAAAATTAGAGAAACAAAAGACAAACATTTGAATGTTGGAATAGAGGCTTAAACCAGCTGTTATAAGAGCTGAGTCACTTCAGTGGAGCTCCCAACACTCCATTGCTATAAATACCGCTGGGTAATGCAAGTGAACATGGAATCCTAGGCAAGAGCAGATCGTGTGGGTATAAAGCCGGAACTCAGGGTCATAATTGTCTTTGCTCTAAATCGTTAAGGTTAGCGAAACTTCATTTGAGGACCTTCACTAGAGATACAAACCAGAACAAATAAGGAACCAGCGAATTATTGCTTTGCAACACAATCTCCCACTTTTGCTGTTAGATTAATTTAATAGCCTTCCGTTCTGCCTGGGGCTACTCAGGTTGTTAAGGCCCCTCTCCCTCGTTATAGGCTCTTACCCGCAGTGTGCCATAAGGCTGTAGTCTAAATCTCAGATAGTTCCTCCTTTGTGTGGCTTCTAAGTTCGAATCAATATATTCTTGGTGTTAAGATAGATATAAATTTTACACCAAATATAAGTGATTGTATTTCATCAGGGTTAAAAGATCTTTCCCTCGATTATTATTTTTTCAGGGTTTTCTGTATTAATTACTCTTTTCATGTTGCAGATGACTTTGCAGCCAATCTTTCTAATTGTGGAAAATAGTGTTCATTGCTTGTCTTACTAACAAGTGTAAAATATAGTTTCAAGTTTCAACTAATTCGTTTTAGCTCTTCTTACCTTAAGTGCTTTCGTGTGATCATAAATGCTTTGATGCAGTCTGTAGTAGTTTTGAGCCCCGTTGCGCGTGCAGTCAAATAGTGAGGTTTTAATGCACGCGCAACAGAGTCGCTCACAAAAGGCTGTTTTTCAGTGTTTAGTTTTCCTGCCACATGTGTGTGCGCGAGGAAAGCTGAATGTCGAGGAGCAGCAGTTGAGGCTGGGGAGCGACGGCCTGGTCTGCGCTGCGCTGGGGTGATTAATATGGATAAAACAGAAATGAAATAAAAATTTATTTTCGGATTTCGCGTGCTGGATGTTTTTTTCACAGCTTACTTTATGTGGCGACGAGCTGTGGAGCTAAATCACCCCAAGCGTTCACATCTTCTTTACGAGGCCCACACGTGCTTATGGTTCTCTTCAACTTCAATCCCTGGGTAGCCTCTGGACAGAGTTAATCACGGTGAGGCTTAACTCATAACTGCCTGCTGTTCTTCCCATGACCCTCTAGTCAAAGGGTGTATCTACAGAAAGTCTTTGTTCCTAAGGAAACGTGGCAGCCATCTTTAAACAGCAAATCTAACTAAGGATTCAATTACTTTTTACTGGCAAATACATACTGTGAGATTTGTAAGTTGGTAAAGACATTGAAATTTATGTTTTTGCATTGTTCTAAATGGCATTGTTACTCCATCTAGCTGCCATGCAATCTGTTAACCCTCCTCCACCATTTTTGGAAACACCTGGGGAGCCAGCTATACCATGGAAACAGTGGTATGATGCCTTTGAAACGTATTTGGGTGCTATTGGGGCATCAAGGTTCAGACCTGAAAGGAAAAAATGTTTGTTGCTGCATTCCTTAGGATTCGAGGGAAGATCTGTGTTTAAAAATTGACCTGATATTCAGTTGGAGGACGGCGAAGAACTTGACGAATTCGAAGAAGCTCTTAAGAAACTGGTTACCAGATTTGATGCTCCACCAAGTTTGGTTATAGCAAGCCATAAGTTTTTTAGGAGGGAACAAAAAGGTGGAGAAGATGTCAATACTTACATATCTGCTTTAAGGAAACTTGCTTCAGATTGTCGTTTTGAAGCATTTGCTGATCTGTTAGCACGTGACCAATTCATATGTCACTGTTTGGATAAGTCTATCAAGCAAAAGTTGTTGTCCTTGGGAGATCCATCTTTATCGGATTCGATCAGAATTTCCAAAAGTATTGAAACTGCAATTAAATCAGCTAAAGAATTGGAACATGCACAAGTGGAACAAATTAATGTGGCTCAGAGATCAGACGACAGACGCAAGATGAACATTCCTTCATGCAGCAAAGGAGAAGTGGCCAAGCATAATAGTTTTTTTTTTAAACTAACATATGTTTCAGGTGTGGTTATCCATCACATCTAAAAGGAGGGAAGAATTGTCCAGCAAAGAATGTTCAATGCAGAATATGTGGCAAAAAGGGACACTTTGCAAAAGTTTGTCAAAGTAACAAAAGTGGTAACATGAAGGTCAATGCTGTCGTTGATAATAGTGATGACAGAATGGTTGAGTTGATGAGTGAGATGCAGGAAATGATTCTGGCTGTAGGTGACCATGATATAAGAAGTGGTAATCCTGATCACTGCATTGATCCTTACATTTTATTTCAGGTAGGTGACAAACATTTAAGGTTGTTAGCTGATTCCGGTGCTAGGATCACTATGATTACTCAGGAGTTATTTGGGCAAACAGGAAAATTGAACCCACCAGACAGGTCACCAGTTTGGTACGAGGGAAGGAGGATTGATTTAGTGGGTTTCTTTGAAGATGTCCTTGTGTTCAAAGGACAACTGATTTTTGGGAAGGTCTATGTGGCTGTCAAAGGATTGAACATTTTGGGTTCGTTTCATCAAGGGTTGTTTGGCATGGTTTTGCATCCAGGTATGGGTGATCATATAACAGTTATAAGGGATTCCTCTGATATAGAAAAGTTGCTTAATGAGTTTCCTAGGGTTTTTGCGGGTGAACTAGGCAAGATAAGAGGCTTTACCCTTAAAATAAAAGTCAAAGACAATGCCATTCCTATAAAGCATAAATTGAGAGGTGTACCATTTAGTGTCAGAGATGATTTAGAAAAAGAATTGGAGAGTTTACGAATGAAGGAAATCATTGAACCTGTTGATTCTTCTTTATGGTTATCACCTTTGGTTGTGGCAAAGAAAAAAATGGAGAACTGAGAGTATGTGTCGACTTGAGAGCACTTAACAGAGAGATTTGGGTGGACTCCCACCCACTGGCAAAGATTTGTGAGATGCTCTCTTGCATAACTGGAGCAAAACTCTTTATGAAACTTGACTTAGCCGCTGCTTACCACCAGGTAGAATTGACACCGGATTCTCGTAACTTCACTGCTTTTGTTTCCCCGTGGGGGACGTATCAATATTGTCGCATGCCGTTTGGACTGGCATCAGCAGCGTCGGTGTTTCAGAGAATAATGTCTACGCTGCTTAAAGGCAAAAATAAAGTGTGTGTTTTTCAGGATGATGTATTAATCCGTGCAAGTGATCGACATGAATATGATGAGATTTTGAAGCAATGCCTGAAAAGGTTTAATAGTGCTGGTGTTGTATTGAAAAGAGAAAAGTGTCAGTTTCTCCAAACGTCTGTAGAATATTTGGGGCATGTCATGACAGCAGAAGGTGTTTATCCCAGACCAGGTCTTGTAGAAGCGATTGTAGGAGCACCTGCACCTCAGGACAAAGTGGGTGTCAAATCTTTTTTGGGACTTTGTGAGTTCTATTCTAGGTTTATTGAAAGTTTTGCGACTCTAGTCAGACCCATTTCAAATCTACTGAAAACAAAAATAGAATGTGTGTGGGATGCTGAGTGTGCAGAAGCTTTTGACACCATTAAACAAAGGTTGGGTAGTGTGAGTGTACTATGATCCTATGATCATAATTTAAAGTGTTGTTTGACTGTGGATGCCAGCAAGTTCGGTGTTGGAGCTGTTTTGACGCAAATCAGTGGGAAACAGGAGCATCCCATTGGGTTTGCGTCAAGAGTGCTCAGACCAAATGAAATACACTATTCTGTAATAGAAAAAGAATTATTAGCATGTTGGTGGGGTATAGAGAAGTTTAAATCTTATCTGTGGGGAAGACATTTTTTGCTCCAAACAGACCATAAACCATTGGTTTCTATTTTAAATGGTACTAATGTCAAAAGTAGCACACCAAGAATCGCAAGATTTGCGGCCAGGTTGTTGCAATTTGATTTTACCGTTGTGCACATTTCTGAGGGAAAGAATTTGAGAGCAGATTATCTCTCTAGGAATCCCATTACTGAAGACATTGGTGGGAAAGATGACATTCAGGATGAAAATTATTTCATTGCGGCTATCGAATTGGAGGGTACTGGGTCATTTTCCGAAGTGTACTGGAAAGAAGCATCAACAAATGATCCCGTACACTCTGAAGTCTTGACGTACGTTGAGGAAGGATGGCCTCATAATAAAAGTTTGAATCTGAGTGCTCAACCTTTTTTCAAGTTGTCAGATGAACTGTCAATTGAAGATGGTGTACTATTGAGTAATGATAAGATTGTGCCTCCTGAAGTTATAAGATCTATCATTCTGGAAAAAACACGAGGGTCATTTGGGTTCTACACTTACCAAGAAAAAGGTGAGATATTACTATTGGTGGCCGCAAATGAACAGAAACATTAGTCAAATATTGTCACATCTGTTCCACCAATGATAAGACGCTCAAGACGTCAACTCCTCCTCTCAAGCCTATTGAATGTCCGTCAGGTCAGTGGGAAAAGATTGGAATCGATTTATTAGGGCCGTTCAATTCGCTTCCACCTAAAGTACGATATGCTTATCTTGTAATTGATTACTTTTCCAGTGGCCTCATGTGAAGTTTGTAGGACATGCTGATTCCACATCAGTTGTGTCTTTTCTAAAAGATGTATTTTTGAAGGAAGGGTTTCCCAAGGAACTTGTGTCTGATAATGGGGTCCAATTTGTTTCAAGTGAGGTTGAGCATTTCCGGAATGATTGTGCGATCAAACATTTGAAGAGTTAACTTTACCAACCGCAAACGAATGGTTTGGTTGAACGCTTTAATAGAGTGGTTGGTGAATGTGTCCAGTGGGCTTTAGCTAATGGGTGTGTGGTTGACGCGGCTGTAAAGAGTATGCTCTGGATCTACAGAACAACGCCCCATACAAGCATGTGGGTGTCTCTGTTTGAAGCTCTTAGAGGGAGGAAGCTTGCCACTCTATTTAGACCAGCTTGGTTGTCCAAATTTTTGAAACATCCTATGTGTAAGGAAGACATTGACTTTAAGGTTTGTTCGAATATGAGAAAAGCCCAAGAAAAACAAAAAATCATACTATGACAAGAATAGAAGTGTGAAGGAGTTCCGATTCACGGTTGGTGATTGGGTACGGGTCAAAATGCCTAGTTTTGTCAGGAAAGGTGACTCAAAGTTTTCCGAACCTTTGAGGATTGAGAAAGTGTGTGGTAATGCTGTTCCTGTTGGTGGACGTAATTGGTGGAATGTGGCAAAAGTGGTAAAAGTTTTACCAAAGGATATTTCTTTGCCACCTAACGATCCGCTAGGACAGAATACAAAAGTGAAGAAATCCTTGAGTGTACAAAAATCTGGTGGTATTAAACCACTGGGTCCTAAAGTGGTGGACACATGCTCTGAACTTTTGCCTGTTAGAAAAAGTTGTAGAGTGGACAATTTACCTTTGAGGTACCGTTAAGTGAGAATCTTTGTGTTGCTTAAGTTTTAATATGTATGGTAAAAAGTAAAACATGATATATATATAAGTACCAGGTGTTTTCATTTACCAGTGTTACTAGTACTTTATTGTAATGTAGTACCAGGTGTTTTTCATTTACCAGTGTTACCAGTACTTTATTGCAATGTAAGAGGGTTGATGTTTATTGTTTTTTTAAAGGGAAAACGAAATGTAGTAGTTTTGAGCCCCGTTGCGTGTGCAGTCAAATAGTGAGGTTTTAATGCACACACAACGGAGCCGCTCGCACGAGGCTGTTTTTCTGTGTTCGGTTTTCCTGCCGCGTGTGAGGAAAGCCGAACATCGAGGAGCGGCAGTTGATGCAGGGGAGCGACGGCCTGGTCTGCGCTGGGGTAATTAATATGGATAAAACAGAAATGAAATAAACATTTCTCTTCGGATTTCGCGTGCTGGATGTTTTTTTCGCAGCTTACTTTACAGTCACAAATATAGTTTATTACTGCTGCAGTATGATTTGTAGTTAAATAATTTATATTTAGTACCAGTTTTAGTTAATGGTTTGAAGTAGATGCTCAATGAATTAGTAGTTAAACATTTTGCTTATATATTTTGTCTACTCCAACTATTTTTTGTGATGAATACTGGAGATGCATAAAGAAGTAGCATTAATAATATCTGATAGAGCCTTCTAGCTGCAGATTTCTTACCTTAAAATAATCCCAAGGCATCAGTCTGGAAGTTTTTGAGCAGTACCCCTGTGCGTCAGTAGGTAGCATTATTCGGCTACAGTCACTGTCTGCTCCAAAAGTGATGTGGCTTGTCTCTATATAGGCACCACCCCAGTGCGCTGAAGTCAGTTATTTCCTTTCGATGCCAGATAGCGCTGATCTGGTCAGAGCTACCCTCAGTTGTTTTTTGACTGGCTTTTTTCTCGACTTTTTGTCAACACTTTTTTGAGAGATATTCTGTCCTGGTGTGGCAGCTGTCCCCTAAGAAACCAGTTGGTTTCATATCACATAGTGCCTGACTATGGCAGATGTCTGTGACAGACCACACTTGGTGTATACGGTGCTTGGAGAGAGACCACAAGTCCAAGACCTGCGACTACTACCGCACCATGCATCCGATGTCGCTGAGGGAGCAATCCTTCAAGCTCCTCGCGGCCCGATGTTGAACGACCCCGCCACGCTCAAGATCCCCGTCACGCAACGCTGCACACCGTGATCATCGTGATCATTGTGTCGCTCAAAGTCATCAAAATTGGGTAAGTCCCACAGGATATTGAAGAGGTGGAGGAGGTCTTTGACTTTGCCTCACCCTTCAAAGTCTTATGACGAGGCATGGCAGCGCCAGCACCAGGGCTGGCTTTAGCACTGGTGGTGTCCAGCGCAATGATCTTTGTTGGCACCTCCATACCCTTCTTCTTCTCTGATTCCTTCACTACTACCCTCCAACGGTGCCCCTCATCTTTCCATAGTCCCTGCTCACATTTATTATTTTTTTATTTTATTAGGGATTCTTCTCCCATTGTGTAGTGTCAGAGTGCTTTACATCAGACACACATACATATCAGCAGCAGGTTTCTTTAAGCCTGTAAGATATTTTAAAGTAAATTGTTCCCCAGCTTGGCGCCAGGTGCAACAGCATAGGTCACAACACCTGTCAGCATTCCAGGGCTCACGCTTCGGCAGAGCCTGAGTCCAGGTCCTGACTTTCCTGGAGCCGGAGCAGCCCGACCCAGCATAAGACATTTTATGAGGTCATGCACTTCATTTGGGCATCCCAGCCCCCCTTGGAGTGCCTTCAGGCCGCATGGGCTTAGGAGGGGCCCCCACTGGATCCTCGCTGGCTAGTTTGCCCTCAGTGCCCCATGGATCACATGTTAGAGCCACAGTGGAACCACAGGCAAGACTGGGACCTTCCTCAGCGCTTGCTCTGGCGCGACAGCCCCGGGCTCTCTGACGCCCCACGGTGGCATAATTCTCATTGTTATTCTCAACTCTGACATGGAGATGGACGAGTGTTGCCCAATGCTGGTTCTGGTACAGACTGGGTCATCGCTACCCGGCTCGGAGCCAGTGCCTTTTGCATTTGATAGGCCTGAAGAGGGAGACGAATGGGAGGGGTTTGAAGACCATTATGTATACCGGCATCCCCTAGATGAGAATGAGGACAACTGGTATGAGGAAATGGCAGAGGCCATTGGGTCAGACACCTCACCTGACACTGTCTTGGTCTCTCCTCCTACCGTAGCTACAGAGGAGGCAGCCTCTTGTGCTATGGTGCTGCATAACGCGGCTGAGGCTTTGGACCTTCATCTACCCACAGTGGCAGTCAAGACAAATGGAGGTGCTTCAGCCAGGAGTTCCAAAACTTTACTCCTCTTCATTGAAGCCTTTACCGACGTCCTACTCAGGACTTGGTCCCTGCACAAGGGCTCCTGTGCATAGGACTACTGCCCACCTCCATCTCCCCACACCTGGGAACCCAACTTTCCTTACCCAGCACCCTACCCCGGAGAGGTTGGTGTTCCAAGCCCCCACCTCCAGGATCGACCCAGGCGACCCTTCCACTCGACCAGATAGGGAATAAAAAGAGGCTGGATATCTTTGGCAAGAGAAGGGTCTCTTCCAGCAGCCCTGCACTGCGTTCATTGAACATCAAATGTCTTTTGGGCAGATATTTCCATACAATCTGGGATTCGGTTGCACAAGTGCTGCCTATGGTCCCGGAGGAGACCGAAGCCTTACTCTATCAAACTATTGCTGATGGGAGAAACACAGCAAAGTTCTCCAAACGATATGGACTGAACACAACCGAGTCGCTGGCTACAGCAATTTAATCGTCGGTAGCCTTGCAGCGTCACACCTGGCTGGGAAACACTGGCTTTTCAGGGGATGTCCAAGTCTCTCTTATGGGCATGCCCTTTGATGGCTCTCATCTTTTAGGAGAGAAGGCAGACTCAGAGTTGAAGCACTTAAGGACAGCAGAGCTACAGCCTGGTCCTTGGGCTTGTCTGTGGCCCCTCATTATCCCCCAGTCTGCCTTCTGTCCCTTTAATGGTCACAGAAGGGGTCCCCTACTGCGTCCATACCATCCTAGCCATCACAGGCAACAGGCTTCCCAGCCTTTTAATGGCCAAGGACGCTGGTTCCATAGGCCACGTGGGACAGGTAGCCAGAGATTGGGCCAATCCACCCCCCAGGCAGCTGCAGCCTCCAAACCCCATTAGTTTGCCCTCTGACCATCATGGGCCTCCAGTTGGGGGCAGAATATGCCATCACCTGCACTACTGGTGGTCAGTACCATTGAACCGTTGGGTTTTGCAAATCTTCAAAAGGGGCTACCCTCTCCCCTTTGTGACTCCCCTTTTTGCATCAGGAAGTGCTGGTTCTCTCAGCCAAGGGAGAAATAGAGAGGGTGCCAGCATCCGAAGTAGGTTAGGGTTGTTACTTCTACAAGTTTCTGGTGCCCAAAAAGGATGAAGGGATTTGTCCTGTCCTCAACCTGCACCATCCCAATCTCTTCCTGAAAAATGAGAAATTCAAGATGCTCAAGTAAGTTCTGTCAGCCCTGGTCCGGGGAGACTGGAATGTAGCGTTGGACGTGCAGGATGCACAATTCCACATCCCTATCCAGCCTGCCCACAGACGTTACCTGCCATTCACGGTGGGCCAAGAGCTCTTTCAGTTTGCTGTGCTCCCCTTCTGCCTTACCAGCATCCCTCGAGTGTTCAGGAAAGTGATAGCAGTGTATGCAGCTCATCTGTGAAGGTCAGGAGATCGAACCTTTCCCTACCCCAAAGATTGGCTGTTGAAGACAAGCTCTACCAAGATAGTTGTCTCTCACCCCCAGACAACAGCAAACCTTCTTCACTCAATGGGGTTCATTTTCAACGTGCCGAAGTCACACCTGACTCCCTCTCAGATGCTGCTTTTCTTCGAAGCTGTTCTGGACATAGTGCAGTTTCAGGTCTATCCTCCTGACCGGCGAGTCCAGGATATTCAGACTATGATACTGATGTTTCATCTCTATACTAAATTTAGATGAGAATGACCTGAGGTTGCTGGGTCTCATGGCCTCAGTATTCTGTTTATAACTCATGCCTATTGGCATATGGAGCTCTGCAGTGGGACCTGAAGTCCCAGTGGGTGCAGCATTATGGGAATCTCTCCAACATGGTCCAGATCTAAGAAGGATCTGTGAAAGATCTGCATTGGTGGCTGACGTACCGCGATTGGGTCAGTGGCAGACCTCTATCCCTTCATTAGCCAGAGCTGACTGTGGTGACAGATGCGTCACTTCTGGGATGAAGTGGACTGCTGGGAGCTGCTGGAGATCACAGGACTGTGGTCTCTGGGGTTATTCACTCCATATCAACCTGTTGGAGCTTCAGGCGATTCGCTTGAAAGGGCAAGCCTTTCTTCCTTTATTGAAGGGAAGGCTGATGCAGGTGTTCACGGACAACACCACTGACATGTGGTAGTGCAACAAACAGGGCGAGGTAGGTTTGTGGACCCTTTCCAAAAGGCTCTGCATCTCTGTATCTGGCTGGAACACCAGGACATTTCCCTTGTTGTTTAACAACCTGGCAGGCTCTCTGAATGCTAGGGCAGACAAACCCAGCAGAATATGCCGAGCAGATCACAAATGGTGGTGCAAGGCCTTTTTCAGCAGTGACAAGAGCTTTAGTGAGATCTGTTAGCCAGGTTAAATCTGTTAGAACTCACAATGTCTGCAGTTTAGTACACTGGAGTTTCCAAGGTGACTCTCGCTCGACAACGCTCTTCATCTCAAGTGGAGTGCAGGCCTTACGTATAACTCTCCACCTATACCATTCCTCCACATAAATGTCAGGAAGATTAGGAACGGCTGAGCCCACGTTATTTTTGTGGGTTCAGATTGGGCATGGAGAGTCTGGTATCCTGAGCTAATGAACATGACCACCAGTCCTCCGAACAGACAGCTTCTTTCGAGAGGAGCTTCTGTCACAGCAACAGGGGAGGGTTCTGAACCCAAACCTGGGCACCCTTCATCTCCATGAGTGGAGATTGACCGGTGACAGTTGACAGCTTTCAACCGTCCTTCAGAAGTCTGTGATGTTTTTCTGACAGCCAAGCATCCCTCCACCAAGACGGTATACGCCTGCTGTTGGGTTAAGTTTGTGCCATGTTGTGATCGACCCCCTTTCTGAACCTCTCTCTATGGTCTTCTGTTTGCTCTATTGTTGGCCCAGCAGGGCTCTGCTCTGGACACAGTTAAATGTCATCTATCAGCCATTTTGGCATTTTTGCCGGTGCGGACCAACCTTCTTTATTTAACTCACACCCCTCAATCTTAATGATCAAGCTACACCCCTGCTCTGGAGGGGACGTTTTACACTCACCCAACCCACTCAATACAACCATCATTTACTGCGAACCTGGCTTTCAGGTTTCATGTACATTGAGAGGACAGTCAGCAAAGACAGTCCCACCAGAGTCATGAACACATCTAAAGCACACAATCTGGCACTTCCTAGATTAAGCAATCACTGGCAAAGCCATTTGTTTTAGGTCAAGGTGCAAATATTTTCACATGCTCAATTAACACACATAGAAAGATACCGCATAGGCAGAAAAGCAGCTTCCTTCAGAACAGGCATTTGCCCAGCAGGATGCCGAAAGGCCCCAATGGAAGCAGAGAAAACAACTGTGTGATGTTATGGTATACACTTTCAAAGAGCGCATGGCACCATTTCAGACAGCCAACATCTTACTTCGGCTTCTCCTGCATCACCCGCCGTGAACATTGACCGGCCATTAACCAAATAGTGTGGCAGCCATGTTTCCACTTGATTCTGCAGACGACTCTTGGTATTCTTGAATTACACTCTCTAAATGTTGGAAAAAAGAAAAACCTACAAAGCAATTGTTTCGTTGCACATTTAAAAAGACTAGGTGAATGTTTAGGTATATGTGTTGATTTATGTGCATTATGTGTGTGAGGTGTTTGTGTTGTAGGATACATGGCCAGGGGAGGCTGTGTAGCATGTGTTTGAGAGCGGTAGAAAGCTGCATGAAATAACCAACTTCAAACCCATCAACTACCCTTTATATTATGTCTTTTCATAGAGTAACCTATCGCCTGAGTTGCTCGTTCGTAGTTAACTTTTCTTAGACATTGCTGATAAGAGTCATCAAAAATAATATGAGCTAAATTATAAGGCCATTAATTAGTTAATAGTAACATATTTTATTTACGTTGCTTAGAAATGGCACGTGGGGATAACACAAGGCATAAAAACAAGTTATGAATTTTACTGTTATTATTATAAAAATAACTAGTGGTTCCACCTTTTGAAAGGTAGTATTAGATTTACTGGTAATGGTGCTGAAATTATAAAGTTTCTGATGGGTACATCTTACCACATATTCCTCACCTTATGAATATACCTCCAGGTGCCAGATTGGTTTGGAAGCTTTTCCCCAAACAAAAGTGGTCCAGCATCATTAGGTAACACAATGGAACTTCAGTAGAGACTTTGCCCACCAAATGTTAAGACATCAGAACATAATAGACACCAATATTAGTTCTTGTTTTCCTGAACTTTAATAATGTGGGTCTGGAGCTCTAGCAGTTCTTCACTGATGAAATTCCTCTTCTTTACCACTGACCAGGTCAGATGTCTCACCCGAAGATATAGGGTTTTAATCCTGTCACAGAAGATGCAACAAAATGCCCTTCCTGGATTCACACAACATCTACATGCAGTGTCTGAGCTCTGATCAGGACTTCGAAGCTTGCAGCTCTACTTCCTCAACCCACTTAAAGGACATTGTGGAGCTGGAGGCGAAGGCCAACAGGGATACACAAAAGAGTTTCCCTTTGCCTTCAGAGGAGTCTCCTGACAGGGAACAATTTCCTAAAAGATCTTTCCACAAGAAACATAAAAAGAACCATAGAAAGGAGAAATCCTCTTTTTCTTTGAGGAAAATAGTCCTGCTTCTGGGACCGTTCCAGATCTCTCTTTTTTTTTTTTACAATTTTTATTTTCATTTCAGGTACAAGTATTACAGAAACTAGAGCAGAAACTATACATAAGTAGCATTCAGCAATAACGCATAATTTTCTTCAGCTGGTTGCTTCTCAATATCCTCCTGTAATCCCTTCATTTTGGTCGATCACTTGTATTTCTAGGAAATGTTTTCTGTGCTTCATTTGATTGTAAAAACCACAACACACTCAGAACAATCCTTTGATCACTTTGCGATAGATAGACACATCCTAATTTTGATCATTTTGTGTAAAGCTGACATAATATTAACAAGCCAATTTTACTTTAACTCCCAATATTCCTACTACATAGCCGTACTTGGCTTACTATTCCACTAAACACTGCCATATAGCTGTAAACCTTTTTACACTCCCGACACGTTTTGAAAAGGTTTCTTCATATTTCTTGGATCTTACTATCTTATCCCACCAGTTCTGCCGTGTAGTAATATTTTGGGTCTGCCATAGCTGCAATAGCAATGATCTAGCTACTGCAAAAACAATCATAATGAAATATTGTTGATATTTAGCTAGCTGACGTGTTGTCTAAGATACTCCAAACAGAACTAAGCTTGGCTCTATCTCAATCCCTAAGTTAGAGCTGTAGTTTATTACCTTGCTTATCTAGAACCAAAAACAAATTGTTTGGGACAGTTATGCAGCCAATTCCCCTGTCCCTCCTGATAGCAGCGAAAGCATTGATCAGAAATTGATGGAAACATTTTATGTATAATCTCTGGGGTGTAGTAAGCCATCCATCTGGAGTGGAAAGACATTCTTTTATAGTCAGCTGCCCTCAAAGATTTGTACCCAACTTCCAAATTAATTCTCAAATCTTCGCTGGTAATTACACATTGTGTTGTTCTGAAAAGTTTATCCCTAAAATCTGTAATAATTCAGAGGTGAATTGACCAACTAGCAATCTGTACCAATTTCCTGTCCCCACTACTTTACTCTTGATTAGAGCCCTCCCTATCAGGTGTTCATGGGTAATTGCCATGGCTATATTAGTACTAAGAAAATGGGAGATCTGGAAAAAACTCAGAAAGAGTCTTGTTGCCATATTCTCCAATCTTGTTGCAAGCTCCTCCCTAGCGATGTATCTGCCTCTAAGCAGAAAATCCCGATCTCTTTGAACCCTTTGTTATTCTATTGACCTATCATCGTTACTGGAAGGTGTAGGCCAAAATATTTGTGCTCCTGGAGCTGCAAATAAATATAACCTGATGTTATGTGATGTGTTTTTCTTAAAATCTTTGCTCTTTTACGCAAATATACTTATATCGAGTTTTTTGGGAAGTTTAGTGGTTTTAATAAATACAGGGAGACTTATTGCTGATTCTGTGACCATCCTATCGACCGTCCTATCGATCAAGAATGTTTCCAGGGTTTCTCTGCTATCCAAATATTGTGCCAGCATATCCTGCAATGCAGCCTGATAATAAACTCAAAAATTAGGAAGTGCCAAGCCCCCTTGGTTTTTATTGAGCTGGACAACTGCGAGCCTCACCCTTGTTTTTTTTTCCCTCCATATAAAACTTTGTATCATGGAATCCAATTCATGAAAACAGGAGCTATTTATTCTTATTTATTCTATTGACTCACATTATTAAATAAAAAAGAAAAAGCTGGAAAATAGACATCTTGATTAAAGAGACTCAGCCTTTCAGAGTCAATGGGAGAACCATCCATCTGTCTAAAAGTGCTTGCACTTTTTCGAGCATCCTGGCATAGTTAAGATTAAATAAATGATCATAGTTCTTGGTGACATATATTCCCAGATACCTAATGGGTTCAGAAAAATTAGCCTGCTGCTGCAAACCAGGAGGAAGATGCTCTGTTCCTGCACTAAATAGGAGAACCTCTGTTTTGTTTTAATTCATTTTATAGACCTCTATTTGAGTAAACTCATTAATTCTATCCAGCACCCTTGGGCATTGTCAATCTCTGGTTTTAAGTATAAAATGATGTCATCAGCAAAGAGCTTAAATTTTGGCATAGCTGCTATTGGCGACATCATTTCGCTTGAGCTTCATATTATGTGGGCCAGAGGTTTGATAAAGAAGGCAAACAGTATAGGAGAAAGGGGACAACCCTGTCTAGTGCCTCTTTTAATCTGAATTGTGCCTCTGATTTTTTAATTAATAACAGTTCTGGCCCGGGCACCCTGATACAGCTGCCTTATCATCGACATAAATTGCAAGGGAAAGCCGAATTTGGTCAGACTGTATAGCAAGGCCTCCCAGTTGACTAGATCGAAGGCTTTCTCTGCGTCTAACATTATCATTACCGCAGGGATAGTATTGACCGCAAAATACTCGACTACCTGTATTAGAAAATTTGTATTAGATGTCATCAGTCTGCCGGCTACAAACCCGTTTTGGTCTTTATGTATTAGTTTTTGTGCTACCGGTATAATCCTGGTAGCCCAGACCTTTGTTAAGATTTTATAATCTGCGTTGAGCAGGCTGATTGGGCGATATGCATCTGGCTTCAACTGATTTTTATCTTATTTTTAAGAAACTGACTATTGTTGATTCTTTGAATGTTGAGGGTATGTCTACACCCTCGAATATTGCATTACATAAATCTGTTAGGAATGGTACTAGCTCCTCATAGAAGATTTTATAGAGCTCTATTAGAAAACCATCTCCACCACATGGTTTTCCACTTGGCATTTTCTGAAAAGCTCCCTTAATCTCAGAAGATGCAATCTTCTGTGTTATATCGTTCTGAATATTTAATGGCATCTTTGGTAACGTGATTGTCTTATAATACTGATCTATCTGGTCAGGTGAAAAATTGCTAAATCTTCTGGGTGTCTCCGAGCAGCAGTTATTCAATCGTGCACATAAAAACCGCTCCTAGAACCGCTGTTGTCGTCTCTGAGTGGTACTGTTTCTGCGTCCTCTACTGCCGCGATGCTTCCCGATGCCTCCATCGCTTCACTTTGGTGTTAGCCGCGGAGTATGACGGGAGCTTCTGACGTGACTGCTCGTTTCGCCACAAAGTCAGCCCTGTTCAAGATCTCAGCACAATTACTTTAAGCAAGATTCTTGTTGTTCGAAAAAATTCTGATGTTGCAGAAGATAAAGCTAGAGTGCCTGGCTTTAACAGCTGACCTTACACAGGTCTCGTCTTTCTGTATAACTATGCAGTACTTATTTAGTACAGCTGGGGTACCACCCGAGCAGCCTCTCAATAGTAAACATGATTCTGCAAGTTTGATGACTCTGGCAGCTCTGACCCCAATGCTTTTTACCCCCACACCTCAGTGGGACCAGCCTCTAAGAAGAAATCTTCTTCTACCAAGACACTGTTACCCATTCAATTTGTGCCACCTTTAATGCTGAAAAAGAAGCCAGCTTTGGAACCATTTCCAGTGCCATCTTCGAAGTTGGCTGAAGTCACCATGTGTTGAAGGAAAACAATAAAGCATGTTTTGATAATGTTCCCTTGGCAGCGCAGCTTCCAGGGGCTCTCAGGTTTGCCTGGACTGAAGAATCTGACTCTAAGGGCCTTTACATGACTGGTTAAAATTATGGCCACATAGAAGATGATGACAACCTTCTTCCCCAGTACTATTGATTCTGGTATGTGTCTTGATTTATGAAATGGAAGTGACCTAGATACTTCTCCAGAAGGAGATATCCTTTACCCTTCTCATTCCTTAAGTGAGGCTCTTCTAGGACCCGTTCTAGCTACATGGGAGAAAGCATTTTTAGTTCCAGCAGTCCACAGCCAAAATGAAAACAGAGACATAGACCTGCCCCAGGTGGTCCACAAGATTTGTTGTCATACCTTTCATCAGAAAGTCTAATGGCCCAGGCTTAATCTTCAAACCTGACCCCAAATGCCTTTACCCAGTGTTTCCTCTTGGAGAGTCAAAAAAGCGGAATTCTAGGACTGAAAAGTCTGCCCCTGGTTGCCTTGACTTACATAATACAAACAATACATGTCTTCTATTCCACTAAGTGTACGTCATGTGGGAGCTGGCGTAACATACAGTCGTTAACCTTCCAGACCAAAAGAAAAAGAAAGTCAATTTCCAACTTTTTCATGGACAGTTTGGATGCCTGCAAACAAATCATGAAGTGTAGCCTTCCATAAACACTATGCAGCTCCCAGGGGCATAGCCATCCTGATGCATCACCACACTTAGATGCCTTCATCAGCAAATCAGCAAAACTTCGGCCTGCTTGCTGGCCTAACCTCCCCAGCAAGACAATTTCATTAAACATATAGGAAGTGTTAAGACTACTCCAAAGCTTAAGCTTCTTGGTAGCACCAACCTTCGTAGTTGCTCCAAACACCCCAAACAAAGTAACACTCCCTTTGTGTCAGGGATGGATATAGGGGATGCCTTCAATAACATTGTCAGATTCAGTCCCCACCTTTTTCTGCCAGTTCTGCTGCCTTGAAAGCTTTCTGACTTCAGGACCATACACCACCATCTTCAGAAGGGTCTACCGCTTTTCCACCTATTGGAATACTATCACAATAGATTACAGGTCTATCAAGCTAATCCACGTGAGCTACTCTGTACCCATTGTTTCCTCCTCTCTGAACCACCATCCCTTCATTAGGAAGTTCTCTCTAACACACGCTTAATTTTGGAGGAGAAAGTCCTTGTCTTGATGAAGAAAGGGGTCATAGAAGTGGTGCCTCGAGAAGAAACAGACATTGGATTTTATTTCCTTTGCTTTCTGGTCCCCCAGAAGGATGGGGTTCTCAACCTCATCCCTGGCCTTCACCTGTAGAACCTATTCATTCAACAGGATAGGTTCAAGAAAATGCTTCTGGACCAAGATATGCTGGCTTATGTTCTTGGACCTCCAGGATGTATACTTCCATCTACCAATTCTCGCCACCAACAGTTATTACCTGTGATTCACAGTGGGATCCAAACACTATCAGCTCACAGTCTTAGCTTTTGGATGAGCTACCACACCATGTGTGTTTGCTAAAGTGTTGGCAGTTGTAGCACTATCGCTGCACTGGTCAGGAGTCCATATATTACATACTTGGGTGACTGGCTGGTGAAAACAGGAGTTCCTGGCACTGGTTGATGTATGCCTACAGCGTACAATGACTTTCCTCCATGACTTACTTAGGCTTTACAACCAATGTCCAGAAATATAATCTCACTTCCACATAAGGAGTAACCTTCATTGGTGCAGTACTGGACGCAAACCCGCAAGAAGGCTTTTCTGCCTCCTCAAAGAATTCCAGGTGTTCAGGAGAAGATTCTGATGTTTGTGACTCAGACACAGGTCCAAGGTCTGCATGTGTTATGTCTGTCTGCTGTCCCCACACCAGATGACTATTGAGGGCTCTTCAGTGCAGCCTGTGGCTGTGGTTCAGAACTTTGAGTTAGTTCCTCTATACCTGCACTGATAGAGGAAGCCCTCCAGGCTTTTGGAGGGTCACTGTTTTAGACCTCTGCAGGCACAGTCGACCATGGTGACAACAACTCTTTGATCGGCTAGGGTGCTCACCTGGACAACATTGCAGCACAAGGTCTTTGGACCACATCAGAACAGCATCTTCCCATAGACATGCTCGAGCTAAGGGTAGTCCTCCATGCCATGAAGGCATTACTCCCTTCCATATCAGGGAGCACCATACAGGTCGTATCAGACAACACCACCCAAATTCATTAGATCAACAGATTAGGCAATGTGAGGTGGTGGACCATGTCATGAGATGTGATTTGCCTATGGCAGTGGGCACAGCAACGGGGAACTCTCCCAGAAGTGGCTTCCCTTGCAGGTTCGTTGGCACTCAACATGACGCCACCTCTTCTGCTCCGACACTGTGGACCTGCTTTCGAAGCAGGATGGTCAGGTATTCCAATCCCATCACTTAATGCTGTAGCTGCAATCATGAAGATTGAGTGGTGCCAGATGATGTCCTTTTGTCTTCCAGCTGACGTTGCAGAGGAAGCCCAATACAAAATCCATTTACAGGTTGTTGGAACAAGTTTGTTCAAAGGTTAAAAATTGAGGTCCTGAGTCCTTTTAGGTCTCACCTTTCTGACATCATGCGATTTGTACTGTCACTTGCAGAAAATGGCTGAGCAGTGGCTACTGTTACGACTCTGTCGTCCCATTTCCAGGGGGCGCTGTAAGGGGACTGTCAGAAGCCTGGGAATCACCTTGAACACCTATCTAGAGTCCCTTGCTGACCCCTGTTTGTTTCTCTTTTCTCCATGGTACACTTGTGTAGGACTACATTTGCTTCTTGGGACTGCAAATCCCATAATGCACAGCTTGGTAGTCAGGAAAACCCGGATTCTGTTTCCCATTGTTTTCAATGGGAGAAGTCCAGTTGCTCCTTTTCACTGGATCCTCTCCTCCAGGACTTGCAAGTGTCCAAAACCACACACACCTGAAACCTCTCCTGTGCAGCCCAGCTTGGAACTGCTTATAAGCAGCCATTTCCTCAAGCTCCCTGTCGTGCATCGGACTTCAATTCCTTTGTGTTACAGACCCCTTGTCGGATGGTGTTCCAGTTTTGTTCCTGTTCTGTTCCAGCCTGATCCTGTTTCCTGTTTCTCTGCCCTGCTCCTGATTGTTCCAGCCAGAGTCTGCTCCCTATCTCTTAGCCTTTTATCTGTTTGTTTCTTCCAAAGCCTGCTCCCTGTTTCTCTGCCCTGCTCCTGCCTTGTTTCAGCCTGAACCTTCTCTCTGTTTCCCAGTCCTGTTTACTGCTAATTTCCTACTCCCTGTATTCCAGCCCTGCCCTTGCCTGTTCCAGCCAGAGCCTGCTCTCAGTTTCCCAGGCCTGTCTCTGTTTGTCCCAGCCAGAAGTTTGCGCCCTGTTTTCAAGTCCTAGTCCCGCCTTTGCTTCAGCCTGAGCCTGTTCCTAGTTTTTGCCTCTGCCTCTTTGTTTGTTCCCTTCTGTTTCTGTTTCTTCTTGGTTCTTTATGTCTGGTAAGTGTTCTATCAGTCTTTACCAGTGTATACGTGTCCTCCTGTGTACTGGGGTTGGCTCCTGGTTTCCAGGAGGCAATTCCAGCCCCCATCCTTGTCCAGTGTTATACGTTGTATTTCGTGCCTAACAGTGACAGTGTGCTATTGCTGTTTTCTCAGGAATCGCCACTGTGTTTCCAGCTGGACCCACAAGAGCGTGTCCTGTGTATGTAAGTACTATCCTTGTTTGTGCTCTAGGGTCCAGAGACAGAATCACTTCTGCTGCCTCCTTTCTATGGGGCTGGCAGGGTGACTATCTGTAAGAGCAAACTGCACAGAGGCATTGAGATTCCCTGTTACTGTGGGAGGTTCTGCGCCTTACTCTGTGTACAACCCCAGCATGTTTGTCCACTGGTAATCCGTTTCCTGTTTGTTCACACAAGGGTTGCTCTGCTTTCACTTTCCTGTTTCCTGTGCCTATCCATAGCTGTCCTTTCCGTGTATGCCTTTAGCTGCTCCTCTGCCCCAGTGTACTACCTCTTTAGGATATTCAGCGACCTCAAGGGGTGTCCCAACCAAAGTCCTGATCAGACCCGCCCGAAACCGTGACAGCTACAGTTAAAGGTTATTTGGGAGCCTTCTTCACATTTATGTGCCTTCCTGGCCAGCCACCTTTGTTTTGATCACTACTAGTGACACCATTTCTAAAAGGTTTATATTATAAGTGTGCTCCCTCTCTGTTCATTGTTTCTTGGTGAGATTTGCATCTGGAGGCATCCCCATTTGAGCCTAGGCACAGCTGCCTGGTTCAACTTTTAACTCTGGAAACAGTTCTTTCGGCGGCATACCAGGGGGTCCTTGAACATGAAGTCCTCACAGTTCGGCTGACTATTATGGTTTTATGCCTGAAGCTGGTCTTCCCAACATACCAAGGTAGTGTATCCCTTTCATATGGGCTAGTCTGTTACTCTCACATCTTTCTTCTTTCCTCCTCAACAAAGGAGGAAGAGCAGCTACATAAAATGGACCCCAGGTATGTGATATCCTGTTACGTTGACCTCACTAGCAGATAATTAGCTCTTTATGGGCTTTGCCGGAGCTAAGAAGGACAAGGTGGCAACCAGATGCACCATTTTACATTTGAACAACTATTGTATCTGCTACATCTAATCAAAGAAAAATCCTCTGTAGGTCATTCATACCCCCTCCCCAAGGACTATGGCGACTTCCCCAGCTATCATCAGAAGCATTCCAGTGGCTGATGCTTGCCGGACAGTTGCATGGGCATTCTTACATATTTTTGCCACACATTACTTCCACACAGCTAAAGAACGAAATAATAGGTACTTTCCCAGGGCTTTGCTGCATACTTTCCTTTGTTAATCTGCATTTCTTGGTAACAGTACTCAGGGAGGTATTGTTTTGGGACTCATTCATAAAGTGAGGAATCTGCGGAAAGATATATCCAGCAAAAGAAAAAAGTTAATTACTTTCAGTAATAATTTCTGATGGATACATGATCTTCCTGCAGGCTCCTTACCACTCTGCTTCAATGCTATGCATAGTAAGATCCTAAAGTGTGTAAACATGTTATGTGATGTTATCATAGGCATTGTTGATGGTGTCTTGGTTCCTCTCTGCAAATCTCAATGGGGCGCAGAAAAGGTTCAAGGAACTGATGCTAGCATGCCGGGTGGCACATAATATACTCAGATGTTGTTAAATTATTGGTGACAGTAGAGAGCTATCAATGGGCAATAATTTTCGGTCCTGCGTGGCATCTGAAGGTATTTCTATAAGGTGAGGACCCTGGAGGAACATTAATTGTCCACGAGAAATGTTGATACCAAAGGTAAGTTACTTTTTCCCAATCAACTCAATAATGCAGTTTTCGAGTACAGTAAGCACTGTTGTGGAACCACAGTAGTGTCCCCATTAGTAGTGTTATCACTAGTTGTTGTTGCACCGGAAGTAGCACTATTAGCAGTACGTATCGTAATAGTTCTCATGTTTTGTGCTCTTTTGGTCGCAATAGCAGTAGTACGAGTAGTGGGAGAGGTTTTTTATTAAGAATAATAGAAATAGTGGCAGTTTCAGTAGTGGCGCTAGTGCAAGTAGTGGTTCTTGATGAAATATGTGTAGTACTAGGGCCTGTAGTATTAGTAACAGCATAGCAGTAATAGTAGATGCACTAGTAGTAGCAGTATACTACTAGTATTACTAGAGGTACTTGATGCACTGTAACCAGTAGTAGCACAAGTAGCATTGTTAATAGTTACTCTCTATAAGGCTTTATTCATAACAGTGCAGAAAGAAGTACTGGTAGGCAAGCAGATGTGGTAGCAGTACTTGTAGTGCAAATAGTAGTACTAAAGATGACATTAATAGTAGTGACATAGGACTACTTTAAGGTGAGAAACCAGTTCTGATTTTTCTGTGCATTACACAAAGTGTCATGTAGTATTTCCCATGCTTCACTTTAAGTAAGCGAATTGGACCTCAATCCAATTAACTTAATATAATCGGTCTTTGAATATTATTTTGATTTTGAGAGACCTTGGTCTCAAGTCCCAAGACTGGATGAGGGCTTAAGTAGGCAGACAAGGAATCATTTGACATACTGGGAGAAGTCCAGGCTCTCTGGATACAAGTCCATCATGGGACATCCAGCCTCAGTTCTGCTTCACCACATCGGACTTCTTAGAAGTAGTGTGAGACTGGGAACAAAGGGGCAGGGGAATGCTTGCCTAAAAGGTGAGCCCACTGCCATCTCGAATGAGACTTTAGTGATTGCTAGTTTGAGATTAAGTAACTGTTGTAAAGCTGAATGCAGGTAAGCCTTTTATAAATGGTGATTATTAGACTAGAAATGAAAACAAGTATAGCCTCAGCTTCTCTTTATTTAGAGAGACTTGGGGTAGCCCTCTAACTTTGTAGCAGTCCAGGATCCATAGACTGGTTTCTGAAAAAAGAAGAGCCATTCTGCTCTCTTGTGTCCCCCTTAAACTTAACATATCTAGCAGAACTGCCCCATGTCGCTCCCACACATACTCAGGAGACCAGCTGCTTTGTCCTACCCAAATGCTACGGGAGACCTTGTATTATGTGGTAGTCGTCTAACACTAAATGAAAAGAGACATTTAGGGCTGCAGTGAAAACTTCTGGGGTCTAGATATCTCTGTGTGTCCTCTATTTTTGGTGGTTGTTTAAAGAAATAAGTGAAATACTTGTGCAAAGGCATTCCTTTTTTTCATGGGAATATAGGTCCACAAAATCTCAACTGCTGCTTCAAATTAAAAGGACATTGACACCCATCAGAGAAACAAGGGGAAGAGTTTTAGAGTGTTTGTTGACCTCAGGGAATTTAACTTTGCAAAACATCAACTGCAGTTTCTGAAGAACATGTAAAATTTCTGACTTTCAGAAGACAAATAGCACAAAGTCCTTGCACTAACCAAAGACACAACCTCATTGTCCTAGTCAAACACCATCCACTGGCAGAAGCTTTTTAAAACATGTGCAAGCTTCTCTGCCCTGGGTTCCTGGAAGCTTCACCAGAGACCACAGAGCTTTGCTTGGACTAAGCCTGCTGACCCGTCTTGCAGGCGGGAGACAGGGAAACCTGTAATTTGAGGTGAAGCATCACAGGGTTCGAGTTAACTATGCAGTGGTTAGTTTGTGTGTGCCATCTCAGGGCTGTTGTTAACTCTACGTGTTGTTTCATTTGAGGTAGAGAGAGGACAATTCACAGCATTGATAGATGAACAATGGTTTTCTTGAACACCTCATTAACTTACCATTTCAAGGAACGGTTTGTGTTTAAGATGATGGCCAATTTTTTCATTTTCTTTGTGACACCTGTGGTAGGTCCAAAGGTTTGGCGCCATATGAAGGGGAGTGACGCCCTGCGTAACGTTCACTGACAGAATTTTGCTTTAGCGCTATTGAGACATAGAAAATCTGATGGATAAAAAGGCAGACATTTGAGTATGTAGGTTAGTTCATAATGTAAAATAGAATTTCGGTTCTTTTCTGAAATTCAAGAAGTATTCAGGAGAATCCCTGGAAACCAACACTTGTGGAAGACCGATGTATTTCTACTTATGGAATTTTAACAAGTGTACATTTCTGCAAATATGAAGCAAAAGGGCTGTTGCACTTGAGGTGTTTCTTTTTTTTAAACATTTTTCTCCACTTGGCAACTATTTTTTAGTTGGTTAATCCGTACACACCATCAATTTGTGAAAGTGTTACCTCCTCTCTATTGACATAGATTTGGAACTTGATTTAGAATTAGTCAGCTGGAGTAAAGTCTGTCAATATTATGGAAAATGTTACCTCCTCCATTCTGACAGACTACTATCTGTTAAATTTAGAGATGGCGGCCGTCCCAGTAGTCACCTCTGTACAATAAAAGTAACCACTATTAACATTAGTTCCTTTCAGTGTACAAAAACCTTGAAGGACAGTGGCCATCTACCTGACATTTTGTATAAAGCCCAAAAACGAACTTTCTTTCTGAAAAATAAAAAAAAACATGACTTCCCCACCTTGGGAATTTTCTCCCAGGTTGTGGGGTCATTACTTAATTCTTCCTATCTTCAGATAGAAAGGGCAGACGGTGCAATGTCTTTCCTTCGAAAGCCCCTACTCCATTGGGCAGTATGAGGAAATTTTCTGTCAGCAAAGCCAGTGGGTCTGCATCGACAGTATACTTAAGGTTCGCCAGTCTCTAAATGAGGTGGGCAAACTAAGGGTTTGGTGGGAAGGGTACTCCATTCCGTTTGCAATAGAGTATCTTATTTGCCAAACTCTAAAGCAGGTTTTTGATGCTGAGAAAATCACTTGCATATTGTTAGTGAATTGTTAGTGAATATCCATAGACTCGTTTACGGATTTTCACCAACTTTTATATGTGGACAAATGCTTTAACTTTGACAAGTGTGCCTCATTGGAGTATGTTTTCTCATTAGGAAATTCCACCAAACCAATGAGCAAATCCAGTTTGAAAAGGAAAATTCCCAACATTCATGATTCTGTGATCAGGAATGAAATTGTGGTCTTACAAATTTGTGAATAGGGGTCAATATGATTTCCATGACGGTCTTCAAAGAAAAGTTATGTGACGGTTTCAGGTTTTCCATTGATTCAAATTAGTAAACATAAGTGAAGCAGGCAGTAGTAGAGGTCATTTACCTCCTGACAGAGTGTTGCTAACTACAAAATGTGAGGACTCCTTCAACAAAGAAAAATGCCAATCTCACCCAAAAGAAAAGCTAGCATCAACTGAAGCTGGACATAAGAGAGTTCAATATGCTGCAGAAATACAGCAAGGCGAAATTCACAAAAGATTAAAACTGATGGGTGAAGAGGATCAAATATTTTATCAATGTAACTACAAGTGCTTGACGTTGTATACAATGGAAAAAAGCCTAGAAAGAAATTGTAAAAAAAAAGCAGAAACCAGTGACTCACAAGAAGAATCCGAGTCTTCTGAGAAAGCGACGACAACCAAACCCAATGCCCTTTCACTTAGAAGATCGATGGCTACCCCTCGTCCACCTCCAACAACTGATCAGAAAGCAGAGGACCTTCAATGTGTTATTTGTGGTTTAGCTAGAACAAGGGCTAAAGGGATTGATTATCAAAGTACAGAGTATGTGAGTCTGAAAGGGCAAACATGTTTTTCTCTGCAGCTGGTTTCTTCCAAGATTAGGGGGCATTTTTATACTCTGTTTGCGCCGGAATTGCGTCGTTTTTTTTTACGCAATTCCGACGCAAAACTAACTCCATATTTATACTTTGGCGTTAGACGCGTCTAGCGCCAAAGTCCATGGAGTTTGCGTCATTTTTTAGCGTGGACAACTAATTTGCGTTAATGATATGCAAGGTAGGCGTTCCCGTCTAAAAAATTGACTCCGAGGCATGTGCGCCGTATTTACACTCCCGGGCAAAATTCACGCCCGGGAGAGGGCGGGTCAAAAAAAATGACGTACGGCCACTTTTGCGCCGTTTTTTAGCACCTGGACAAGGCAGGCGTTAAGGGACCTGTGGGCTCGGAAGGAGCCCAGAGGTGCCCTCCCATGCCCCCAGGGACACCCCCTGTCACCCTTGCCCACCCCAGGAGGACACCCAAGGCTGGAGGGACCCACCCCAGGGACATTAAGGTAAGTTCCGGTAAGTATTTTTTTTTTGTTTTTTTTGTGGCATAGGGGGGCCAGAAGCAACTTAACTGTTTTAAAGCCACTCTTGAGTGCTGGCTACAGGTTCACACTCAGTGAGATCAGAGAAATAATAATCAACAATGATGAAACTGCATTAATCCATAATAATGAAATTAAGATTTTTCTGGTGAGAATGTACAATAACAGAATTCGGTTTTGTCAGTCTAACAAAAAGAATGAGCCACTTACGATGTACTGAGCTGATTTTACTCCTGAAGTTCTTGCTGCCAAAATAAAATAACAGGATGCAGTAAAATCAGCACAAGTCATCTTAAAAAATGTCCTAAAAGATTTAGATTTTGGACTTAATGACAAATATTGTGATGCCCCTTAGCTCAGCAAATCACGGGAGTTAACAAGAATGCCTGATGTTGTCTTAACATTTTTAACATCATTGTTTAATATCAGCAAAGCAAAACTGTTACAAACTAAAGTTCTTGAGTTCGGGACAGAAATCAACAACATTGATGATGGCTTTGAAGATATAAGTGAAGAAGTGGAAGACAATCCCATGAACCGACAGGCTTCTGCTGTGCAAATGTGCTGTCTTTTCCAAATCATGTTTTAGGAATTACATCACAGCAAAAATACAACTCCACAACACATAATATATGACAAGTAAAGTACAAAAGTAGATAGCTAATCACTTCAGTGAATAGGATTGGTGTATCAACAAGTTTTAATGACATAGTACGGAGCAGGAACTTGTTAGCAGCTCATGCTGTAAAATATATATATTTTTTTTTGTTGGTCCTCATTTTCATACCACCCTTTCTCATCACGAGAGGGTATAAGGCAGGGAGATCATTTAATACAGAGTGTACTATGATCAATCGCTGCCCATCTTTGCCAAACCTTTACCTGCCCAGGAGTATGGCCTCGCTATACCCACTCCACCTTCCAACGGCGGTCGATGGTGGTACATTGGAGGCATGTTTAATCATTGGACCGTGCCAGACCAAAATATACCCCCTTAACCTTCCCATCCTCTCCCAAACCCCACCATTGCTTCAGTTGATTCCAGAATCTGTTTTTTTTTTCCAAATCTTACTCGTGTCCAACTTCAAATTATACATTAAAGCATCTTTCCAATCCATAAGGGTCGGGGTGAGGCATCAATCCATTTTTTACAAATCGCTCTCCTTGCCACAAGCATCATATAAAGTAAAAGTTTAGAACTATCCCTACTTATCTGCTGAGGGACTGTCAAACATCCAACAATCACAAGCGAGGTGCTTACCTTAAGACTTATAGCGAGTATATCACTAATAGCATCACCAACCTCTACACAAAATTTGCTGAGCTTGGGGCAATCCAGGAACATAAGAATATCGTCTACTGCTGGGGTCCCACACTTTATGCATCTTACCACATTGCCCTGGTCCATTCTTGAAAGCTTTGCTCGTGTCCAGAAAACTCCATGAATTGAAAACAAATGATTCCTCCTTAACGCAGCAGGTTTGACAGTATTATATAAAAGTGTGGTAGATACTTGCCATATATCTTTAAGTTGGTGCTCCGGCAAGCACTCCCCCCATAACTCCTCTGGTAAGGTGAAATTGCCGTCCACGGTATCCATAATTAGCCAGTACCATCTGGCCACCTCCTTCTTCAGCGGTATTTCCAGGTGCCACTGATCTTCCAACTCATTTGTGCCTCCCAGCTCCACTTTTAAGTCCTTCACCCAACTGATAATCTGAAGGTACTTGAATCTAGACAAGTTACCCCCTACTTCCCCATTCAGGTTTTTGAATGATCTAACCTCTCCATTATAGCAAAATTGTCCCCAATATAAAAAACCTGCTGCCTTTAAGGGAGTTGCCAATGCATCCTTAGTCCACTCTGGTGACCCTGGAGAGTCCCAAATAGGGGCCTTATTGCTATAGTACGACAGTTTTGTGGCACTCCTGATCACATACCACAACCTCGCTGAATCTTGCAGCACCTTAAATCTGATTTTCTTAAAGTACTTAGGATCTCCAAACTTATACATAAAACTTGTCTCTAAATCATTATCCTATTCCATTACGATCAAAGCCTGGCCCAACTCGGACCGACGTGGGTGGTTAAAGGTCTCCCTCGCATTCTTCAGGAAGAAGGCCCACGCATAGTATTGCATATCTGGCACAGCCAACCCACCTTTTTCTTTCCTCCTTCTCAGTTTTTTCCAAGAAATACGTACACCCTCAGATGCCCAAGTGAAGCTGCTGATCTTTCCTTGAAGTTTCCTTAAAGAATCCTTACTAAACATTAATCTATTCCCTCCCACCCGCCTCCTTTCATGTTGCTTCTTTCCCCTCCAAACCCCTACCCTGTACTCTAGGCCACTGCACCCTACTCTACGCCACTGCACCTCATGCCACTGCACTCTTCTCTGCACCACTCTGCTCTAAGCCACTGCACTCTACTCTGCACCACTACACTCTATACCACTGCTCCCTATGCCATTGCACTCTACTCCCTACCACTGCACTTTATGCCACTCTACTCTACTTTGCACCACTCTACTCTATGCCACTGCACTCTATGCCACTCTACTCCACTCCACTGTACCTCAGTGCACTAAACGCCACTTTACTCTACTCTCACCACTCTCCACCACTGCACTATACACAGCTCTACTCTACTCTGTACCACTCAACTCTACACACCTGCACTGTAAGCAACAATACTCTACACCACTCTGCTGTATGCCAATCTACGCCATTCCACATCAGTCTATGCCACTCTACTCTATACCACGCCTCTCCACTCTACACAGTGTGACTCTACGTCACTCCACCCCACTCCACACCACACAGGACCACTCTACTATATGTCACTCTATTCTACGCCACTCTGCTCTACCCCACTACACTACTCCACTGTACTCTGTGCCACTCTACTCTACACCAATGTACCCCTTCTATTCTACTCCTCTCCATTCTACTGTATTCCACTCCGCTATAGTCTACTTCACTTCACTCCACTTCACTATTTTCCACTCTACACCTCTCAACTCTATGCCACTCTAATCTATCCCACTTTTCTCGACCACAGCTCACTCTACACCACTCCATTCTACACCACTCTACTCAACACCAATCTACCCTACGCCACTCCAAGCCACTTTGCTCCACTTAACTATACACCATTCCACACATCTCTACGCCATGCCACTCCACTCTACGCCACTCCACACCACTCCACACAATTCTGGTCTACTCCACTCTATGCCACACTGCTCCCCTCTATGCCAATCCATTCTAGGCCACTGCAATCTACACCAACCTACTTTACTCTATGCCACTCTACTCTACACGAGTCCACTCCCCTCTATTCTATGCCACTCCACTCTATTATATTCCACTCCACTCTACTCTACGCAAGTTTGTGTCCCTCCAAGCCACTCTACTCCACTCTACGCCACTCCACTATATGCCACTCTACACCACTCAACTCTATGCCACTCTATTCTATCCCACTTTTCACAACCCCAGTTCACTCTACACCACTCCATTCTACACCACACTACTCTACACCAATCTACCCTCTCCCACTCCAAACCACTCTGCTTCACTCAACTCTACACCATTCCACACATCTCTATGCCATGCCACTCCACTCTATGCCACTCCACACCACTCCACACCATTCTGGTCTACTCCACCCCACTCTATGCCCCTCTCCTCTCCTCTATGCCAATCCATTCCAGGCCACTGCACTCTACACCAATCTACTTTACTTTATGCCACTCTACTCTACACGAGTCCACTCCCCTCTATTCTATGCCACTCCACTCTATTCTATTCCACTACACTCCACTCTACTATATGCCACTCTAAACCACTCCACTCTACACTACTCCATGCCACTCTATGCCACTTCACTCTACTCTACGCAAGTCTGTATCACTTCAAGCCACTCCATTCCACGCCACTCTATGCCACTCTACACCATTCAACTCTATGCCACTCTATTCTATTCCACTTTTTTCGATCCCAGTTCACCCTACGCCACTCCATTCTACACCACTCTACTCTACATCAATCTACCCTTCGCCACTCTGCTCCACTCAACTATACACTATTCCACACATCTCTACCCCAGGCCACTCCACCCTATGCCACTCCACAGCACTCCACCTCATTTTGGTCTATTCCACTCCACTCTATGCCACTCTACTCTCCTCTATGCCAATCCATTCTAGGCCACTGCACTCTACACCAATCTACTTTACTCTATGCCACTCTACTCTACATGAGTCCACTCCCCTCTATTCTACACCACTCTACTCTATTCTGTTCCACTCCACTCCACTCTAATCTACGCAAGTATGTGTCACTCCAAGCCACTCTACTCCACTCTACGCCACTCCACTATATGCCACTCTACACCACTCTACTCTATGCCACTCTATTCTATCCCACTTTTCTCGACCCCAGTTCCCTCTACACCACTCCATTCTACACCACTCTACTCTACACCAATCTACACTATGCCACTCCAAGCCACTCTGCTTCACTCAACTCTACACCATTCCACACTGCTCTATGCTATGCCACTCCACACCACTCCACACCATTCTGGTCTACTCCACTCCACTTTATGCTACTCTCATCTCCTCTATGCCAATCCATTCTAGGCCACTGCACTCTATACCAATCTACTTTACTCTATGCCACTCTACTCTACACATGTCCACTCCCCTCTATTCTGTGCCACTCTACTCTATTCTATTCCACTACACTACACTCTACTATATGCCACTCTAAACCACTACACTCTACACTACTCTATGCCACTCCATTCCACTTCACTCTACTCTACGCAAGTCTATGTCACTCCAAGCCACTCTACTCCACTCTACTATATGCCACTCTACACCACTCAACACTATGCCATTCTATTCTATCCCACTTTTCTTGATCCCAGTTCACTCAACACCACTCCATTCTACACCACTCTACACCAATCTACCCTATGCCACTCCAAGCCACTCTGCTCCACTCAACTCTACACCATTCCACACATCTCTACACCATGCCACTCCACTCTACATGAGTCCACTCCCCTCTATTCTACGCCACTCCACTCTATTCTATTCTATTCCACTCCACTCTACTATATGCCACTCTAACCCACTCCACTCTACATTAGTCTGTGCCACTCCATGCCACTTCAATCTACTCTGCGCAAGTCTGTGTCACTCCAAGCCACTCTACTCCACTCTGCGCCACTCTACTCTGTGCCACTCCACACCACTCTATGCCATGCCGCTCCACTGCACTCTAGTCACTTCACTCCACTCCACGCTGCTGTATAACATGGCTAAAAGACATTGGCAAATCCAATAGCTCTCACATGTGCAAAACCTATTGGCTTTGCCAATGCTTGTTTTGTTGGGTTGTCAAGTGTGCTAATTAGAGCTTAGTTTGGCCTTTATATATTGTGTTCTTCTGATGTTACATAGTACTTTATGCCAACCCAATGTTGCCTCAAAAGACAGTTGAAGAGACGAACCAGGAGGGAGAGCAAAAAGGGAGGCAAAGACATTGGTAAAGCAACCTTGAAAAATGTTTAACAATCACCTATTTCCCTATTTAATTGAGCAAACAAACGAGCATATAAATGGTCATTATTATTATTTCAACCTAGCTGTAAATGAACGTAAATCACACTCTATTTCATAACGAATTAAGGGCCAGATGTAGCAAAGGGTTTTACCCATTCTGTGTCTATGGGAAAATGTGTTCGTACACATGGCCCTAAGCATCTTACACTTTCTGCCAATCAGCTTTAAAGAGATCCCATTCTAACAGTTGAACGATGTTTTTAATTTAAGGACCCTTGGCTAACAGTGGAAATAAGGGCTTCAAGTGAATAGCTTTCATACCAGGCATTTACTGGATCTGCAGAACAATCATTTGGGTTATTATGTCATGGCTCCTCTTGGAAAGATCATCACACAAAATGGCCATCACAGATAAATTCCATTTGAAAGTAAAGATCCTTTTAGAGAATTAAATAAAGATGAATGCGGGCATGAGTTTATTGTTTTGTTCTTTCGTCTGCCAGTCAGGCAGCATGAGTTGTACCTGACAGGTTGAGCCTACCAGTCAGCAAAAACTTCTGGTTGAGAAGAACCCATTGTCATTTTACTAAGATTTGACATTGGGCTTAGAGCTCACCCATTGCTTAGCATTGGTTGGCTTTGTTGTCACTCTCATTTGCCTGCTTCTAATGTGAAGGCTTGCTTTGTCCATCTTATGTGTGTCCCTCCACTGATCATAGACTCTTTAATTGTGTCCTTCTACAACTCACTTTGGAGGAACTACATTTTTCTTTGCATTTAAGCGCTCCACGGCTCCATGTGTTTTCCAGCTGCCAGCAACTGATGTCTTGCGTGACCCGTGCAACCAATGCCCTCAATATTTTTTCAATTATTTTTTTAATATATTTGTCCCCTTACTTATCTTGGCACCATAGCCACTGTTTAATTTGAGCTAGCCGCTCCTGCTACTAGAGCATTTTCCATGCCAGCCACACAACACTTTAACATTCATCTGGTCAAAAACGTCCTTAAGGTATAGTGCCCAATGCACTTCGGTGCCTCGCTTGTTTTAGGAATTGCAGTCTAATTACAATACAGTATAATCATTATTTTTCATTTGCACACTTTGTGTTGAGTATTGAGTCTCTTCAATCAAACCCTACGGAAAGAGTGAATACGTTGTATATGAAAATAGATGGCTTGAAATATTGTGAGCATTTCGCATCAGGTACAGGGACGCTTAACAATGTGTCCCGCTGCCTTCATCACTGTAGCTGCTGGAGCTAGGTACTGCCCCAGCGAGATGCCAGGAGACAGCTGCATGTCTAGACTCCTTCTTTGTATCCCATACATAAGGTCTTATTGGAATTCCCTAATGAAATGAGCGCAGTTTAATTACCCTTCTAGAGGTCATTTCCTCTTCTCCCTCACAGACTCTTTTGTTTCACCACCGGCTCTCATCGTGCTCCTTATTAGACATGTGAGCTGCCTGCAGGCGCCCGTCAACATCATGTGCTCCACATATCCCGCCATGCTGATTGGTAACAAAGCACTGCCACCCTGCCATGGAGACCTACAGCCCACAGTAACACAGGATTAAATAACAATGGGCCAGATGTAGGAAAGCATTTGCGAGTCGCAAACGGCAAAAATTGCCGATTGCGACTCGCAAATCGCATTTTCCTATTCAGAAATGCAAATTGCGAGTCGGGACCGACTCGCAAAATGCATTTCAGAATCGCAAATAGGAAGGGGTGTTCCCTTCCTATTTGCGATTCGGAGTGGTATGCAATACCATTCGCGACCGCATATGCGGTCGCAAATGGTGTCGCAGTTACCATCCACTTGAAGTGGATGGTAACCCACTCGCAAATTGGAAGGGGTCCCCATGGGACCCCTTCCCCTTTGTGAATGGACCCAAAACTATTTTTTCAGGGCAGGTAGTGGTCCAAGGGACCACTACCTGCCCTGAAAAAATACCAAAACTAAAGGATTCGTTTTTTTTTTTAAGTGCAGCTCGTTTTCCTTTAAGGAAAACGGGCTACACTTAAAAAAAAAAAATGCTTTATTTAAAAGCAGTCACGAACATGGTCTGCTGACTACAGCAGGCCTCCATGTTTGCGAGTGCCTATAGTCGGTATGGGGCCGCAATTTGCGACCCACCTCATTAATATTAATGAGGTGGGTCTCTGCGACCCCATACCGACTCGCAGACGGTGTCTGAGACACCGTTCTGCATTGCAAATTGCGACGTGCAATTTGCAATTTTCCTACATCTGGCCCAATATCCCTGTGCTCGGTCTCAGTGTGGCTGTAATCCATGGAGTAGCCAGCAGAGTAACATAGTCCCCGCTTCTAACCGTGTAGAACTATGTGAGTGAGTGAAAGCAGCCATTGTAGGATGTCCTGTTGGAATTGTTCTCTTGAACAAAGTTTCCTTCATTCCCACTTCCATTCTTCCCTTTACTGATTTCCAACTTTTCTTCCTTGCGTTCTCCTTTCTTTCCAGTCTTCTTTACATCCTGTTTCCTCTCTGGTAATCCATGTGTGCAATATTCATTCCTTTGTTCTTTTTTTCCTGTCACTTTTCTTTTATTTGCACTTTTTGTCTTTTCCCTTTATCCCCCATGTTTAGTTCCACTGCCGCCCCTCGGCCCCACATTTCTATTATGGTATCTTCTTCCTTGCAAATATAATATCTTATCTTCTGCTTCCGTCTTGTGACCTGCGAGTCTCGGACCAAAGCTATGAAGACTCATTAGGAACTACTTTACTTGGCCCGCCGTACCTCCCGGAATCTGTTATGGGAGGTGCCACGCTGCGTCCTTGCTATATTCAGTGCTGGTGATTCCACCACCAAACAACACACCTCATTGTGGATAAGGGAAGTAGCATTATATAATAATACATGGGATTCTGCAATCTTGTATAAAAACCTGTCTCTAATTTTTTTATATTACGAGATTTTTGCCCCCCAGTCACATATTATAAAGAAATGACGTCAGAATTCAACTATAATAACTTACTACAAATTAGTTCTGACATCACTTCCTGCCAAAGCCAGCTGCTGAGCAGAAAGACGGGTCAGGTGCTGACAATAATTAAAGCATATGTTTAAAGAAGGAAAATGAAAGGTGGCTTTTCTAATTTCTGCTCTGTTTGTCTAGCTGATATTGACTAGCAGAAAAGAGATATTTATGTCAACATGTTATGTTTTTTGCACTCCCTAGGTAATTGTAGAAGAGTTAGAATCTTGCTACACATTCCAAGCTACTGAAGCTTTTTTTTTTTTTTTTTTTAAATAAAACTGATTTGTATTAAAGTATACAACTGATTATATATTTTTTTTAACATATCTAACCACTGTTTTGAGGTGTTTTATTTTGCACTAGAGATTCTATGTTTATGCTTCATATTTGCGAATATGCTCTCTCTTTCATATGAAAGAGCTACACACCAAGGGTTTGAGTGGTTTGTCGGAAAGGTGGCGTGTGGCCATGTATAAGTCTGCATCCGGCTTCATTTGGGGTTTAACAATAATAATATATGGAATAAAGTACCTCCTATCATACATGATACAGATATTCCAAAGCACCTCGGAGTTCCATAACCTTGTAATGGAACTCCTCAGTGACTTGTAATATCCTTTTACTATACAGCAGGGGGTACTTAATCCCATATATTGTTATTGATACACACCCAAACACAGCCACATGCAGCTTTTTTAAATACATGCGTAGCACTTTATAGTCTGTTTCCCAACCAACAACCATAGAGTTCTTTGTAGACTCAGGTCTCTCTGATCACCATATTGACCTGTAATTACAGAGTTCTAATACTGTCAAAGCCCAGAACACTGATTTTCCAATTACTCTCTCAACTCATCACAGAGTTCTAATTAAAAACTAGTGATAGCTTTCAATATTAAAATCCCTATAGCCCAATAATCACCCACAATGAAACATTCGGCATTCCGATACAGACCTTTTATGATCCCCAGCTGACCCAACAACGCGTCATTCAGTGTAAAAAGATTCTGGGGCAACTTAACCACGGTTTCCAGCCAGGAATGACTGGCCAATTAAAACTCGCCAATGATCTGCTCTTCCGGTTGAGCTAAGTCATGCCTGGCACGGGAATTGGAAGTGACACCTGCACAAGGAAGGGTGAGAGCAGAGACTGCTGCAAACTTACATTCTTCATCACAAGACAGATTGATGGGTCAAGTCCTTTAGGGCCCAAAGCCATATTCTTGAACTCTTTGGGAAATGAGAGAGGTTCTTAGGCAGATCCTGCACAGCTGTCATTCCCAGCTGCAGAGGGCGGAATGCGAGAGAGACAGAGAGGTACAGACACAGATTTTAGAAAGAGGGGATGTTGTCAGACTTCTCCCTTAAATCTTACCAAAATCGAGGTATGGCTTGTGCTGTATTTTAACGTGAGGTGAAGTTTTTTGGCCTGGCACTACCCAGTTTAAGCTCTTGAGTCTTCCCCTTGCTGTTTTTCACTCTTTTGTTCTTTAGCAGACGTTTGAACTTCTACTCATACAAATGATCCCGTGTACGTATATTTTCATGAATATATACAGAAAGGTAAAACTGCTGACACCTGAAAGTGTCTATACACGCAGGAGCTAATCAAATGCCCTACAAAAGGGCCTGGGGGGAGGGGGAACATGTATTTTTACATAGAATACGAAACCATCTTCCGGGCACCGCACAGGTCTATGCGATAAAAGCTTGTATATGTGCTATGTGGTGAATTGCCTTAGTCCACAAGTATGGGTTGCATCATTCTAAATGCAAAAACCTAGCCAGTGTTGGACAATGTACTTTTCTGCTGTAGTGTGCAATAATGGAATACTTCTTATATACATCTTTCAACAGATTCGCCATCATGAAGCAGTTTTCTTTTTTTTTTAAATGTGTGCACTAGTGGGCAGTGTGATATGAAACTTTTGCATAAAAGTGAGCTTGGGGAATGGCCTATAGTGAGGTGTTCCCCTGCCTCAAGTATGTATAACGTATTTATGTCAAATTGGTGTACCTGTCTATCTGTTTCTCGTTGCATCTGTCAGTAATTGCTTCAACATATCAGTTTATTTCTCTGTCTCAGTCATTTGTGCCTTTTGGTCCTACCTTAATTTCCCCTGTTTTCCCCTCTCCCGAGCCTCTTTAGATTCATTTTTCTTGTTTACTCATAACTCATAAGCCGATGTTCCCATATCTGCAAAGCATATCGTTATTTACGTTATCTCTTTCTCTAGCTCTCATCTTTTATCTAACAAAAACTGTGCCATCCAGCCCCTGTTCAACTTTTTTCCTGGTCTCCCACGTGATTTTTTTCATGACACATTGTGGGTCCAATGGAAGTGCTCGAGATGTTGGTGACATTGACATCAGAGCAGAAGTCTTTACTGGTCAGCGTGCTGCACCTAAAGTGCGCCCGTAACCCTCATAGCAGGCTGAGGATAGACTTGACACACGGTGGCCCTTTATCAAAGCTCATGGACAAGGACCACAGCCCTTTACACCGCTACACTTGAACGGAAAAGGTCTGCCGGGTCTCCCCAGACAATCTGTGCAGTCTCCATATACTTACGAGCTATACTTCTGCACCCTAAGATTTGTGTTGTTTGCTCTGTATATACCTATGTGTGTCATTCACCTTTGTTGTGTGACTTGAGACTGTGTGCAGGATGAATGTTGTATTCTGAAGAACACAGTGGATACTGTACAACATAGTGTTTCGCATTGACGTCTTTGTTCTTCCCTGTAAACGTTGCTGCTAGCATGTTGTTCTCCGCAGTGTTCAGGCACTATGATCAAGTAGATATGTGACTGAGCTGGCAGAATATAAAATCATATCCTGCCAGGCCAATATCTGCTACTAACAGTATCAAAGCTCCTACACGTTTTGCACCGAATCTCACCAGAAGACATTGGCCAAGTGAACTTGACTTCTCCCAGTCAAATCTTCATTCCACTCAAAATTTGTTCCAGCCCCTCCCCCCAGTCATCAATCGTCAATGAAGAAAGCCCCGGAAGTGAAAAAAAAAATTATAGGAGTATTTACATTCTGAAAGTAGCATGTATCTTGGTTGGCACTTAGTTTTCAGCAGCACACCACATGAAAATAAATTCAGGCCCCTGGCAACTTTGAGTCAGTAACATGTACTTCATCTGAAGTTGAGAGGGGTACTGCAACATTTTTTTGGGGGAAAGGGCATGGTATGATGGTGATTCCCTGGAGTCTAGTGGTAAGCCCTACGACACTGGGTGAAGCCTTGCTGCAGTAGTTTGTCTCAGAAAAATGTAGCAAGCCCAAGAAGGACAAAAGCAAGGCCCAGCAAACTCACATGGGTATGAGAGTTGCCTTTTTGGAAGTGAGTCACAGCAACAAGGAGCTTAAAGCCACGCTTGCCAGATATTCCCGATATCAGCATCACCAAGAGCGTTGAGGTTCTGCTGCTCACAATCCAGGACTTGAGCTTGTATCATTCCTGGCTCTGTAGTTCCCATACCCGACCATGAGGGAGCCCTTATCTGCCCATACCAGCCTAAATTGGGTACATACGTTTTTCTTCTTCAACCTGGGTCTTAGGTTGTTACCCGTTGATCGAGTTCCTGCATTGAGCTTTCTCTTTGAGACAAGTCAGTCTTGTAATTGGTGTACCCTGATCTGTGTCCCCAGATCCCCAGTGCCCTGGACAATGACAACCAAATTTCTGGTAATCCACTAATTGTAAACAGAGATTCTCTCTTCCTTTTAGAACTGGCCCTTTGGCCCACTAAAATAAATTCTTATAACATACACCAAAACTGTGGAATGGAGGCTAGTGAATGTTTTCACCTCTCTGAGGATTAGATTTACTTTTACAGAGCCTCTCCATTTCACCTTTTCTTTTACCCCAACATTCATGTCACTAAAGGTCAGGTTTTAAAACAATCAGTAATGCGATGTAAGATTACAAAAATATCTTATTTGCTACAATTGATGTATGTTTTGTCATAACTAATTTCCCAATGAAAATATGGGAGTTAAAACAAATTACACAAATCTTGAGTGCAGACAACTGTAAATCTAAATCTAAATGACAGTGTAATTTAACTGTGGTTTGCTGCAAACAGTTGCAGCCCGGTTTAAATAAACCCAGCCTGTCACTACCTTTAAATGTATGCTACTTCCTGCAAAACAAAAGTAAAATAAACAGCTTGTTGATTGTGCCTTCTCCCACCAACCTGTCTGCAAATTATCTTGGGGTGCTGAAGCAAGTGCTGCACCATACTTCCGATGTCACAGCTTAGTTATGCTCCCACACAAAGGTTGTGAAGCATGGTGGGCTCTCAATGTGTTTCATTCACAATATGGGATATGTCATGCCACAAACAAGAAAACACACCGAAGCAAACACATAGCTATCAGGTGTCCTTGGGCTGCAGGTCAGACAAGGCTTGGCATTTACTCAGAAGTCCCTTTTAGTTAAGATGCCATAATGAACCAGGGATGCTTGTTAGGTCTCGGCTAGACAGCGCTCGGGCTGTCTCTTTGAGACATGTTGTAGATACTTTGTGGGCTTATAACTCACCTTTTGCTTTTTGTTTTCTGGCTCCATTGTCACTCTCCTATTATTTCTCCCCATTTGTCCATGGTATGCATTTGTCATGTCTCTTCCTGTGTTTAGCCCTCCCCAAAAACAGGGACCAAGTACTATATCAATCCACTGGTCACCATTTTAGCATCTGTTTTAGGAACTACTTTTTTCTTTTTTGAAAAGCAATTCACACGATCGGTCCTGTTTTCACTCCGCCCAAGCTCTGCTCCTTTTTAGTAAACGGGCCTGTAAATCTTGTTCTTATCTTGTCTCATTTGCTGTGTATTCAAAGAACAAGATCAAATGTCAGAGATTGTTTTCCCCACAAGGCGTGTTTATTTTTCTTTCACTCACTTCAAAGTGGGCCTATCAAGGTCTGTGTTTGTTAACCTGTACAGTTCTTAAAACTGTAATTGTGTGGCTTATTCACCCAAAGTGGTCGAAAATATATATTTTACTGTATATGTTAAGAAGACAGTTAGATTTCGGTTTAACTAAATGGGATGTCAGAAATGCTGTTTCGTGAAAGGCACTGACATTTAAGATAACAAACAATTCTTTTTAAATGATTATAATTGAGTATTTACTAACACAAGATGGGGTGGTGTTTTCCAGGCATAACACCTGCTTTTGGTGAATAAGGATTACAGATGGTACATCAAAATCTCGATTTAAATTTATATAAAATGAACATAGTACGATTCTCCACATGAATGAACTCACTGGCCCAATGCCAAGCTTCAAAAGCCTTGACATGACATAATGATGGCATGCTTTGCTGTTGTGCAAAACTCCAAAGCGAAACATGCAAACACAACAGGTTGACTGAATGTATTTAAAAAATATATTTTTTTTAAACATGGCACAGGAGTTTGTCTGCACTTGAGACTCACTGGCAGTTAAACTGGCCTCTGACATCTGAAACCATTGGATGAACGTGTGCTTCACAATTACAAATTATTGACTAAAATGTATCATTCCTACCTACTAAAGAACTACATGTTTGTCTTTAAGCACCTGCCATGAACGAATACAAATGTTTGTCGAACAATGTTTGCTGTTACTTCTGCTTTTAATTAAACAAAAACGCGACAAATTAGGCTTAAAATATGGGCAAATTGTCCAGTTAGCCAATGGTACCTGGAAATGTCTAGTGATCAAAAAACACAAAACTAGTCAGTCTTATAACAACAAGCTGCACCACAGTAAAAGAACAATCTGTTTGTCTTCTCTCTTTTAAAACATTTTCAAAATCAACCCTTTAACCAAGGCCAATACTTTTCAGGTTTGTTTTAAATAGCAGCAGTTCTTGGTAACACTTCTTCATAGCGTGGTACCGGCCTAAACAGTACTCATCATATCTACTTTGGAGGAATGAAAGTTTGAGTATGAGTATTTGAGATTCGAACCTGTAGCTGACAGCTTACACTCTCGTCACCAGAAAACAGTTCACTCATTGGGTTATTTTTTAAAAATAAGCGCATTCCTCTTGTATTAATTTTAAGAAGCACAATATCTTCAAACAGAATGCAATGTGTCATCATTTTTCCCACCTTGTTAAAGTTGCAGTATTGTATGGGTAATGTATTCAAAACTTTTACACATACCTATTATTTTTTTACAAATGTATACGATGTTGGGAGGGTAGCTGAACTAAATATGCACAATCGCTTCATGATGTATGTGAATTGGATGCAGACGGATATATTGATAAAAATAAAACAGAACAGTAAATGTGGGTGTGCTGGAGCTCGAGAAGGTAAGCTACACAGTAACATACACCAGTAAGCAGGTTATACTGACTGCCTGAAAAAAGGGGGAGGGAGCACACTCCATGGCATACAACTACACAATTAAACCAAATGCGCTGTGGTAAATGCAGTGCATGACGACACTCCCTTTAGTCAAAAGTCTTTGGTGTTGGTGTTTGGACTGGTACAGAAACATTGAAAGACAGTGGGCAGGATTGCCTGCACCCCCACATTTAAAGTGTTACTCTCTGTCGTAGAAGGCAAACATCCTGAAAACACATGACTTTAATCTGAAATGTGTGTAATCAAACACTGCATTGACCACAATGCATTTGGACAAAATGTGTTGGCATGCCAGGCAGCGTACTCCCTCCCGCTTGTTCTGACTCCCAAAAGAACGGGGTCCGGGTCCCACCATTCTATTTATTAAACTTTGTAACATGACTGACTCTAGCTATCTTGAATACTGCCTCATAAACTAAAGTGGATACACGACCACACCCTCTAACCTGCTACACCCCTGTTATTTCACGGGAGACTTTACAGTGAACAGTTATTTGCTTGCGTTGTCCAAATGCTTTTGTTGATGGTTTTTGCATATGACTGCCCCCTGAGTAATACATCATCTGTACAGCTTCTAAGATGGCGGTGTGCAGTATGCTTCCATCTCATTCCAGTGACGTCGTATCCACAGCGCCATGGCAGTCCCCACGGGCACAGCAGTGTGGGCACAGCTGCGCGTTTTCGCTACAAATTGTGGCGGACTACCGAGTATCCAAAGCCTGGGCATGCAATCTGCAATTGCCTCATGGGGTGGTAGCAACGCTGGTGTTTATGCCTGTGGTTACACAAAGGAGTAATGGTGCATCAGTTGAGGGCGCTTTGGTGCTGCATCTGCCTGGGGAACACTTACCATCTGACCATGCAATGCTGAAACACACTGACAAAGCCAAAAGCTCTTGCTTTGTTGAGACCGACTGTCTTTGCCAAAGCTTGGTTTTTATTTGATATGACACTCTGCTGGAATTAGCGCACCTCTTTTCCAGGTACCTTACCCAAGTAAGCCTCACATGATGGTCTTTGTCTGGTGTTCGCAGGTATGAAGATGGGGACTCTGCTGAATAAATCTCCTTTCAGCCACATCTAACATAACAATGCCAGTCCATGGAAGACATAGGGCATGGGTAATTCCAATGACCCTGGCCATGAGCTAAGAAAACATAAAAAGAAGAAAGAGAATTGGAATAAATACATGTGTAGGGTTTCTTATCTGCTTCCTCTTCACTCTGCTTACCTCAGCCCAGTCCCTTCATAGGGCCTGGTCCACAGCCTGTGGATGTGACAGCTGACACAACTGCTGTCTCGGCATGTTGTAGAAAGCACGTCCTGCAGTCTTGGATAAGGCTATAAAGGGTGTGGGGCCACTTGCAAAATGCAGAAATAATCACCTGATACTAAGGAGAAGGATAAACTCACAGGGCTATTTGCGTGAGATGATGAAGGAGGTTGTTACCCACATCAAGGAAAACTTGTAATATGAATAACCACAGCTAACAACACACTAGGAAGTCAAATTTCGATAGCTCAGGTGCCACCTATGCTGAGCTTTCACTGCATGCATCAGAACAGGACAAGTTCTTAAGGCAATGGAAGAAACCTCCAAAGAAAAGTGCATACCGCCTCATGAGAAGTTCGACTTCTAGAGGTTTGAAGTGGACAGTTTGCTTCTTTGAGTTCCAGACAACAAGGCAGTGACATTTGAGAACACTAGTCCAGAGCACCCATTTAGAAGGGCAATGAAGCATCACTCCGGATGACAACGCCATGTTCCTCAGAATCACTCCTGGAGCTCTCTTAGAGCTATAGGAGGCAATAGTGTCGGAAGAGGACTGTACCGCCTAGCTCACCATGATGGAAACTATTGTCTGGTATTGCCCATAATAATGTGAAATCTTGTGTTCTGGTAGTGATCTTTACAGTGGAAAGCCAAGAGACAGTTCTTTTTGAGTCACTGTGAGTGCATCATGCTAAAAACATTATCCCTGCTTGGAATCTACCTGCACATTGCTCCTCCCCTCAAGGGTATGAGAAATGGTAAAATAAGTTGCTGAAAACATGAAGTTGGCATTCCATCCTTGCCTAGGCAGAATTCAACAGTTGGACGGTAATCAAGCTTGTGAAGCTTGTCACACCATGCAACATCAGATCAGGTCTCCATGCAGACAAAGCTTAAGGATTTATGGTGCAGTGATAGAAGCAATCCGTCATCTGACTCCAGCATTGTTCACTATATGAGTGCTACATTATAATCATAAATGGACCTATTCTGTCCAGATTAGCTCCCTATTTCCATGTATAGCAAATAGGAATGAGGAATTCCCGATCTGTTCTGGATCCAGCAATTTTATGGTGCTTGAGTAGAATTAGTTTGCTACCAATGGGTCCTTGCGGTGGTAGAACACAGTGAAGCTGTGTAAAATTCTGATGGATACTTCTCACTGCAGATTCCTCAACTTTAAAATATTCCCCAGGAGCCACGCTGGATCTGGACATTTTTATAGCAGTACTCCTGCATGCTGCTAGGTGGGGTCATGCAGCTCTGTGTTGGCATTGTTCCTCCCCGGAAGTGATGGAGCGGAACCGCATATTAGCACCAACTCAGCATGTCCAATATTAGTTCCTTTCTTTACAGCTCTTTGAACACAGATCCGGAGCATCACTCCATTGTACATCAGTTTGATGAGTTTTCCAAACTGAATTCCAGTGTGCATGGGAACAATGACCATATCTAAAACTACAGAGTTCAAACCATGCTTTGACTGTCGGAAACAGATGTTAGTGACAGCACCACATGAACAGAGCCTCTGACATGGGTGGACTCAGCACACGTCTCCAACTTGTGTGAGGAATGTGCCATCATGCACCAGAAAGTGATTCAAGACCGTGAAGTGAACCTGTACATAACCAAACTTCGAATGAAGCCACACAAGCCCTACTCTAAGTCAAGTGGTCAAATCTGTTCCTGATTTTGAGGCCGATCCCCCTATCTCTTCGCTTTTGAGGTCATCCAGTAAGTCCAAGTCCAAGCCAAAGCAGAAACACAGGAAGGTGAAGTGAGACTCAAACCCATCCCACAACTCTCTATCTAAAGAGAAGTTGTGAAAGTGCTAAGGTGCCACTCTATTTTGCCGCCGAAGCACAGTTGATTCCACTGTGCTCCGAGAGTTCCGGGCCAATGGTGACACTGCAGCAGGGAGAATCCTTTCAGGGGGCCATGCTGCATATTTTTGCCACTCTTCCTGCTGCATCTGGCATGCCTTGGTAACCCAATGAGTGGGCCCTGAAGATCTTTGGAGCACAATCAACAGGAAAACATCACTTACAATGCGGTTAGTGCAACAGTATGGCTTTACCCTGCATATGCGTCTAGCATGCATGCCTTTACTATGAATATGCGTGGTGACATCAGAGAGAGCAGTCTAGCTGTCGGAGTGGAATTGGAAGGATCAGAGAACAGAGGAGAGAGATATAAGTGGGGCTGGGGCCTGGTTTGGAGGGGGTGTTTAGGGTAGTTTTTAAGAAAGGACAGGGTCGGGAGGTGGGGTAGTTTTTAGAACACGGCGGAGTAGGTTTTTGGGTTCAGGGCAGAGGTGGGGGGGGTCAGGGTAGTTTTTAGGACAGTGCGGGGTAGGTTTTAGGGTACACAGCAGGGGTGGGGGAGTTGGTTAGTTTTTAGGACAGGGCGGGGTAGGTTTTAGGGTTCAGGGTGGGGTTCAATTTTAGGACAATGCAGGGTATGTTTTAGATTACAGGGCGGGAGGGGCGGGTAGTTTTAAGGACATGGCGGGGTGGGGCATCGTTTAGTTTTTTTTAGGACAGTGCAGGGTAGGTTTTAGAGTTCAGGGCGGGAGTGGAGGGGTCGGGTACTTTTTAGAACAGGGTGGGGTGGGTTTTAGGGTTCGGGGTGTGGGCAGGGGTAGGGGTAGTTTTTAAGGACAGAACGTGTTTTAGGGTACAGGGTGGAGGAGGGGGGTTGGGTAGTTTTTAGGACAGGCTGGGGTAGGTTTTAGGGTTCAGGGTTGGGGGTCGGGTAGTTTTTGGTACTGGGTGGGGTAGGTTTTAGGAATCAGGGCAGGGGTCAGGTCGTTTTTAGGACAGTGCAGGGTAGGTTTTAGAGTACAGGATGAGGGTGGGGCTGGGAGTGGGGGTCGGGTAATTTTTAGGACAGGGCAGGTAGGTTTTAGGGCTCAGGGTGAGGGGTCGGGTAGTTTTTAGGACAGGGGCAGGTAGGTTTTAGGTTTCAGGGCAGTGGCAGGGCCAGGGGGTTTGTGGTCGTTTTTAAGACAGTGCAGGGATACTTTTAGGGCTCAGGGTAGGGGGTGGTTTAGGGCTCACAGCAGGGGGTGGAAGGGGCAGTTTAAGGTTTTGGGGGTGGAGTATGGTATCAGGTGCAAGGGGCCATGGCAGAGGAGAATTTACCATGCATGTTCGTTTACCAAACATGCTTTACAGCGAAATACATTGTAAAGGCATGCGTGGTAAAGGCATGCGTGGTGAAGACGCAGTCATTGTTAAGACCGCATTGCTACAGCATGCGTGATATTCGCATCTGTTGTTCATTCATACATCCTCATCAGCAATTTTATCATTGGTGCAGTCTGAGCCCCTGAAATCAACTTGGGTTCTGCACTAACTTCGGTGCCAACTTCCATTCCGACTCCAAAACCTGCACCGGTCCCTTCTTTGTCAACTCTGGTGCCAACGTCGCCGGGGGTGGATTCTCCGCCGACTCCACTGTCCGACACAAAGCTGAATTCATCTCAGTCCCAACCAAAACATGCTCAGACTTCACTCCAACACATCCAGTTCCTGTACAATCTGATTCACAGAAAACACTTCCTCTACTACGGAGCTGTTGACAGTTGCTAGACCAGCTTTTCTGTTCTGACTCCAACCAGAGCTTGCCGCCAGTTGAAGATGACAATGGATGATGAGGATGATTTACCCCAACATTATGGTGATAATAGTTTGTATTTGAAATTACAGGATACCAATGAACTTGATAATTCCCCTGATACAGTTATCAATATGCTCTCTATCTGCCCCGTCTTCTCTCTGGACATAGCTAGCGTAAGACAAGTTAGTCTTGACATCTAATGGGCAATATGTACAGGTGACAGTGCACACAGCTGTTAGAGCTGCTTTCACATCTTACCGTGCACATGGCTGGCGGTACACCGTTCTTGCAGAGTTCAGACTGGTAGTGCACAGGGCTAACAGAGGACAAGGATGCTGTCAGGGCTGATAATGCATGAGTGGCATAAAAGCTGCAAACTTTCCTGCAGAGACGTCTCTGCACATGGAAGTCCATTTATAGGGCTGCTTGTCTGCAGGTCTACCAATGGACAGGACTGCTAGACCTGTTTTGTAGCAGTGATGCCAAATATATGTGTTTTAAGTACTCCGAATCCTTTGTTACAACTCCCTTTGCAAAAGGCCGTGAGTATGCAGGGCTGCCAGTGAAGAGGGACAAACACATGGCTGCGTAAGGCATGCATAAGCACCTGTTTGCATAGATCTGTATGTGTGGAGAGCTGCTAGCGTGCAGCGCTTTGTGTGCACACGATTACTCTTCGTACATGAAAATGTAGTGCAGTGCTTAATTTGATCCAGCGGTTTACAGTCCTCGCACTGGCACTTTATTGTCAACACCAGCCCTTAGCACAGACTGCCAAATGGTGGAGCTGTTTGTCTAGTTTTGTGAGGAGCACAACAACAGTTGCTTAATAATTAAATATACATTGAAATCACTAAAATACCTGCCACCAAAAACTATAAGACTAGTACTGCGTGAAAGAGAGAAAGAGCAGGGGCAAAGGGCAGAGTGACACTGGCCACAGAAGAAACAAAAACAACAGACACACTTTGAATGTATGGTTCACACAGTCAAGCACATAATGGAGAGGAAGAAAAGGGGAAACCGGTATTTTGAGTGCAGAGAGAGGGGAGAGAAAGAGGGACAGAAAGTTGTGACTCAGCTACACTGGGAAAGCAAACACAGAAAAGTGAGAGACTGTGAATAGAAACAGAGAGAACAGACAAAGCTTAACTGCGAATGCAGGAGCAGTCAGAAGAAGAGAGGAGAGTGTGAACCACACTGGGAAGGATGCAGATAGAGAAAGAGAGACAGGATGGTAGGCTAGAGGGCTGGGCTAGCAAAGTAGGGCTTGGGGGATAAGAGGACAGACATCATGATAAAAAGCAAAACAAATGGTTTGATTAGGGAGTAACACTAGATAGAGGCAGGGAGCAGACACATTTGCAATGCAGAGACAGGTAGAAGCAGTAGAGAGCACTCCATAAAACTTAAAGTGAAGGATAGAAAGAAAACAGAATTGAGGGACAGCAGTACAGTGAGATACCAGAGACCAGGGGAGAAAGAGAATAAAGATGGAGGAGAGAGAAGGGGCAGAAACGGGAGACGGGAGAGGAGGGGAAAGAGCTGATGGTGGTGAAGGGCGGGGAAGTCAAAGAGACTGGAAAAAGAGAGAGAAGTGAGAAGGCGGTGCAGAGAGAGAGGAAAAGAGGATGCTAGAGAGAGAGGAGGAGATGGATCCTGAGATATTAGGAGAAACAATGGGAGTGCATGAAAAATACTGATGAGACGGAATAGGCAAATTAGGGAGAAAATGAGAGGCACTTTGGGGGTACAACCAGAGAATAAAAAGGAGAAATAGAAACAAAATGGCTGGAGAATGGAGAGAGAGGAAGATGGAGGAGGCAAGAGGAAGAGACCGCTGAGATTCGGGAGCAGAGAGATGTAAACAGATTAGAGAGTGCGCGATCCTTAGCCGAAAAGTTAGCCTTTTGTTTTTTAAAGAAATAAACAAGAGTGGAGGGAAGACAGCTATATTAGTATAACACAGTGGTCTCCAAACTTTTTAATGCTGCGCCCCCTCCAGCGGAAAAATAAAAATCCTTGGGCCCCCCTCAAAATTCCTCGCAATTATTTTATAAAGATTGCAATGTTTAAATATGGCTAGACCTATTTAAACATTGCAGTTAAGTACTGTTACCTTTTTAACAATGCAATAATATGCTTCTGCTTAAAACAAAGCCCTGTTATCTGTAAAATGTTTCTTTTGGCCAGAGCCTGGCGCCCCCCCTGGGATCACTTGAGGCCCCCCTAGGGGGGCCCGCCCCCCAGTTTGAAGACCTTTGGTATAACATGACTAGCTGCGGCTCCTGGATTACTGATCTGGGCCCATCTGAGTCCTACTGGCAAGAAGGGCGGCAGAGGGAGGCCAGAGGCTGGACCCAATGGCAGTATGAAAAGAGTTGGATGTGTGACAAGAAAAGCACAGCACCTCCTGGACCCCATCCTCTCGTAAACACTCAAAGGGTGTAAGAGGGATCCTAGAAGTGGGATCACTATGATTACAGAAACCGGGCATCTCACCCCAAGCTCGCACTGGCATTTACAGCAGCGACTTCTTTTTCCCGGATCACACGATCATGGCACAGTACTGGTCACTGTGGCGCACGTGTCCAAAGTGGGCAGCAATCACATCCTGCCATGGATGTTGGCCTCTCAGTGCCCACGGTGAACAGAGGAAGACACCTAGACCGCTGGTTCCCAACCTGTGGTCTGGGGACGCCTGGGGGTCCGCAAAGCCTTATCCCGGGTTGTGACTGCTGAGAAAATGAAATAATATTAACAGATTAGGTCCCCAGTTTACAGTAATGAATCAGTGGGGGGGTCACTGGATTCCAATAATAATTGAGTGGGGGTCCCCGGGTTCCAATAATGATTTAGTGGGGTTCCCCGAGTTCCAGTATTGACAAAGTTGGGGTCCACAGAAGTCAAAAGGTTGGGAACCACTGACCTAGACCAAGAGACCTGTAGAAAGACAGAGGCAGACAGACAGACGCCGTTAGACCGCTGGGAGTCGTCCTCGCGTCCTGCTGGCCCTCACTAGCTCCCCCTCAGCCCTGTGCTGTTAACGTTATGTCGGGGAGGAGTGGTGGCGGCAGCTGCCCAGGCTGCTTTCAAAGCCCCCATTGAGACCCAGTTCGTCTCCCTGCCTTCCCCGGGGGCCTCCTGAGCAGAAGGCTGTCACAAGTCAGCCACTGCCCGGTCCACCCCCCTAACTTCTCCTTTCTCTGCCTCACACTCTGCCTTTCAGGTGCCACCCTCCATTCAGAAGGCCGGCAGTAATGACTCCGCAGACAAAGCAGCCCAGAAGTCCGGACAGATGGCAGTTACAGGAATCAATGACCCGCTCTGACAGCCCTGGAGAGCCTGCAGGTCAGAAGTCACGCCCCAGACACCACCACGTGCGCACACAAAGGCTCAGCTGTGAGATGGGGTACGGGCGGGCCCCGGGCCTGGCAGCACACGTGTTTGATTCTGAATGCAGCTTCCTCCAAATCATCCGCGATTCCTCCCTGGCTCCCCCCTTCGCCCTCCCCCGCCCCCCTTCTCTTCCCCACTTTCCGTCCACATCCCTATCCACAGCTCCTTTATGCGAGATGCAGGGGCTCCGGGACGATGATTTTTCCTTGTTATTCCTCATATCTGGGTCCGTCATTCAGCTTCTTCCCGCTCCCTATTCAAAGCTATTCACACGCGCTGCTTGAACTCGCCACGCGACTGACTCTTATCCTACCCCACCAGCCTTGTCGAGTCCCAGCCTGTCGTGTCATGTTACACGGCTACAGAGAAAAGCGCCCTCTGCCTCCAAGTGGTCCATGGTGCCACCCACCTCCCCAGGCCTCGACAAGTGATTGATTCTGGATTTTTTTCAGTTTTATATATCACAAACTTGGCCTAGGCGCTTTGCGTGAGCCCCAGATTAAATTACACAAAGTTGGATGTTCTTTTTTCTGTTCTTATTTTGAGGCGCTGGGAGATGCAGTGATGTGCTAAGAATGCCAGAATGTTCATCCGCAGAGACTTGAACCTGGTCTTCTTGTTCTAAAGTCGTAAATTCTGGCAGCTAGGCCACATCTCCACTCTGCCTCTCCCCTGTTGTTTTCCCAGATCAGAAGTACATCAATATTTCTCTACAGACTACCCTGGTTGCCTCCCAGGAACTATTAAATGCCTTGCAGACCAAAGTGCTGACAAGAGAGAACTGTGTAGTTCCACACTTCAGACACAGCATAAGTAATTCTGTTCTAAATGCGTAACTCCCCAGTTGTTGCAGGACTGTGGGGTGTGCGGGTTGCCGTGTACAAATCCCTGGTGCAAATTCAAGTACAAGCTCCATTCCAGAGAATGGACCTTTGACTTGATTTGATGCTTAATATCAACTGTGCCACAACATAGCAATGACAGTGAAGCACACTTTGCTCCACAATAATGGCAGAGAGTCTACATTTACTTTGGCTAACTTCAAAATACTTCAATTATGTTACTTAGAACGTGAGACTCACTATGAGCAAACTTTTACCTAAATTCACACTTTTTATGAAGGTGTTTAATATGAATGTGTAAGCAAAAACGGAAAATAGTGACAACGCAGCACTAGGGTGTCTGCTTCAATAAGCTAATGCTTTATCTTTTCGCAAGAGAGCACAAGAGCCATCCTTTCAATCTCCACATTGACCTCTCTCTGAAGAACAAGACCGACGGGAAGGCATGCCCTTTCCATCCTCGTTCTTTTTAGCAGAGAAGTTGTCCTGTCAGTGTCCATTGGTCCCTCCCTTAACTAGTAGAGCCAATTAGCTAATTGCATCTAAACGCTGAAAATGGGCGTCCCTACCAACTCTTGGTCTATTAACAATCTTTTCTTGGCTTTTCCTCAGGACTCTGGATCCCCATTCCCTCTACATGCTTTCATCTGTGGTACCCTCTGTCCTGAGGTACCAGTCTAAAACCACTCGAAGCAGAAGACCTGGAAACAGAAGACATGAGGGAACCAGCATGGCAGCCTCAGCGGCCCGTTTCTTGATCCATCTCACCTCCCTAAGGGAGAGCAGAAGGAACAAGTGAACGTTCAGCAGAAGTAGTCATGAACTCCATAGAGTCCCCAAACTCTCACTCCCTTCTGTGCATTCCATGGTGCTGCTCCTTACATCTCCGAACTAAAAACTACTTTCCCTACTTTCCAACACCACTCATTTAGGAGCTGGCCATTGATTGTTGGCAGCACTACAGCCTGCAGATTTATCAGAGTAACTCTTCTGCCCTTTAGGGAACTGTGATTTCTGCTATGTAACTGCCAGCTTATTGAACAGGAAAAATAATTACCAGACAGTTGGATTTGGCCAGTAAGGATCCTTTCATCTGGAATGATTGACCCATGTTTCTTTGAATTAAGGTATCCAGCTTCCCTCCCGAAAGAAGCTTGTGCCATGATTTATCTGTCCCTCACCCTAAATGGTGCTCCTGGACTGAAGCAGATGCTCCTTTTTCACAGGCTGCTGTGCTTAACTTGTAAAAGGATAAGTGGTGGGGCCAAACGTCTTGCTCAGAAGCCTGCAGATGATCCTTTCAAATGCTTGGGTGGCAGTCAATAACCAAGGCTCCATAGACCTCAATCTACTTCATGCCTCGTTAATCCACCACTGAACATCCCAAATCCTTCATCTCATTCTTACAACTTCTTTTTCATCCCTGCTTTCTCCCCTTGTTGCTGTTTTTCAGTCTTTTTCTTCCCTTTTCCCCTTTTGTGTTTTTCTCTTTCTTGCTCTGGTCAATATCTGATGAGGAAAAATAAGTGCCAGTCCCCGAAAGTAAGTGTTGGTGGGCGCCACCTGCAGCCCGTGTCTCAGAGTAATCTCAGACAGGCAGCTCTCCTGCTCGCCCACCTGCAGCCCATGGCTCAGAGCAATCTCTGACAGGCCTCAGTCCTGCTTGCCCACCTGTGGTGACACTTTAGCTTGCTTTGTTAGTTCAGTTACTCATGTTCAGGACTGGACTGCCCATTCTACCACTCTAGCATTTTCTCACTGGACTGGAAGTTAAGACCTCAGTTCTGAGGTGGGTGGGCTGCCATGACCCAGGCACCCACCATAGTCCATTCAGGTCTGATCCTCCTGCCATGAGGGGTTTCTTTGAACATTTTTGCCAGGGCTGACTTTTGGTTTTTAATCCAACCCTGCTGGTGTTTTAAGGTTTTTTTCCAATTTTGCAGGTTCTCTTGCACAACCCCCAGGTAGCCCCTGAGGTGTGGGTCACAATAAAGAAAACTTTCATGAATATTTAAAAAAAACCTCCATCTGTACTCCTCAGCTAGTAACATCCAGTGACTAACCATGGACAGTGGAATGTTTACCAATATGTCTTCTGTCCATGTCTATGCATCACTGCTGAGTTTATGACTGAACTTAAAAGTGCTCAGAGTCGAGGTCTATGCAAATGAGAACAAAAATTAGGGCAAAGTAACAGAGGAAAGCTGATTTGTCTGTTTGACAGTGAAAACACCTCACGTGAACTATAAAGACGCATTTACAAAGGCTTTAATTGTATGATTCATGCCTGAATTTTACTTTATTCTCCCTCCCCGATACAAGTGTTTAAAGTCAGTTTCACCCTGTTAATAGAAAGATGAATGTACAAGGCAGTGGCAAATGCCCTGCCAATGGAAAACAAGCATTTGCAATGCAATGGGTCTTGCATTTGCTCGAGTTAGAGCTATTAGCTTTGTAAACTCCTAACTGGACTTTTCTCACCACATAAACTGAAAATGAAAAGATAAACAATTTCACATAAGTGAGCCGACGCCCACCATGAGCGCAAAGCAAATCCACAAAACAAAACAGAAGTTTGCTTGCAGTGAAACTTATTGGCGAAAGTGCAATTATACATGTTACCGGCAAAAGTGCAATTATCTATGTAAAAGGATCAATGTCATGTAAAGCGCGTGACTACTGCCCAGCGAGATCGTGCTGCCTGTAAAACAAAGAGAAAACGTAGTCCAGAAACCATACGGAAAACATGGAGCTTCGCATGTTTTCAGTAGTTGGCCGGTGCGCTCGAGGAGTGCTAAACACCGGAAAAGGCATGACATATGCATGCCTTTCACTAATCAAACCAAGCCAATTTTAAAAGGCAAGCCCACGAACCAACCAAAATGATGGCCGTGTTTACAAGCCCGTAGAGAGATAACAACAGGGACAGAGTAGACATGCCTTTCACTAATCAAACCAAGCCAATTTAAAAAAGCAAGCCAAAAAACTAACTAAAATGATGGGCGTGGTTACAAGACCGTAAGAGATAACAACGGGGACAGATCGCTTTGCGCGCTCAACCCTAAAAATGGTATAGTACTGTAGGCCGGGAGATCTGCACAGGCCGGACTGGATTGATATACGGGTTGAAGGTAAAACCCCTGTTTCCTGGTCGGCTGGGAACTTCTTTCAGTGCTGCTGGCAAGAGAGATCTTTGGCCCACCGTGAGCCCCGAGAGGGGGGAAGCACACTAAATATTGTATTAGTTTGTATGCAAAAAATATCCTTTAAACGTATGACTTTTTTGCCAATATATTTAAAAAACTGTGCTGTACAACATATTGCGTCGATGTGGCCACATTTATTTAGAAAAACTCTGGATGAGAACATGGCATATGACCTGGAATGGTTGGAATCGCTTGCTGTGCAACGTGGGAATAGTATTGAAACTTGTGTCAGGACAGTTTTTTTGATATAGTGACAGCAGGACAATTATCTTTAAGGGCATAGCCAGGCAAAGGCAGCAAGAACAGAGGGCGGAGTTAGTTGCCTGACCGACTCTGGCCACCATTAGCAAGGTGCCAAGCCGCCAGCAATATGCCAATCCACCTCTTTGTTTACGTTCACATTAGGCCCTTCCGAACCCTTCATCTTCCCCAAGGCCCAGACTTACTATTAAATAGCAAGGGCACTTGTGCAGCACTTTAGTACATAGAGCTGTTTTGCACCGAAAATTGGCGTGAGTGTAGCAACATAAGCGTCTTGTATCACCTGACTGCCAAACCACCAATAGGGTATGCGAAAGAAGCATAACGGGCTGGAAACAGCGTAAACACCACTATGATTGCAAGTAAAGCCAGATTTACTGAAGTAGCCTGACCTGCCTGTGCCTGAAGTCCTAGGGGCCAAATGTAACGAGATGCAAACGATGGGCAAGTAAAATATCGTCTGATGTACCCATGCGTAAAGTGTTATTTTGGCAAAATGACACGCTTTATGCAACCTACTCTTGCTTTATGGACATCACCTAGAAATTTGCACTGAAGGGTGGGCCTGGAGTACAAATCTTATGCAAGACACTGCAGGCCGGGCAGAATGCATTAAATGCTTACTTTCAGCCAGTGGTTGCAGCTGGGGCCCATCTGCAATTATTTTTGGGAACCGGTGCTTATTTTGGGGTGGCTCATCAGAGTTTCACTCACAGTAAGAGAGAGGAAAACACACAAGAGTGAAAGAAGGAGGAAAATAAAGACGGAAAAACAGTGACAAAGGGAGAACTCATGTAATAAATCCTGCCAGAGTGAGTTAAAGAGCAAGGGATTGTCTGGTGGTGGATTAAAGAGGTATAAAATGGAATATAGACTACAACAGTTTGGCATTAGTCACCCTGACCTTTGTTTGATAGCGGCTGCCGGCTTTTAAACTAAACTTTGGGCACAAGCATTTATTATATTACAAATTAAGCACTGGTTACAGCGTCTTTTTTGGAGCGATTTCATCGACGCCCGATTCCTCTAAATCTAGCGCTGCACATTTTTGTTCCCTGTTTCCGCTAGCTACACGACATTTACTGAATCGAGGCCGTATCATTTTTACATTTTTCTTGCAGAAAGAGTAAGTCGTTCAATTTGCTGCAACTGGCCTTCTTCTCCAGCAGAGCTTCTTGTGAAAACTGGAGTGTTTACAGAGACAGAATACTTCACAGAGAGGGTTTACATGGGATTAAATGAGAATTTAAAAAGTTGTTGGCAAATGTTTGTTCTTGTACCAAGCTCTTTGAAGTCTCCTTTGGTGCACTGTGAGAATTCTGGCAGAGTGGTGCCACTGTTCAGGTGCCCACCCACCTATGCACTCTTGGGAGGCATTAGAGGGGTCCTCAGTGCCCTAGTCTTCTTTAGACAGAGTTGCTGATGTCCCCGAATAGAGATTACGATTTTATAACCAGTGGATAATGTATATGTGATCTGTACATTGCCAAGCTGGGATCCCTAGTGTTGTTTAGTTTCCTAAGTTCCCTATGTGGGCGTCCGCTTCTAAGAACACATCACATATGCATCCTTGTCTTCGTTGTATCTGTAGCTACATGAGGACAGAAAGCGCCTTTCCTGAATTTTAGCGAAATAACATCTATAGCTGTGCCACAGTTTTCTTTTCTGCATACCTGCCATGTGATGCGCCCTTGCTTATAGCAAGGTATGGCACGTTCATGTTTTTGTATTTTTGATACACCGAGACCGTGCCTTCCTTGTGCTACCTCGCTTCTACGCTTTATTTTAAAAACAAATTAAATAAAAAACTACATCCTTGCGCTCCTTACTCTTGGGTTGGATTGCCCGCAAGGACGTATGACTAATGACATACAGGCTTCATCTCTACTCTTCCACCCGTACAGCCCAGCTGCTCTTCTTGAACCAAACGTGAGTTGCTTACCAGCGCCAGACTTCCGGCCATGTCTCGGCTCACAGGAGTACCCGGAGCTGACAGAGCAGAGCACCTGTATTGTGAATGCTCCCTGCCAGTGCAAAGCAGTGCCAGCAGCTGAGTTGATACATTTTTGTGTACTTGAAGCTTTTGGTACCAAAAATGTACAGCGAGTGAACTGCTGAAAGGCTTTGCTTTGCCTAGTACCAACCCCCTGAAAATTCACGCAAAGTGGGCAGAATTGTGCAAATAGTGGTAAATCGTGGCCTGGGAGTTTTATCTTTACATGCGTTTCCACCATATCAGGGGTTGGGTGTTACATCCAGAGTGCTGCTTAATTGGGTTGCCTTCATTAATTCATGATTTTTGTCAATTACTTTTGTCAGGACTGAGCAAATGACACCCCTCTCCTTTCCATAGGGACAACCAGCCATGCTATGTGAGGATTTGAAGGAAGGGGTTTGAGACATACTTAGGCCTTGAGAGGGAAACATTTCTTTCAGGCATGAAGTATGACATGTGAAGTCGTTGACTGGCTGCTGAGGAATTTAAGGTTTAGAAGCATATGACAGCACCTACTTCAGAGAAAGGTGAGTATTATTATGTAGTAAAATCACTAAATATTCGTTCTAGCTCTAAGAATGTAGTGTTATTAGTAGGGGTTCAATGGTCGGATGCAGAATATTGCTGCTTTTCGCATTTTGGCAGCTAGTTGGGATTTTAGAAACTCACAGGAAGAGAGGTTTAGAGCGAATAATCAGTCGCACTAACAAACCCTAAAATTCAGCTTAGGTTGCCCCAGTCAAGAAGCCATCTTTGGATACAGAGGTTAGCAACACTCAGTGAGTACATGATGGAGCCTGGGGTGCGAATATTTAATTCAAAAGGGATGTTCAGTTAGTGTGGCCTACTAAAAGCAACTTAGAAAAGGCAAGGAAAAGGTGGAGTAAGAGAGAAAGATGAGAATAACAAGCATTTGCAATGTAATGGGGCTCGCGTTTGCTCGAGTTAGCGCTATTAGCATTGTAAATTCCTTACTGGACTTTTCTTGCCACATACATTGAAAATGAAAAGTAAAACAGTTGACATAAGTGAGTCGATTCAAAGCGCCATGGCCGTGAGCGCTGGGAGACACAAAAGGAAAAAGAAGTTCACTCGCAGTCAAACATATCTGCAATCGTGAAGTTATCCATGTAACAGGGTTGGTCCCCGAGGCAGTAACAAAACCACCCTAAAGAGGGACAAACGTAAAGCATTTACCAATGATAACAAAGGATTTTTGAAGGGCAAACCCACGAACGAGTGAAAGTGATGAGCATGAGGTGGGCATGGTTAAAAGCGCACATAGATACCAAGACGTTGGAAAAGCAGAACTTGCGCGCTGCTATGCTCAACCTAAAAAATGCCACATGTTCACTTAGTAGAAGTTATATTTTGAATGCTACCTCCTCTCTTGGACATGGTGTTTGAGGTATGCAAAGCCAGGACATACTTCTTTGTAGATCTGGCTTTCATTTCAGGGGGTGTCTGTTCTGTTCTTACCCCAATATGCACCCTTTGCATTGGTTAACAGTGGTTTAGTGCTAGATGATTTAAAGGCATTTCACATTACACTTCTATCAACTTTTTGCACACAAAAATTCCTTCTGCGCTGGAATGTTGATCAGTACTGCAGTTTGGATTGTGAGACCACATGCGCTAATCAGTAGTAATTCTGGGGGGCGACGTCCCCACCAATGATTCCCTCCAGGGCAGGCTTTAGCTCTGATGGCACCCAGTGCGACAATGATTGTTGGCAGCACCCCAATGACTACCTCCGTCATGGAATCCCTCAATGCCACCCTTTAACAGAGCCACTGAAAGCTCCATAACCACTCTCTCTCATATGCATTTAATTAGTTTTATGGCATCACTCATGCCAGAGTAGGGTAGGGTGTCAGAGCACAGAGACAATCAATCTTACGTGTATAACTCAGTGTATAATAAATGTTACGTAAAACAGAGGACTTCAAGGTGTAGGAATCACAGGTCATCCATACTGATAAGAAGTATAGTTTAAGAGTGCTTTTTCTGGAAAAGCACAAACACAGAATTTAAAATATACCACCGTGGTTGTGGGTTCTTTTTAATAATAACAATTGATTTCTACCCAAATTAACCCTTTTTGCAGCATTAAGATAATGAAAGACTGGGGAAAAATCATAACGCTCTAATCTATACATTGTAGTTTGCATGCAACTCTTTGAAGACAGTTTATAGTTCACTGTTCTATATTACGATTTTAACTTCATAAACTGCAAGTTGCAAAATGATATGTCTGACAATAGCAGTAACACTCTGATATAATAACATTATATGCACTTTGCTGCAAAGAATGTGTACCATGCAGATCACAGACATAGTAACCCTCTGCATTGAGACAAAATTCCCACTAGACAGAACTCCACTCTCTCTCCAGAAAGAACATTAATCATAAAGTTATCTTGACATTTTTATTGTTGCCTGAAAATAGCTGGAGGCAAGGAACGCTGGCAGCAGGTGCTTTTAAAATCATAATGCAGTGCAAACATGGCACCCCCACCCGAAGTCAGCATGCGGTGGCACTGGTCGCACCGCCCTAACGCCGGCACTGATTCTCTCCACTCGGGTAGCACTCTTATACACGTGGGTCTAGTTGGCTCTACATTGCTCCAGAGTGATCACACATTCTAACGCGCGCCACAGATACCATGGGACTTAATGTAAAATTATAACTATGCATCCATAGAGCTTCCATACGGTTGTATTATGGAACAACGCAGGTAGAAACATCACATGCCTTTACATAGCATTTTTTGCCCCACATTAGTTTTAACACGCATATGCTTTTACCTTGCATGCCGTTACCACGCATTATTAGTCTAAGGTAAGTTTTTGTAAGGTAAGTTTAAAAAATATATGTTTAGATATATTAATTTTTTTTCTTTTTGGAGGGAGACCACCCAAACCCCCATACTTACCTTAAATGCGTGGTAAAGGCCTAAGCATGGTAAAAGCTTGCCTGGTTATTAATGCGTGGGAAAAGCACTGCGATGTAAAAATCGTGTTGTAAAGACTTTTCCCCCTTCCATACTGCTTAATGGCTCTCAGAAAGCCCTCCACCACGAGAACCTCTTTGGAATGGTGGGTGGCCTACTTGGAATAGTTAACTAACAAGCCCTCTACACAGCAGGACAAACGTAACTGTGAACAGTGCGTCCCTCTAGAAATTTGGGTACAATAGTTTAATCTCGGTAACACATCAACTCTCATGATGGAACCTGACTGCAGAGGCTCATAGCATCCTTCTCTTCTTCCATCATGGGCAGGGGAACCTCCTCCACCCAGCAGTATTCTACCCCTAATCTGGCTCAGTAACTAGAGATGCAGACACTGCATCTTGCAAACAAGTGTAAGTTTAATTTTCATTTCACCCTCGTGTAAGGTACCAGGGGCCATATGTACGAACACTTTTTCCCATAGACACAGAATGGGTAAAACCCTTTGCTTCATCTGGCCCTAAGATCTTACCTGATGCCATGAATGCACCCTTATGGTTGGGATTGCATATTGGTGTAGCGCTTCTCACTTCCTGCTTACTGAAAGGAATCAAAAGGCCTGGCAACTGCACCTCATCCTTTGTGCCTCGCAGATGGGCTGCTGACTTCGAAAGTCTTGGGGAGCCTTCTCTTCGGTGGCTCGACAAGAGCATGTACCAGGCCAGCTCTTGGGTCCTCTTGAGGTTGGTCTTCCTTTGCGGTGGGAATTTGTCCCTCCCTTTTTAAGATGATGCCGTCCTTTCCACCAATGCAAGGTTTGGGAGGGCAGCAATCACACATGTGTCTCTTGCTTCCTCAAACCAGCTTTTGGTAAGGAACTGGAATTTTTCACTCATATTAATTCTGCTACATTCATGGGCAGTTATACACTGAGCATCAGTCTCCTTAAAGCATCCTGAAATCACATACATTACCGCCACTTGCATGGTCCTCCTTCCTCAAAGAGGTGTAATACGAGATTTCTCTAAGTCCTAAAGACAATATGTTTGTATTGTGCTTCAATAGAAAGCGCACTTCCTGGAGTAAATCCTGCTAGGATATGGACAAAGATTGTGGTTGACATGTCTGGGACATTGTACAGGTTTGGTGGTTTATTAAAGCATACTATTTAAGTGATTGAATACTTTTCACACTGGCCGGAGGGAAATGTGGAAACTGACTACTATAACAGTGAACAGTTTGGGACATCCTTCATTTGTCATTACGGAAAAGGAGGTACATTCATTTTGAAAGAAATAAGATACGTTTTTGAGAGACTTGGAATTAAACACAGAGAAAATTATGACATTGCCCCAATCCATTTGTTTGGTGGATCACTTTAACAGAGTTGTGAAAGATGATTTGCATCATGCTCTGGCAAGTCATTTGGACTGAAAGAAGATGATGAGTTGTACTCTGTGGAGCTATAAGTCACCACCACAATATTTCACAGGGGAATTATTGCTTGTGATTAGAGTAGATTTCCTGTTTTAAGTGTGTCTTGTTTGTGTGAACAGGCGACAGTGAAGGTTCGATATTTTTATGTCAATGGACACAATGCTAAGGGTTGCCAGCATGTATATTAGAGAAGGCACAATTGTAAGCCAAAGGTAGTATAGGCGAATATCGTGAGTGGTGACTAGTTACAACTGAGTTGACTTAAGGAGTAAAGAAGAGATTGGTGGCATTTTCAATGCTGGTCAGTTTCATCAGACATATGAAAATGTCTGCTAGCGTGAAGGGTGATAAATAGTTGAATATGTTGTAAAGGAGTAAAGGCTGTCTAAGTCTGAAGTGAAAGTAGTGCAGGAGGATGTATGTGACATGAAATAGCGTACCAGTGCAGACTTTGTAAGGATATTTTTCATGGTATGGAGAAGAGGGAACTTTGACTTCCATATCAACTCAAGGGCTATCAAATGCAAGTTGCTTTGTGTAGTTTAAAGATAATCACATTTATTGTGTTCTGTATTTATCACATTGTGGGTTTTGGTACTTGACGTGTACAGGTTATGATTTTTCTTTCATTTGGGTTGTGACATTTTGTTTTGTTTGTTTAATAATGAAATGAGTCTTAGGTCTTGCCCTCTGTATCCTTTTTGAAACTCAGTTTTCTTGGTTTGTTATTGTACAAGGTTCCTTGCTGTTGATATCCAAATTTGGTTGAGACCATGTCTGATGTAGTGTCTGAAAGTATGCATATGTTCTGCACCTTGGAGGTCTGTGTACTCTTTGCCGGGATGTTTTTATACGTCTTTCATTAAATATTTCCACTGCTCCTTACTAGGGTGAAAGAAAGAGTTGGATGTAATGACACTAAAAGTTGTGATTGGCACTAGAAGTCTACAGATCAAAATTACAGCATGAGACCTACATCGGACAAAGTCCTATACAGAGGCCAAACCTTATGTTTCCTAGAAGCTCATCGGAGCTGTGCAGACGACTATGGGCCATATGTAGAAAGATTCCAAATTGCGAATTGCAATTTGCGAGTCCCTGCGACTCGCAAATTACAAGTCGCAATTTGGAATGCAGAAAGGTGTCTCAGACACCTTCTGCAACTCGCTATGGGGTCGCAAAGACCCACCTCATAAATATTTATGAGGTGGGTCGCAGTTTGCGACCCCATAGCGAGTCTAGGCACTCACGGGGATGGTGGCCTGCTGGAGACAGCAGACCACCATCTCCGTGACTGCTTTTAAATAAAGCAGTTTTTTTTTCTCTTTGCAGCCCGTTTTCCTAAAAGGAAAACGAGCTGCAAATAGAAAAAAATACCGAAACCTTTTGTTTCGTTTTTTTTCAGAGCAGGCAGTGGTCCATAGGACCACTGCCTGCTCTGAAAAAATAATTTAGTGAGCATTCACAAAGGGGAAGGGGTCCCGTGGGGACCCCTTCCCCTTTGCGAATGAGTTACCATCCACTTCAAGTGGATGGTAACTGCGAGTTGATTTGCGACCGCTTTCGCGGTCACAAATCAACTTAAATCGCGGTGCGAGTCGCAAATAGGAAGGGAACACCCCTTCCTATTTGCGAGTCGGAAACACATTTTGCGAGTCGGTTCCGACTCGCAAAATGTGTTTCTGCATCGCTTGAGGGCTTTTGCACCTCGCAAACGGCGTTTTTCGCCGTTTGCGAGGTGCAAAAGCCTACCTACATCTGGCCCTATGTCCTTTCTCCTACCTCTTCCGTGGTGAGAGAGCAGCAGATAGTGATTGACTCACATCAGTTGTGGTGCCCTCGCTCCCACTATCTGAAGTTCAGAGCTCTGATAGAAGTAGAACTTACAATTTTTAAAACCTTCTTTGGCTGTATGATGTCTTCCATGCTTGGTGGTGTCAATCCTAAGGTAAGTAGAAAGGCGAACTAGCAATTCATTTGAAATACAGAATAATTATGCACTATGTGCTATCATTTATTTTCAACCCCTTTATTCCTTATTTGTTTAATTCCAATACAATCGTGAAAAGCATATGCAACTGCCTACATGATTTATTCAATATCTTTTCAATATTGCTTGTTCATTTGTACAGAGTATAACCAATTGAGTTACGATGTCACTCTAGGACATCCCTGAATAATCAAAATAGCACCATTATTCCATATTTCAAATGAATCCCTCGTTGGCCTTTCTATTTAGTTTATCATCGATACCCAAGCCCACAAGGGAATACTGGGTTGCCCTTTTGTGTATTATATGGTGGTGTCAATGTGGCATCACAGGCTCAACATCAACAATCTTTAAAATAAACTCACAGTTCAGTCCTCCACCAATACTAGATTCCATATTCCACATAAATGTAGCTTAAAACACTAAAGGGAACTCAGTGTGTCTTTGTATCTTCCAAGCTCATCGACCTCGAGTTGGCACTCATGGCTGACACTTCACTGCAGCCAGCATCACCTGACAAACTCACAGTCCAGCTTCTCTCCATACAGGATGTGATACTGCCTCACACTAGAGGAGAGTTTTGGTATTTAGAGCTGAAATTGATCAACAATGACTTACCATGCACTATGACATAGCTGCTGTCTCGACACCAGTACGTTTGCAAGTCAGTCTCAGAGTTCAGCGATCGTAAATGTGTGCTAAGGGAAAACATTTATTGATCATTGAGTTGAATCGGAGGGGACATCACTCTTTTGCAATGGACTAGTTGTACCTAAGTCCAGTTACTATAGATATGACTGATTTTGGATGAACGTCTCTGTCATTTTAAACTTCTAACTTGACCTGTCTTGTCTTATTTCAGGGTGAAATGGGAGCTGCAGGTGAAAGTATCTGACTGCATCCAACTGAGCATGCATGGGAAGAAGAAGCAAATCACTGTGGAGACCAGAAGTGAGCAGCTCCTACCAGACTTCAAGAAACAACGCAATGGATTTGTCCTGCACTGGCCTGGAAAATAAACCTATTCCCTGAATGGAAGACAGGGACCCTCTGTACATTAAGGCTATTCATTATTCCCATGGCATTCTGAGAAGGCTGCACACTTCGTTATTTTTCAGTCTCACGCTTCTTGCACACCTCCTGGAAGCCAGTTAGTCAGGCTTTGCAAAAAAAAAATGCTGGGAATGTTACTACATCCGAAATTCCCCTTTGTTTCCCACGAGGCCTGGGAAGGTATTCCTGCCCCAAAACCAGTGTCTGTACCTGTTATTCCGTTAGTTTAACTTCCTGCAATAGAAGTTTGGAAATGTGCAACTGTGTATTTGCACTCCAGTATTGAAGTACCCACTCTGTCCTTCGGGGCAGTAACTGAACTGAATACAGACCACAGTGGAGCATTTGAGTGTTTATTTATTTTCAATGTATGAATGTATGTGTTGTCAAGGAGACTGTCATACAAATATAGATCTGTAAGTTTATCCATTTGGGGACTTCAATGCATGCTTGAACATATAAAGTTGGGGGGTTTAACATAAAAGAAAATTATTTAGACGCTACTTGTAGGGGGGCTGTCGAACTCGTAGTACTTATCAATGTGGTGTTCTTCTACAACTGGGGGAGCACAAACTCCTAAGGAGTCTTCAACCAACAATGAAAATTCATTCAAATCCAAAACATAAAATCCAGTGTTGCGTAGGCTCTCATTATCCTAATGAGACTACTGGATTTTGAGCAACAAGATCTTCCACGATGTGGGGGACTGAGTCTAGCCTACGGTAGATGACACTTGTCACTCCAAATCCGGGTTTTTGCTCCAGCTAACTAGCAGTGCCTCATCTCTCCCAAATGGTAGAGACAATTGGGCAGCCGAGCGCATGACATCTCAGTACTTCTCAGGGAAGTCGTGGTCACCCAGGTCACAACTGGTTCTCTCATACACAGTGCGGTCTCATATATAAATGACAAAAGGCAGTATAAGTTTTAAAGATTGGTTTAATAAAACAACTGCATTTTAGATAGAAAAGCGTGAGCTGCAATAACCAGAACTACACAACACAGTAATATTAAAATAGTGACGATGGGAGTGAAGCACAAGAATAAAGCTATCATAGTGCTGCTAGGTTATTCTCTCTCTAGGTTTTATTTTTGAGCACAGCATCTTAAGCTCTAAGCCTGCCTTTCAGGTTCCCCCGGGAGGACATCGACCCTCATACCTGAGCAAAGGACTGTAATCTGCATCAGCATCTGCAACGGGGCATTCAGCATACAGTTGTGGGTCCCTGGCTGGAATCTCCCTCTTGAGGTGTACTAGGACTAGAAAGTGTTTTTATAACTAACACGCAAATGTTCTAAGAAAATATCCCTACGTAAGGATGTGTTTTTCTACGAATGCTGGAGTCTAAACTTCTACCACGTTTACCAGCAGTGTACCAGACTGTAGCCTTGACTGAAGCACAGAGCGATCAAGAATGCATTATTTGAGAACACAATGCTGAACTAAGCCAAACAGTGTGATAGAAGAAATTAAAACAAGACCGTAAAAACTGGTTATTGTAAAATAACAGTGCAAAGCTGAATAAAATATTTCTAGGGCAAAGTGCACAGCGGCCAAGTATGTTAAACTAACGTGCATGAAGCTGTACTTAAAATGGCTACACTACACCCTCCCCTTGTCGGTAGAAAGTGGTTTAAGCCAAAGCTAAAATGCCCTAACCTAAAATATATCTAAAACCCTACTTAATTTTGACAAGTTAAGAGTTCACAAAAGCATATTACTTGACAACTTATAAGTGAGCATGCGGCTTAGTGCCAAATTGTAAAAAAAAAAGTCTAATTAAAACAGTTCCGAATTAATCATTTGAGATGGAACGGAGGAGAACATCCACTTCGGCAGATGACATAACAGGTAAGTCCACGACAAAAATGACCAAGGAGCACGTGTGTTCCATAGCCCCAGTATCAACCAAGGCGGCATCCCGTGTAGTGCCCATTAACGAGTTGATGGCAACTTCCTCCAGGAAGGGTAGCTCGTAATCAGCTTCTCTTAGCAAACGCAACGCAGTGCGCATGTCTGGTAATGAACCCTCAACGAGAACATCAACAGATCAGCATCAATCACTGAGGGGCGTTGCTGTGAAAGACAAACTTCCAGTGCATGTTCAAAAGAGCACCAACGGCACCGAAACACGGGCTGCACACAATCCAAAACCGGTCTGAATGACAGAGACCAGTCACACCCCCAGTGTTCCAGGAGTGTTACTCCAAACTGCTGCATCATGCGTTCACGACACAGCTGCGGTGATGGGAGCGCCTTCATTTGTCCTTGTTGCGGCAGGACAGCCATTGCGGAAAAACAATAGCAACAGCAAAATGCCGGCTAATAAAGCCAAAGTTATTGGAAATCCCCCAAAAATGCTTCCGAAAATTGAGTGAATAGCCGAAGGTATCAAACCGAATATAGAGGAAAAGGTGTGAACAAAACCAATACCAACAGCTTTGAAGAAATGTGCTAATCCAGCCGTGCTGGATGCATTAAATATACGTCCCACAAGTTCACCAAAGTGTCTCTGAAAGTTCGTATTTAACAGGGACTGTATTTCTGCCGACGACCTTGCCACTTGAAGTGCGTAGGTCTAGTGAGCAGATGTAAGGGCCACATGCTTCTGAAACAATAAAGCCTTCGGTCTGCTTAACTTGTCAAAATTCACCTTGGAAGTAGCAATCTGAGGCCAGATATCAGCTACCTCCCTAAATTTAGTGGGGGGAAACAACACGTTCCTGCAGCATGTAACGACCTTAGAGACCGAAACAACGTAAACTATTCCGGCCCGCATGCCACAACAGTCTTCACTATTGAGGAGGACGTACCTGCCGTTTGAAAGCACCTGGAACGTGTGTTTAATCAAGGGGACTGGAACTCCCTTCAGATAGCAAGCCAAGTTTGCAACCGAGGCATTACACGCCCCATGTGCAGGGACAGCTGCTTACAAATCATTGAATGGCTGATGGAAGTCTTGCATACACTACCGCTAAGAAAGACCTCTTTCATGCCATTGAGGCATTTGTACGAGAAGGGAAGCTCCCACACTTCATGGATGTAACTATCTCCCAACTTTTCATATCTGCCTACCGGAACGTGTTTCAAACAAGAAGTGAATTGTAATGTAGAAATAGGCAGATTAATAACTCTGTGAATCAACCACTCTGCCGAAGGAATCTCGGCCACGGTAAAAGGCAGTCTTTCTATCTTTTCAATGTTAAGCATGACATAGGTCGCTTCCTACGTGGTATCTTTGGGCCTAATAAGAAATCCTTTAAGTCAGTGTTGTTAGACAGGAGATTGAGGTGTTTCTTACCCGCATCTAGTGAGGATGATTTTAGCCACTGTTGGCACAATTTTCCTACCCTATATGTTGTAATTATGTCAGCATGTTCTGGTGATATACAGCGAGGGTCTGACCTACTCGTTCGGAAAACCCCCTGAGGAGGTGACAAAACGTTGATGACACCCGTTTGTATCTATCGGCCACAATAACCACCTGCCCGGATGTGTCAGTGAAGCATTAAACGTATCATTCTGGACCCACTCATTGAGCTCATTTATAGTTGTATTCGTGTACTTTTGCCAGAAATTTTGCAGGAGCAGGTATACTGGGCATGTTTAATTCTCTAATTGTTGCTAAGCCTAAACAACTTGTTTGTTGTACCGTTTTATTTAAAAAGATCATTTGAACAGGGATGAGACATTCTCTAAACAATGTTTCTCTACCCTTGGTCTGCCAATTTTTTGTTCCCCAAACACTTTTCAAATCGACATATTTTGACCAATATTCATAACCTTCAATTGATAACCGGGAAACAAAGGAGTCCGAATAGATACATTTCATGTTGGTCAAGAACATATGTATATCTTTAGTAGGAGTTACCTTCAAATAATATGACTCAGCGTTTTTTTGATGATGCCCAGAAAATTACACAAACTTTTCACTATAAGTTTTTGAACTCCCTTGCGGGGGAGTTGGGCAATGTTCCCATTGTGTGTAATTAAATATTGTTTTTGGAGTGTTCGCTCTATGTATGAAGTGGTGCCCATAATAATTATAGCAAAACATATCACCATAATTTTCTTTAAACTGGTAAACATCTTCGTTTTCATAGACAGTATAATATTGCAATTCTGTCATCAAAGAATCAACTGTTTTCACATCCCAATCATCAGATACAATGCCTGGTATTACTACATCGTTCATGGATAATTTTAACACATACAGTACTTGAATAATTTCAGTGGGACCATATATATCAGACATTACTTTGTCCCACACAATCCCATCAGGAATTGGTACTGCAGAAATGTTCACAAAAGACAAGTCTCTTCGAATCTTATGTGATGAAAAATGAGGTTTCAAAACCTCCTACACCTGTTCAACTGCTGATCTCTCGGGAAGAAAATGACCATGTATTAACAAGAAAAAGGTAACGACAAAACCAATCCAAAGCAGAAAGGCTAGGACAGTCAAGGAAAGCCACACATAGTTCCATGGAAAAATGAAATATGTTTCTTTAAGCCAATGTATTAGCTTACGTGCACCTGACAGGTCAGCTGTCGAAGAGGCAAACGAGTCTGTTAGACCGTCGTTGTAGTCGGCAAAATAACCAGAGACTGTTTGTGCAAATGGCATAGCTGTGGCCAACAGTGGAGTTGGTGTTTCCTGAGGTGGTACACTGTAGACAGCACCATCCATCTGGCTTGTAGTCATAGTGACTTGATCAAATGTTTCTAAATTGCTTGTTGTTAGTGGAACTAATGCAAGATTATCATCCACCCTCCCCAAGCTCGGAGAGGTATCAGCGTTGGGATAAACAACTTGAAGCTGAACTTCTTCTCCAGTAGTGAGAGGGATTCGGGAACTACTGGACATTCCTCTTAGTCAGCTGTGTAGAATCGGCCACATGTTGTAGTTTGACATTGTCAATGGAAACAAAGCGATTTTCTTTGGCACCTGGCAACGGTGGTAGAATAACAGTTCTGGTACCGTGTATCCCCAACACAGGGACTGGTGCTCGATAAGAAGGGCCAAATTCTTTTTTCACTGTGACCTTTTCACGCACAAGATCCCCAACCCTGGGAATCCAGCCGGTAGGTGTTACTGGCACATCCTTAATTCCTGTGGAGGTAGCACTTTTAGAAGAGTTATCTTCACAGAACTGCTGTAATTCCTGTAAAACAGTGGCACGATCATTTTTGTCAAAAAGGTGTTTCCGCTGCCTCCACGCCGGGACCATCAAGATCCGGACCAAACATTTGTGTTCTGAACAGGCACTCATATGAAGTACGACCCCCCATGGACCTTCTAGGCAGGTTATTTAGTGCTCTCTGAACTCTAGCCAACTACGACCCGTACCTAAGACTCTGGCCGTTAAGGATTGTTTTAAATCACAGTTTAATCGCTCCACGACACTATTTCCCTCAGGATGAAATTAAGATGAGTACTGGAGTTGGACCCCCAACGAAGCCATGGTGTCCCTGAATGCCCTTGAGGCAAAGGCAGGGCCCTGGTCCGAATGGAATGCCGCAACTGCATATGTACCGACAAAGACTCGCAAATCTTTAATACCAGTCCGAGCGTCAGCTGAGCATTGTGGCCACACCCACACAAATCTGGAGCAGGAATCAACAGCGACTAATATATATTTGTATGCACTATCAGGTGTTAATGGACCGCAATGGTCCAAGTACACACATTGTTATGGTCTATTGGAAATTAAGAGTGGTGTCTGCGGCGGGCGCTTGGCTGTGGAAACTTTAATTTGTTGACAGATGTCACAACAAAGGACATACTGCTTAGTCTCTTTATAGAAACCGGGCCACCAATAATGGGCCTGTAAGAGTGAAATTGTAGCCGCCACACCAGCATGTGCAGATGCCACCCCTTCATGCGCTGCTTTAATCAATTGAGGTCTTACATCTTTATTGGGGATGTCGCGTACGCCTACGCCTGGAATTTTAACCTCAGCGTTCAGCATACTTCTCATCAAGTATTGCTATTTATTAGGAAATCCTTTAGGATATGACGTGCCATCAACCGTAGCTTTTATGGTAGCCATAATATCTGTGTCTGGTTTAGAACTCAAATGAGTCACTGTAGCTACAGTGGCGACTGACACTGCTGACTTTGCGGCTTCATTAGCCAAAGTATTTCCAGCAACATGTATTCCAACGCGCTGGTGTCCAAGTGTATGCACAACATGGACTTTGGATAGCGTCTCTTTTAGGTCTGCTACCTTCCCCCACAGGAGTCTGTGTTTTATAGTGTTGCCTTTTGAATTTCTGAACCCATTCAAACGCCAATAATGCAGGTATTCATTAAAAGACTGGATGCAATAATATGAATCACAAACAATCAGTGTGAACTGGTCGGATCTGTATGTTCTAGTGCCATCAGTAGAGCTTTTAGCTCAGCCAATTGTGCTGTACAATCCCCTAAGGTCAGTGTATAGGTATGTTGGGGACAGAATTTCTCCCCCTCCATAGAGCCACTCACGACTGCACATGCAGCAGAATATTGATGTTTAGTTCCAATCGCTGGTTGCGCAGAGCCATTAGTGTACATGAATGCATGATATTGATCAATAGGCAAGGTGTCAGCGGGAACTGGATATTCTACTTCATATTGTAGAAATTCTTGAGTTTGTAACTTTGGGTCGAAAATGTGGTCTACATCAGTGGCTGTTAAAGACGTAGCCCCTTGTATCCATCGTGGATGAAGTGCTTTTGCGTTTGGAACGCTAGCTTTTGTAACAGCCTCCAGGGCTGGAATAGGAGAAACAACAATAATGCATTTTCCTTGGGCAAGAGGTCTTTCTTTAATAACAGCTATCTGCACAGCAGTGAGAATTTTCTCCGTGGGAGCAAAGCGTTGTTCAGCAGCTGAATACAAATGTGATTTGTATGCAATCGGGACTGTCTCACCCTAATTAAATGTGACATAAGTAAAACCGATGGCCCCAGGTATTACCCTGATGACCAAATGTGTTTTATTGTCCCGTGTGTGTAAATGTTTTGCTGCTAGCATATCTGCCTGTAACTCTCGAAGAGTACGTGTATGTTCAACCGTCCAGAATTTACTTGAAAAATCAGGACGTATTAACTCATATAAAAGATTTATGCGTGTGGCATAATCAGGAATGTATGTTCTGCCAAAATTTAGAAAGCCCAACAACGATTTAAGTTTTTTAATCGTATTTGGTGGTTGCAATTGTGCACATTTTTCTAAAAATTGTGGCGCTAGGCTCTTCCCTTCACTCGACAGCTCATATCCCAGAAACAGGACGCTGAGGAAGGTAATTTTTGACTTTTTAAAGTTAAATTTGTAGCCGAGTTTGGCAAACCCTACAACAATGCAGGCTACCCGTCTTAAATGTTGTAGTAACTCGTCATCCGTGAGATATATATCGTCCACATATGACAATGCTTCAGGGTCTATCTTGTGTAAAATAGCAGTCCTGGGCTGTTCTTATACCCCTGGGGCAAACGACAGAATTTTTCTGGGAGCCTAATGCGCTAAAGCTTGTTAAGACCCTGCTTTCAGGCGCTATATTCTGGCAGAAGAACCCATTCGAGATATCTAAAGTTGTTTTATATTTTTTCCGCACAATGTTGCTCATTAGTGCAGTGCTATGTGAGTTTTGTATAGCATATGTACGTGTATGTCCGTTTAAATGTCTGTAGTCTAAGACTATTCTGTATGAATGGTCCGGCTTAGCTACAGGGAATAAGGGGTTATTCATCGGTGAGACACAGGGTTCAATCGCACCCTGGTATTCTAATTGCGTAAGCATCTCTCTCACCGGTGCCCTTGCTTCATGTTTTATGGGATACTGCGGTTGTGGCTGAGGTTCACTTTTAATGGGAATGACATGGTATGGAGATTCCCTATCCCACCCTACGTGATTTCTATATAACGCAGGTGCTTGTGCTAGAGCCTATTCTATAGAATAGGACTCAGCGAGTTCCTCTGGAACAAGGGGCGAGAAGGAAGGTTTAATAACCTCTTCTCCATATGGGCAGGTGCGGACAAAATCAGGCGGCCAATCTTGTTCAGCCAACAAGATGTCATATATTTTAACTACACGGTCCCAGAAGATTGCGTGTATAGTGTGTTCAATGTCTCCTTCCAGTTGTAGAGTTACTTTATACACCCTATCGGGTTCGGAGACACGCATGTCCGCTGTTTCCACTTGTATAAAGTCATCAGTTTCTTTCACCTTCAGATGCTCTAGAAGATTCCGGCGAACTATTGTGACCTCTGCCGCGCTGTCTAGCAGTGCTAGAGGCCAGTTCTTGTTCTTCAAGAGAACCCTTTTCCTGAGTGGCATGTCGAACTGAGACAGCTGCCACTTTTTTCTTTTTAAATTGTTGTTTTTGTTGTACAGGTTTCTCTCCCTTTTTAACAGAAACCTCAGAAGAGCGTTGTGATTCCTGTCTCTGTTTCACGTACTCTGTTCTCCGCTCTGATCGCCCACCTCTCTCATTTCTCTTTTCCGATGAGTCCTGAAAGGAACGTTTAGCGGCAATGTACCAGACTGTAGCCTTGACTGAAGCACAGAGCGATCAAGAATGCATTATTTGAGAACACAGTGCTGAACTAAGCTAAACAGTGTGATAGAAGAAATTTGTCTGTATGCACTAGCAGAGAAACATGCCCTGGAAGGGACCATTTACCAGTGCTACATGCCTTAGCCAGTCATCTATAGTTGGATAAAGGAAGTGGTTAGTAGTTACTAGTGTGAATCAGGACTTGGTCAGTCTACTCTGGGGGAGATATCTGACTTATTAGGAAGAATCTACAGTGAAAATAGGCTTGGCTGGGGACCTCTAGTGGGGCGGAAGAGGTCTTTCTAGCATAGAGACAGGACATAAATCGTGTTCTCTAGTATGAATACAAGATGTGGCCCGAGGTCCCTAGATGAAATATAGGTCTTGTTCATTGGGGGTCTCAGGATGGAAGGAGGTGTCATCAGTTTTCTGTAGGGGTAAACTAGATTTGGTCTGCAGCAGTAATACAACTCTTGTTCATTGGTCTCTTATGGGTAGACACACTTCATTGTTGGTCTCTAGCAGGAAGAAAGTCCTAAAATAGTAGTCCTTGGAAGAAGAGACATCTTAGAAAATTGCATTTAGGTGGAAGACGAGACTTGGCCAGCGATCTCTTATTAGAAGACAGGGCATGACCATCGTTCTGTCATGTGAGGAGAGGCTTTGCATCATGTCCACCAGTGTAAAGGTGTATTTGTGAAGTAGGTTTTGAGTCACCTTGAATCCACTTTATTAGCCTAATGACTTGTCTGAGAACAAATCAGCTGCTTCATGGATATCATAATTTCAGTTGCTCTAGCACAGATTAGCTCCTTATGTTTCAGTGAAACCCAGATGGAATTCTTTCCACTGAAAAGAAATTGTCTTGCCCAGATTGCTATCTCCTTTCTGAAGCACCTCAGTATTTGAGGCTGATCAGTAGCTATAGCTTTGAGAATTGATTGAGTGTATTTTATTTGGCTGGTAAGGTAAAAAGACTAAAAAAAGGCAACAGGCAAAGATTGTCAAGGGATGTGGATTTCTGGGTGACAAAGTGATTTTTAAAGTTTCACTGCCTTTAAATTACAATAATATTCTTAGCTTTTGCAGATGCCCTCCAATCTAAAGATTTGAAGTTCCATATTGAGAATTTGCATATCCACATTGTATGCTTGTATCACGATTCAAGGTTAACAAGCATTTGCAATGCAATGGGTCTTGCGTTTGCTTGAGTTAGAGCTATTAGCGTAGTATATTCCTAACTGGACTTTTCTTGACACATAAATTGAAAATGAAAAGTAAAACAGTTGACATACGCAAGTAAGTTCAAACCGCCACGGCTGCCATGAGCGTGAGAGTTATTAGCTCCCTGTGTGAATGTCTAGAAAGGATTGCGTCTGGGATGAAAGGCAAACCAAAACCGGAGGAGTGGCCATCACAAGCTGTAACAGGAATCCTCCTGTTACAGCTTGTGATGGCCGCTCCTCTGGTTTTGGTTTGCCTTTCATCCCAGCAGTGTGATGGCCAACAAAAATGTTCACTTAGTGAAATCGCCTTGGAGGGAACTCAGCACACAAAGGAGGGACATTTCACAAAATCCACTGTTAGACCTTGCAGCTTTTTGGCGTGTCTCCCCTGTCTTTTTGCCTTCTGACCTCCTGGTTTTGGACTCTGTTTTTGCTGGTTTATTGTCTCTGCGCACATTACCACTGCTAATCAGTGCTAAAGTGCAAGTGCTCCCCATATAAATTGTACTGTAGATTGGTTTATCCATAATTGGCATATTTGATTTACTGGACAGTCCCTAGTAAAGTGCACTAGAGGTGCCTAGGGCCTGTAAATCAAATGCTACTAGTGGGCCTGCAGCACTGGTTGTGCAACCCACATAAGTAGCTCTGTAATCATGTCTCAGACCTGCCACTGCAGTGTCTGTGTGTGCAGTTTTGACTGTAACTTCGACTTGGCAAGTGTACCCACTTGCCAGGCCTAAACCTTCCCTTTTCTTACATGTAAGGCACCCCTAAGGTAGGCCCTAGGTAGCCCCAAGGGCAGGGTGCAGTGTATGGTTAAGGTAGGACATATAGTAATGTGTTTTATATATCCTGACAGTGAAATATTGCTAAATTCGTTTTTCACTGTTGCAAGGCCTGTCCCTCTCATAGGTTAACATGGGGGCCACCTTTAAATCTGATTAAAGTGTAGATTCCCTTTGGGAGTGGATGGACATGTGGAGTTTGGGGTCTCTGAGCTCACAATTTAAAAATACATCTTTTAGTAAAGTTGATTTTAAGATTGTGCGTTTGAAAATGCCACTTTTAGAAAGTAGGCGTTTTCATGCTTAATCCATTCTGTGACTCTGCCTGTTTGTGGATTCCCTGTCTGGGTCAGTTTGACAGTTGGGCTGTTCACACCTCTCCTCTAGACAGTGACACAAAGGGGGCTGGGGTGTAGCCTGCATATCTTGATTAGCCATCTGTGCTGGAGGGGAGGAGTGGTCATTCACACCTGAAAGGACTGTGCCTGCCCTCACACAATGCTGTCTCCAACCCCCTGGTGAGTGTCTGGGGCCTGGCCTGGACAAGGAAGGATCTTGCCAACTTCAAAGGCAGAACTGGGTATAAGAAGAAGACCCAAAACCCCAGATTTTTAGAATCTTTTGGGAATCAAGAGGAACCTCTGCCCAGGAGGAGAGCTGAAGAGCTGAAAGAGGAGTACTATCCCTTTGCTGTGTTGCTTTGCTGGACTTGCCTGCAGTGGCTGCATCTGCCTGAAAAGAGTGCAAAGGGTGAACTTTGCTGTGTGTCCTGCTTGAGAAAATTCTCCAAGGGCTTGGAGTAGAGCTTGCCTCCTGCTGGAAGTCTCAGGGACACCAAAGACTTCAGTTTCCTCGACCTGCAGCACTGGGAACTGTGTGTTTTGTGCTGTCCAAGAGGAGAAACCACTGCGACGCCACTGGCCTGCACCGTGACCGGCCGACGCCGCGCGGAGTAGCATTGCCCCGCTTCGCACCGCAACCCTGGTCTCACCGACGCCATCATCGGACGACTTCACTGAGCCGCTGCTCGCACCGCGACCTGTGGGCCCCGCACTCCGGCGTCACCTGCTCACACCGCAGCCTGGGCATTCCCGACGACGTCGCTTCTGCTGACACCGGCGCCGCTGCCTGCACCGTGGCCTGTGGACACCGCTCGTTAGGAGCACGAAGCACCGTCCCGTCCCGCGCCACAGCCCCGGTCCACCGACGCCAGCACCACCAGCTCCAGTGTCGTCACCAGGCATCCTTGCCTGCACCGTGGCCTGTGGACACCGCACGTGAGGGTCACGAAGCACCGTCCCGTCCTGCTGGCTTAGGCCTACAGACGACAGCGCTTCCGCAACGACGGCGCCGCTGCCTGCACCGTGACCTGTGGACACCGCACATTGCACCGCCCCACTTCACACCGCAGCCCTGTTCTCACTGACATCGCTGGATGCCGTCACCGAGCCATTGCCTGCACCGTGACCTGTGGGCACCGCACGTAGCATCATTCCGCTTCGCACCGCAGCCCCAACGCCATCCCCGCTAGCGCACCTGATTTCATCAGCCCAGAGTTCGATCCCCGAGGTGCGTGACTTCAAGGGCCCGACGACTCCTGCACCGACTCCGGAACCGACGCCAGCAACTCCGCTCTCCGGAACTCACCACGAGGATCACGACGCCCGGCGAATCCAAGGTACTGTTTGTGGGTTTTCCCAACACCGCAGCTGGCCCGCGATGCCGAGGCCAGCCTGAACTTTTGGTTTTGTTGTTCACGACGCCGTGATAGCCCCAGATGGAGTTATCGACTTCAAGGAACTGTATTGTTAAGTACATCTTGCAGCATTCATATTTTTATTACTGTATGTTGGATTTTTTAGCGTATTTGGTCTTGTTTTATATAGATAAATATTGGCTATTTTTCTAAAACTGGTGTGGTGTCCTTTTGTAGTGTTTTCACTTTACTACTGTGTGTTATGTGCAAATGCTTTACACATTGCTTCTGAGCTAAGCCTGACTGCTCGTGCCAAGCCACCAAGGGGGTGAGCAGGGGTTATCTGAGCGTGTATCTCCCTTATCCTGACTAGAGTCAGGGTCCCTACTTGGACAGGGTGCAAACCGACTGCCAAGTAGAGACCCCATTTCTAACATCCACCAATAAAAATGAGGCATTTAAAACAAGCACAACAAAGAATGAATAGCAAGAGTGGACATGGTTAAAAGCCCACAGGGAGATTACAACAGGCCAGAGCACTTGTGCGCTCGACCCTAAAAATTGCAGGAAATTTGTGGTATACAGAGATGCCCAAAGGTATCTTTTATAACCTACTACTTTTAAAATGTACAATTATAGTCTATTGTCTTAGCCACAATTGGATATGGGTTGCTGGGAAAGCCGCTGTCTTCCTCAGTAATATGCCTTCTACAAAGAACATTGCAGGCATCTGTATGGGTTAAGCACAAAAGCCTAGTAGCACAACCACCTTATTCTACCACTGGGGACCCACTGCATTGGGGAAAGAGATGAGACATTACCAAGATCAGCTGAACAACATTTGACAGCAAATTGTATTCACAATGTTAAGCAATTCCAAACATACGACGGCAAGAAGGCTGGCTCGTCCTCTGGCACGCAGTGCCCCAGTTCTTTGCAGAGAGAGAGAGAGAGAGAGAGAGAGAGAGACAACAAACTGTGTAACTACTCAACTAATTAGTACATTTGTCAACCACAGAAGGATGAACGACTAAGTTTGATCTGTCGGGAATTGAACTTGTTCCACAAAGGTATGAGGGACTGAGCTGGTCTACTCACTACCCCTTTGCCTCACCTTCACTGCTCAGTTGCATATGTTGCTTTTTACATAATGCTGGGTTAGAATTGAGGGCCACAGCTTGTCTACGCTCACACTTGAACTCCAACATACACCTCCATAGAAAATAAATAATAAAAAAATGTACAGGAGCCCATTTTTTTTCTTGGGAACCCCCAGCCCTTGCATGTAATACTGGAGTTGGCTACAAGAGGGTAACACTAAGCTCTGCATCTGCTGTGGCGCAGGGGGGCCACCACCCTTTCAGGGCCCCAGCCCTTCAGGGGGGCCCCCCGTCAGGCCAAGGTCAATAAGTATCTATGATATATGTATATATGTGAGACTCAGCACCCCTCCTTACATTTTGCGCTACGCCACTGGTTGGCGAGTACCATAGATGCCCCATCTTGAGTCCATCTCTGCCTCTTTCTTCCACCATACTACACTTCTCACTTCTTTCACTCGTACGGGTTTTTTTCATACCTCCTTTTGTCACGGTGGCCCTAACTTTCGCCTCCTCATTTCTTCTGCAATTTGTACACTTCCCTCGCTCTCTTGCAATGGGTTAAAGTATGATGAAAATTACCCCTCCCCCCCAAAAAAAATAGTGCCGACGCCAACCATCAGCAACCATCTTCGCATAGCAAGCACTGCCATATACTTTAAAAACTACATCAATTGTTGCGTAATACTCCCTTTCGCGCTCATTTCTTCTCCAGTAGAAGACATGGCTGAATGCAGCTCTTCCCCGCGGGTGTGACGGCGCTCTCGTACTGTGTTGTATTAAATGTATATAGCGCTTACTACCCCTGGCGGGGCGTTGGGGTGCTTTGTTTTCGGCAATCCGCCAGTGTCCCAGACTCCTGCTGCAGAATTTCACACTGGAAATAAACACGGTGTTCATCATTGTTTTTCACCAGTATCCCTTTACTATTTCAGTTTTTCGATTCCTGCTGCTGTTGCCTTGGCAACGAGCAGATGGGTATCACCTTTTCAGATCGCAGTACAATCCCAGAATATTTGCTTCAGACTACATCGCCCGCACACACTATTACAAATACCCCATCATTTTAAGAGTGAGGCACATAACGGACTGTCTTGGGCACATAAAGAAAGGGGGAAGATGTCTCCATAGGTAAGGGTCTAAAGCCTATCATGTTTGAGGAAAAGTCAGGTACTTGTTAGGCAGCGCAGCCCTGCAACAAATACCTGTTCCCTCCTTCCCCATTTCAACCGCACAAATCATATCAGAATGATCCCTCCCCAACAAAAAATTAAGTCTCACGTGCCATAACCTGAACTGTTTCCACCCAGTAATAGAAATGTCCTTCCTGCCTTCCCAAACCGCCACCACAAACACCCGATCTTTTCTGCTCTCGTCTGTTTACTGAGGGTTAAACACAGGCCCGCGTTTTTCCTTAAGAGTCCATCACTGGCGCTGCAGGTTGCTGGGGTTGTGAATACCACTCGGATTCCACCTCTTGCCTCTTTCTTCCATCAGACTACATTTACCGTCTCTACATCTCAATCTTGCGGCTTGTTCTTCCATCGCTGTTTTCCTAGTTTTCTCCTCCTAGTGTCTCATTTTTCAGCCTTTCTTCTGTTCTTGCTCTGGGTCAAAGTCTGATGATGTAAAAGTAAGCTCTCAGTGCCAGTGTCCATCTCTTGTGAAAAGTAAGCACTGACTGGCCACCTCTAAAGTGATCACATGATCTTTGCTGCCCTGCCTTTCACTTCCAAATTAAACAATTTTTCAGAGAGTAGGCATGGCTTATTCCAGTCTTTGGTTGGAGTTAAAAATCTAAATCCAGGCCTGATTTACAAAGCATTTTGAATAAGTGTATTACAAAAAAATATTAGGTATGACTTACTGATACATTTCTAGGCGTAAGACAGGCGTACCCATGGTTTCTTTGAGTAAGCCTGTCTTACTCCCAGAATTTCTTACAGAAAAAGCTTTGTGAACCTGGAAGGGATGTTCATATGTAATTAACTTCTAAGATAGGAGTAAGAGAACTACTCAGGGAAAATGCTTTGTAAATTGGGCCATTGATCTTTGCTCCAATCTTTCAGCTTCAAAATACAATCATTGTTTCTTCTCCCCATCACACAACTACAATAAATATGTGGTTTCTCCCCTACGCCTAAGAAGAGACAAGGTCCTTATTTAGAGGCAACCAGGAAAAGTATCTGGTTTGTGCAAGAAGCTCTACATATGTAGGACAATCCAGACTGAATGTCCTTCCCCACAGGGATAGTAGGTTCGTGGAGGATATTCAGCCAGTGTTTTCTACTCCATATTTAGTTTCCTCCAAGATCTGGAGGCTTTTCAGTTCTTTTCAAACTCAAAATAAAAAGGTTTGCTCCCTTCCACCTTCTATCCCTACATAACTATTTGAACCCGACCAATTCTCTTGTGTGGTAAACGAATAAGCGTGAGCTCTCCTGCACTCATAATGTCTTTTCCATGACCCCACCGTTCATGTGAAACAATACATTGTCCTTTCACCCTCCTTACTCCACTTGACTCATCTTCCACCTATAACTAAATACCGGTCACCTCCTATTCCAAAATAAATCCCTATTCTTTCTGACTTTCACCTCTAAATTAACAATTTGAGTTTTAATGGCCGTCAGACTGAAAAGTGACTTTATGATCCAAAACGCCTTTCAGGGTGACCCTCTTTTAGGGAAACTGCCTTGGTTGGTCATTGGGGATAGGAAAGAGAGAAAAGGGCACGACGGGAGAAACTGACCTTCTATGGGAAGAGGGAGAGAATGATCCACCAAGGAGGGTGTGAGGTATAGCCTGAGGGAACAAAGAATGCCTTCCATATTAAGTAAGCAACGTCTATTGACAAAGGCAATAGTTTTGGCCTTTGCAAAGTGAAATGCTTTCCTGCACTTCAAGACAAAGACAAGAGCCCCATGGGCAATTGTAATACAATCCGCCCACCACCCCCTAGAAGACGCACAGAGCGGCCACTAGAAGTGCAACACCAGGGTTGCTATATGGCTAGTTTCATGTCAAGACCAGTAAAAAAAAAAAAAAAACTGGAAGGTAGTATTTTTAACTGTTTGAAACAAAAGTAAAACAGCAAATACAATAAACTACGATTTCAAAAGTACTTTAGAGCTCCCTATGCCATTCCTTAAAGGGGTTATCCAGTGTAGAGAAAAAAACTGTTCTTTTTTCCTAGCCGCGTATCTCTACTTCTACTAACCACCAAATATAGACATTCCAGAATGATGTTTTGTTTGGTAACATCTGCTTCAATTAGAGAGCTATCACAACCTCACTCACCAGTTGACCACTTTAATGATTATCACAGGACAGAGGTGCTATGATAAATCAAGCATTGGCAAGGCAAGCAGGTTTTGTTTGCGTTGGTCCTTAGCCTTGGCCTGATAGCAATTTTTTTGTCGTTTTTTTTTTTTCAAAACTTTATTGTTAGAGAAGCTGGCAAGCCACTGTAAAAAAAAAAAACTGTGGCTAAAGCAAAAAATCGTTTATTGTCTCAAAGAAGCACGCTTTGCCATTGTAGTTCCTGGCGCTTAAGGGAATCATTTTGTGTGCGGATGTGCTTCTTCTGAAATGCAGAAAACTGTCACTCACCATGAAGTTAGCCAATGGCTGAAGGGGGCTGATCCATCTCTCTAAGCTGTATGCTGTAGTAGGAGAAAGACAAATGTGAATGACACAACAGCAGACCAGTGGATAACTTTGACAGGCTGAAAGCCCCTTTAAGTAAGTAAATTGTACCCATGATTTTAGCGATATCAAAAAGTTTTGGTTATGCAGACCTAAAACGAATCCAAAGGATTTCACACAATATCAGATTCAAGTGTCAGGTCCTGTGCCAATCAGAGTCTGAGAATGTTAACAAATGACCTATAGGGGTAAAGGAATAGTGTTCCTCCAATGCTGTATTATATTGAAGCTAGAGGCAGCCATCTCAGACCGTTTACCAGCTCGTTCACTTATGACAGCTCCAGGGGGTAGATCGGTGGCAGATGAGATGACCACCAACATGGCCAGTCTGCATCTTCTTCTTCCCCTTCTTTTGCTGGTACAAAGATGCTCTTATTCTTCTTTCAGTAGTCTCCTACCACCAGAAGAGGGCAGAATACATTCCTATCTATCCGCTTGCATGCTGTTATCTAAGACCGGTGTATTCTGCAGGTTGGTCGTCATGGTTACACTCATTTTTAATCTCTCTCCATTTGCTCCTATTTTTGTTCACACTTTGGAATAACATGCTTTCATACTTTCTACGTAGGTCCAGTCATTGCTGATCAAAGCAGCAATAGAGAGCTCTGAGAAGAATATAGGCAAAGGGTGCTACTCCTGTCACTTCTTGGTGCCCAAGAAATACTGGGGGAATTAGATCCCGGGACCGGATGCCGTCCTTGGACTTGCCAGACATGTAGTTTCCTGTACCCTTCATGTAGCCCCACAGGCATTTCCTCATCTTTGTTGGGGGAAGGAGCACTTCCAGTTCATGGTCCCACCCTTCGTCCTCACCTTGTCACCCAGGCTATTGGTAAAGGTGATGGCATTGGCCCATGTAGCCAAGGATGCACATATTTCTTTATGGCTGTTAGTGGGAGGTTGGTCATAATTCATTGCGGCCACTAGATGTTGGCCAGCTCACTATTGTCTTCTCCTTCATCATGCCAAAATCGAATCTTTGGCTATTGCAGAGGAGTCCCTTTATAGTGCCCATTCTGGACACCAGTGTTCAAAGCCTTTCCACTCTTCTGAGATATACTCTTTACTACTTGATTTCCATAGGAAGTTGAAGACCTGGCTTTTTGAATAATCCTCCTCCTACCCCTCCCCCGCCAGTGCCCCATGCTGAGACTTGACTCATCTGCTCAGCACCTGAATACCCTCCTAGGTGATAGCGTGCTCTGCAAATCTACATAACATATACAATATGAGGTAAAATAATGTTTTCCCTGTTGGAGAGATAAGAGAAGTGCAATTGCACATCTGGCGGCAATTCTCCAGGGCAGAGATGTCCACTGTCTATGATTCAGTATTGGTAAAATCGGGTACTGGGGAACAGGTCACATGACATTTCCAATAGTACACCTGAAAGCCTTCCCCTGGTGCAGATTTACATGCCAACGACTGGGCATGATTATGAATTCTCAAAAGTAGTAAAGCTGCACCTGTTCATAACAGTACTATTATGGGTGCAGATATGCTACATTTTTGTGACCCAGGCGCAGAGAATCTGCACATTAGAGAAAACAGCAGTGCAGTCCCTCCTCGAAAGTGCAGTATTGACAGCAGAGTCTGCTCCCCTAAAAAGGGGTGGGAGAAAAAGCAGGCATCAATGCAAAACTTCACCCTGCAATTTTGCCCTCAAACAGAGGAGAACAATACGAGGCTTGGATGAGATGAGGCTGGCAGCCAGTGAGGGTAAATGCAGAGGGGCCTAAGGGTTCAACCAATGGGGCCAAGGCCGAGAGAGTAACCTGACGGCAGAAAACTACCGGATTACTTCATCTGACCAAGGTGGCAGTGCTTCACTGTATTTACCAGACTGTAGCATTCTGGGAGTTTGAGTCTTGATTTCCTGCAATTGTTAATATACAAGTAACACACCTGAAATTGTTTGTGACAAGTCATCTTGTAAAACAGAGCAAGTGGGAAAATTGTGGCTTTTGGTGGTAAGGCTGACTAGCAGGGGGAGAGACCTGTTCAAGAATAATGCTAGAGTAACCAGTACTGGAAATGAAAAGCAAATTTACCCCGAGTGCCTCACTTATACATTGGAGGTGAAAGGATGGTGGCAGGATAGATGTTTGTCCATCTGGTCACAGAATTTCCTCATCATAAAATAGCACACAGGGTTAATGTGCAGGCAAGAATATGGAGCCCACAGATCTGTATGGTATGTAAGATAGCTCAGTGACATAATGTTATTGTTGCTAACAACCTCGTATTAATAAGTACTGTATAAATGATTATTATTGTGATTGCACATATAAACAGATATACATCACAGTCTGCAAGGCATGCATAGACCTAACCCTCATATACAGAACCTGAGAATGTAAAAACCGCTGCCAAATCTCAGTATTTCTCAAAGCAACCTGTTAAGTATCTTTGTTCTCATGAGCGTCTATCCAAGTCTGCAGCAAAGTGCTAGGTTCCAGATGTGATCCTTTGACCCAAATATCCTCCTATGAGGAAAAGAACATTGTTTTTTTAACGGGCTTCGAATCTGTCTATACCGACCTCTGTTCCAGCATTGAGCCAGGTGGTGATCGAAGAGCAGGACAAAGCAGAAGCAGGGCGTGTGCGGGAAGAGGGAGACGGGGTGGAGTAGGGAAACTGACCTTCTAGGGGAAGAGGGAGACAATAAACCAGGGGGAAGGGTTTAAGGCGCAGCTTAGGAAAACCAGAGTGCGAGGAGGGCCGAGCCTGGTGCAGCTATTGCACCCACTCACTGCACTTTGCTAATGGGACTGAATCAACAGCTTGTCCACCTCGCATAACTCTACAACAGGCACAGCTAAAGTCCATCTGACTTGGGCTGCAACCCGTGCCCTACAGCTTCAGGGCACAAAGTGGAATGGCTTAAGTCTCAGCATGCTGACACTTTAAGCATCACTTTGGCTCACACACTCAATAGATTGTTACATAGACCAAAGATCTAAGTAGTGCAACTCTTTCTAATACTTCAGGAATCCCGCACCATGAACTTTTGTATCTCTTGTCCAATTCCATCACTTTATTAATGCAGTAGTTTTGCCCAGGTGATGCTAATATGAGACTCCAGCAAAACATTAACAGGAAAAAGCATTGTCCAGAAATCATTTAACCACATTCAGTTGTTCACTTTCTGCGCAAAGAAAGACACTGCAGATTCTGCCATTGGTTTATATTTTTTTTTATTTTGCATAAAGTGCCACTCGTTTTTTTTTTTTTTTACTATGGTCATTGGCAAAAGGCATCCCCGCCTCCTATCCCTCCCCCTCAATGCCCAAAAGACATTGTAGGAAGAAGGAACCCCCACTGCTCCCCTTTGGGCACTGATGGCATAGTAAAAACTTCGAGACAATATTATCAACAGTTCAGAAAATGCGCCTCAGAATAAAACCAAAAAGAATCAGCATAATTAATTTGTTCAAATAAATTAAATATTTAAATATGTTAGTTTCTTCTCATCCTAGAATGGCTCAGTCGAATGAGGAAAGAAATGTACATGGGCAATGTTCTCCTGCCAGTGTTCAAAGGTCCTCGGTTCACAAACTAGAGATTTGGCTTCCACAAGGGCTGCAACTCTGTAATGCTACACCGTACAACAAGAGGAAGGCAGGGGAAAACAATCTTGTATTCCACATCCCATGCCTCACACCCAGCCGTTCAGGAAAGACGGGACCAATTCCAGGAAGAAATGTTGCCACTTTATCAATACATTTCTTGCTTGGCCAGGCTAAAAAAATATCTATTCTTCTAAATTGCTCCAGTGAGAGGAAGTCTCTCTTCAAGCTGCGTTGTGTCTCTTCGGAACTTTCACAGATCAAGAGATACATCTCAAGCCTACTAATGGATAACGGTGTCTGTCACACAGATTTCTTCCAAGAGGCATCAGTGAAGAGACTGACACAGTGGAACAAGATGTTACTTCCGTACGTCCACCTTTCCCACCATCATGACCACACCAGCAGTACAGTAAAATATCCAGTGCTTTTGTTGTTGTACTTTAAATACACAAATCGACAAATAAAAACTTCCTAGCTACATCTGAGAAAGAAATCCAGCATGGACACCAGGTCTCTTTACATGCACATCCCCAGCACACATATGCAAAAAAAGCAAAGTGGTCCTTGACATATTTACAGTCAGGCAGTTCTGCCCCTGGCAGGAGTGCACCCCAGTCCACTCCTGATAGCAGCAATGTGGTTTTCATGTGGATCGGACGATTGCAGACATGCAGCTAGCTTGTGCAAAAGTTGTCAAAAACCTCCAATAACCTTCAGCAATTCCACACAGTGGCCCTGCCGAGGCCCACCTCATACAATCAGTAACTTTGAGTTTGCATATAAAATGTTTATATTCTGTTGAAGGTGTATTAGCAAAGAACACCCTGTTAACAGATCAATGTGCACAGTTTGAGGGCGTCACATTACGGTTGAGAGGTCGGCTGGTAAACTCAACTGATTTCTAATCCCAGATGCCCCATTTGACCAAATCATCATGGGTAGATGTTATTTCCCGGTGCCCCGGTTCCCTTATCACATGAGAAGCTAAGCATTTATAAAAAGGCAAACCATGATGTCAAGTTTAAGGTGAAAATTGGATATCAGGACTTAAGGTTGAAGAACTGCCATCAAAGCACCTGGTCTTTAGGATACTTTCCCAACTCATTCTTCTTCAGGTGCTGCGTGCCTAGCAGTGTCCCTACCTTCTGCAGGTCACTGAATAGCCACTTATTAATGTGCATGGCCCCTTCTTTCACTGATTGTTGTAATCTAGACATGGTGTAATGCAGAAATGCCAAAAGAAAGCCCATTTTCAGTGTTGTGCTCCATAAATAATCAAAATAAATAAATAAATGGTAATAAATACCAGACGATATGCTTGCTATTACAAATGCATTTTTTGAGGGGCAAAACTAAAAAAAAAAGCTAATTTACCTGCAGGATGGGCATAATCTCAAACAATAAGTGCAACGTTACAGGTTGTTTCACTCAAAATCTTACCGGAGTAAAACAGAACAAGGACAGACACATAGAAAATGTTATATACACATTAAACACAATTGAGAGGATGCAGGCAGGGAGAGCTTAACCATTTGGACTGCAGATTGGTTACTGATCCCAACAAGAAACTGTTCTGTGTAGTTTAATGAAAGTGTGAGACAAAATCATGAAGTACTTCAATCAGAGACATTCTATAACAATTTATCCATTCATTTATCCACTAATCCTGTGATCAACTTAAATCTACCACTAAGCTTTAGAACTGGCAACCAAACGATCTTTTTTAAGAATCTCATGTTGTGTTTGAATACATAAAAACAATATTAACAAAATGTTGAGAAGAAACAAAAATGTGAGGGTATAACTTATTAGATTCTGCTTATTGTGTCTTAGATAACCACATAAAGAGTGGTGCAGGACAACACATTTCTCTCATCGTATCGTCAGATAAGTGTAACACTGTGTACAATTATTGAGAGACTGAGTATAAAGCACAAAAAGCTGTTGCTATCCTGAAGATGGCTCCTTAAGATTTATGCATGATGGCTGAAACATGTCAGCTGATTGCGAGCTGCATATAAAGTCATTACACTGCTTTGCCCTTTCCCAGCGAATTAGTAAGTAATAACTTCATGTAACTTTACTTGTAAATAATGAACTTGGGTGATCAAAAAATAAATTTCTATGCTGCAAATCTGTCAAGCTTTGTTCTGCTACTTCATGGGAAATATCGTTTTTGTAAGGGAGTAAGAATCATACATTCTATCAGCATGCCTTTATAGCCTATTTAAAATAAGTATTTGTACTACGATTTGGCACAGAGGTAAGTGTCCATTAGGAAGGTTTTTGACCAAGTCTCACTACGATTATTTGAAGGGATCTATTGTGCTTAATTTGATTGCAAATATTTCTCACTTACAAGCACAAGCTTTCTTTTTAAAAGTTCACCAATAGCCCTTAGGCAAGAGATATAGGTGTCAGCTGATAGCTATGTAAAGAGTTCTTGTTGCAGCTTCTCCACTTCATTTAACAGTGCAGGCCTCAGCAAATTGTTTTACCTTCCTGCACTACGCATGCCTTATGTACCAACATCAGGTGTACTTGGAAACATGTGTGACATGCTGTGTAAGTATTAAACAGAACTGAAGGACTGCAGTTCAGCCCAACTTATTTTGTATTCAAGGTACCAAAAATCCATGTTTATATCTACAGTGCCCATGAAATCAAGGGTTCACTTGCATTCATCCTCTCTCATAATTTTTTGTCTTGTACACAAAAATCACATTAGTGCCTTGAAGATCTGCGATCACCAAATTACAAATGGCGTTATAAGCAGTCCATCACCAATGTATTTCTGCGGACTATTACTGGAATAAGTGACAGTGGAGACCTTTCAGGATCACCACTGAGAGAAGGGAGGTTTGCCTCAATATATGTCAGTTTTTGCCACTTGTGCTGACACTAGCCCGACACTGATCCCTTCTTAGGTGAACAATTACGTTTTCATAGTTCATGATGACTAAAGGTAGGCGGTTAAAATGAAAAAATATGATGGCAATTGCTACTCCAACATTCCCCATTTGGCCAAGAAGAAGAAGTGGAGCTCTCTCACATATTGTCACTGAAAGAGACGTATGGTGCATCAACACACTGGAAATGTAACCAATTTCAGCTTTTGATGTACAACACTCACACAGTTAAGGGCTTAAAGTAAGGAAAACGGAAAACATGTATTTCAAGCTTCCCAGTTATAGCCAATCTCAAGCTAACGATGCAGGGACATGCAGGTCGATGCTTTGAAATGCAAAGAAGGCTTCTTAAATGGAAACTGGAAAAACCATCTCCATTGTGCATCCAGGCACTGCAATCATCTATTGCAGCAGCACTCCCATCCACTGTGAAAGCACATTTTGTAACATGCGCAACACTGACTGCAACACCACTTGGCATACGACCACCTTTAGTTACGCCCAAAAGACACAAGTAGAATTCATTTATTTATATTCAACTCTAGATTATATTAGGCAGTATATCCGGCCCGTTTTTTATCAACTTACAACCAAGTTGAGGCGACACCTCAAAATTAGTCAATCAACAGGGCTGATTACCATACAGCCAACTCCAGACAGCAACTCAAAAGCCATCAATCCAGCGCACTGACTAACCTGCACCAGCCCTAAATAATGTAGAAGTCAACATTCATAAGACAAAATCAATTCAAGATGACAATACACTAGCTATTGCCCTTTTACTAAAAATCAACTCAAGTAGGACTCCTCGTGTGCCTCTAGGAGGCCCGTTAAAAGCCACCAGTTGACAAACGTTCACCCAACTCTGAATGGCATCCAAGACATCAGTCATGCAACATAAGCAACTCAGTGTGACAAGGCAATACCTCTAGCCCCTGTTCACTCAAGATGAGATCCCACTCATAACAACTGTCCCAGCATGCATTAACTTATAAACACTTTTTCCTCAAAGAAAGCAGGACAGCAGTCACAGCAGACACTAAGTAGATCAATTTAAGAGGGCATGAAGACAGCAGTGGCATAACCAGATAGCATAAATCAAACCGAGATATTTCACACAAGAAATCAGCTGTGGTACTTTTTAACTCACAGCCATTGCAAGACGGATATTAGTCTCAGCATCCATAAACTTAAAACTAATACTGCAGGATGTTTCGTCAAGAGAAGTACCGATTAACCTGCAACTAATTTAAGATTAAATTATAGCAAACTCTGGGTGACATCACAAGCAACCAGTCACAAATGACACCCATTCCCAAGGTGCGATCTAATGCCACATGGCATTCACCACTACTGCCATCCTCAGCCAGAAGCCATACATGTAGTGTTTGCAGTAAGAATAGAACTACAGCGACAAGTGTTTTATGTTTTTGGAAAAGCCAATAACTAAATGCCAAGGCTTACCCACCTTGCCCTATGACATCCGCTCTCCCATCTAGGAGATATCAGCAAATCGGATGCCTGCTACTTTCTATCAGCACAAAACAGAATCCATTCCAGGGCTATGGTGGTTCATCAGTCTAATTATTGTCTACTGCCTTGCATAAGTCAGAAAACTCAGGCTTTAGCTGCTCTGAAACCGCAGATAAAATCTGTTCTCTTGATTACGTTTCAGGTTTAGCCCATGATATGCCTGTTAGGCACCTGCCAGACGTCCTTTTTTGCCCGTTACAAGAAATACCAAATCACTATACATGCAGCATAAACATGCTCGAAAATCTAAAACATGTGCCCTAATGCAATGGATTTCCTTGAAAGGCTCAGAGTGTTGGTCAAAGACTTCATGGATTTGGGTCAAATTGTGGGAACATGGGCTAACATATAATGAGTGATCTTTGACCTACTGCACAACCACAAGTGAATTGGCTCTGTACCTTCTTTTTAAGTCCAAATTAGCTAGCTTAATGCTAGTCATTTTCCGACCTTGCAACAGGTTAAAGGTTGAGCCAACACAGTGGGATTCGAACCAGCAATCTGTAGGGTACATACATGTAGACCTCTAGAGTGCGATTCAAATCTCTGCGCTTGCACACAACTAAAATAGGTGCAGGAGATGAAAACTATACTTCTGAATAGAACTACGATCCTCCCTCACTTCTTAACAAACCACCGAACACCTACTCAGATAACAAAATATATGCATACCCTAGGACAAAAACATTTTAAGAACATACAGATTTTGCAGCATTTTGATGGGGGATGGTACCATTAGCTGTTGAGTTGCACTTGCACAGGGCTATGTGGCACAAAGTTACCAACAGCAATTTTAGCCAACACCTTCCGTATTGCAATTTTTACAACCACTTGACCAAGTAATAAGTATGGGTCTACGGGTCCCAGCATACAAAAATGGTTTTGGATAACAGCTAGAATTGGAGCTCGAGAAGGGGGAGGTGACACAGCTTTTCCTCTGAATGAGGGAAAGCATAAACAAACACTACTGTTAGTAAACAACTATTGACAACTCACTGTTGTACCTACAACCACCATATGGTGGATTGGGCATATTTGAAATATAAGCATTAGAAAACACAGGAACACTGACCCATGCCGCCACAGTACACACAGGGCAATAACGGATGCAAAATACGTGCTGGGTTGATGGTTACAAGGCAAATTTTGAAGCCATGACGTATTTCTTTCCCACGTGCTGCACAACACATTCACTAACAGAACACCAAGGTAATCCTTCATTTTTAATGTTTAAATATAATATTTTTGTGCGTGTGTTTTTAATTGCAAGATGCTTCGGAATGCGTCACTGAAGCCCTGGTGTGCAGAGGGTAGGCAAAGAGCGTGGATGGGGCATTTTAGGCACATCTTGGCTCAGATAGGGCTAAAACAAAACTTCAAAGTAAACCCCAAGGGCCTGTAGACCCAAGTCAGGCAAGGAGGGTGTGTTCCACATACAAACCACGCCCCAACATTTTAACCTGTGCTGCACCATTTTGTGCCCATTGACTGTGTCCTTGTGCTGCATCTTGTAATAAGCCACACAGGGTGCAGAAAAGATGTGTTGTTTTTAAAGTGTTAAAATAGCTCTGCACTTTCAACAGGCTTACGTCTCTTCAAGAGTCCAGGACCTATTTCGAGATGTGATCACCCCAGATAGCCATTATATTGTTTGAAACCCAGAAATGGTCAGTGGTGCCTTGGGGCAGACATGCCTGTAGGAAAGGTGTTGCCAATAGGCCAGTGTCTCTGAAATATTGAGAGGGAAAGATGGACACACCAGCATATTTTGCCTTTCAGAGGCACTGCCTTTTTGACAATCCTTCTCCACTCCTGACTTGCCAGTTCACCTTCAGTCCCCAGGTGCATTTCAGCTTTTCTTCGTTGGGTGAACCAAAGCCACTGTTGTGTGCATTGAATATACATTTTTGGAGGCAGCCTCTCTATACAGAATACAGATTTTTGTTCATGGAAAAGCTAAGCAAAAGAACTGGCCGATCAACAGCCACTGGATTGGCACATTTTGAAGTTCATTCAGTATGTTCTACTGCCCCTCTTCCAAAGAACATTTGAGAACTTAAAGTTCTAGGTTTCAATCCATTCCTTGCCATGCCCATCTTACAAAACCACTACATTTGCAGGACTTATTTCATTAAAGGTAGGGAACAGCCTCATTAGATCAGTATGTTTTTTGCCACCCATGACATCTTTTAGACTAACGCTGCATTCCTACCCGTTCAAAAGAAACAAAAGATTATTGAACCTCTATCTGTAAAGGGTGATTTTAGTCCACACAGATTCTCGACAATTGCACGTTTTACACCACCAAACAGGACAGGCAGGTGTTACGTCAATCAATCTTTGTCCCCCACCCTTAAAAAAATGTGTTTTTTTGGTTAGGAACAAAAGTGTAAAACAGAACCAATCTTCTGGTGATTAGGGAATGTCTCATATTGCAACTCCTTTCAGGTCAGTCACCGGTCCAGCACCTTAGAATAGTCTCCTCGACCTCCCTCACCCTTGAGATCAGCAAACACCTGGGTAAAGTAGTGTGGGTCAGCATTGATTCGCAACATTTTCCCACTCATGGTGTCGATGATGCGGAGGCAACGGTCCCAAAATGCATCACGAGGGCCTGCCGCCTCCACAAGGAAGGGCTTAAGCGGATAGGAAATCTCATTGCCCATGTAAGAGTAGGACAGGTAAAGGCAGGTGAGCAGTGCGGCCTGCAACTCCCGCTCGCTGCCCGCTGTCTCCCCATCGATGACTTCACGGCATAGCAAGTAGACGAAGACCACATTGGCTGGTGTGACAAAGGCTTGGTCCTGCCAACCCTGGAGCAGCAGAGAGCGGTCCACGCCCCGTAGCCACAAGATGGGGTCCCCAGGTGAGAGCTGCTTGAGACGGTAACAGCGGCGACAGAGGAACTCACCCAAGCAGCGGAGAAGCTCGCTGGTGGAGGCCTGCACGATGACCCGGCGAGGAGAGCCAGGCGTGTTCTTGATGGACGAGGCCTGCTGTTGCTTGGGGCACGGCTGCAGGGTGCCCGTCTCATAGCTGCCAGCCAGATTGGCGCAAGACAGGGACTTCTTGACATTTTCATGGTTGAGCAAGGCCACCTCTTTCTGGTTGTTGGCGGCACCTTTCCGTGAGCTCCCGCTCTTCTTCTTGGTGGAGGCAACAAGTCTCTTCCAGGTCAGGGCAGGGATGAACATGGAGTGTCTCTTAAGAGGCTTTGCCTCCTTGGCTTTACCCTCCGAGGTGTAGGGAGACAGGGACCCTGGCCCATCCTCGTACAGACTGGCCTTCCTGGACCCTGGTGACAGCGACAACACCGTGCCCATGGTGACGGCTGGCAGAAAGGGCAGCTCTCAACTCTCTCTCTCACAGCAGGAAGGACCCTTTTTATGAGGTACTCAACAAATCCAGCCTAGGGCACGTACTTCAATGCATGTCCAAAGGGGTGGGCTCGAAGGAGATAGACCTTTCCTTCTCGCTTGTCAACGCTGGGTGCCTTCCAGACAGCAAACGGTCGGCACAAGCCTCGCGGCGAGAACAGCTCATCAGCGTGCGGGAATAATCCTGAAAGCCAATTAACTGCGCGCCCAGTGGGTGGAATTACCAGCTTCCCTCTGCATGGCGGAGATAGTCCGTGCCCTCTTGCGTTGGCAGCTCTGATTCCTGCCCAGAGACAAGGGGTCTGTAGAAATGATCGTTATGCAGAGAATCACGGAATAAATGCAATGTCTTATTTAAAGAAATCAGAGTTCCCCTTTGCCTTTGATTACATCTTTGCAGCCGAATCCTTAAATCAATCGTAAAACGCCTCGCTCCAGAGCCCAGTTTCCGACAAGATGCACTATTCCTCGTTGCAGAGAGGATGATTGGCTTTGTATTTAAGGATGCCCCTTCCAGGCCACGGGGTCTTCAGAATAATTGTAATACTGTTTGCTGTGGATCAGAATGAATGCCGTTTTTTTTCGTTTCGAAGAAAAGCATCCTAGTTGAAGTCAAGTCTTCTACATCGCAGCATTCTCGCAATAAAATGCAACACGTCTCGCTGCAGGAGCCGAGGACCTAATAAAAGCTACAATATCCGCTGCTGCGGACACCGATGCAGTGAGCAGGTCCAGCCGTTCTTCCCGAGACCCTTCGAACAATGCCAACAACTGCCGCCGCGCACCTCTAAGTGTTGCCGCCGCGTCCGTCGCTGCAGGCACCCCGAGTCTCTGAAAAACGGCGAGGGCTGCGGCTGCTGACGCCGGGGACGTGCGCACGCTTTGCGTGTCTCCTGTTTACTGCGCCGCGCGGCTCCTCGGTCTCTTCCAGGGTTCCGCCTGCGCCGCCCGGGCTCCGCCGTGCCTGCCCTCGTCTCCCTGCTGCGCAGCCTCGCTCCCGCCCGCCCCGCCTCGGTGTGCGCTAGGAGCAAGGGGCGCGTGCTGCTTTTGTTCCCCCCTCTGTTGATTAATTCCCCTCGTCCTGCCCTCTCTCTTCCAAGTGATTTCAATACCGGCTCAGTCAGAGGCATCCACCTCCAGCCCTGCTGCTGGTGATGCTGCTGCTGAGAAGCAAATGGCTGGGGACCGGGGCCGGCTACCTCCCCACCCCTCACTTAGAGCATCAGTTTTTAGTCATCCTCCCCTTTTGCGGTTCTTAGAGAGAGACAGTCATCTTGATCTTTTAACCCCCACCTCAACCCCCCCAACATGCCCTTGAATAACAGCTTTACATTTTGAAGAAGGTGTCAGGCTTTTCACCTACCAATAATAAGTCTCATTAGCTCAATGAAGTCAAACCAATACTTTAGTCCCTGTAATCCAATAGACTGCCACACTTAAGCCCAGGACTGGAGGCTGTGTCCATGATGACATGGAGTGTTATGCTCATCCGAACCTTGTATCTTGTCAACCCTCCCCCCCCCCCTTTCTGCTTCCCCATCTTTCTCAAGCACAGGCCCTGGCACTGTGAAAACAAAGGACTCTGCGCAATTAACCGTACATTACATTAAAAGCAGACTATCTAAAACCCTCTTCTTGCGCTTTCATCGCACCACCACATTGTTGACCGACGTTGTGGACCGAGGGGAGGATTCACTATTGTGTAACTGTGTTATTAGTCTACTCCCAGTGTGCAGATATCTCAAGTTGCTACATCACGTGTGAACAGTTTTCCAAATAGGTCTTCTTCCTTCTCATACAGGTACTTATGTTTTTTTCCCCAATATGAAGACAGCATTCCAACTATCAAGCCTATCATTTCCATTTTCTCCACTACTTATATACCAAATCATTGGTACCAACAGTTTTGCATTTTCTATTACAAACATGCAGAGCACTTGAGTTTCCTAGGTCCATTCATGAGTAACTCACAAACTACATATTTATTCTTTGCATTCTGGGCCTTATGGCCCTTCTTTTACAAAAAATTAGGCAGGATCACAAATCCAAGAATGCAGAGAAAAAACTCGTCTTAATGAGCTACTCCTGCATGCATCTTGGAACCTGAGACCTTTAAATTGGGTGACCAATTCCTTGGAGGTAATTATAACTGCTGTCCTGGACTTTCTTGTGATTACCTAATGCATTCTGGGTGCTGTAGTCTTGTTTTGTCTCATTGATTTAGTTAGACTAACACACCTGAAATCAGACGTCTGTAGGTGAAACGTTCAGGACTGGAGACAGTGTCCGTAATGACATGGAGTGAGGTGGTCATCCTAGAATCAAAATCACCTCTAGTGGTGCTCCTAGTTTTGCCTGAAACTAATAGTTTTAATTTTCCCTTTGTAAATAAAGTAGTACAATGGTTCTTGCTTGTAGATTTCATTTTCATATTATACAGTAGTGAAATTATTGGGATGCAGAGGTATAACTAGGTGAGCTGCTGATGAGACGGGGACAAACTGATATTTCTACGTACATTGATCTTCTTTATTACATCACATTGGTTTACATTCTGAATGGAGTCCTGCGTTTATAGTGTGCCAAGTAAAAATACAAGTACCAGAGTTCACAGAAAGAAACAAGACTCATAGATGCACTTATATCTGTAATGGGACAGCTGAAGATCTCTTACAAGAGAAAAGTAGTTGACTACTATTGGATCATTTATGTGATCCCACAATTGTTAGGTTTTACAAATCCATCCATGATTAGCTTCTTCAGTACAGTTTTTAGGTCGATGCTTACCAGACAGCGCATCTCTGGGTGCAAAGACATATTAGAGACATGCTGAAAGCTTCCGTAAGAGTGCATTCTGCCTATTGCTTACCATTGGCTTTGTTGTTTTGTAACCCACACTCACATTTGCTTGTTCTCTATTATGCTAGCTTTATTTGCTTTAGCCTGTGCAGCACGTCCTTGTCCTTCCTGTGGAGAATAACCTATTTACAACCTCGCTAACTGGCTCATTGAACTGTTCCACGAGTGGGTGTTTGGACATAATATCGTTTCCAAAATATCATAAGTACAAAACATGGCGTCAGGAATATCGAGGACTAAAATATTGTGAGGTAAGTTTCAATGCATAAGCAAAGTTTTAATATACCTAACTACTCCACACATATTACATATATGTATCTTGGTGATATACTCCCTATATATGTACCCTGGCAGCATATATATATATATATATATATATATATATATATATATACATATATATATATATATATATATTTATTTATTTAAAAGGTATGTGGATGGGCTGTTAAGAATAGTATATCTATATTTACATATTTGCACTTATCTTCCTATATTTTGGTGCTCGATATTTTTGACACATTATTCTGTCGACACAATATTTGTAGCATTGACAAACTGTCCACACAATATTTGTAACATTGACAAACACACGGGTGCTCACTTTTCTGGAACTCTTTTTTTTCATGAGGCACTCCATGGGAGCAAGTGTTTTCAGTTTAAATCCCTTGAATGCTAGTTCACAGCAGTAAACATGATGTATTTATTGGAAAAGGTTTCCTGCCTCCTATCCTTCTGCTTGACTGATTCTACTTACAGGGCTGTAGTCAGCAGCAATAGCTTTGGGGGGCATGACCCACAGTGATGACAAGAAGAGGGAAGATTCAGGCTGCAAGGGTGAACATTTTTGGGGTTCTATGGACTTACAGTTTGAAAATGGTGTTATTCTTTCTTGAGGAATATTGGGTAATGTGTGTGTGACAAATAATGTTTTTAATCATGTTACCTAAAAACTGAATAGAATTTGAAGGCATTTTTATTGGGTAAATGAGGGTGTTTTCAAAAGAATTGTTGGGGATATCAGTGTGAATGTAAACATTTTGATCCATCTAAAGAAGAGTGAGGAGAAAAGAAGATATTGTCATTAGGCTGGGGTGAAATTTTAATTACACCAGATTAAACAGAGATAGCTAGCTATTTTCTTATTACTCTTGAGATGCAGAGTTGCTGAAAAATATCCTTACACTTGTTCACGTTGTTTAGAGCAATTTGGGGCAAAAATACCCACTGCAAGAACACAGGAATAGAGCAAGAGTGCCTGCTTGCTGCTATTTGTGTCCTGTTGCATTTAGCTTTATTTTCTGAGTGCACAGCTGTATTTTCCTAGTGCAAAATGCATAATTCAGTTCCATTCTTCACTAAGGAAGCAGAGCTAAATGCAGGGTTACGCTCCTTGCGTAAAAATAATGTATGCTGAGGCCGGTAGGCACAATATAATATATTATGTCTTGCTTACCGGTCTCAGCATATATCATTTTTTGTCTCCAACTTCTTAGTCTATTGGCACTGAAGGAGAGGTCTTGGATACGTGTTAACTTGAGGAATTACGTTACCCTGTTTCCACTGTGACAGCTACACTGCGATGGCGTCAGATTCTGCACGTCAGTATGTGGCATATGACTTGCAACTCACTGGAAACTCCAGTATGCCAACCACATAAAATGCCCAGTCCATCTGACCCTCAGGTACCACTACGGTGGACAGCAGGCAAGTGTCAGGGACAAAAAGACTGGCATAACCTCTTAATGAAGTAAGTGGTCTGAATGTTGTTTGAGTATGTGTGTTACGAATACCGCAGCAGCCTGGTTACTATGACTGTAATTGAGATGGGTAATTGAGATTGTATGTGAGAAGTTCCAAACCACAAAACAAAGCATTGTATTACTTTCTACAGGCTAATTAAATGACACAAGGAATCAAAGTTGTTGTTTGCAATTACTACAATTCTGATGGAGTCTATGAATAATGATAATGACCTTGTTACCACAGATGATGGATGAAGCTAAGTATGTGGTAGTAACCATGAGTAGAGGGAGTATGCTTATCATGTTACTTACCCATACAATTGTGTGACTACAGAGGGTGTCTCCCCTGTTACAACAATGAGGACATGAAAATCCTTAGTTTAGGGTAAATTGTATGATAGAGAGTGCATGTATTCACCTTTCACCACGTGTGCCTTGTTGATATGCAGAGTCTGCACTTTTTATCACTTTGAAAATACCACAAAAATTGTGTTTTTGTGCACCAAGTTGTGTACATATACCCTATAGGTTTTTATTTCACTATCTTTATATACCTCTTTAGGTTGCATCTTATGCGGTCTTACGACCAAGTAAAGAATAATAAAAAAAAAAGATTTCTCTAATCGGGCCCAGTGTGTAGAAGTACATGTAGAAGTTAAGAAGGGATCTAAGTTAGCTCTGATGGAGGCCTCTGATCCCTATGGGTAGTCCTACAGGCTGAAACATGCAAGTCACAGTACTCATTAGACATTGCTCTTTTTTTCTTCATTTTACCTGAGGTACACACTCTAATTAAGGAAACATCTTTGGGTTTATCCTGAGGCAATTTTCTTTGGATCCATCTTCTTTCCAGTACTAATTTATTAACAACTCCATGAATGCGGAGGTTGAGTACGTCCTAGCTGTACTATCTATTCAAGGTGGGGTAAAGTTAACCTAAACTGAAGCATGCAATAATCAAGATGGTAAAGTTTCTTATCCAGAAAGATCTGGTTCCATATATGCCTAGGCTAAATTTCTATCATGCTAGTGTAAAGTATGCCACATCATGTAATTATGCACCATTCTTAGTTAAAATTGGCACAGTTCGAAGTAAAACAGTACATTGCCCTGGAAAAATAGAACACAAGCAACTGTTGTTCATGGTGCTGTTTAAATGCATCCTTGTGTTGAAAATTGATGTTTGGGCATATTTCATTCTAATATATAGAACTAAATGAAAGATTTGCATTTCATGTAAATACGCATACCTTTGCCATACATTTGCATAATTATGTGAAAGGAAACTACATGAGTTTCGCACACCTCTAGTTCCACTGGGACTCCAGGAGACCGTTGCTGATATAGGTTGTCTCACTTGGCAGAGTTTCGGCCCAAACGGGCCTGTTCACAGTTGTGAGGAGCCCATACTTCGAGATTTTCAGCTTTTTCTTTAGGAGGAGTACACTCTGATGCCAGAGAAGGATCCAGGACCTGGGTAGGCACATCTTGGGTTTCAATAATGTGCTCCAGCAGAACCCAGAAGGGCTCAGGCAGGTCCAATTGCAGTCCCAGGCAGGTCTAGTTGCAGCAGGTCAGCTGGGCAGTCACAGGGAAGACTCTGAACATTGTTGTGTCCATGTAGCTCACATAGGAGGTCAGCCAACAGACCCTTGGAGTCACTCTGGTTAGCCTGGGATGAAGGCAAGCAAGTCCAGTCTTTTTTTCGGACAGCAAGGCAGTCCTTCTAGCAGCAGGCCTATCCTCTGTTAGCAGGACAGTTCTTCTTCTGTAACTTCCACAGGTCCAGAAGTGTTATGATGGCTGGATCTGAAGATCCTATATTTATATTTGGTGTCAGCCTTTGTGTGTAGGGACTCCCTGTCTTACCCCCACATCTTGTTCTGGGAAGTTCCACTCTGTCCCCTGTCAAGGCTCCAAACTGTTTGGGGGTGACAAAAGCCAGGACAGGTCTGGTGTCAGGTTCCTTTGTGTGCTCAACACCCTTTGAAGTGTAGGTGGGGCTGGGTACAGCCCCTTTCCAGACATCATGCCAGGATGGTCCATCTTGTCCACATCTAAGCCCCCTTTGTATAACTGTCTGGAAGCATTACACAAATTCCATATCCTGTGTCATTGACAGTCAGATGACCAAGTTGTTTTAAAACACACAAGGGACAACCCAGAGGTACTAAGGGACCAGGGGCAAGTATTTTATAAAGGAACAAGGGTCCCTTAGATAAAAAAGATTATAGATTTAAATACCACATAGAATCACAATGAAGTCTATGGAAAACATGCAATAAACCAGTATATTTATTACAAACGAAAGAAAGAAAACAGTGTAGTGGGAAAACAAAAATGTGTTGGAAACCATTAATTATAATTGCTCAGGCATAATCCATGTGACAGTAAGCACAGTTAAAGTCACAATTTTGCAGTACTCTTGCTCATGTCAAAACATATATTATTGTACATAGTCCAAGTACTAAATGTCAACAAAGTTTAAATCCCTTATTTGATTGCTGGGATCATCATCAGGACATAAAATTGTGCCTGAGATGCACATAAGTAGTCAATTACTATATAACCAAGACCTGTTAAAAGCAAGGGAAGAAAAAAAGGAGAAAGAAAATTAAGAAAGAAAAAAGGAATAGCTTAGATACTGCTATATGTCTAAAATACAATATAAATGTGCTGCCACACCATGCATCACATGCAGGAAAGATTTGCCATGCAGGGTCTCATGCTGTACAAACACTCGGATCAGGATGATAATTGAAGCTAGTAAACCACTGAATGTGTCCTAGAACAGTAAGGAATCGGGACCAAGGTATATAGTCACTGGTGTCACAAAAATTGTGAGCCCCATCAATGCTGACACAAGCCAATCACTTTTTGTGCCGTGGGTACACCAATGCAAGGTTATGTGCCATGAAGCTGTGAAGTGATTCCATGCTTAAGCAAACTAATCAGTCAGTCAGTAGTGCAGCAGAAGGGTTCTAATGGTACAACCCACCAGAAAAAACCTTTTTAGGGACATATTGGGACAGGAAAGTGCCAACTTTGTAAAAGCGTCATTTTCTGAATAGTGGCTTAAAATCCGACTTAATCATTAAAGTGGAATTAAAATAACAATTCATTTGAGTGTAAACAGCATATGTCTTTGTGCTCCCAATTCAGAGTTAGCACGTATCAAGTGTAACAGGTAATCCAGTGTTAGTTAATGGGAGAGAAAAGCCTTACAACAATGAAAAACAACTTAAGGAGTTTTTCACTGCCCGGGCATGTAAAGCTTAAATACATATGTCTTGCTTTTTAAACACCAAAATGCCATGCACCCTGACCTATGAGCCCGTCTGGCCTACCTTAGGGGTGATGTATAAATATTAGGAATGAAGGTTTAGTTCTGGCATACGGTACTACAGGCTACAGTGGCAGGTCTGAGACATGTTTAAAAGGCCACTTTAGTGGGTGACACAAAAAACGCAGTAAGCCCACTGGTAGCACTTTATTTACAGGCCCTGGGAACAGGTAGTAGCATTCATCAGTGGATAACAAGTAAAATAAATATGCCAATTAGGTGTAGTTCAATTTTACCATCTTTGAAAGCGAGAGCACAAGCACTCTAGCACTGGGGCAGCGGTAAAGAGCACAGAGTCCTAAAGCTAACAAAAAAGAATTAAACAAAACAGGAGGAGTGAAGACAACATTACTGGGGGGACACCACACTTGTCAGGTCTAACAGTAACACACATATTTTATATCAGCCATAGTAAAACATATGATATAATAAGAATATTTACACAACCTTGATGTCTTATGCTTGAAAAGTCAACCTAGTGTGGTTGTATAATTAGAGCCTTTTATGTGTATATTTACTCACATGCATAAATACTACTAAACCTAGGTTTAAGTCTACACCTTTTTATTAGTCACCATTCCTGAATATAGATCTACCCCTAGGTGGAGCTCTACAAGTCTCCACACCCTTGAAACAAGAGGTGGAGTCTTATACAAAAGAACTTGTGAGAGTAAAGTTACTTCTAATAATTTTGCACCTGTAAGTGAAAATCACTGCCACCGAAGCAGAGATGTCCCTATGGGAAAGGATAGCATAAATTATTATATTTTATCATCTTTTAGAAATGATTACAAAACAATAGAATTTATAAAGAAATGTAAATTGAATGACAGTATTTATTATTAGCATAGAACTAATAACTATTTGCTACTCGTGCTATTTCGAAGTGCTGTAAATAACAGATGTTACTTCTATCTAATTGAAAAGTACACACTTTATCAACCTTGGAAGGTTGAAAATCTGAGTCTGCCTTGCTGTCTTTCTAATTTGTAATATTCAGGTAATTGTGGAGGTAAGCATTAACTTTTTAAGCATTCTTGCTGACATCATGCCCATTATCACTCTAAAAAAGCCCTAACGTTTCCTATTTTAATTATTAGGGCAGTAGCCAGAAAAATAATACACGCCCCCCTGTTTGAAACATACCATAAATGGCACTAAGTGGGAAAGTGAGATGAGAAAGCCCAACAATTGCTTCTTCTGGGGGAATTACTAATTTTCCTTCCTTTCCTATATTATTCCTAGAGTTTTTCCGTTGTTCCTTTGTTACTTCTGTCACATTTCCCTCCCATTCTTAAAGCTATCCATCATTTTTCTCACAACCTTTATTTTAATTTCTTCTTTTCTTCATCTATTCATAAACACACTTCTGTCATTCCTCTTCATGTATCCAAACATCCCTTTATCCTCCTTTCCTTTTTTGTTTACACACCTATCATTTTACTCACCCTATTTGTCCATCTTCGTCTGCATCCATCCACTCTTCCCCATTCATTCTCTCCCACCATCATCCATCCATCTCTCCATTGATTTATCCATCTCTCAATCCATCCATTCATCTATCTTTCTGTCATTCCTACATACCTTCCTACTCTGTATGCTCTCTTGTTTCATCTGTTCCTCCATCCTACAGCTCTAGCATACTATCCACTCACAATTGTAGGTATGAGCTTCTGGTTGGAGACCAACACTCTCCCAGGAAAGGGAAAGGAGCCGTAAACAAAAAGTTACATTTTTTATGATAGTGAGAACTGCCCCGTGAGACTGACGCCCGCTCAAGCTGCTGAAGTGAGATGGGGGGTGGTCTTGACACCCCAGCACACAATAGTGCTGATGTTAACCCACAATTGCTTCACAGGTACAACAATAGGTTCAGTGACAACACATACTGTAATTTCCTCAGTCCATAAGCACTCATGACACAAACTCCAGATACATCAACATACGACTTCCTGCTTGCTCCTCTATAGACAGTCTACCCTTCTTCCACACATACACTGATAGGGAGATGAGGAGTTGGTGCTGAAGCTGGCTCTTGCTCTGCTGGCTCTGGGGCTGGAAATGTACCTCGTGCAGCGATTGGAATTGGGGCATAGCTACCATTTGTGCAGCAAGTGTAGTGGCACTGGGGCCCAGAGCACTGAAGTGCCCATTGAACTTTAATAATGTTGTAATATTACCACTGGAACAGAAGCAAAAGGGGTTGGTCATTTTCATTAGTTGCTCCAAGACCATGGCATCCAAGCTGTGTTACTGGATGGGAACAACGTAAGTTGAAAGCAGCAAGGCTGAAAGGGCCCGCTGGAGGAGAGCATAGGTCAGGGGCTTAGGTGAGGCGCACCATGATGTCAGTTCTCCGTCACAGGGGCTGACCACACGTTCTTGATTGGAGCTCAACAGAAAGGGTAGAAACAGGGCCATGCTCTGTTCTCTACAATTTTAGCCTTCCATTTAGCGTCTCTTTATGTGGCTAAAAGGACTGAATGAGCATCTCACACGTAGCACAGAAAAAGGTGAGGTCTTGATATCTGGTATATTTATATTTTGTAAGACACACTGGGATATGCATTTTCTTTAAACGAGGTCTGACAATCTCACATCGAGTCTGACAGCCTCAGTGAAGAAGAAAAGGTCAGACTGACATGGGACAGCTGCAAAGATAACAATTACAGTCGCCCATCTTCCCCATGCCATGTGAATAGATAATTTATTCATGTTTGTATTGCATTCTGGTACTTGTAGTTTTGGAGCTCCTGTCTTTGCAGCAGTTTTCAGTTTCTGACAGAAGCAACTGAATGTCTTGCATTAGACATACGAACATCATCCACAATTGTAATGCTAAAATTGAAATGCCACAAAGACAGAAACTCTGGTAGATAAAGATACACGTGGCTAAACTCACCTGCAATGCTCCACCTGGCCATGACACACTCGATGTACTAGCGCTGAGCCATGCCATGCACACGAGCCACAGCCTCTGCTCTGTGGTTGCCAAACAGCTGTGGCCTCAATGAGTGATTACTTTCCTGTCACCACGGAGTAAGCAGTGACGTCTGCGACGCCTCCCATAGCCCTGGCCCATACCTTCATCTTCCACTGCCTCTCTCACTTCATTTCGCACACCACCAGGAAAGAGGGTTTGGTGCCTTCCCCACTCCCCCAGGGGTCCTGACCGACCAATGACCCTCACCTTGAAAACGACCTATCCTCAAACAGGGGCCTGCAACTGCAAGGCAGACTAAGGCCTTGTGTTACAATATGATGCAGGTAAAAGCAAAATATTGACAAACTTGAGCCCATTGCTTTGTAGGCAGACAAAAATATGGGCTGACTTGGCTGCACTCAGTCCCACGTAGCTACGGCCTTGTCTACTTTCCATTGCCACTACTAGTTCATCAATCTTGAATGCTTGTAAGGAACAATATTTTGTCTACGAGCTTTCTTATTTTGGTCATTGCTCTGTACTAATACTTAACTATATAAACAACATAGCTTATACCATCCTATTCCTCAATTTTACGGCCATGCCATAGGCACTGGAAGGTGCAGGGGTGCTGAAGCACCAAAATAACCATGCTATAGTCCAGAAGTGAATTAACAATAAACAGGTCTTTAAATGTATTTTTTTTGTTTTTATCTCGTCACATTTGCCCTGTATTCAAAGACAGAGGTCAAATGTCAGGCTCTGTCTTCTGAGGTAGATTGGCATTTACCTATCTATCTCTATGACTTGACGGTTCTGACTATCTTGTCCGCCCTGACTTTTTGCTTTTGGATCTCCTGGTTTTTGACCTCTTACTGTGAGGGAGTCTCATAGTTTGGGACTCACCCACAGTAAACTAATGGTAAAATGGACTGCTTGTTTTTACCACAGGTGCTGCCTTGCTAAGCAAAGGCTGCCGGTGTGACGCGGAAAGGATAGGAGGCCCAGGGCTGCTTACCCGTGTGAGGGCTGCACAGGGAGAATTCCTGGCATGTGCAGCCCAAGAACTGCGCTTAGGTAGCCTAGCGCAGAAGGGACCATGCAGAGTGGGTGTTGAACTGATGTAGGCCTTATGAGAAGGGTGTACACATGTGAGGGATAGTTAGTGTGCTTACTTTCTTGATTGTATTGACACTCTATTATATGTCATTGGGAAAGGCTGGCCTAGGCGCAACTCCAATTCCCTAGGGTCCGCAGACTCTAGAGTCGCACCAATGTACACTGTAACCTGTATTAAAAGAATGATGCAGTAGGTTACAAAATCACATCTGTACAGCTTATGGGTCGTCCAGGTATGTCATCTTTCTCTGACTCAGCTCAGGATTGAGGCCAATTACTGTTATGTCCAGGTGCAGGGCCTTGCATCAATCAGCCAGCTGTCATTCCATGCCAGGATCCGGGCCTGGCCCAGGCCCTTAAGCAAGGAGGGGCTCCTTGGAGGAATTCCTGGGAGAGACCCTGGCAGGCATGTCAAGGAAGAGGAGCTTAGTTTCTCAGAGCACATCTGGCAACTGACTCCTGGAGGATGCCATTTTGAGCTATCCCAGAATACTGTGAAGGAAGGTTGGGACAGGGGCGAAAAAGTAGTGTTGTACAGCAGGACAGGCCAGAGGCACAGCCCTGCTGGACACTTCTGCCCCCACTTATAAGGTCTTGCACAAGGGACGGCTTTCTCTCTTGGCTGTGCTTTTCTGCAGAATACTAGGACTGAAGACAGGCGTCATGGACAACTGGAAAGAAGAACCCCCTGACTGCCCACTTGGGTAAGGACTGTGCCCCTGAATGACCCCTAGACCAATTGGGGCACACCCCAGGACCAGGTAAGCTGGTCCCCTTATGCCCCCTGAAGACCAGTTGGAGAAAAAGGCAGTGCCCTGGCGCAAGGAGGGCATGATGCCCAGATACCAGAAGGAACCCAGATGAAAGGGTGGCACAGTGTCAGAGGAACTGGCTCCCTACCAATGTGGGAACATTCAAGGCCAGGAGGCCTAAAGAGAGTGCTCCAGGTGGCAAGGGCTCACCACCAGGAGCAAAATGAGCCAAAGATCGTCAACAACAGCCCAGCGGGGCCTGAGACATCACGCTGTGATGTCTGGCGACCTTTTGCCAGCTGACGACGAGGCCCATGGGGCTCTGCTGCCGACCGTGAATGTGCCTCCGGGCTGCCCCCATGATGAATGGAGCTGGGGAGCGCCATTGTGTGTCCCCGGTGAAGAGACTGTGTGGAGGCAGCGCCATCGTGCTCTCTGAAGGGTGATGGGGTGGGGCTCCGGAACCCATCCTGGAACCCCACAAAGAAGTAAAGACGGGATACCATTGTGCCCCGCGAAGATGGTGGTGAGGGCCCTGGTTCCCATCCAAGGGCCCTGCAAGTAAGTCAAGATGGGGGAAGTTGTTGGGCCCCCACTGTAAAAATGGAGGTGCCCTGGTCCCCATCCTGGGGCCCTGCAAAGAAGCAAAGGTGGGGAGTGCCGGCTGATGGCAGGGCTGGGGGCCGAAGCAAAAGTTGGGGAGTGCCGTCGTGCTCCCCGTGAAGGTGGAGGAGGGAGCCCAGGACACAATCCTTGGGCCCGATGGTGCCGAGGAGGCAGGGGGAGTGTCCCATGCAGCTGCAGCACTCAACGCTGGAGTAGGCAGTCTCGCAATGATGAGCCGGCTCCCGCGGCAGCACGAGAAGGTGTTGGTCATGCGAGGAGCCAGTGGGAGCAGTCAGGGGTGGGCTCCCTGCGCCTCTTCCCAGCCAAGCACTCACCTGGTGGGACCAGACACCCCTCAGGTGCTGAACCTATTTAGCAGCAACGCGGCTCTCCCCAGAACAATGGTAGAGCCGCTAATGAAATATGCGCACTCCACAAGGAGCGCCCCTTAATGCCTTGCGAGGCACAATGTTTTTGGCCCCAAAAAGTGTTTGTTTTCAAGTTGTGGTGGCCCCAGGAAGATGGGGTCACCACCAACGGAAAGCAAATGGATAGGGAAAGCTGCAGGAGCAGGGCTCCTGCCCCCAACAGGAAGTCTTGTGTCCCCACCCTAGGTTGGGTGGGACTAGGAAATGATAACCCCTTCAGGGTTCCAATGTGCTCCTGAGCAAATCCCAGCTGGAACTTTTGTTTCAGGGCGATGGAACTGCACCCTTAAGGGGTGTAGATTATGGCTGCTAATGGAGTCCATTAAGGACTATGGTTAAAATGGTAATATTTATGCTAAATTTGATTCAGAAAGTATAGCTCCAGCTTTGTGGCCAATGATATGATTTGTGTATGGTCATATGTGAAGACACGCTCTAGAGGTAAAAAAGGTATTACACAATTTTTAACAACCCAGGGACTTTCTTTAGGGACTTTGTCAATTGTGCAAATTGGAATATGGAGTGTTCATGGTGGCATATGATGCACATTTGCCAACACCCTTTGGGGGTGTGGTTAGACTGCGTAGATCAACATCGCAAATCATTCCAACATGAGGGGTGTGACCAAGCGGCTGAAGATGGCGCACGCCTAACTCTGCTGCTCCGGAGGGGCCGGAACTCCGTCCTTTATCCTGCGCCGCCCCCGGGGCAAACTAAACCCGAAAAGAAGCGGAGACCCGCGTGGGTGAGCCGGGCGTCGGCGGGTCCCGGAGCGGGCCCTCCTGGGAGCATCGGCTGCGTGCGGCGGGTCCCTGGGCCTGAGGCCTGCCTCTGTGCTGTTGCTGGGAGCTGCGCAGAGGGGAGAGTCGGTGAGCGGCCAGCCCTGCGGCGCGTGTCTCTATGGAGGCCCTGCTTGAGCCGGAGCGGGAGTTTGAGACGCCCCCCCCCTCCCTCCCGGGACCCACTGGCAAGCGGAGGGGTTCACGGAGGGACCGCTGAAAAAAAGGTAGAGGAGGCGGGCTGAAGGCGAATGGCGCAGAGACCTGGTTACCCCGGGCCCGAGGCGAAGCTGAGGGCCAGTTCGAAATGGAGGCCTGACGGGGCGCCGGGGCTCCGGGACCCCAATTGCGGACACGCGCCTAGAGTGGCGGCCAGGGTGCCCCCCCCTAGCGGAGGAGAACATTGGGGGCCCTGACAACACGAGGCGAGTGGCGGACACAAGAAAACCCCTGGCGAACAACAAGGCCTGGGATGGCTCCCCGTGGGAGCGTTGAGGTTGCCCTGAAGCTGGGGTCCTGCCCGAGGAGCCCCGGGAGGAGAGACATCTGAGTTCGCCCGGCAATGTCTGAGGTGTGGAGAAACCTGAGGTGACCCCTACAGGAGCCGAATATCGACGGACAGTCACCGACCCAGAAGGAAAGTACAGTGGCACAGCGTTTCGCGGTGCCTCGTTGGAGGTGGATGGCATGTCTGGCGGGGCTCGCCCGCGGAGATAAGAGGGAGACGGCCCGTGCTCCCTTGCGCGAAAACCCCCAGAACAATGATCTGTAGCGAGCGCTTTGACTCTCTGGACCGGACCGAGCCCTGAGGCGGAGATTGCCACGGTCAGGTCGGTGATACTCCTACTTACTAAACGAAGCGCGCCCTGAGCCTCTTGTGAACCAGAGCGAGGGGGAGCTGCTCCCGGTGCCGCTGGGATCAGGCCTGGGAGCCTTATGGGCCTTGGATAGCACTGAGGACTGAGGCTCTGGGTGGAGGAACCCCTGAGCTAACACACTGGTCTCTGATTCACCCCCTGGGGGAGCGATCACCTGCACACCCAATGTCCCCTAAGAACCGCCACAAGGCTAGAGACATGGATGGCGCGGCGGCACCCGGGCACAGAGGGGGGGACGCGCAGGACCCACCGCAGATCAAAATGCAGGACACCCTGGACAAAATACTAGGCGCGATCGAAAACACTAAATTGACACTGCAACACAACATCAATCAGGTCGCGGTTGAGCTGGGCCTCCTGAGGGCTGACCACCACAAGTTATCAGACAGAGTCAAAGAAACAGAAACCACACTGGCTGACATTGCGCCAAAACAAAAAGACCTGCAGGCCGAAATGACGCACCTCAGAGACAGAGTGACACGCCTAGAGCAAAGACTAGAGGATGCGGAGGGGAGAAGCCGTCGGAATAACGTGCGGGTGGTGGGTCTCCTGGAGGGGACCGAGGGATCGAATATTGTGGAATTCCTTGAAAAATTGTTGTAGGAAGTTGGCTCTGTATGTACTATTTCAAAGTAAGAAATAGCATGCACAGAGTCCAAGGGTTCCCCTTAGAGGTAAGATAGTGTCAAAAAGAGATAATTCTAATGCTCTATTTTGTGGTAGCGTGGTCGAGCAGTAGGCTTTTCAGAGGGTAGTGTTAAGCATTTGTTGTACACACACAGGCAATAAATGAGGAACACACACTCAGAGACAATTCCAGGCCAATAGGTTTTTGTATAGAAAAATAACTTTTCTTAGTTTATTTTACGAACCACAGGTTCAAGATTTACAGACAATACTTTAAATGAAAGGTATTTCACTTAGGAACTTTAGGAACTTTGAATTAGCAAAATAGCATATACAGTTTTCACACAAATGGCAATAAGCTATTTTAAAACTAGACACAGTGCGATTTTCAACAGTTCCTGGGGGAGGTAAGTGTTTGTTAGTTTTGCAGGTAAGTAAACCACCTACAGGGTTCAAAGTTGGGTCCAAGGTAGCCCACCGTTGGGGGTTCAGAGCAACCCCAAAGTTACCACACCAGCAGCTCAGGGCCGGTCAGGTGCAGAGGTCAAAGTGGTGCCCAAAACGCATAGGCTTCAATGGAGAATGGGGTGCCCCGGTTCCAGTCTGCCAGCAGGTAAGTACCCGCGTTTTGTAGGGCACCGGGGGGGGACACAAGTCAGCACAAAAAGTACACCCTCAGCGGCACGGGGGCGGGCGGTGCAGTGTGCAAACAGGCATCGGGTTCGCAATAGGATTCAATGGGAGACCAAGGGGTCTCTTCAGCGATGCAGGCAGGCAAGGGGGGGCCTCCTCGGGGTAGCCACCACCTGGGCTAGGGAGAGGGCCACCTGGGGGTCGCTCCTGCACTGGAGGTCGGATCCTTCAGGTTCTGAGGGCTGTGGGTGCAGTGTCTTTACCAGGCGTCAGGTCTTTGAAGCAGGCAGTCGCGGTCAGGGGATCCTCGGGATTCCCTCTGCAGGCGTCGCTGTGGGGGCTCAGGGGGGTCAACTCTGGCTACTCACGGTCTCGTAGTCACAGGGGAGTCCTCCCTGTGGTGTTTGCACTCTGCACCCGACGCCCCCGGCTCGACTTGTGGAGAACAAAGTCTCACGCTTCCGGCGGGAAACTTGTGTTGTTTCAAAGTTGCTTCTTTGTTACAAAGTTGCAGTCTTTGTGGAGCAGAGCCGCTGTCCTCAGGAGTTCTTGGTCCTTCTAGATGCAGGGTAGTCCTCTGAGGCTTCAGCGGTCGCTGGACCCTGTGGAACGCGTCGCTGGAGCAGTGTCTTTAGAAGTGGGGAGACAGGCCGGTAGAGCTGGGGCCAAAGCAGTTGGTGTCTCCGTCTTCTCTGCAGGTTTTTCAGCTCAGCAGTCCTTCTTCGTCTTAGTTTGCAGGAATCTATCTTGCTGTGTTCTGGGAGCCCCTAAATACTCGATTTAGGGGTGTGTTTAGGTCTGGGGGGTTAAGCCAATGGCTACTAGCCCTGAGGGTGGCTACACCCTCTTTGTGCCTCCTCCCTGAGGGGAGGGAGGCACATCCCTAATCCTATTGGGGGAATCCTCCATCTGCAAGATGGAGGATTTCTAAAAGTCAGAGTCACCTCAGCTCAGGACACCTTAGGGGCTGTCCTGACTGGCCAGTGACTCCTAATTGTTTTTCTCATTATCTCCTCTGACCTTGCCGCCAAAAGTGGGGCCGTGGCCGGAGGTGGGCGGGCAGCTCCACTAGCTGGAGTGCCCTGGGGTGCTGTAACAAAGGGGGTGAGCCTTTGAGGCTCACCGCCAGGTGTTACAGTTCCTGCAGGGGAGGTGAGAGGCACCTTCACTCAGTACAGGCTTTCCTACTAGCCACAGAGTGACAAAGGCACTCTCCCCATGTGGCCAGCAACATGTCTGGTGCGTGGCAGGCTGCTAAAACTAGTCAGCCCACACTGGTAGTCGGATATGGTTTCAGAGGGCATCTCTAAGATGCCCTCTGGGGTGTATTTCACAATAAAATGTACACTGGCATCAGTGTGCAATTATTGTGCTGAGAAGTTTGATACCAAACTTCACAGTTTTCAGTGTAGCCATTATGGTGCTGTGGAGTTCGCGCATGACAGACTCCCAGACCATATACTCTTATGGCTACCCTGCACTTACAATGTCTAAGGTTTTGCACCTATGGTATAGTGCACCCTGCCTTAGGGCTGTAAGGCCTGCTAGAGGGGTGACGTATCTATACCTATAGGCAGTGTGAGGTTGGCATGGCACCCTGAGGGGACTGCCATGTCGACTTAGTCGTTTTATCCCCACTAGCACACACAAGCTGGCAAGCAATGTGTCTGTGCTGAGTGAGGGGTCCCCCGGGTGGCATAAGACATGCTGCAGCCCTTAGAAACCTTCCCTGGCATCAGGGCCCATGGTACCAGAGGTACCAGTTACAAGGGCCTTACCTGGATGCCAGGGTGTGCCATTTGTGGAAACAAAGGTACAGGTTAGGGAAAGAACACTGGTGCTGGGGCCTGGTTAGCAGACCTCAGCACACTTTCAAATCATAACTTAGCATCAGCAAAGGCAAAAAGTCAGGGGGGTAACCATGCCAAGGAGGCATTTCCTTACAATGGTTGAGCACAGTAGTGGCGCCGGGTCGGCTGACCCCCTTCTACACCCTGGAAAGGGCACATCAGGTGCCCTCGAGACCCCTGGCGCCGGGCAGGTCCCCTCGGGTGGTGATCGCAAGATTACTACACTACATAGACCGGGACATCTTACTGCAAAGGGCACGAGAAGAGGGCCCATTTAAGGTAGCGAATGGCGAAGTCACACTCTTTCCAGACTTCACAGTAGAGGTACAAAACAAGCGTGCCTCATACATCGCAGTCAAAAGGGCCCTAAGGAATGAAGGCATTCAATATTCACTGCTATACCCGGCTAGACTGAAAGTAATGCTAGACGGTAAAACATAATTTCCTTAATCCCCTGAGGAGGCATGTGAGTTGCTGGAAGCCCGTGGAGTGCAAACAGAGCGGCTTGGGGGGGGGGTCCGGTTGGAGGCGGACTGCGCCGACCCCCCAGAGGGCGACGTGCCCGAAGCTGTCCCCGTATGGCACCATCCCGGAACCAAAAAGAGAGTGGCAGAAGAGCGGCACTGGAGGCAGCAGCCCGTATGAGTGGAGAGGGGTCCCCCTTGGAGTGGTCCGGAGGAGAATCGGACGAAACCATGATGTCGTCGACGGGGGGCTCTGGCAGCTCCGTACAGGCCCCAATAGTAACCCCACAGACTGCAGACAAACTTTGACGCCCAAAGACTTCTTGGACAACCTCAGGGCGGCTGAAACTGATGTACTAAAGGCCTCTCCGTGCAGGGCCACCCCTACTAGAATCTCGCCCGTACAGGAAGACTGGCGAGAACAGCAACTAAAAGTTGACACAAGTTGCACTGTTGCACAGGTTTTCTTTTTTTGGGCAGCCTACTGTTTGAGAGGTGCCCTGGGGAGGGGGAGTTGGGATAGGCAGTTACAAGTTAGGATGGCAAGGGGTGGAGAATGGTCGGAAAACAGCAGTATCCCATTAATGAGCAGGGGGGAGCCGAAAGTGAAGGTGGTAAAGTGCAGCCGATATAAATCTGTAAAACATCAACATGACAGAATACAACTTCTTAACGTGGAACGTTAGGGGGATGGGGTCACCGAACAAACGACACAAAATACTGGCCTACTTTAAAAGGAGGAATATACAGGTGGCAATGTTGCAGGAGACCCACCTGGCGACTGGTGAACCTGAGAGGCTGAGACGCAGATGGAGGGGGCGGGTGTACGCAATAGAATACTCAGCATTCGCGAGGGGAGTAATGATCTGGGTCCGAGTGGGGACCCCCTAGAGATAGAGGCCTCCAACATAGACCGGGATGGGAGGTTTGTGATTCTGGAGGGAAGGTTTCATGGTATACCGATAGTCCTATGTTGCATGTATGCCCCTAACCAGGACCAGATCCCCTTCTTGAGGAGATTATCGAGCCACCTCACCCGCCAGAGGAGAGGGGAGCTCCTGGTCAGAGGGGACTTCAATAGTATATTAGATGTAGACTTGGATAGGTCAATTCCTCCGCTACAGGGTGCAATGACAAGTAAGATAGCCGGGAAGCTTAGTGAATAGTTGAACTCATGTGGGCTAAGGGATACCTGGCGGGAACACCACTTGCACGACAGGGACTACTCATTCTATTCGGGCCTTCACCGGCTCCATACCAGAATTGACAGGGTGGTGTGCACAGCAGACTTTACACAGGGGGTGGTTCACTCAGAATATCTGGGCCGTACATTATCCGACCACAATCCCCTACTGGTAACATGGAGGGCGACAGAGGTTAGGCCCCCCATACCGGCCTGGAGATTAGCCCCTGCAGCACTTGAGGATCCAGCATAAAGAGACACCCTGAGACAGCAGCTGACTGATCACATTCAAACTAACAGCGGGTCCACCACCACTAGATCAATGGAATGGGAAGCCCTTAAGGTGGTGACAAGGGGGTTTTGTCTGGGACAATCAGCCGGAGTTCGTCGCACACTTGAAAGAGAACTGACCAGACTAGAGAAGATAGTACATGAGATGGAACTGGGACAGGGGGCGGACACAGCAGGAAACGAGGAATACAATCAGGCAAGAAGGGACCACTCAGAGGTCAAAGAGCAACTCAGATGCCACAATACCCAAAAATATTTTGCCTCCTTACAGTCTGAAGAGGGTAGGTCCGGGAAAATGCTAGCATGGTTGGTAAGACCGGGTGGGGCGGCCGAGCCCATAACAAATGTGCTGGATAAGGAAGGGATATGCAGAAGTGGACCATGTACTGTAAATAACACCTTCAAAGAATATTATACCTATCTATATGGGAAGCCAGTTGAAATCAGCACGGAAGTCTTTGATAATTATTTACAACAGATACCCACACCGAGCTTGACGGCTGAAGATAGGGATAGCTTGGACGGGCCCAGTAACGTCGGCAGAGGTCAGTGAAGCTATAACACAACTAGCCCCTGGGAAGACCCCCGGGACGGACGTCCTCCTAATGGACTTCTACAAAAAATTTGAGAAACAGCTGGCTCCCCAGTTGGTAGAGATGTATTCAGAAGCGCTACGAATTGGGATAATGCCGGGCACCATGAGAGAGGCACTGGTGATCCCGCTCCCTAAGACCAAAACAAAGCAGCAGTCAGTGAACGACTTCCGCCCCTTGTCAATGCTAAATAGTGATTTCAAAATACTAAGCAAGATCATGGCTAACCGACTGCTTAACCATGTACCAATTCTTGCACATGAAGATCAGAATGGTTTCGGCCCGAACCGCAGCACCTCCTTGAACCTGAGGCGTCTCTTTGCGGTCTTGAACATGCCTAGTGGCGCGAGACCCGCAGCGGGGGTATTACTAGCGGTGGACTTTGAGAAGGCATTCGACTCGATTAGGTGGGACTACTTAAGAGCAGTGATGCTCCGTATGGGAATGGGTGAAGGTTGGGTCAGATGGGTGGACCTACTATATACGTCACCGCTGGCAAGAGTGAGGACAGGCAAGACGGTATCCGACACCTATCCAATTTACAGAGGAACCAGACAGGGCTGCCCATTATCCCCACTGTTGTTTGCCCTGGCCATCGGACCGCTGGCGTCCCAGATGCGACAAGACGGCGCAGGCAGAGGAGTGAAGTGGGGACACCAAGAACATATCATCTCGCTATATGCAGACGATATACTTGTCTATCTTAAGGATGGAGAGGGGGACCTCCCATGGGCGTTGGGAGTGTTGGAAAATTACGGGAATATCTCTGGACTACGCCTTAACCGTAGCAAAACATGCGTGTTCCCCCTGTCATCGTGTGGTGAACGCCCGACAACATGCCCTGGGGATATTATCTGGGTCCCACGAACCTTCAAGTACTTGGGTATACAGGTATTTCATGACAGGACAGATCTGCGCGAGGGTAACCTGGGTAGAGCGCTGCGATCCCTGAAGTCCTCGGTTGGGTTCCGGCGGTCGCTAAAATTAACGATAATGGCCAGAATAGCATTATCTAAAATGGTCATGCTACCTCGTCTCCTATATTACTTCGCTAATTTACCCCTTCTGATTCCGGCAGCATGGTTCCGGGAACTTAATACCCTACTCAGGGAGCTTATATGGGATGATGGCCGGAGACGCACCTCGCTTTCGATACTATGCAGACCAGCTTGCCAAGGGGGTTTAGGAGCCCCAGATTTTGAAGCCTACTACTTGGCATCCCAGCTGCAGTGGGTAGCCAGATGGCTTACAGGTAAAGGCCAGCTGGAGAGATTCACCGATCCAGCGGCTGAGGATATTAACCGGTTCATTGCGCGATTGACGTATAGGAATCTCCCCCCCCCACACGCACAGCCTGAGGACAAGAGTGGCACTGGCGTGTTGGAAGAGATGTGCAAAAAGGGTGGGAGTGGGCCCCCTGTACTCCCCGGCCCTACCCCTAGCGGCACTCGCAACTGAACCAGGAGGGAGGAACCTGAGGGACTTGAGTATAGGACCCTGGAGGAGAGTGGGAATAGAAACTATGGGAGACCTGTTTCATGAGGGAGAACTGAGATCCTTCGCTAACCATGTGGATGATGGAATCTCCCCGGGGCAGTTCCTGCCATACCATAAATTGATGCACACGCTGAAAACGCACTGGACCACGGTCAATGCAGAACCGGCCACCCACAGGGTATTGCATCTCCTATTGGCATCGGGTGAGGAGACCCATCTGATCACTAAACTATATCGAGCTCAAAATTGAGGATGCACTAGACTCCCTGCGGCCACTGAGAGAAAGATGGGGGAGGACAGTCGGTAAGGAACCGACCGATGCGGAGTGGAACAGGGCCCTGGCTTATCCCCGGACTGTCGCTCGCAGCACGCGACTGCGTTATATACAATACAACTACTTACATAGAACGTACCTCACCCCACATCGATTAACAGTAATTTATGGGGAGATCCTAGGAAGTGTCCTAGATGTAAAAACGTAGACGCAAACTTTGACCACATGGTATGGACCTGTCCTGAGATCCAGCAGGGGTGGGGCGAGGTGATGTCTGACCTATCAAGACTCCTCAATATGAACCTGAATCCGACTCCCGACGTGTGTTTACTGGGCTATGGGGGTGAACTACTGCGGAGAAGGGTGGAGATCCACTTCCTGAACCTGGCCCTGGTTCTGTATAGGAGACAAATTGTGAAGAGCTGGAAAGCACAATTTCGCCCCCCCCCCCCGGGTCAGGTGGAGACAAGACGTTACAACGTGGGCCAGGGCTGAACTCCAGGTTCTGAAGAGCGAGGAGGGGAAGGGTCTGCGTCGCTACCCTATTGCACAGGAATGGGAAATAGCAGTGACAAGCTGGAGCAACATAGTGAGACCAACGGACGCAGATACAGACGCAACGGCAGGAGGGGAAACTGGGTAAATAATGGGATGGAAGGGACGTTACCACATTCACCAAGATGCGGATAGGTTGGGCAATGGTGAGACCGAGATTGAACAAGAGGCAGATCATTAATGAATAGAGCCCAGGACATTGAGTAACAGACAGATTGGACACGGGAAAACCCCACCCGCCTGAAATCAGACAAAGTTTAGGAGCACTGACACCATATAAACTTTTAAAGGGAAAAAAAAAAAAAAAGACAAAGGTATGGCATACCCCTGCGTAAACAATTACCACCCCTCACAATGCCATCAGGTTTAAAGTTTGAGTTAATAGTTAATAATGGTTTAGTGCGAGTTAAATGTGTTGCATAACTCCTAGAGTACTACAGCGATACAGCGCCTAGACAATAGGACGTCCTGCAGAGAAGATGTGCTACTAATGTTATGTCTCTACAAAAGTTTAAAATATAAAGGTTATCGAACAATGAGGCAGAACAAATAAACAATGTAGACAATGGTGATGTTAACAATGCTACGCATAAATGTGATGCAAACGTGACGGTGCTGTAGCCGAATACGGTTTATTGAACAAAAAAATGTTAATAAAAAAATATTTAAAAATAAATAATCATTCCAACATGCCTATACATGTTCTTGTTGATACATATTTGAGTAATGAGACTGAGAGCGACTAGTGATAAAAGTAAATGTACTTTATTGGCAATATTAGGTGCTCTCACCCCAAGTTACAGTCAAATATTGCATTGGAGTACAAGTAAATGTTTTGCCATGTGGGTTGCTGGTTTATATCCCCCTTTGGGAAAAACAAGAGTGATTACACAATGTAATCCAAAAGAAATTCCAACAGCTTGTGTATATTTGTAAATTGTTGCATAGTATTGAGTTGTGTGTGTAATAAATGTACTTTTACTTTATCAAAAGTAAAGCACAGACTGGACAATTATTTATTGAGTGTTATTCTTGTATGCTTGTGAATGGTGTTTACTAGCCCCCACCACCTCCCTTGAGTAAGCCTTTGGCTGCTCTGCAACGCTACCCTTTGAGAGTCATGCGCTACAATGGGGTATTTGGTTGCCAGTGGTGTTCGGGTGCGGACCCATTACTTGTGCAGGCCACACAACTAATGACCCACCCTCCAATAATCTCTGACTGCAAAGTGAGAGGATTTATTTGACAATCTCGCTGAGTACTGGGGGGGTGAAAGGAAAAGGCTGCAGGATATTATTTTTTCTAACACACAACAAAATTTAAATGCCAGTAAATTAACTGTACAAATATTTCAGAATATTTCAAAATTAGGAAAGTACAAATTAAGCACATTTTTTCTAATTCTGAAGAGTGGTGGAACAATGTTTTAATGCAATCAAACAAATCAATACATTGGGTGGTGCCAATTTCAACACACTCTACTTTGTTCACTGCATAGTGATATCAGCAAAAATGTGCGTTGTGTGTCTGTGCAAATGTAATCGTAATTTCAAGTGAAAATGTGTTGTCTGTAATGGCAGTGAGCTACCACACCATTCATACTCTGCTCTATGCCTCTCGACTCCATGCCACTCAACTCTACAACACTCTGCTCCACTCTTTGCCACTGTCGCGTAGGCTCTCATTATTCTAATGAGACTCCTGGATTTTGAGGGGCAGAATCACCTGCGGTGTGGTCTGACCCACTACAGGTGACACCTGTCGCCCTAATCTGGGTTTTGCTCCGGCTCACTAGCAGTGCCTCATCTCTACCCAAAGGCAAGGATGATTGGGCAACCGAGCGCATGACATAATTAATTTCTCAGGGAAACCGTGGTCACTCATGTCTCATCTGTTTCTCTCAGTTACATTAGTCTCTGTCAGACTTTTCATCCTTGGCGTGGTCTTCCTTAACTTTTTGCCTTTGTTTCCCAGGTTGTTGATGTGTGCTGATCTCTGATTTTGCTGTTTTTGTTACCCTGGGCACTTTACCACTGCTAACCAGTGGTAAAGTGCAAGTGCTCCTTTACAAAATGTGTATGTAATTGGCTTATCCATGATTGGCATATCTGATTTATTAGTAAGTCCCTAGTACAGTGCACTAGAGGTGCCCAGGGCCTGTAAATCAAATGCTACTAGTGGGCCTGCAGCACTTGTTGTGCCACCCATATAAGTAGCTCTGTAATCATGTCTCAGACCTGCCACTGCAGTGTCTGTGTGTGCAGTTTTACCTGTAAATTCGACTTGGCAAGTGTACCTACTTACCAGGCCTAAACCTTCCCTTTTCTTACATGTAAGGCACCCCTAAGGTAGGTCCTAGGTAGCCCCAAGGGCAGGGTGCAGTGTATGGTTAAGGTGGAACATATAATAATGTGTTTTATATGTCCTAACAATGAAATAATACTAAATTCGTTTTTCACTGTTGCACGGCCTGTCCCTCTCATAGGTTAACAGGGGGGCTACCTTTAAATCTGATTAAAGTGTAGATCCCGTTTGGGAGCGGATGGACATGTGGAGTTTGGTTTCTCTGAGCTCACAATTTAAAAATACATCTTTTAGTGAAGTTGATTTTAAGATTGTGTGTTTGAAAATGCCACTTTTAGAAAGTGAGCATTTTCTTGCTTATACCATTTCTGTGACTCTGCCTGGTTGTGGATTACCTGTCTGGGTCAGTTTGACAGTTGGGCTGGTTGCACCTCACACTAGACAGTGACGCAAAGGGAGCTGGGGTGTAGTCTGCATTTCCTGATGAGCCATCTGTGCTAAGAGGGAGGGGAGGAGTAGTCACTCATACCTGAAAGGGATGTGCCTGTCCTCACACAATTCAGTCTCCACCCCCCTGGTGAATGTCTGGGGCCTGGCCAGGGCAAGGCAGGATTTCACAATCAAGAGACACTTTGCTTTGAAGTAGGCCTACTTCAAAGGAGAAAATGGGTATAAGAAGGGCACCCAAAACCACAGACTTCAGAACACTTCTGGAAACCAAGAGGAACCTCTGCCTGGAGAAGAGCTGAAGAGCTGAGGAAGAAGAGCTGCCCTGTCTGTGACTGTGCTTTGTGGAGCTATCCTGCGTTTGCTGCGTCTGCCAGAGTAAGAGGGCAAAGACTGGACTTTGTGTGCCTTCCATCTTTTGAAGATCTCCTAGGGCTTGATTTAGACCTTGCCTCCTGTTGTTTGAAGTCTCAGGGACAGCAAAGACTTCTCTCTGCCAGCACCTGGAGTCTCTGGAGAGACTCCTATTCTGCCCTGTGGTGCCCATCCAGTTCCTGGGACCCTGAAAGGAGAATCTGGCAGCCTAAGAGGAAGAAATCCACGCACAAACAGCCGTGCGGGGAAAAGATCAACGCAACTCCGATCTGCGGCTGAAGAAACGACGCGCAGCCGGCTTCGCATCTGAAAATCGACGCTCGTCTGCAACGTGACCGAAGAAGCGATGCACGGAGCTGTAGAAACGATATGCAGCATCGCTGACGGAGGCTGGGAGATCGCAACCCGCGCTGCGTGGTTTTCGGATCATCGTGCAGCTGGATTTCCGACGCAAGTACCGCTGGCCGTGTAAAAACAACGCAAGGCCTGCCCGGACCCGAGAGTGCTGACCGGATCGACGCATCGCTCTCCTGCGGAGAGAAGAAACGACGCGCCTGACCTGACAAAAGGAGAAACGACACAAGGTCTTTCTCGTGAGTGAAATCGACACATCGCAAACCCTTTTTGGCACACACTCGCCTGTCCGGGGTTATTTTTGACGCACCCAAGGTACATTTTCACGCTAACAGTGTTAGTGTGTGTTTAAAACTACACGAAGACTCTTTTGCTGTTTGATTGATAACTTGACTTGTGTATTGTGGATTTTTGCCGTTTTGGTCTTGTTTTGTTTAGATAAATATTTCCTATTTTTCTAAACCTGTGTTGTGTCATTTTGTAGTGTTTTCATTATGTTACTGTGTGTGTTGGTACAAATACTTTACACCTAGCACTCTGAAGTTAAGCCTACTGCTCGTGCCAAGGGGATAATCAGGGGTTAGCTGACAGTGTTTCTCTTTTACCCTGACTAGAGCGAGGGTCCTTGCTTGGACAGGGGGCAACCTGACTGCCAAGGAAAGACCTCATTTCTAACATTGGTGATCAGCGGTTGGGATTTGGACTTGTATTTGTACTTGACATACCGTAATTAAGTGTACACTACTGTTTTGAGTGCAGACCACTACATTACCACATACTACTTGTTTGGTGATCTTTGATTTTTCTCTTTTGCTTGGATTTACATCCATTTTTGTGGTAATCTTTGATTGACTTTTGAACTTCATTTGGGAACTTGTATTCTGCTTTCTGGAACTTTGCACTTTTGTTGACTTTTCATCATGTCCCAATTTGGAGATCCATCAGTTGTAGGTGCTTTTGACCCAGAGAAATTGGATAGCTATACCAAGGCTCAGTTAAAGGAGTTCTGTAAAAGCTTTGACTGTCCCATTAAGAGCTCATCCAAGAAGGAGGGGCTGCAAAAGGTGCTGAGGGCCTGGGTGACAGCCAAGAACACTGGAGGGCACACAGAGGATGAGGAAGATGAGGAGGAGGAGGAAGGGCAAGTCCATACACAATAGTATTGTGGGTGGGCCTGTTATATCCAGGGAGAGGGTCTCCAGGGCAGGTAGCAGTGTCTCATCTAAGGGTCTGACCCCTGAAGAATTGCAGGACAGACAGGCAGAAAGGGAGCACCAGAGGGAGTTGGAGAAAATTAGGATGGCCTTTGAAGGGAAAAAGTTGTTGTTGTCTCATGAGCTCATCTTGAGGGAGCTGGATTAGAGGAGCCAGTCTAGTATGGATGGTGGCAGCCACATCACAGTGCAGCCTGAAAGGAGGGTGCACATTCCCAAAGATCTTGTGAAGGATTATAAAAGGGAGGATGATATATACTTGTGGTTTAAGGGGTTTGAGTCCGCACTCCATATGATTCTGGTCCCTAAAGCTCATTGGGGGTGGGTCTGTGGAAGCACTTTGAGGTAGAGCGGAGGGATACACTGATAGCCTTAGGGGATGCTCAGAATCTCACCTACTGCAACATGAAGGATGCCTTGCTCACAAGTTATGGTCTCACCCCTGAGCAGCATAAGGATAAGTTTAGGTCCTACAAGAATAAGGAATCCCAAACATGGTTGGAATGTGTTGATTCTTATTGCAGGTCACTGGATGGTTGGGTGAAGGGCAGTAAGGTAACTACGTATGAGGGGCTTCACAATCTGATTGCTTGGGAGCACTTGTACAGTTTATGTTTTCCAGAGCTACGCCAGCACCTGATTGACAGCAAGCTGATTGACCCCAGGAAGCTTGCGCAGGAAGCGGACCGCTGGGAGAGCACCAGGGACCAGAAGAGGTATGGGGAGACCACGCCAAGGGTGGGCAGGGTCCCTCTCAGAAGAAAGGGGGGTAAGGGTAAACAGGGGGAGTTCTCTAAAGGGCCCCAAACTGATTCCCAAGGTATGGATTCCCAACCCCCCAGTGAGAAGAAGCCATGGTTCTCCAAAGGCAAGCCAGTGGCAGGTGGTCCCCCACGTAAGTGCTATGCATGTGACCAGGTGGGTCATGTGAGGGGGGACCCCAAATGCCCCAAAAGTACACCGGCACCCACTGGTGCGCCGTCCCAGGGTGTCACGGTGCCCTTTCCTCGGGATCTGAACATTTCCGAACAAAAAGGCCCACCTCCCGGTATCACCAACTCAGAGAGCTATTATAGCAGAGTTATGATGAAGCCAGGCGGGGGAAAGGGAATTAGGGTAGGGAACTGCAGGGAGAGAGATCTGAAAGGAAAAGGTTAGAACAAATATGCACATACTCATTCATAACAATGTAACTCGCCATTAGATTCTTGAATAAAGGCGTCTCCGTAATATCAGATTGAGACCCTTTATGAATTGGGCATCTCCCCTTCTTTGAATCCTGAAACAAGAAATGAGCTGAGACCTCTGAACCTTGAGAAGGCAAGAGCCTTGGACTATGGGCATACTCTGAATATCAATCATGCAACTACTATCCATTCATAAACATAAAGGGGGTTATTCCAACTTTGGAGGAAGTGGTAATCCGTCCCAAAAGTGACGGTAAAGTGACGGATATACCACCAGCCATATTACGAGTCCATTATATCCTATGGAACTCGTAATACGGCTGGTGGTAAATCCGTCACATTTGGGACGGATTACCACCTCCTCCAAAGTTGGAATCACCCCCAAAGTGTTTGATCTCAATCTAGAAATTTGCAAAAACTTAAATATATATATCTCACATATCATCAAAGGCTTAAATATGTATCTCACATATTATGCTTCCAAAAACAATGAAACTGTGATTTGCTTATCTTTCAAACCTTTTCACAATTGCCATCTAGGCCTCAGAGTTTTACTCATGAAAACTGAAGTGCTTTGATTATTTATCCAAGGGCGCTTTACTCATGTGAACTGAAGCACTTTGATTCCTGTGCCAAGGGCGCTTTACTTTCTGCGAACTAAAGCGCTTTAAATGCTGTGACGAGGGCGCTTTAACCATGTGAACTGAAGCGCTTTGCTTTCCGTGCCTAGGGTGCTTTACTTCCTCTGAACTGAAGCGATTTGAATACGGAGGCAAGTGCGCTTTACTCCTATGAACTGAAGCGCTTCGAATATCGAGGCAAGTGCGCTTTACTCCTGTGAACTGAAGTGCTTTGAATATCGAGGCAAATGCGCTTTACTCCTGTGAACTGAAGCGCTTTGAATATCGAGGCAAGAGCGCTTTACTCCTGTGAACTGAAGCTCTTTGAATATTGAGCCAAGACCGCTTTACCCCTGTGAACCGAAGCGCTTTGAATATCGTGCCCGGGGCGCTTTACCAATGTGGCCTGAAACGCTTTGCTCGTTATGCTAAGGGGGCACCTTACCTTTGGAAGTAATAACTCCCTTCTAGATTGGGCTCATCAAGACCTTAAAGCTATGAGTACGACCTACTCGTATCTGAATTCACCATGGAAACAGGATACTCTGAGTTACTGCCAATCTGCTCTGCAGTAATTCTGCTCTTCTTCAGAGGAAACCCCCACGAGGTCTGACTGCATCGAAGTCTTCAAAATAGTGAGCAACGTGCTTGGGTGTGGCTGGGCTTTATAGGCCTGCCACTCCCCAAGATGGCTGCTGCCTCTAAAAACATGGGAATTGTAGTCCCTTTATAGGATAGCACTGATAAGTGCATCTTGTCCACCAATGTCCTGAACCTGCCGCTACATGAGCTTTACCACAGGGTAGGCGATGCTGATGGCCACTTTTGGAACAAGGATGGATGACAAATGGTGCACATAAAGCGCCGCAAATCTGCGCAGCGGAGTTTCGGGTGGGACCTGGACGGCGCACAGCCTTATTCCTGACACAGGGTTTGGCCAGTGTAGCGCTTGGGGAGGAGTTGGTTCCAGGTGGGTGGGAGCCAGCTGAGATGACCCTTGTCTCACTAGGGGACATTGAGATGGTCCAGAGAACCCTCGTGCCTGAGAACACTAAGAAGTACAGGCAGTGGGTGACCATTAATGGACAGAGGGTGGAGGCTCTAAGAGACACAGGAGCCAGTGTGACTACAGTGAGGAGTCACCTGGTGTCTGAGGAACAGATTGATCCCTGGGTACTTCACGAAGTAGTTGCAGTGGACAACTCAGAGCACCTGTGCAGAGTGGCGCAGGTTCCCTTTGAATGGAGGGGTCTCAGGTTCCTTGAAGGTAGCTGTGAGTCCAACCATGCCTGGTGAATTTTTGCTAGGCAATGACCTGGAGGATTCCCCTTGGAAGGAGGTGGAACACAGGTCTCACTTGGAGATGTTGGGTCTGCCTGGGTGGGCATGCGTATCCAACCAGTCTGTGGCAGCCCATCAGGGTAGTCAAGAGCCCCTGGAGTCTGAAACAGTGGCACAGGGGCCTGCCAAGAAGAGGAAGGACAGGGTTCACGGGAAACCGGCCCCAGGAGTTCCCACGGTCGGGGAGGAGGCAGAGCCTGAGGGTGACGCCCCGGAGCCTACAGGGGAAAAGGTGGCTGAACTGGGTGAGATCCTTGAGCTGTCGCAGTGGCAGCAGGAAGGGGGGCCCACCAGGGAAGTTTTCTGTGCAACAAAGAAGACATGCCCTACTCTGGAGGGTTTGCTGCAGCAGTTTTAGACAAAGCGGCTGGCAAGGAGCCAGGATCACACCTTATTTATTGGGAGAATGACCTCCTGTATAGTGAGCCCAAGGTTCCTGAGCCTGGGTCAGCCCGTGTGCTGGTGGTACCCAGTGCTTCAGGGCCTTCCTACTGGGGTTGGTTCATGATGTGCCTTCCGCTGGACATTTGGGGCAGCGCAAGACCTTTGAAAGGCTTGTCACCCACTTTTACTGGCCCCTAATGTGCAGGCACTCAGATGCACATTGCAGGTCTTTCCAGACTTGTCAGGAAAGTGGCAGGAGTGGGGGGAAATGTAAGGCTCCCCTCCAACCCTTACCTGTGGTTAGTCCTCCCTTTGAGAGGGTAGGTATTGACATTGAGGGGCCTCTGGACCCCAAGACAGCCTTAGGCAACAGGTTCATTCTGGTCTTGGTGGACCATGCCTCCCGGTACCCAAAAGCCATTCCTCTGAGGTCAGTCACTTCCCCTGTGGTGGGTCGTGCACTGATGGGGGTTTTTACCCGCATGGGGTTCCCCAAGGAAGTGGTATCTGATGGGGTACCAACTTCATATCCACGTATATGAAGTCTCTGTGGAAAGTGTGTGGGTAACCTACAAGTTCACCACACCTTACCACCCCCAAAGTAAGTGTCTGGTTGAGAGGTTCAACCACACCTTGAAAGGCATGCGTCTGGGCCTGTCAGAGCCCTTGAGACGGAAGTGGGATGTCCTCTTGCCATGCCTTCTATTCGCTTACAAGGAGGTGCCTCAAAAGGGACTTGGGTTTAGTCCCTTTGCAGCACAGAAGACATGCCCTACTCTGGAGGATTTGCTGCAGCAGCTTTAGCCAAAGCTGCTGGCAAGGAGCCAGGATCACACCTGATTTATTGGGAGAATGACCTCCTGTATAGTGAGCCTAAGGTTCCTGAGCTTGGGTCAGCCCGTGTGCTGGTGGTACCCCAGTGCTTCAGGGCCTTCCTACTGGGGTTGGCTTATTATGTGCATTTAGCTGGACATTTGGGGCAGGACAAGACCTTTGAAAGGCTTGTCACCCACTTTTACTGGCCCCTAATCTGCAGGCACTCAGATGCACATTGCAGGTCTTTCCAGACTTGTCAGGCAAGTGGCAAGAGTGGGGGGAAATGTAAGGCTCCCCTCCAACCTTTACCTGTGGTTAGTACCCCCTTTGGGAGGGTAGGTATTGACATTGAGGGGCCTCTGGACCCCAAGACAGCCTTAGGCAACAGGTTCATCCTGGTCTTGGTGGACCATGCCACCCGGTACCCAGAAGCCATTTCTGAGGTCAGTCACTTCCCCTGTGGTGGGTTGTGCACTGATGTTTTTTTTACCTGCATAGGGTTCCCCAAGGAAGTGGTATCTGATGGGGTACCAACTTCATATCCACGTATATGAAGTCTCTCTGGAAAGTATGTGGGGTAACCTACAAGTTCACCACACCTTACCACCCCCAAAGTAATGGTCTGGTTGAGAGGTTCAACCGCACCTTGAAAGGCATGAGTTAGGGCCCGTCGGAGCCCTTAAGGCAGAAGTGGGACGTCCTCTTGCCATGTCTTCTGTTCGCTTACAGGGAGGTGCCTCAAAAGGGACTTGGATTTAGTCCCTTTGAGCTCATCTATGGCCACCCTGTGAGGGGACCTTTGAGTCTGGTGAAGGAAGCTTTGGAGAAAGTTCATAGTAAACCCCCCCAAGATGTATTTAGCTACATGCTGGCTTTGAGAAACCAGACTGCCCGCTTCAGGAGTCTCGCTCAGGAGAACCTGGAAGAAAGCCAGGAGGATATGAAACGGTGGTATGACCGGAATGCCCCTCTGGTCGAGTTTGAAACTGGTCAGAAAGTGTGGGTGATGGTGCCAGTGGAGCCTAGGGTGCTCCAGGATAAGTGGACTGTGCCATTTGAGGTGGTGGAGCGCAAGAGTGAAGTCACGTACCTGGTGGACTTGCGGTCTCCAAGTATTCCTTTAAGGGTCCTGCATGTCAACCGCCTCAAACCTCACTTTGAGCGGACTGAACTGTCCATGCTCCTTGCGACAGATGATGGGGTAGAGGAGGAGAGCGAGCCTCTTCCTGACCTCCTGTTTGCAGGAGAAAAAGATGGGTAAGTGAAGGGAGTGATCCTCTCCCCCTCCCTGACTGAGGAGCAGCAGGGTGACTGTTGCCACGTGTTGGGAAAGTTTGCCTCACTGTTTTCCCTGCTCCCAGGAGTCACACACTTGTGCACACATGATGTGGACACGGAGGGCAGCACACCTATTAAACAAAAAAGTTTACAGGGTGACTGACAGGGTCAGGGCATGCATTAAGGATGAAGTGTCCAAAATGCTTACCCTAGGGGTTATTGAGCACTCCAGCAGTCCTTGGCCAGCTCAGTGGTATTGGTCCCAAAGGCTGCTGCACCTGGTGCCACTCCAGAACTCAGATTCTGTGTGGACTACCGCGACTCAATGCGGTCAGCAAGACTGACGCACACCCCATCCCCGAGCTGATGAGCTCCTTAACCGGTTAGGAGCTGCCTGGTACCTCAGTATGTTTGATTTAACATCTGGATACTGGCAGATTGCCTTAACTGATGGGGCCAAGGAGAGGTCAGCATTTTCTACCCCAGATGGGCACTTTCAGTTTAACGTGATGCCAATTAGGCTGAAGAATGTGGTTGCCACCTTTCAGAGGTTGGTCAACCAGGTGTTGGCTGGATGAGTTCAGTGCCGCCTACCAGGATGACATTGCTGTATTTAGTTCCACATGGGAGGAACACCTGCAACACCTCTGAAGAGTGTTAGAGGCCCTGCAGAAGGCAGGCCTCACTATTAAAGTGAGCAAGTGCCAAATAGGGCAGAGTTCTGTGGTGTACTTGGGACACCAGATGGGGAGTGGCCAGGTGGCACCCCTACAGCCTAAGATTGACAAAATTCTGGCTTGGGAGCCTCCCAAGACCCAGACCGAAGTGAGAGCCTTCTTAGGTCACTGGATACTACAGGAGGTTTGTTAAGGGATATGGTACCATTGTTACCCCCGTAACTGAGTTGACTTCGAAGAAGCAACACAGGAAAGTGATCTGGGCAGAGGCTTGCCAGAACGCTTTGAATGCCCTGAAGGCTGCCATGTGCACAGCACCTGTGCTGAAGGCACCTGACTACTCCAAGGAGTTTGTTGTGCAAATAGATGCCTCAGAGCATGGCATTGAAGCAGTACTCTCACATCTTAATGAAGAGGGCCTAGATGAACCCGTAGCCTTCATTAGCAGGAGGTTAATACCCAGGGAACGTAGGTGGAGTGCCATAGAACGTGAAGCGTTTGCTGTGGTCTGGGCACTGGACCCTACTTGTTTGGGACTCACTTCCGAGTTCAGACCGACCACAGGCCCCTCAGATGGTTAATGCAGATGAGGGTTGAGAAACCAAAACTGTTGAGGTGGTCCATTTCCCTACAGGGGATGGACTTTACAGTGGAACACCGTCCTGGTACAGAACACACCAATGCTGATGGTCAGTCCAGGTTCTTCCACCTTAGTGATGAGAATTCCCATGAGGTTGGTTAGTTGCTCCCCACTTTCAGCTGGGGGGACACGTGTTAGACTTTTCATCCTTGGTGTGGTCTCCCTTAACATTTTGCCTCTGTTTCCCAGGTTGTTGATGTGTGCTGGACTCTGATTTTCCTGTTTTTTTTTTACTCTGGGCACTTTAGCACTGCTAACCAGTGCTAAAGTGCAAGTGCTCCTTTACAAAATGTGTATGTAATTGGCTTATCCTTGATTGGCATATTTGATTTATTAGTAAGTCCCTAGTACAGTGCACTAGAGGTGCCCAGGGCTTGTAAATCAAATGCTACTAGTGGGCCTGCAGCACTGGTTGTGCCACCCACATAAGTAGCTCTGTAATCATGTCTCAGACCTGCCACTTCAGTGTCTGTATGTGCAGTTTTACCTGTAAACTCATCTTGGCAAGTGTACCCACTTGCCAGGCCTAAACCTTCCCTTTTCTTACATGTAAGGCACCCCTAAGGTAGGCCCTATGTAGCCCCAAGGGCAGGGTGCAGTGTATGGTTAAGGTAAGACATAGAGCGGATGGACATGTGGAGTTTGGGGTCTCTGAGCTCACAATTTAAAAATACTTCTTTTAGTAAAGTTGATTTTAAGATTGTGTGTTTGAAAATGCCACTTTTAGAAAGTGAGCATTTTCTTGCTTATATCATTTCTGTGACTCTGCCTGGTTGTGGATTCTCTGTCTGGGTCAGTTTGACAGTTGGGCTGGTTGCACCTCACACTAGACAGTGACACAAAGGGAGCTGGTGTGTAGTCTGCATTTCCTGATGAGCCACCTGTGCTAGGAGGGAGGGGAGTAATGGTCACTCACACCTGAAAGGGCTGTGCCTGTCCTCACACAATGCAGTCTCCAACCCCCTGGTGAGTGTCTGGGGCCTGGCCTGGGCAAGGCAGGATTTCACAATCAAGAAAGACTTTGCTTTGAAGTAGGTCTACTTCAAAGGAGAAAATGGGTATAAGAAGGGTACCCAAAACCAGACTTTGGAACACTTCTGGAAACCAAGAGGAACCTCTGCCTGGAGTAAAAGAGCAAAGACTTGACTTTGTGTGCCTTCCATCTTGTGAAGATATCCAAGGGCTTGATTTAGAGCTTGCCTCCTGTTGTTTGAAGTCTCAGGGACAGCAAAGACTTCTCTCTGCCAGCACCTGAAGTCTCTGGAGAGACTCCTACTCTGCCCTGTGGTGCCCATCCAGTTCCTGGGACCCTGAAAGCCCTGAGGCTGGCAGCCTAAGAGGAAGAAATTCACGCACAGAATGACGTGCGGGGAAAAGATTGATGCAACTCTGATCTGTGGCTGAAAATCAACGCTCGCCTGCAATGCGACCGAAGAATCAACGCACATAGCTGGAGAAACGACGCACAGCATCACCGACGGAGGCTGGGAGATCGCAACCCGCGCTGCGTGGTTTTTGGATCATCGTGCGGCTGGATTTCCGACACAAGTACCGCTGGCCATGTAAAAACAACGCAAGGCCTGCCCGGACCAGAGAGTGCTGACCGGATTGACGCATCGCTCTCCTGCGGAGAGAAGAAACGACGCGCCCCAACCCGATGAAAGGAGAAACGGCGCAAGGTCTCGTGAGTGAGTGAAATCGACGCATCGCAAGCCCTTTTTGATGCACACTCGCACGTGCGGGGTTATTTTTGACGCACCCAAGGTACATTTTTACACTAACAGTGTTAGTGTGTGTTTAAAACTACATGAAGACTCTTTTTGCTTTTTCATTGATAACTTGACTTGTGTATTGTGGATTTTTGTCATTTTGGTCTTGTTTTGTTTAGATAAATATTTCCTATTTTTCTAAACCTGTGTTGTGTCATTTTGTAGTGTTTTCATTAAGTTACTGTCTGTGTTGGTGCAAATACTTTACACCTAAAACTCTGAAGTTAAGCCTACTGCTTGTGCCAAGATACCAAGGGGGTAAGCAGGGCTTAGCTGAGGGTGATTTTCTTTTACCCTGACTAGGGTGAGGGTCCTTGCTTGGACAGAGGGTAACCTGACTGCCAACCAAAAGCTCAATTTCTAACAGTCTCACATATACACAATGACAAACAGAGGCAGTATATGTTTCAATAAGATTTTAATGAAGCAACTGCATCTTAGATAGCAAAGCATGAGCTGCAATAACCAGGATGATACAGCATGACAAGATTAAAATTGTGACAAGGAGAGTAAAGCATAGAAATAAAGCTACCATATTGTCTCTAGATTCAATAGACTAATTCCTACCTAGGCTGTAATAGAGCACATCATGTTAAGCTCTAATTCTGCCCTTCAGGTTCCCCTGGGAAGCTATCATCCCCCCATACCTGAGCAAAAGCCTGAAGTCTGCATAAGCAACTGTAGCGAAGCGTTCAGCAATCAGCATACAGTCGTGGTTCTCTGGCTGAAATCCCCCTCTAACGCGTAAGGGACAGGGAAGTGTTTTTATAATAAAACAGCTGATGTTCTGAGAAAATGTCCCTACGTAAGGATGTGTGTTTTCTATGAATGTCAGGGATGTAACTTGTACCACGGCAACCTATCTAACTGCAACCTTGAAAGCACAGAGTGAGCAAGAATGTCTTGTTTGAGAAGGTAGTGCTGTCCTAGGCAAAAACAGCTAGATAGAGAGCAATAAAACAAGACCGCAAAAGTGGCTATTGTAAGAATAATAAAACAAAGCTGAATAAAATATATCTAGGTTCAAGTGCACAGCGGCAGGCCCGGCATGCTTAAATAACATGAATGGAGCTATAACTAAAATAGCTACACAACACTACTCTATGCCCCTCCACTGTACAACACATTACTCCACTCTATGTCACTCCACTCTACTCTATGACACTCAAAGCTACTTAACTCTATGCCACTCCACTCTATACTCTCACTCCATGCCACTCCACTACACTCCAGTCCATTCCACTGTACAGCACTATACTCCACTGTATACCACACCACTCTAGTCCACTCAATGGCACTCTGCTCTATGCTACTCTATTCTGTGATATCTCACTCTATCACACTGTACACCACTCTGCTGTACAACAAACTACTCCACCTTTCTCCACTCCACAACACTCCACTCTATGACACTCCATTCTGAGCCACTCTGTGACACTTCACTCTATAACATTTCATTCACAGCACTCTACTACATTCTACAGTACTTCACTCTACAAAGCTCTACTCCACTCTGCACCATTCCACTCTATGCTAGTACTCCATTCTGTGCCACTCCACTCAATGTCATTCTATTCCACTCAGGTTTCAAGCTTATTTTAGCATGCATAATTAATTAAAATCTTTGCATAGAAAATCTGCTGTTCCTGCAATATTAAACAGTTAGACATAAATATAATACAAGATAATAAAAGGTGCTGTTTTCAGTGCATTATAAAATGGATCATTTAGCAAGGTACGTTTCTGAGTCCTTGAGTCTTTGGTCCACTTTTGTTAAAAATTTAGTAAAACGGCAATTTGAATGTGCCAATGGAGTTTAATTAAGCAATAATAAACATACACATGCAAATGGCCCTATTTCTAAAGGGCTCTCTTTAAAAGGCTCTCCTGTCCGTTAAACTCTTTGGGCAAATACACAGTAGATGGACCAAGTCATGCACACCAGCCACTCTATTCCACTCTACTGCACATTACTCCACTCTATGACACTCTACACCACTCTATGCCACTCTACTCCCCTCCATCCTACAGCACTTTACTCCACTCAATGCCACTCCACTCCACTCTATGCCACTCCACCATATGCCACACTACTCTACAACACTCTATGCCACTCCACTTTACTCCACTCTGGCACTCCACTCTACAACACTCCAATCTACGACACTCCATGCCACTTTACTCCACTCTATGCCACATTCACTCTATACAGCTCCACTCTATGACACTCCACTCTCCAACACTTTACTCCACTCTCACACCACTACAATCCACCACCTCCTCCACTCTAAGCCATTCTACGACACTCCACTGTATGCCACTCCACTCTACTTTCTCCCCTCTATGCCATTCTATACCATTCCGCTTCATGCCACTCCACTCTACCTCCGCCACTCTATGCCATTCTATGCCACTCCACTCTATGGCACTAAATGCCACTGCACTCGACAAAACACCCCACATCACTCCACTTCTCCCAACTCCACTCTATCAATCAATTAATACTTGTAAAGCGCGGCTAATCACCCATTAGGGTCTCAAGGCGCTGGTGGGGGGAGCGGTAGGTGAAGGACAGAGGAGATCCTGTGAAGAGCCAAGTTTTGAGGTCCTTTCTGAATTGGGAAAGCGTGGTGTCAGAAGATTATCCATTAAATCAAACTTCCACAGGAGCAGATGCCTTTTACCCTACTCCCTCCAACAGAAGCATGCTCTGACTTTAACTGATTATCTGAACCCTGCATCTGCTAGGGGGAAAGGGGAACGGGAATAGAAAAAGAGAGACCACCTCTAGATCCAGTTCCAGCCTGTGTTTCCCACGTGAAGATAGGATATTCAGTGTGTGTCTCTGAAAACCTGCACCTTTCTTCTTATTGAGATTTCTTTAAAGGAAAGACCTGCAGTCAGGTGATAAGAGCATAGATAAGTACATTCCTACTGCGCATTCAAATGTTCAGCCATTCATATTCATCCAATTCTATCTTTCTCCTAACCTGGATCGTTTGAGAGGCAAGCCTCTCTCTAAGAGAACAATGTTAACTTAATATCTTCTCATCTCCAGGAGTCAGAGGTTTCAAAGGTTATCTGGAGAACAGTTTAAAGGTTCACAAAAAATACAAACTACTAATGTATTTTACAGGAAACGAAAACTCCTTCTCAAGGTTCAATTTTCTCAGTAACAGTCTCTAGGAATTAGTTTGAGCACTGAGGTTTGTCTCTAAGACTGACAAGTCTGCAAAGCAAAGAGTTCTTGAATATATATGTACATATATATATTGCAAGTCTGTAAATCATAAAAAGGATTCCTTACTGCTGTTTCTTGAAGTTCTGTTAAGCCAAAACAAATTCTCCTCAGAAAGCCGATAGCCAGTTTTTGGAAGAAGGTAAAAATTCAGCTTCTTCAAAAGGGAAAAAGTAGCTGGTGTGCACACTGTAACAAGAAAAAGAATGAATTACTCAAAACTGGAAGAATTCTCTATGAAACGAAGCACCTCAGGAACACTGCTCATTCTCCTCAGTGCAGGGCTCCCAGAGAGAAAAAGCTGGAGGGAAGCTTCAGCACAAGACTAAGGTAGAAACACTAGAGCGCTGACCTCACAAGGGTTTGCGGCCACCATCCTGAGTGGCAGTTAAACCTAAAGAAGCTAGTTCTAAGAGCAGCCTCCGCAAGAGCCACCGGGAGTGAGGATGCCGCTGAAACCAACATGGTTACAAGGAAAAGGGGAATTGTTTTTGCTGATGGAAGAACTTAACAACGCTGGCAATCGTTTTCCTGACATGTGGGAGATCTTCTGAGGTGGATCGGGAGGGAGTTACAGGTCTTGGTGGCAAGGTGGGAGAATGACCTTCCTCCTGCTGTGGCCTTCCGGATGCATGGGACAGTGGCGAGTGCGAGGTCAGTGGAGCGGAGGTGCCTGGTCGGCGTGCAGAAGTGGAGTCTTTGGTTGAGGTATTCTGGTCTGGCGTTGTAGAGGGCTTTGTATGTGTGTGTGAGAAGTTTGAAAGTAATTCTCTTTGGGAGCCAGTGCAGGTCTCTCAGTAGGGCAGAGGTGTGGCTATGACTATGACACTCCATTCTACAACACTCCACTTTACACCACATTTATTCTACACCACTTCACTCTATGGCACTCCATTGTATGCCACTCCACTCTACAACACTTTACTCCACTCTACCCCCCACTCTGTCACTCTATGCCACTCCACCATACATAACTCTATTCCACACAACTACACTTTATGACACTCCATGTCACTACCCCACTGCATTCTACAATACTGTACTCTACCCTATTCCACTTTACTTTACTCCAGCTACGACACGCTCTGAACTCTATGCCACTCCACGTCACTTTGCTCTACTCTATGGCACTCCACTCTATGTCACTCCACTCTGTGCCACTCCACATAACTCTACTGCATGACATTCTATTCCACTCTGTGCCACTTCACTCCATGATGCTCCAATCCACACCACTCTCTTCTACTCCACTAACGTTTAGAACTACTGAATAGCAGGTACATTGGTGTACAACATAGCTAAACACATTGGCAAAGCCATAGCTCTCGCATAGGTGAAACCTTTTGGCTTTGCCAATGCTTGTTTTTTTTTTTTAACTCTGACGACAAGTAATCCTAGTTTTATAATGGGGGAAAGAAAACTGCCAGAATGAAGTCCACTCCACTCTATGGAAATTCACACCACTCCACTCTACGATACTTCACTCCATTCTCACACACGCCAATCCATTCTGTGACAATCCATGCCTCTCACCCTACAAGCGACTCCACTCTGTGACATGCCACTACACCTCTAACACACACCACTCCACTCTATTACATGCCACTTCACTGTATGCCACTGTGCTCTAAAACATGCCAGTTCACTGTACGCCCCTCCACATTAAGACACTGTACCAGATGCAACTTTATGACTTGCCACTCCACTCTATGCCACTACACTCTAGGCCACTTCACTCTACCCCACTCCACTCTACGCCACTCCCCTCTATGCCACTCCAAGCATCTGCACTCTATGCTATTCCACTCTATGCTACTCCAGCCTATGCCACTCCACTCTATACTATTTCACTCTATGCCACTTCACTCTGTGCCACGCCATTCTATGCCACTTCACTCTATGCTATTTCACTCTATATCACTCAACTCCTCACTACTCCACTGTATGTCACTCTACTCTATGCCACTTCAATGTACACCACTCCAGTCTACACTATTCTACTCTACGTCACTCCACTCTATGCCACTCTACTGTAAGCCACTTATTTCTTTGCCACTCCACTCAATGCCACTCCACTTTGCGCCCCTCCATTCTATGCCGCTCCTCTCTTTGCTATTCTACTCTATGCTATTTCGCTCTATGCCACTCCACTCTATGACACTCCACTTTATGCCACTGCACTCTGCAAAATTCCACTCTACAGCACCCCACTCAACGCCTCTCCAATCTTTGCTATTGCACTCCATGCCACTCCCCTCTATGCCACACCATTCTACGCCACTTCATTCTATTCTATACCACTCTACGCCACTTCACTGTACACCACTGCACTCTACGCTATTTTACTTTACTCCACTCTCCACCACTCCACTCTATGCTATTCGACTCTACGCAACTCCACTCTATGCCACTCTACTGTAACCCACTTCACTCTATGCCACTCCACTCTACACCACTCCACTCCATGCCACTCCACTTTTTGCCACTCCACTGTACCCCATTCCACTCTATGTTGCTACACTCTACGGTATTCCACTCTATGCCACGCCACTTTATGTCAATCTTCTCTATGCCTCTCCACTCTGTTCTATTCTGCTCGTGGCTACTTCACTTTAAACCACTCCACTCTATGCCGCTACAGTCCACGCTGCTCCACTCTACACTATTTCATTCTATGCCACTAGACACTATGCCATGCCATCCTACGCATGTCACTCTATGCTATTCTACTCTATGCCACTCCACTCAACTCTACTCCACTGTATGCCTCTCGACTCTATGTCACTCCACTGTACACCACTGCACTCTATGCCACTCCACTCTTCCCATTACCACCCTACAGCACACCACTCTATGCCAATCGACTCTACGCTATTCCTCTCTACGCCACTCCATTTTACACCACTCTACTATAGGCCACTCCACTGTATGCCACATTGCACCACTACACTTTACGCTATTCCACTTCACTCCACATCACTCTACTCTATGCCATTTCACTCAACACCACTCCACTCTACACCATTTCACTCTACGCCACTCAACTGTATGCCACTGCACTCTACCCTATTCCACTCTATGTAACTCAATTGTATGCCACTTACTCTAACCACTCCACTCTAGGCCACTCCAATTTACCCTACTCCACTATATGACACTCCACTCTGTGCTATTCAACTCTGACACTCCACTTCACGCCACTCTGTTGTACACCACTTCACTATATTCCATTCTTCTCCACTCCACTGCACCCCACTTAACTCTATGCCACTATATGACACTTCACCCTATGACACTGCACTCTAGGTTTTTTCACTCTATGCCACTCCACTCTACCCTTTACCACCCTACCCTCTATGCCACACCAATCTATGCTATTCCTCTCTACGCCACTCCATATTACACCACTCTACTGTAGGCCACTCCACTGTATGCAACTCCAACAAAGTTTTTCCGCTCTACGCCACTTGACTCTACGCCACATTGCACCACTAAACTGTACACTATTCCATGTACATCACTTCACTCTACAACACTCCACTCTATGCTATTTCACTCTACACCACTCCACTCTACATCATTCCACTCTAAGCCACTCAACTGTGTGCCACTCCACTGTACGCTATTGCACTTATGTGACTCCATTCTATGCCACTTCACTCTATGCGACTCCAATCTACGCTACTTCACTGTACGACACTCCACTCTTGTCAGGGCTACATTTCCAAAGGGTCTGTATGAAGCTCAACAGGAACTACCTCCAGATACCTCCAAATCTGAATGCTCTTATAGCGCAGATTTTTGGAGTGATCTGATGAGGGGAAGGTTGTGGGATGGGATCAGCAGGGAAGGAGATCTGAGGAAACAAAAAGGTCACAGGAAAACAATACAAATAACATTAACAATTCTGCACAGACTTGAACTGCAGTCTGGCGTAAGGGTTTCAGATTACTTTGAATTTTGAGTTACAGTATGAAAAGATGATTGCTGAAAGTCCTGGTGCCTATTCATTTTCTCAGTGGGTTTTGTCTAGCATTTGCCTAATAAACATGCAATTGGTTGTCTAATGATACCTTCTTCAATGTAATATATATATATGCTACAACATTCACCCACTTGCCTATGCTTGAATCATGAAGATCGTAAGTCAGCAATAAAACTCTTCAACTTGTAATCCTATTTATCATGGTTATAAAACTCTTGACTTCAGAGTTAGTTGTAGGCTAAACAATATTTTCAAAATAATTCAGTGCACTTTTAATTGTATGAAAAAAGTCTGCCTGGAAGATGCTGAACTCAGAGTGACCCTGTAATAAATCAACACAGACTTCATGACACAAAACTCAAATAACTGGAAAGCTACTTTGAACCCAGATGCACTTTCTTAGAAAGAATAATCTTACCTTCAGAGCAGGGCCTGCTCTGGAAATACACTCTGCTAGAGGCTCACACGAAGATTAATTGGCAAGATGACTGCAGCTGATAACAGGCAAGACTCCACAGGAAGCTGGGATGACAGCTGCCTGACTGGATTGAGGAAAATACCCTTAGGAATGTCTTCAAATGAGAGCACACTGGACTGCCACCAGGGAGCCCCAGAGTAATAGTGAGCATTGTTTGCTGGGCGGGGCTAGTTTTATACTGGGTGCCACGCCCAAGATGGTGGCTGTGCAGCCTGCTGGGAATTGCAGTCTCTTTCACACTACTACAATGAAGCAGCACAACGCTAGAAACATTTGTTTAACATTCAAGACATGCCATATAATACCATAAAATATCTCATGGGGTAATAGCACAGTTTAATAAGAAAATGAACAACAAGACCACCAGTAAGCTTTACAGACGGCCTCGTGAGTTTTCCCATAAGATGGTTTGGCACACAATGGTAACAATGAGCGCACAGGTAACTTAGCTGGGGCGGGCCCAAATCGCGCACCAGCCGTGTTCTGACAACTCTATGCTATTTGCCTCTGACACTCCACTCTACGCCACTCTGTTGTATGCCACTCCACTCTACGCCACTCCACTCTCCTGCACTGCACTCTTCTGTACTCTACTCTACGCTATTCCACTCTCAGCAACTACACAATACACATCCCCACTCTACGGCTTTCCACTGTAACACACTGTACAAAATAGTATGCCACTCCATTCTACTGTACAATGCACCACTCCACTTTATGACATGCCATTCCACTCTTCGCCACTTCACTCTACGCCACTCTACTGTATGTAATCCCATTCTCTGACACAGCACTGTACAGCAGTCCACTCTATGCTGTTTCACTCTGTCCCACTTAACTATACGCCTCTCTACCCGACACCACCCCACAGCACTCCACTTTAAGCCACTCCATTCTATGCCACTCCACTCTACCCCACTCTACGCCACTCCATACTAAGCCATTCTACTCTATGCCATTCCATTTTATGCTATTCCACTCTACTCCACTCCACTCTACCCCACTCCACTCAGCCCCACACCACTCTAGACCACTTCACTCTATCATATTCCTCTCTACCCCACTCCACTTTGTGCCCTTCCATTCTATGCCACTCTATGTCATTGCACTCTGTAGTCCATTCAATGCCACTCCACTCTAGACCACTCCACTCTATGCTACTCCACTGTACGTCACTTCACTCTATGATATTCCATTCTACACCACTCCACCCTATGCCACTCCACTCTACACTATTACACACTACAGCACTCGACTCTACACCATTCTATGCCACTCCACTCTGTGCCATTCCATTCTGTGCCACTCTACTCTATGCTATTCCACTCTACACACCTCCACTTTACTCTGTTTCACTCTACACCCCTCGATTCTGTGCTATTCCATTCTATACCACCTGACTCAATACCACTCTACTCTATGCCATTCCACTTTACACCACTCCCCTATATGCTACTCCACTCTACGCTGTTCCATTCTACACCACTCCACTCTACACTACTCCACTCTATGCTACTCCACTCTATGCTATTCCACATTATGCCACTCCACCCCACTCCACTCTACGCCATTCCACTCTATGCGGGAAACACCCTGAAGGCCGACTCCGGAACAACTAAGTTGTGGGCAACGAAAGCGGAACTACGCTTTCCTTAACCACAACTTTGTTGTTTTTGTGCCTTAACCACGCATCTGCTGAACAATGCACATGCATGGTTAAGGCGCAAACAAGGAAGTCGGCTGAGGAGGACGACGCGACGAGTCAGGTAAGTGGGTGGGGGTTGGGGTTTTAGTTTTAGGGGCGGTGGTGGGGGGTCTGGGTATTTTTAGTTTTAGGGGTGGGGGTAGGGGTTTTAGTTTTAGGGGCGGGTGGGGGGTCGGGGTATTTTTTGTTTTAGGGGCAGGGGTGGGGGGTTGGGGTTTTAGTTTTAGGGGCGGAGGTGGGGGGTTGGGGTTTTACTTTTAGGGGCAGAGGTGAGGGTCGTTTTTTTAGTTTTAGGTGCGGGGTGGGGGTTAGGGTTTTAGTTTTAGGGGCGGGGATGGGGATTTAGTTTTAGGGGCAGGGGTGGGGGGTCGGGTCAGGTAAAAGGGGCGAGGGGGGGTCGGGGTATTTTTTGTTTTAGGGGTGGGGGTCTTAGTTTTAGGGGTGGGGGTCAGGGTATTTTTAGTTTTAGTGGCTGGGGCGGGGTGGGGGGTTGGGGTTTTAGTTTTAGGGGCAGGGTGGGGGGTCGGGGTATTTTTAGTTTTAGGGGCGGGGCGGGGGTGGGAGGTTGGGGTTTTAGTTTTAGTTTTAGTGGTGGGTGGGGTTTGGGGTATTTTTAGTTTTAGGGGCAGGGGTGGGGGGGTTGGGGGTTTTAGTTTTAGGGGCACAGGTGGGGGTTTAGGGTATTTTCAGTTTTAGGGGCTGGTGGTTTTAGGGGTGGGGGTTGGGGTAGTTTAGGTTTTAGGGATGGAGTGGGGGTTGGGGTTGTTTAAGGGGTGGGGGTTGGGGTGGTTTTAGGGGTGGGGGTTGGGGTAGTTTAGGTTTTAGAGATGGGGTGGGGGTTGGGGTTGTTTAAGGGGTGGGGGTTGGGGTGGTTTTAGGGGTGGGGGTTGGGGTAGTTTAGGTTTTAGGGATAGGGTGGGGGTTGGGGTTGTTTTAGGGGTGGGTTGGGGGTCGGGTAATTTTAGGGGCGGGGTGGGGGGGTTTAGGTTTAGGGGCAGGGTGGGGGGCTCGGAGTAGTTTTAGGGGTGGGGATCGGGGTACTTTAGGTTTCAGGGATGGGGTGGGGGTTGGGGTTGTTTTAGGTTTTGGGGGTAGGGTGGGGGTTGCGGTAATTTTAGGGAGGCAGTGGGGGTTGGGGTAGTTTTAGGGGCAAGGGTGGGGAGTTCGTGTGGTTTTAGGGGGGTCACTGTAATTTTTAGGGTGGGGGCCAGGGGGGTCGCATTCTGGAATAATGCATGCCTATCACTAATGCCTTTACCAGGAATGCCTTTACAACAAAAAATCGTCATTAGTGGTAACAACGAGGTCGTTGTTTCGACCTTGTTGTTCAGGCATGTGTTGTTCCGGCAGGCGTGGTTCTGACATACATTCACTCTATGCCACTGCACTCCATGCCACTCTACTCCATGCTGCTTTACACAACTCCACTCTACGCCACTCCACTCTACATCACTCTGCTTTAAGCCTCTCTACTCTGTCACTCCATTCTACCTCACGCCAGTCTACACCACTACACTGCAACACACTGTACCGCACAGCACTCTGTGACATGACACTCCACTCTCCTGTACGACACTCCACACTAAGCCACTCCACTCTACACCATTTTAATCAACACAACTCCATTCTGCGCTTTTCCACTCTACTCCACCTACTTTACACCCCTCCATGCTAGGCCACTTCACTGTATGACATTTCACTCTATGTCACTCCACTGTGTATTTCCACTCTACGTCACTCCAATCTACGATATTCCAGTCTACACCACTCCACTCTACGCCACTCCGCTCTAGGTCATCCCAGTCTATACCACTCCACTCTACACCACTGCACTCTATAATATTCCACTCTAGGCCACTCCATTCCATGATACTACACTCTACACAACTTTAGTCTGTGCCCTTCCACTCTGTGCCACTCCACTTTATGGTGTTCCACTCTATAGTATTCCGCTGTACTGCACTGTTCTCTATTCTACTCCACTGTATGCTATTCCACTCTCAGCCACTACACAATACACCACCCCACTCTATGGCTCTCTACTGTAACACACTGTACGAAATAGTGCAAAACTCCACTCTATTGTATAACGCACCACTCCACTCCACCTTATAACATGTCATTCAACTCTTCGCCACTTCACTCTATGTCACTTTATTGTACACCACTCCATTCTGTTATGTGGCACTCTATGCCACTCCACTCTATGCCACTCCACTCTATAATATTCCACTGTACGCCTCTCCACTCTAGGCCACTCCATTCCATGATATTCCACTCTTCGCAACTCTAGTCTGTGCCCTTCCACTCTGTGCCACTCCACTCTACAGCATTCTACTCTATGGCACTCCACTCTACACGACTTCACTCTATGTCACTTCACTCACTTTGTTTTTTCCACTCTATACCACTCAACTCTACGCCATTCCACTCTATGCTATTCCACTCTTCACCACTCCACACTACACTATTCCACTCTATGCCACTCTGCTCCACGCTATTCCACTTTACGCCACTCCACTCCATTAAACACCCCTCCAAATTATTCCACTTTACACCACTCCACTGTACAACACACTGCTCCACCTTATGCCACTCCACATTGTGACACTCTAGGACAATATATGACACTCCACCCTATGCCACACCACTCTACTGTACTCCAATCTACACCACTCATCTCTGTGACACTCTACTCCATTCCAGTTTATGGCATTCCACTCTATGCCACTATATGACACTCTACTCCACTGTATACCATCCTATTCTATCACACTCTACTCCACACCACTGCACTCTACACCACTCCACTCTATGCCACTCTATGCCTCTCGGATCCATGCTGTTTCACTCTACGTCACTCCACTCTACAACACTCCACTCAAAGCTATTCCACTCGAAGACCCTCCACTCGATGCTATTCCACTCTACGCCACGACTCTCTATGCTGACCCACTCCTCGCCACTCCAGTCTATCATATTCCACTCTATACACTCCAATCTGCGACACTCTATTCATCCACCACTCAACTCCATGGGACTCCAGTCTCGGCCACTCCACCGTAACACACTGTACGACACGTCATTCCACTCTCCTGTACGAAACTCCACCCTGTGCCACTCCACTCTGCCCCACTCTACGCCACTCTACTCTACACTACTCGCTTTTCCTGCTACACTACTCCACTTTATGCCACTCCATTCTAGGCCACTCCGATCTATGCTTTTCGACTGTAAGCCGCTCCACTCTATGCTACTCTACTGTACTCCACTCTTTGCCACTCCAATCTACGCTATTCCACTCTACTTTATGCCAATCCACTGTACATCGTTCCACTCTTCAGTATTCTATTGTACTGCACTCAACTCTATGCCACTCCACTCTACACTATTCTATTCTATGGTACTCCACTCTACACACTCTACTGTATGCCATTCCACTCTACACAACTCCACTCTATGCTGTTCCACTCTAGACCACTACACTTTATGCCACCCCACTCTACAGCTCTCCACTGTAACTCACTGTACGAATCCGGGCTCTATGACACGACAATCCACTGTACTGTAAAATGCACCACTCCACTCTAGGCCACTCCATGCTACCCTACACACCACTCCACTCTTCATCACTTCACTGTTTGCCACTCCCCTCTACGGTATTCCACTCTACACCACTCCACCCTACATCACTGTACTGTACACCAATCCACCATACACACCTGCAGTCTACGCCAGTCCACTCTCAGCTATTGCACTTTATGCAACTTGAGTCAATGCCACACCACTCCACTCTACGCCACTCCATTCTATGCTATTTCTCTCTATGCCAGTCTACTCTACGCCTGTCCACTCTACACCACTCCACTCTACACCAATTGACTCTGTGCTGTTCAACTTTATGCCACTCTACTCTATGGTATTCCACACTACACTACTCCACTCTACAATGTTCCACTCTACACCACTCCACTCTATGCAGTGCTACTATATGCTGATCCACTTTATGCCACTCCACTCTACGCCACTCCACTCTACTTCACTGTACACTATTCCACTCTACGCCACTCTACTCTATGGCACACCAGTCTACGCCACTCCACTGTAACACACTGTATGACACTACACTCCATGATATGCCACTCCACTCTCCTGTAAGATACTCCACTCTACTCTACTCCACTCTATCGGACTCTATGCCACACCACTCTATGCCACTCTACTCTATACCACTCCATTTTATGCTCTTCTACTCTACGCCACTCCACTCTATGCTACTCCACTCTATGTCACTCCACTCTTTGCCACTGTAAGCCACTACACTCTATGCTATTCCACTCTATGCAACTCCACTCTACGCTATTCCAATCTAAGACACCCACTCCACGCCACTTCTCTCATTGCCACTCCAATCTACACCACTCCACACTATGCTATTCCACTCTATGCCCTTCCACAGTCCGTTATTCTACCTGACCCCACACCACTCTCCGCCATTCCACTCTATGTCATTCCATTCTACATTATTTCACTCTATGACACTCTACTCTACGACACTGTTCTCTTCTCCATTCAATTTGCGCTATTCTATTCTGTGCTACTACGCTCTAGGCTACTCCACTCTATGTTGTTCTAGTCTATGGGACTCAACTCTATGCCACTCTACTGTACTCATTCCACTCTACACCACTCGGCTCTATGCTGTTCCACTCTATGACAAGACAATTCACTGTACTGTACAATTTGCCACTCAACTCTAGGCTGCTCTTCTCTTCTCTACTATACACCACTCCTTTCTTCACCACTTCACCATTAGCCACTCCATTCTGCGTTATTCCACTCTACGCCAACCTACACCACTCTACTTTAGGCCAATCCACTCTATGCCACTGCACTCTATGACAGTCCACTCAAAGCTATTCCACTTTATGCCACTTGACTCTATGCCACTCCACTCTATGCCACTCCTTTCCATGCTATTCCACTCTATGCCAATCTACCATGTGCTCCTTCACTCTGTGCCACTCCAATCTACACCACTCCATTCTATACTATTCCAATCTACACCAGTTCACTCTACACTGTTCTACTCCATGCCTCTCCACTCTGCGCCACTACACTCTATCGCACTCTACACCATACCACTCCACGACACTCTACTCTATGCCACTTCATTCTATGCTATTCCCCTTTATGCGACTCCACGCTATGCTACTACCCTTTTTGCGACTCTACACCACTCCACTCCACTTTACACCATTCCACCCTAGCCAACTCCACTCTACACCAGTCCACTCAATGTTATTCCACTCTACTCTGCATGACTCCACTCTACGCTATTCCAACCTGCACCACTCCACTCTGTGCAACTCCACTCTACACTATTCCACTCTACGGTATTTCACTCTATGCCACCCCACTCTATGCCACTCCACTCTATGACACTCCACTCTACACCATTGCCCTCTATGCTATTCAACTCTATGCCATGCCACTTTATGCTATTCCATTTTACACCACTCCATTCTCCACCTCTCCACTCTGTGCCACTCCATTCTTCCTTATTCCACTCTACACCACTCTACTCTACAACACTCTTCTTTATGCCACTGCATTGTACTCTGTTCTATTCTATGCCACTACGCTCAATGCCACTTCACTTGACACCACTCCACACTATTCCTCTTTATACCACTCTACTCTATGCCACTTCACTGTACACCAATCCAGGCAATTCTAATTTACACCCCTCCACTCTACCCCACTCTATGCCACTCCACTCTTTGCCACTCCTCTCTACACCCTCCTCTGTCCACCACTCCATTCTATGCCCCTACACTCTGTGCCACTCCACTCTGCTCCACTTAATGCCACTCCACTCTGCGCCACTTTACTGTACACGTCACTCTACTCTATGCTATCTCACTCTATGCCACTCTACGCCACTCTAGATTATTCCACTCCACTCTGTGCCACTCTACGCCATTCCAAGCAACTGTATAAAAAGAAAAACCATGATGGATTTACTTTATAATATTACAATTTAAAAAAAAATATAAAACACATATAAATTCAATGGAAAAAACAAAGGTTAAAGTTTAGTTATGGTTATTCTTTCTATATAAGCCCAACAAAAAATACACAAACATAAAAAATTCTAAAGTTATAACTTGAATTTATAATTTATCCAGTATATACAAACCCCACTAAAACTACACTGACATTAGAAATTCTAAAGTTATAGTTATAGTTAACATTTTAATTTATAATTTACACACCACTTTGATCTTACAATAACTTCCGCACCTCTGTACAAAGTGTTATCAACTCACTAGCCACACTAAATTAAGTATAAAGCATGCCTTTACAATGCACTAAACATACCCTTTCACATAATATCACTTATACCATGTGAAATCAAAACATTCATAACAACACTTATGAGATTGCCAATGACATCATTTTTAGAACACTGCATGGTAGAGTGGCGTGGAGTGTCGTAGAGTGGAGTGTGGTGTCATACAGGAGGGTGGCATGCAATAGAGTAGAATGGCATGTTGTGGAGTGCTGTGTCATAGAGTGTCATAAAATAGAGTAAAGCAGTGTAGAGCAGAGGGGCATAGAGTGGAGTACATTGTTGTAAAGTGGAGTGGCATAGAGTGGAGGGGTATGTCATTGAGTGTATTAGAGTGGAGTTTGTAGTGTGGAGAGTCATAGAGTGGAGAGTTGTAGAGTAGAGTGTGGTAGAGTATAGTGGCATAGAGTGTTGTAGAATGGAGTACAGTGTCTTAGAGTGTAGTAGAGTGGAGTGGCACAGAGGGTCATGAACTTGAGTGGCATAGAGTGGAGTAGTGTGTCATAGAGTAGAGTGGAGTAAAGTGGGGAGGAATGGTGTAGAGGGAGTAGCAGAGTGTGTTGTAGAGTGGAGTGGAGTGTCGTAGAGTGGCATAGAGTTGAGCAGAGTGTCGTAGAGTGGCATAGAGTGTTGTATAGTGTTGTAGAGTAGAATAGAGTTCGGTAGAGTGAAGGGGCCTAGAGTGAAGTAGAGTGTCATAGTGCAGAGTGAAGTGGCATAGAGTGGGGTATCATACAGTGTTGTGTCGAGAGTGTGGTGGCATAGAGCGTCTTGCCTTAGAGTTGAGTTGTGTAGACTGGAAATTTATAGAGTGGCAAAGAATGGCTTGGAGCGAAATCGCGTAGAGTGGAGTGACTTGTCATTCAGTATATAAAATGTTTTAAATAAATACTTGTATGTTGTCCAAAGTTACAGGAGCTACACTGGAAGAAGTATATGCAAAGTTCATGTGTGGCATGCAATGTACGTGTAGGCCCCAGAATGGTTTAAATTTCAATATTGTGTAACATTATGACACCAACAGTACAATACACACATATGTCTCACCCATACTGACACACATATACATAGGGATTAAGCCACATTGACATATGTAAGCAAGTGATAATTCACCTATTACGTGGTGTAAATTGCCCAAATGGAAAGCATATCAATCCAGCAATGTAAAACTCACAAAATTTAACACAATGCTGTCAAGCATGTCATACATCAGTCATGAACATAGATTAAAATGCAGCTTGTAAGAGGCATCACAGTGTAATCAGGATAGCAATGCCAACAATTAGTGGTCACAGCAATGATAGTTAAGGCATAGAATCAGATATTCCCCTACAGGTTAGAGTCATACACATACATGTTACAAGCCAAAGTATTGTGTCTAGGTTTGTAGCTACCTGTAACAACCTCAGTGTGTCCCACATAAAGATGGCCCAGATTGCAAGACATGTGCCTATCAAAGTGCCCCATGAAAATTTCATTGTCACAAATAATAGCTGAAGGCTGACAATAAATTGTATAACAATCCTTGTTACATGTTTGAACCGCACCACATGTATGCACCAAAAACCATATTTTAAAGTAAGTGAACTACTAAACGGCTGTGTCAATGTCATGGAGGCCACCAATAAAATCAGTGATTTACATTAACATATGTATGCGTGAGTATAAAACATGTTGGCAATGTCACTACCTACCTAGGGAGGACCAACAGGCCAATAATCGGATCAATTATCTGTCACTTTTCACATGTAATGACTGCACATAAAATAGAGTGATCAAGAACATCTCTAAATACCCATCCCAATAAGCCACTGGATAAACATGAAAGTCAGTATATAGAAGTATACAAAGTATCAGGGCATCCTCATTATTTGCTATTACACAGAGAACTGGAAGAGACATGTGTAAACCTATAGCCAACTGTATATCTAACACATATTGTGAAATACTGTAAGAAATGTGTATGAGTAATTCAGTACACATAATACACATTGACAGGAATGTCTCTGTAACAAAGAGCAAAAATTATTGACAGCTGTAATTTCTTTTTAACTTTCAATTGGCCAAGTATATGGTCTCCAGCCATGGCTCATAACCCCAATGGCACATCCCCAGACTGAGCCTGAATGACAGTACAATCAGGCACCTGCAATATCATGGAGCTAACCTTTGGTGTGCTGAACCTTCCGGTTCAGATGCCTGAACATTTCAGGGGGCAGGTTGCTATACTCACCCCATGTGGTCTGTAAGATGATCCTAGCATGTGCCATCTTCCACAATATCTGTGTATGGACAAATGTCCCATGGAACGTGGACCCTGATAAGTAGGACCCAATTGAGGATGAGGAGGATGATGGAGGAGAGATTTAACACACAGTGGCAGGTAGTCGGCAACACACTCACATAGTGCAAAACTTTTTTCATAAAATATTTGAACTCTGATGGACAAAATATCTGAAAATAATATAAATGTTAAACATGAAAATAAATGTTTGAGTCTAATATTTGTGCTGACTTTTATGCCACAGTCACAGTAAACATCAAGTCACCCAGATCTCGTCAACTAGAAGTAGGCCTCAACATGTCACAATCATGTTATCAGATCCATTGACCAGCATGGGGCCATGCCTCTCATTAATCAATTCAATCCAAACAGAAATGTAATGTGATGCACTGTAGTGCATTAAAAGGACAGGCCAGGCATGCCACATTTTCAATTCCAAATTGATCATTACTTTCCTCACACACTTGAGCAGTGCACAGCTGGCAGTCCTGTTGTGGTCTGCAGCAGCAAAGTGTGTTTCAGATGGCACTAAGTGAAGTTTGGAACATAAACCAACAAGTACCATACTTGAGACGAACCTCACATTGTAGTGTGTATCACCAATGCTGTAGATTGCAGCATTTTGCAGGAACTGATGTTGTTACAGATGCCTACAGAGATAATGAATGACAGCTGTCCTGGAAAAAGGCCTAGTGTCACATTAACATAAAAAAGCTGTCACTAGAAACGAACACATAGATGCATGTGTGGCTTTCCTCAAAACACAGCATATGCGACCCAATTCCTGGCTACATTGTCACAAGTACCACATCATGCTACAGTAGGAAAGTGACACATTTGCCATGCACTGCACAGCAATGCAATGAAGAACTAAGGCTTGTAAAAAATATGAGTAGATGGCATTGTACAGTGAGTACATTTCCAGAGCATTATGACATATAAGATGTTTTATGCTAACATCTGAACTGAAGAATACTGAGATTTCAAGAGTGTGATTTCACTATGTCAAACAACAGGAAAAACTGTATGTGCATACACACTAACTCATTGCACTTGGTCAGTTGGAGGGACTTGGATGTGAACTCACCTTTGCATGGTAAGAGCTGTTTACCTCTGACCTGAGTGTACACATGCATAGCTGGGGGGGATCAAAAATCTTGTATCATCCCAAACGGAAATGTAAGTGGAGTGTGTGCCATTATATATGCCTGTGTCAGGGAATGCGGTATCTTTGGACCAGGAGGCACACACAAAGGCCTGCTTTCAGAGTAGGAGGCACACACAAAGGCCTGCTTTCAGAGTAGATATACTGCTACTAACGTTCACAAGAGTAAGGCAGTGATCATGTTTGTGTTAATTGCAAATCACTAGTTAAATTGACTACATGACCAACTTTCACTGCAGTGATGCCTAATGGATCACTCACCTATTCCAAAGGTCTGTTGCTATGTGACACACTCATCCCTGACCAACATCATGTTTTCTGACATATGTGTGCATGATAACACCATGTGCAGAATACATTTGCCTGTGCAAGACATACACAACAGAAAGGTTGCAGTGTGGAACAGTGTGCACATGCTGAGAGTGTGTTTGCTGTTAGAGTGCGTTCACCTTCAGACCCTCTAGCGCAGTCCAAATGGAGAGTAGTTCCAAACAGTGTGCGATGACTGAATGTTTGTGCTGCAGGTCATGATGTTTGCTTCTTCTTACATATGTGGATCACAGTATAGTTTCCATAATGTCCTGTGACAGTAAACAGAGGGGCATAAAATGGGCATGCCCACACAGTGCAGCACAGATAGTCTCCCTACACCACAGCTATGTTTGAAGCAAATTGCAAGAAATGTACTGTATAACAATTTTTTAAAAAATCTTGCCTTTTCCCCTGTGCCAGTGCTGTATTGGCTGCCTAGGTCCAACACAGGCACACTTGCACCATGGGGCAAGGATGCAACTATTACATGCAAGAAGGTATTTGAGCATGAAGGTGCTTCTTACTGCTAACCAATATATATATATATATATAGATAGATAGATAGATAGATAGATAGATAGATAGATAGATAGATAGATAGATAGATAGATAGATAGATCTATATATATATATATATACGTTCACCCAAGCATACTACATGTGCACTGGCACCATCAGCAGACTTTTAATATCTTGTGGACCACTGTATAGATGAAGCACAGATGGGCTGATGTCATTGCACAGGTCATCGATCTCCTTGGACTTGAGATTGGTGAACCCATAAGTATGTGTGTATGTTCTTTAGAATTTTGTGATGTATCTTTATCAGTAATACCTAACATAAACATGGACTGTACATCATTTGTGTATTTTTTCTACATTGCAACTTGTAAGATGTACATTGGGCTAAATTAATCTAAGGAGATAATGTAAAGTAAAAAAAACTTTGTGAGCCCCAGAGTGCCTACGTTATTCAAAAGTAAAGCACGCACAAGCTAAATTGCATAATTCTCTTACCCTGCATGGGCTATTCAGTGGTTAGTGGATTGCACTTATAGCTTAAAATACCAAGATTTATGGGCATTTCCTTAGGTAATGTACAGAAATGTCCTAGGGATGCTTACAAATTCCGAGAACATCCACTGTTGAAGGCTGGGCTGGAGATCTACTTCCCTAAAGCTTTTATGTGTAATCCTCAAGGTGTGGTGCATTGTGCTGATCATGCGTCATCAATCAATCAATCAATCAGGGTTCTTATAGAGTGCAACTAATCACCTGTTCGGGTCTCAAGGCACTGGGGGTGGGGGGGGACTCTGCAGCTCAGACGAGGCACAGAATGGCTGGTTCAGTTGAAGAGTCAGGTCTTGATGTCCTTCCAGAATTGAGGCAGAGAGGAAGATTGACGGAGATGAAGAGGCAGAGAGTTCCAGGTCTCAGCGGTGAGGTAAGAGAAGGAACTTCCTCCGGCTGTGGTCTTGCAGATCCGTAGGATGGTGGCCAGGGCCAGGTGAATATCTGCATGTGCAGAACTGTGAGTTTTTCGGAGCACACAAACCACATTAAGCATGCCGACAAGGAATGCAGCCTTACACAAAACTGTAAGGTTGAACAACGTAGTACTAGTCAGCAGTGCCAGTACACCTTATAAGTCTTATATGATGTTACATATGGTCTATGCCTAACGTTTTCTATCATAACAACACTTAGTTACTCCTAGGATCAATCATGTCACCCATGTGGTATGATACACTGGAATCTGACATGATGCTGTCCAGCATTACTAAATACATCACAAACTTGAGGCATGCTCAGGCATGTCATAATGGGTATATCTGAACTTCAGCATCCAGCCAGCTCAGGCCTGCAAGCAGACTAGCTGTGTGCAATAAGCTGGTCATATTAACATATGTGTGTTTAAGCTGTTGTGTAAATCTGAAATACTAGAATAGCATAGTTTGTAAGATAAAAAGGTGAACATTTGTGAAAGCAATATTTACAATTCAATTTCCTCATTCATGTCTCTCCTTGGTGGACATCTACCATTTACGTGGGAAGAGGTAGACTCCTACTAGGACCCCAATGCAACCAGTAAGCGTTATAAGTACATGTATTTACCATTTCAATGTCTGTGTGTGAACTATGTGAAATGTTACATTGTGATGTGTGGCAGGAGGTAACACTCAGCTACCATTAATTAGCTGGGAGTGTGTGAATCTGAACAGAACCTGCCCACAGATTCTTTAAGAATGATCAAGGAGTTAAATGATTGAGAATGTAAGGTGTATGGAAGCAGGCCCAGAGGAACTAAACAATGTTAAAAAAATTTAATACTGGCACATCTATAGTCTTGTTACTTTGGGCATAGTGACCATAATCTGGCACAGACTTTGCATGTGTTTGACACAAACACATTGGCCCTCATTATGACATTGGCGGTAAGCGCCGCTTACCGCCATGCTGACTGCCACCAACATACCGTGACCGCAGCGGTATACCACTACGCGTATTATGACCCACACATAGAAATCCGCTATTATACAGACACACACATAAGTCCGCCAGCCATTAGGGCAGTGATAAACTGGCGGTACCAAAACCCACACTGTTACGCCAACAGAAATACACCCACAGCATTATGACCCACGAATCACTGCGGCAGACATTCAACCGTGGTAAACCATTGGCGGTACATACCTCCGTGCTCAAAATACACACACACACATACAAAACACCACCACATTGGACAACTCAAACTACACACACCTGACACCCATACACACACCACACCCACACCACTATAAAACACACACACATTACCCACAACCCTTTATGACTACAAGCAATTGCCAACAGAGAGAGAGACACACCAAGAGCACACACAGAATCAGACCCACAGAACACCATCAGCCATACACCATCCACGCACCTCACAGCACACACCCCAACATATCACCCCACACACCCTCACACACACCACTCACAATACACCCATGGCACCAAAAAGACACCCAGGTTGTCAGAGGAGGAGCTAAGGGTCATGGTGGAGGAAATAATCCAGGTAGAGCCACAGCTATTCGGATCACAGGTGCAGCAGACGTCCATTGCTAGGAAGATAGAGCTATGGCGGAGAGTCGTGGACAGGGTCAACGCCGTGGGACAGCACCCCAGATCAAGGTATGACATCAGGAAGAGGTGGAACGACCTACGGGGGAAGGTATGTTCCGTGGTAGCAAGACACCAGATAGCTGTACAGAGGGCTGGCGGTGGACCCCCACCTCCTCCCCCACAACTAACAACATGGGAGGAGCAAGTTTTGGCGATCATGCATCCTGAGGGTCTGGCCGGAGTAGCAGGAGGACTGGACTCTGGTATGTCAACTCTTTACTACTTTCACCACCCCCTACCTGCATGCCATCACAAACTCCCATCCCTACCCTCACCCCCATCACTCCACCACCTCACATATACCCCACCATCACAACCCACCCATCCCAATACCAAGCCCTGCATGCAACACCAATGCATGGACACCACTCACAGACCTGCATGGACCCCCATCACCACATCATGCACACTAGTGACAAACACTTAGCCAACCAAATCACAACTCACACAAGCCAAAGCTGCCTTGGTAATAACAACCATAGAGGGGAACATACCCATGCACAAGATGTCACATGCAGTAACAATAACACTGCATTTACATCCCCACAGGACCCCCACACAACGTCACCGGAGAGGAGGTGTCAGCCACATCCAGTCCCCCCTGAAGAGGCCCACAGTGATGACAGCAGCGCTGCACGCCTGGATCAGGATGACCAACCTAGCCCATCAGGGACCTCTGGACAGTCAGTGACCCAGGCACAGTCCCATACCACCACAGAGCCTCCCTCCTCAGTAAACACCACCACAGCACCCACCCAGCGGGCCCATCCCTCTGTCCCCAGGACACGTCAATCAGCAGTGTGTCCACCACTACAGGGTCCTGAGGCAACCCCACAAACACAGGACGATCAGAGACCTGGGGTCAGTGGCAGTGGGTACACGGTTCAGGGGACAGAGGCACAGGACAACAAGGAAGCTGGGAGGGCTGCTGTGCGACAGGGGGAGGACAGGCCCAGGGAACTGACTCTCCACGAGGCTCTCACCAACATCCTGGGAGCATACCACCATTCCCAGGAGACCATGGGCCAGATACTGGCCAAGTTACAAGAGACCCAGCAGCTGCAGGAGGGACAGTACCTGGGGATCAGGGAGGACCTGAGGGACATCCACACCACCCTGGTCACCATTGCAGGGGTGCTGACAGACATGGCCAACACCATGAGGGAGGCAGTGGCACACCAACGGGCCCCTGACACTAGACACGCTGATGAACAGCCCTCCACCTCCGCTGACGATAGTGGACAGTAGGCCCTGCCACAGGAACAACAGGCCACCAGCACCCCTCCCCCTGCAGATGGAGAACCACCACGCAAAAGGTCTCTGCGATCCAGGCAGAAGCCAGAGAACATTGCCAAAACCCCGCCAGGAAATAAGACTCCTCTGAATATCACCCTTGTGTACCACTCTGTCACCCTGTCCACCTGAACCGCCATTGCCCCACTCCCTATGCCCCCTTGGACAAGGCACCTGTGATACCAATAGACTGGACTCTATCCTGGAAATTCCTCCATCATCAACCCAGCCCATTGCAATACCCCCTACACGTATTCTCACCTAAATAAACACCCTTGGAACTAATACAAGTATGGAGTCTGTCAATTGATTGAAATATGTATTAGTTTAACAAGCTGTAAACATTGCAATTCAAATGTACAGTTATATATACATAGGTATGACCTGTAGTGGGCAGCAGTAAACACAACAGGAGCCAGAGTGGGGCACAGATATCTGAAAATAGAGATGCCAAAGGGTACAGTAAGTGGCCATAGAAATTGGAAAATCAGGCTGCCATGTACAATGTCTAACACAAAACTGCAATGGAAGGTGAAGTTACAGTGTCTTACCTGTGAGTCACTGGAAGTACTGTTGTATTATAGTTGTTCTGTTGTCCATATCCTCTTCCTCTGCCTCCTCTTCATCACTGTCCACAGGCTCCACTACTGCCACACAACCGTCTCCAGCCTCATCCTCCTGCAGAAAAGGCACCTGGCGTCTCAAGGCCAGGTTGTGCAACATGCAACAGTGATTTGACATACTTTCTTGGGTGAGTAGCACAGGGATCCACCAGTCAGATGGAGGCACCGGAATGTGGCCTTCAGGAGGCAAAAGGTGCGCTCAATGATCCTCTTTGTTCGCCCATGTGCCTCATTGTAACGGTCCTCTGCCCTTGTCCTGGCATTCCGCACCGGGGTCAATAGTCATGAGAGGTTAGAGTAACCAGAGTCACCTGTAAATATCGAGGGATACCTGTTAGCCAGACACTCACCCTTAGGGCCAAACCCACACCCATATACCAACAGACACTGGGTGGGGACCATGGGCTCACCTATTAGCCACACCCTGTGCCTCTGGAGTTGAGGCATCACATATGGAATGCTGCTATTCCTCAAAATAAAGGCATCATGCACAGACCCAGGATACTTTGCATTGACATGGGAGATGTACTGGTCCACCAGGCACGATTTCTGAACACCTGTTCCTTTCTCCGGGGTGGGGGGGCAAAGGCAATATGTGTACCATCAATAGCACCAATGATGTTAGGGATATGTCCCATTGCATAGAAGTCAGCCTTCACTGTGGCCAAATCCTCCATCTGGGGGAATACAATGTAGCTGCACATGTTTTTCATCAGGGCAGACAACACTCTGGTCAGCATGTTTGAGAACATTGGCTGTGACATCCCTGCTGCCAGGGCCACTGTCGCTTGGAAGTACCCACTTGCCAAGAAGTGGAGCACTGACAGGACCTGCACAAGAGGGGGGATACCAGTGGGGTGGCGGATCGCTGAGATCAGGTCTGGCTCCAGTTGGGCACACAGCTCATGGATTGTGGCCCTATCAAGTCTGTAGCTTAGGATAATGTGCCTGTCCTCCATTGTCGTCAGGTCCACCAGGGGTCTGTACACAGGGGTATGTCTCCATCTCCTATTCATCCTCACCGGTTGAACTCTAGGGTGAAAAACGGTGAGCAGATGGTCCAATTCAAACATATCCTCAGATTAATATGCCTTCCATTTTGTTACAGAAACAGTATGTGAACGCGTAGGTCCGTTGATGTGCCTATGTCTGCTGTGACGCAGTTAGGTGCCATGGCCTGTTCCCCCATGAAATGGCTGCCACCTGACTTTTGGGGAGGGACAAGTGGAAATTAGGTAATTCCGCTGACGTTGTGCAACACATCAGTGGTTATCATTGGGCCCTAAGGGTTCCAAGAGCCAATGGTGATATACGCCGGTGGTGACGGTACTCACCGCCGTGGACGTGACTGCCATTTTCTATCTGTTCACTCACTTGCTACCTGACCTTCAACAGGAGAGGACCTACACTGCAAGTGCTGCTGTGACCTGTGTCTGAAAGCGACCATGGTTCGAGTGTCTAGGGAAAGGGCCCCTGCCTTCACTTCCGAGGAGTTGGAGAGACTAGTGGATGGGGTCCTACCCCAGTACCCTTTACTTTATGGTCCTCCAGACAAACATGTGAGTACACTGTGAGCACGATGCGTGGGGCATGAATGTATGGAGTGCTGTGTGTGTAAGCCTCGTGTGGAGGGGTGCTGAGGGGTCCTGGGCAGAGTGCTGCATTTTTAGTGGGCAATGTCTGTGCATAAGGGGATGAGAGGGATATGGTGGGCCATGAGTGTAACAGTCCAGACGGTATGACTAATAGCTTTTCATATGTATTTTTTTCTGCAGGTCAGCGCCCATCAGAAAAAGGGTATTTGGCGTGCCATTTCCAAGGCGGTGTGGACCCTGGGGGTATTTGACAGGTGGAGCACCCACTGTCGCAAACGATGGGAAGACCTGCGCCACTGGGAAAGGAAGACAGCGAAGGTCCAGCTGGGGCTGGCCTCCCAACGAGGAAGGGGTGCCCGTCGTACTCCGACTCCCCTGATGTTCCGCATCCTGGCGGTGGTCTATCCGGAGTTGGATGGGCGCTTGAAGGCATCACAGCAGCCACAAGGGGGTGAGTACAGATTCAGAACCATGAAGTTGCGCATGTTGAGGTGTTACCTGGGTGGGGGATGTGGGCCTGTGGGTGCCTCTAGGCCAGGACGAACATGGCAGGGTAGGTTCCATGATGAGCAGGCTCAGATGCACTCCAACCCCAATAATGCTATTGGGCATCTACTACTGGGCAGGGTCCTGTGGGTTTCAGGTGTGCAGCTAATGGCATTAGGCATTGTACCCCATGGCCTGGTGACTAGCATTGTAACTGGTATTGCATGGCCTAGTGCATAGGGCTGTTCCCTGTGAGTTGTGTACGCCAACAGTAATGTTGTTTCTGGCATTGACCAAGTGTATCCTCTGTGTCTTCCCCACTCTTTATGTTTTGTCACCCTGTCCTTGTGTGCATTAGCATAATCTGGCAGAGGAGCAGAGGCACCGGCGATGGAGGGAACTGCATCCCACATGGGCCTGAAGGCCGAATCCACTGACGGTGAGGGCACCAGTGGGACGGAGGGCAAGGGGAGCCCCACGATGGAGACAAGAGGGGACAGTTCTGACAGCGACACCTCCTCCGATGGAAGCTCCCTGACGGTGACGGACACCTCTGTGGCCACCACAACTACAGGTACAGCCGCCACCCCGTACCAGCACTGCCCTCCCAGCAGGCCCTCAGCGAGTTTCCCGTGCTCGCTCACCCATGAGGGTGGGCATCTCCTTTGTCCCAGGCACCTCAGGCCCTGCCCCAGTCAGTCCTGCTGCCCTCAGTGAGGAGTCTATTGACCTCCTGAAATCCCTCTCTGTTGGGCAGTCAACCATACTGAATGCCATCCAGGGTGTAGCAGGGCATTTGCAACAACAAATGCATTCCTGGAGGGAATTCACTCTGGTGTGGCGGCCCACCAGAGATCATTCCAGGCTCTTGCTGAGTCACTGATGGCAGCCATTGTCCCTGTCTCTAGCCTTCCCCCTCCAACTCCCTCTACCCAGTCCCATTCCCCTCAACCCCAGCCTATCTCAAGCATACCTTCAGACCTGCATGCACCCAAATCAACACACAGAAGTGGCTCAGACAAACACAAGCACCACACTTCATCCCACAGGCACTCACACAAGAACCATCCAGATGCAGACACACCAACATCTACTGCCTCCACTGTGTCCCCCTCCTCCTCCTCGTCCACCTCCCTCCCAGTAGCGTCTCCACTCGCACCTGCATGCACAACATCCTCATCCACTACCTCCATAACCATCACGCCTATCACTACACGCCCCTCATTTGCAGTCACCACCCCCACATCCATGCGCATGTCCCTGTGTCCTCTCCCACTGTGTCTGTGCCCCCTCCTCCCAAGGTTCACAAACGCAAGCACTCAGACACCCAACAGCCATCCACCTCACAACAGCATCCAGCCCATGTACCTGCACCCAAACACAGCAGACAGACACCTCCTACAACCACTCCCTCTTCCTCCAATCCCAAACCTTCACCCTCTTCCAACCCCAGTGTCCCTAAAAGGCTTTTCCTCTCCACCTTTGACCTATTCCCTGCCCCTCCCCACGTCCTTCACTTCGGGCCAGGGTGGGCAGAACCCAGGCCAGCACCTCAGCCATCCAGTCCACGGCCACTGTAGTTTCTGCAGCTACTGCATGTGTGAGAGGCTCCAAGGAGGCACCCGAAGGCACTGCCAGTATACCTGCACCACCTGCCAAGGGCAAGAAGGGTCCGCAAGTTAGCAAGGGCAGGAAGGGAACACCAGCCAGCAAGGGGAAGGAGGCACCACCAGCCAGCAAGGGCAAGGAGGCACCACCAGCCAGCAAGGGCAAGGAGGAACCACCAGCCAGAAAGGGCAAGGAGGCACCACCAGCTGCCATCAGCAAGGAGACACCACCAGCTAACAAGAGCAGGAAGGGAACACCAGCCAGCAATGGGAAGGAGGCACCACCAGCCAGCAAGGGCAAAGAGGTACCACCAGCTGCCAAGGCCAATGTAAAAGGAACAGACGCTGCAGGCAGGATGGATCTGGTGCCTGAGGCTGGAGTAGCATCTGGGCAAACAACACCAGCCATGGCACTTCAGCCGTCCGAGGCTGCAGGGGAAGGGCTGGAGCCTCCCCCCACCACTGACAGCACCGCTACCTGCACTGCCGACAGCACAGGCACCTGCACCGCCCCCTGCACCACTGCCAGCAGCAGCAGCCCCAGTGGGCAGCCGTCCGAGGCTGCAGGGGAAGGGCTGGTGCCTCCCCCACCACTGACAGCACTGCCATCTGCACCGCCGCCAGCACTGCACTGCCACCTGCACCACTGCCAGCAGCAGGAGCCCCAGTGGGCAGTCGACAGAGGCTGCAGGGGAAGGGCTGGAGCCTCCCCCCACCACTGACAGCACCGCTACCTGCACCGCCGCCAGCACAGGCACCTGCACTGCACCACTGCCAGCAGCACCACTGCCAGTAGCAGCAGCCCCAGTGGGCAGCCGTCCGAGGCTGCAGGGGAAGGGCTGGTGCCTCTCCCCACCACTGACAGCACTGCCATCTGCACCGCCGCCAGCTCTGCACTGCCACCTGCACCACTGCCAGCAGCAGCAGCCCCAGTGGGCAGCCGTCCGAGGCTGCAGGGGAAGGGCTGAAGCCTCCCCCCACCACTGACAGCGCCGGCACCAGCCCCGCAACTGCCATCCACTGAGCAGCCGGCAAGCAATGTGTAGTCGTGACAACATGGGCTGTAGTAAGTCCTGGTCCCTGCAACAACTGTAGGTGTGACACCCAGGTGAGAGACTGTGACTTGCACCCTCCAGGATCTGCATCACAGGGCACAAGGCCCCCTCCAGAACCAGTGGAAGAAGGCATCCACTCACCCCCTCCTTGCCAGGATGAAGCACACTGGGCACAAGGCCCCCTCCAGAACCAGTGGAAGAAGGCATCCACTCACCCCCTCCTTGCCAGGATGAAGCACACTGGGCACAAGGCTCCCTCCAGAACCAGTGGAAGAAGGCATCCAGTTGAGAGAATGTGGCTTTGCACTCCCCAGGACCAATCAGTGGACAAACCACCCACTTGAGAGACTGTGGCCTTGCACTCCCCAGGACCAAGCAGTGGGCAAACCACCCACTTGAGAGACTGTGGCTTTGCACTCCCCAGGACCAAGCAGTCGGCAAACCACCCACTTGAGAGACTGTGGCTTTGCACTCCCCAGGACCAAACAGTGGGCAAACCACCCACTTGAGAGACTTTGACTTTGCACTCCCCAGGACTCTGCAGAGGGCATGTAGCCCCCTCCAGGAGCAGTGGCATTGTACCATCTTCCGGGTGAGGTGCCCCCCGTTACCCCTCCCCCTGAGGTGCCTGTGTATCTTCGACCTGATGCCCCAGCAGTGTTCTCTCTGTATTGAGGCAGGAGTCAAGTGTGGCCTTAGCCTATGTGTTATGGTCCTGTGGGCCACGGACATTTTGGTGTGGGCATTGTCCCTCCATTTGTTTATATTGTACATACTGTTTTGTGCATTAAGGACATATTTATCTAAATTTGTAATATTACACTCACTTTAGTCAATTCCTTTTGTCCTTGCGTTATTCCTGAGGGTTACGGGGTGGATATGTCATGTTGTTACATCTGTTTGTGTGTATGGTGTTGGGGGTGGGTTTGTTGCGTGTGTGTGTCACTCTCTTTTTCCTCCCCCCTCCCTTGTGTGCCAGGTGCGGTACTCACCGTGGTCGTCTTCACCGCTGTTCGTGTTCCTGGTGTAGGAGGAGGTAGACCAGCATTAGAAATATGTGCAACACGGACTCCATGGCGTCGTGGTTCTTCCTTGAGTGTCGAGAGGTGAGTCGTTTGCCTTCTGTGTACTGTTTCTGCCGTGCTTTTGATGGCGTTGGTACCACCCCGGAAAAGGTGGCCTCTCATAATACAGTGGGCGGTACATTGTCTTCTGCCTGGCTGTTGGCGGTTACCGCCACGGTGCTTGTTGCTACCGCCGTGGCGGTCGGAGTGTTAAAGTGGCTGTCTGTGTTGGCGGTTTCCGCTGTGGTAATAATTCCATTTTTCTTTCCGCCGGTTGTAATGAGGGCCATTATCTCATACAACAAATGTCGCAAACCAAAAAACTCGAAATTCAGCATATGTCAAAGCACAGTGAATTGTGTGTTGATAAGCATGCCTGGGCAAGGATCAGTTGTACATGTCCAAAATTGTGCATGACGCAGGTGCAGATGATGTGCAATATTTATACACAGGCACTGTTACCAAGTATGGACAGGATAGGGATCATGGAATCAGATTCACACAGTGTGTGATTATGTAGCATATGTTCTATCAACATGCAGAATAATGGGTTCAGACATTCTGCATACTTTTGCGCTCTCCAGACATGACAATTCAGATCGACTGACATAAGGTTGAGCAAACATACCTGCTGTGTTACACATAATATGTAGAAAATATAACTGTCCCTGTAGCAGTATGACAAAACTAAAGCAAAAATATGAAAACATGTATGAAAGTGTCATCAGGGTTGCCATCACAATCCAACACATTTTTAATATGGTATCCAACATACGTTTTTGTGATGGACCTAAATCTTCATAAATAATGTATTTTGCCCATGACAGACAACAAATTGCATGGCTACATGTGTGTCTGTTCAGGTGTTTGTTCATTATTCTATAGACATATAGATCTTCGTTGTCTTAGCCTACCACGAGGTATGTCTGTTGTAATCCAGCCTAAGTGGTACTTGAGCCTCCATCAGAGTCATGGTGCAAGGATCCATGCATCATATCCAACAATGTTTTCAGTCACATGAGCAGTCCGGCAAGCATACACACACTACTGAGATGCTATATACAATTTATAATGTGTGCATCCTAATACAGCCTTGGGGTGCTGTGGTGAACATAAGCTTGTTTAAGTATGACTCACCATTATTTTCCCTACAAGTTTGAAACAGAAGATAAATGTTACTTTTCTGTAGAGTTGCCTGAGGGTAAATGTTAGTAATGTTCCCCAGTCATGGTCTACAGGCGATACATGACGCCGCCGTATCCACTTATTAACTATCTCACACAAAGGCAAATTAAGCCAGCAATGTGTGTGTAGTCTTAATATACTCCAGATGGGAAATCTTAGCATATGTTGAAAGGTCCAAAACTCCCTTCCCTAGTAATGCCAAAATACTGTAGAATATAGTGGGAACTCAAAGTTAAGGGGTATGGACCAAATAACCCCCTGGTGAGTAAATCCAAAATCTAAATAAGGATGAGAACCCACATTACAAGTTTTGGTATAGCCGGAAAATCTTTATTTGGAATTTCACAGATCCATATCAAAGTGCGGTGAGTGAAAATCGAACAATCATTAATACATGGATAGATCCAAACTTGAACTGAGTTTACGTCAATTATCCAGCCAGATGAATAGAATGTGGTTGTGATAGCCGAATAGGATGAAGTTGTGATAGCCAACACGTGTTTCGCTCCCTATGGTAATATTCACCTGGGGCTTTGTCAAGGCTACAAAATAATGAAGAATAAACAGATTAAGGTGACTGAGAGACCTCATAAAGTATTTAGTGAGCAGTGAAATCGGAGCATGCAATTTAACATGCACAGCTAGTGACCTTCCCATTTATATCATCAGGAAGTTGGGTATATTGAAAGATTCAGTATGAGAAAGGCGTCATCAAGAAAAAAGGAAAATCGTAAGAGAAACAATGTTGTAATTTCATTCCAAGAATTCGTGAAGGCGTGGTATTAGTCCAAGAAAAAGCTATTTTAAACTATTCAAGCTATTATTAAGAAAAAAGAAAGCAAACTTGTCAAAGTTCTTCCATTAGGGAAAGTTTATCTTTATTGTGTTAATAGCATGCTTCATAGTGCGTAAACTTTATAATTAAAAAAAGCATTGTGTGATTGCCAAAGAAAAGAGTTTATAATATTAATCTGTGAATTTATGTTGATCCTTAGTAAACAGTTTATCAAGGGTGAATGAAAACCAAAAGAAAATCATACCGGTATAGTGTTCAGTTTTGTAACATCGTTTCAAATACTGGTCTGTATTGTCAAAAAGATTAAAAATAAGAACAATGTAAACCTCTAGATAATTAGATAGTAACATAGGGGGTCATTACGACAATGTAACGTCCGTACAGCCAACAGGCTGGCGTTACGGAGGCCCTTATTACGACTGCGGCGGTAGCGCCACGGTCGCACCGCCGGGGCCGGCGGTTTCCCGCCGTTTTAGCCCCGGCGGTGATAATCCGCCAGGGCAGCAATGCAAGCAGCGCTGCCCTGGGGATTATGACACCCCTACCGCCAGCCTGTTTCTGGTGGTTTGCACCGCCAGGAAGAGGCTGGCGGTAAGGGGTGTCCTGGGGCCCCTGGGGGCCCCTGCACTGCCCATGCCACTGGCATGGGCAGTGCAGGGGCCCCTAACAGGGCCCCGGCCAGCTTTTCACTGTCTGCATAGCAGACAGTGAAAAGCGCGACGGGTGCAACTAAACCCGTCGCACGGCCTCAACACCGCCGGCTCCATTAGGAGCCGGCTCCTATGTTGCGGCCTCATCCCCGCCGGCCCAGCGGGAATGTCGTAATGGGGGCCGCGGGAGTGCGGCCGCATTGGTGGGCGCACTGCGGTTACCGATTGGCGGGCGGCAGTAGCCGCCCGCCAACGTCGTAATGACCCCCATAATCTTGTTATAATTATTGTATGTACATAATTCTGGGAAGGAAACATAAAATGGGGTGCACATTTACGAAATTCATGAGTATTGTGTTGCCGTGTACCACTACGTGTACTACATACATCTAATCTATTAGGAAAGGTGGGTTTCTCCTTATATTAATATAAAATTTCAGTAACTAAAATTTGGAGTCTCAGAATCAGAGTATTGACATCAGTGATTACAAACGCACTTACCCGAATACCATAAACAATGTCTCTTCCGAGTACACCGGCAGCGTATTGCCGAGTGCGCGTCTCACTCTGACGCCATCTTGGAAAAGTACCTTCCGCGTGAGCCCGTATAAAAGGGGACTGACCCGTGTATTGATTTAGTCCTTTTTTGCTGTTCCAAGGTGAAAGTTCCTTTGCAATAAACAGCGCCATATTTAAACATTTCCTGAAACCTGAATTAGCGATTAAAGGTGCTCAAAAATCAGCCATTACTTTACTGCTAGAATATTCAAAATGATTGCTTGATAAATATTTGCACCATTTAAATATCACTAAGAGCTAAGCCCAAAGTGCTATACTAAATTTCAAAGAATAGTGAACACAATTGTTTCTAACAGAACTTAGACCTTGCTGTAATGAAATAAAAATACATTGACCAAGATGCAGTGTCACCTTGTTATGCAAGTAAATAAGTAAGAGAATAAAAGAAAGAAAATACCAGAGAAGAGGGAGAAAAATAGTAAAAGAATATATAAAATGTTGTTGACATTTCTCAATGGAAAAAATGTTGAGGTAATATCATTTGTAATCAGAAACTAATTCACAATGAGATTATCAGTAAAGTAAAAAAGAACATAAAAAGTGCATTAAATTGGTAATCTAATTTAAATAAGAGCATGAGTTCAAAGGATGAATTATTTCAAAAGGCGATTTTGTTGCTGACCAACATTATATATCACTAAATATTATCAAAAAATATGAATAAAGAGAAAGATAGTCACTGTAGCCATTAGTGCCATTCCGGGTCTTTGTTCAATCCTTTCCGAACAGTGTCATATAGGATTATAAAACGGTTTTCATTCTGTCGTAGTTGTAATTCCAAATTGCTGCCTCTATGGTGGAATTTTAACTGTTTAAGTCCACAGAAAGAGAAAGTCCGATCATCTGGGTGATGTTCCAGAAAATGTTCTACCAGAGGATATTTCGTCTCATTTTATTGAATATTGCGAAAATGTTCTTGTATTCGCATCTTCAAGGCCCTTATCGTACTACCAATGTATGCTTTTTGGCAGGGGCAGATGATAGTATAAATAGTATTTGTGCTCTCACAGTTAATGAAATCTTTGATCATAAAGACCTTATCATTGATCTCGATGGTTTTAGATTTTGAAAGCCCTAATCTGCATACAGAGCATTTGGTACAGCAATAAAAGCCTGTAGGTCTTGGTAACGTGTCCTGCCTCAAAGGCTGATCTATAAAGAATGAGGAACAAATCTTGTCCTTTAGGTTTGAGGCTCTTCTGAAACCTACTTGAGGGTAAGATAAAAGAGATTTGTTAATGAATGGATTGCCTTGTAGTAGATACCAATGTTTGCGTAGAGTTTTTCGAATTAGTCGGTGACCATTATGATAATTGGTAATGAAACGTATCACATTGTTTTTGTCTTCTATTTTGAGCTTATAAAGCATCTTGTTGCGGTCCAATTTAGCCTAATGTTCCTTAGTTTTATAAAGAGTGCGGGTGTCATATCCCCTTGCCGAAAGACGTTGTAAAATTTCTTTAGAGGCCTCCTCATAATCTGATAAATCACTACAATTCATTCTCGCTCTCCTAAATTCACCTGAAGGAATGTTCCATATGATACTTGAGGGATGACAGCTGGATGCATGTAGAATTGAATTTGCTGTGGTCTTTTTTCTGCGGAGGCGAGAATGTAGTTGATTATTCCTTACATATAAGGTTAAATCTAAGAATTCTATTGTACTGCTGGAAAGTTGATACGTTATGTCAATGTTCAAATTTCTCGTTCCAAAGCCAATATCTCTCGACGGCTCCCATGAAAATACAGATGGAGCAAATTTAGCTCCCATCGCTGTCACTTGAAGTTGTAGATAGTATTGGCCGTCAAAAAGAAAATAGTTATTCTGAAGACAGAAAGAAAGAAGGTTGATTACTTTTTTCTTTTTGAACCCTTTTCCCAACATATAGGGAGTCATTTTGACCTCGCCGGTCTTTTTTAAAGACCGCCGAGGGACTGCCGTGTGGAAGACCGCCAGTGGTGGCAGTTTGCCGCTCGGCCTATTATGACCGTTGGCAGCTCTCCGTCCTTTTACGGACGAAGAGCCGCCAACAGCCATACTGGTGGGAGGCGGGGAAGTGGAGGTTGCTCCACCTCCACCGCCACGTCAACAGAACACCGCCCAGCGAATCACGTCCTGTGATTCGCCGTGGCGGTGTTCTGTTGGCGGTGTGGTGTCGGCGGAGCTGCCCCCATGGCTCCCGTCCCCTCCCGGAGGATCGTCGGACCAGGTAAGTTGATCGTCCGAGAGGGGAGGGGGGTGGGGGAGGGTGTTGTGTGTTGTGTGGGTGCATGGGGGTGGGCGTGTGTGTATGTAGAGGGGGTGTGTGAGTGCATGTATGCCTGTGGGTATGTCTGTATGGATGTGTGCATGTATGTTTGAATGTGGGTGTGCGTGTATGACTGTGTGTGTGGATGTAGGCATGTATGTCGGCGTGTGTGCGTGTAAGTATGTAGGTGATGCCTGCGTGCGTGTTGTGTGTGTATGGGTGAAGTGATGTTGGGGGTTGGGATGGGGAGGGGGGCCCTGCCACCTTTGGGGAGTGGCAGGGGTGGTGGGGGGTAGGGGAGGGAGTCGGGGTGGGGGTGGGGGTTGGGGGAGACCCCTATCAGTGCCAGGGAAGGAATTCCCTGGCACTGATAGTGCTTACCGCAATGGATTTCATGGCGGTTCAAACTACTGGAAATCCACGGCGGTAAGCCGGGTCCAAATACCGCCGGCGGTATAGTGACGGCCGCCGGGCTGGAGTCCCAGGTCTCCAGCCCGGCGGTCGCCTCCGCCCTGGCGGGCAGAACGGAGAACCGGCGGATGACCATGACAGTAACCGCATAGTCATAATTCCACAAAGTAAGACTACCGCCGGTTCTCCGCCTTCCGCCAGGGTCATAATGACCCCCATAATCTTTTGGGGTCGATATATAGATGATATCCTGTTAATCTGGCAAGGACAGGAATCTGTACTCCAGCGTTTTTTTAAATCAATGACACTTAACCAATGGACCATTGACGTAACGCATCAACTTTCCAGCAGTACAATAGAATTATTAGATTTAACCTTATATGTAAGGAATAATCAATTACATTCTCGCCTTCACAGAAAAAAGACCGCAGCAAATTCAATTCTACATGCATCCAGTTGTCATCCGTCAAGTATCATACGGAACATTCCTTCAGATGAATTTAGGAGAGCAAGAATGAATTGTAGTGATTTATCAGATTATGAGGAGGCCTCTAAAGAAATTTTACAATGTCTTTCGGCAAGGGGATATGACACCCGCACTCTTTATAAAACTAAGGAACATTATGATAAATTGGACCGCAACAAGATGCTTTATAAGCTCAAAATAGAAGACAAAAACAATGTGATACGTTTCATTACCAATTATCATAATGGTCACCGACTAATTCAAAAACTCTACGCAAACATTGGTATCTACTACAAGGCAATCCATTCATTAACAAATCTCTTTTATCTTACCCTTAAGTAGGTTTCAGAAGAGCCTCAAACCTAAAGGACAAGATTTGTTCCTCATTCTTTATAGATCAGCCTTTCAGGCAGGATACGTTACCAAGACCTACAGGCTTTTATTGCTGTACCAAATGTTCTGTATGCAGATTAGGGCTTTCAAAATCTAAAACCATCGAGATCAATGATAAGGTTTTTAGGATCAAAGATTTCATTAACTGTGAGAGCACAAATACTATTTACACCATTATCTGCCCCTGCAAAAAAGCATACATTGGTAGTACGATAAGGGCCTTGAAGACGCGAATACAAGAACACTTTCGCAATATTCAGAAAAATGAGACGAAATATCCTCTGGTAGAACATTTTCTGGAACATCACCCAGATGATCGTACTTTCTCTTTCTGTGGACTTACACAGTTAAAATTCCACCGTAGAGGCGGCACTTTGGAATTACAACTACAACAGAATGAAAGCCGTCTTATAATCCTATACGACATTGTTCGGAAAGGATTGAACAAAGACCCGGAATGGCACTAATGGCTACAGTGACTATCTTTCTCTTTATTCATATTTTTTGATAATATTTAGTGATATATAATGTTGGTCAGCAAAAAAATCGCTTTTTGAAATAATTCATCCTTTGAACTCATGCTCTTATTTAAATTAGATTACCAATTTATGCATTATTTATGTTCATTTTTTCCTTTACTGATAATCTCATTGTGAATTAGGTTCTGATTGCAAATTATATTACCTCAACATTTTTTCCATTGAGAAATGTCAACATAATTTTATATATTCTTTTACTATTTTTCTCCCTCTTCTCTGGTATTTTCTTTCTTTTATTCTCTTACTTATTTACTTGCATAACAAGGTGACACTGCATCTTGGTCAATGTATTTTTATTTCATTACAGCAAGGTCTAAATTCTGTTAGAAACAATTGTGTTCACTATTCTTTGAAATGTAGTATAGCACTTTGGGCTTAGCTCTTAGTGATATTTAAATGGTGCAAATATTTATCAAGCAATAATTTTGAATATTCTAGCAGTAAAGTAATGGCCGATTTTTTAGCACCTTTAATCGCTAATTCAGGTTTCAGGAAATGTTTAAATATGGCGCTGTTTATTGCAAAGGAACTTTCACCTTGGAACAGCAAAAAAGGACTAAATCAATACACGGGTCAGTCCCCTTTTATACGGGTTCACGTGAAAGTAACTTTTCCAAGATGGCGTCAGAGTGAGATGCGCACTCGGCCATACGCTGCCGGTGTACTCGGAAGAGACATTGTTTATGGTATTCGGGTAAGAGCGTTTGTAATCACTGATGTCAATACTCTGATTCTGAGACGCCAAATTTTAGTTACTGAAATTTTATATTAATATAAGGAGAAACGCACCTTTCCTAAAAGATTAGATGTATATAGTACACGTAGTGGTACACGACAACACAAGACTCATGAATTTCGTAAATGTGCACCCCATTTTATGTTTTCTTACCAGAATTATGTACATACAATAATTATAACAACATTATGTTACTATCTAATTATCTAGAGGTTTACATTGTTCTTATTTTTAATCTTTTTGACAATACAGACCAGTATTTGAAACGATGTTACAAAACTGAACACTATACCGGTATGATTTTCTTTTGGTTTTCATTCACCCTTGATAAACTGTTTACTAAGGATCAACATAAATTCACAGATTAATATTATAAACTCTTTTCTTTGGCAATCACACAATGCTTTTTTTAATGATAAAGTTTACACACTATGAAGCATGGTATTAACACCATAAAGATAAACTTTCCCTAATTGAAGAACTGTGACAAGTTTGCTTTCTTTTTTCTTAATAATAGCTTGAATAGTTCAAAATAGCTTTTTCTTGGACTAATACCACACCTTCACGATTTCTTAGAATGAAATTACAACACTTTTTCTCTTCTGATTTTCCTTTTTTCTTGATGACGCCTTTCTCATACTGAATCTTTCAATATACCCAACTTCTTGATGATATAAATGGGAAGGTCACTAGATGTGCATGTTAAATTGCATGCTCTGATTTCACTGCTCACTAAATACTTTATGAGGTCTCTCAGTGACCTTAATCTGTTTATTCTTCATTATTTTGTAGCCTTGACAAATCCCCAGGTGAATATTACCATAGGGGGTGAAACACGTGTTGGCTATCACAACTGCATCCTATTCGGCTATCACAACCACATTCTATTCATCTGGCTGGATAATTGACGTATACTCAGTTCAAGTTTGGATCTATCCATGTATTATTGATTGTTCAATTTTCACTCACCGCACTTTGATATGGATCTGTGAAATTCCAAATAAAGATTTTCCAGCCAAACAGAAACTTGTAATGTGGGTTCTCATCCTTATATAGATTTTGGATATACTCCAGATGGGGTTTGCAACGCATAGCCACACTGCCTGAATGGTATCACCTTATCCACTTACACTTATGTTACTGAGCAATGATCAGCACATTTGCATGATGCAACTCAAAATCCCAATTTAGGTAAAACAGGATCATGTGTCTAATTTCAAATATGAACATCATCATGAGTGTGAATTTTTGTCCTGTATGATATGGTAACTACCTCATTGTGACTACTGTTACATTCTGTTCACCTACACAGATGGCACATGGTTCACTTTTCCTGGCTCAAGTAGGGAATGCCTATGTAGAGACATTATATTGTCCATTTATCCATCTGTATTGCTAGTGTTGGTCTGGTCAGGCACATATGATTGTGTTACAATGTCAGCCTATTTCTCACACACATCATGTAGTGCATGTTAGCAGTTTTTTCTACCATCACCCCAGGTAACATGAGAGCTGAAGAAACAAGGATCTTTGAAATGCGCAGTGGAAGATATGGACACATAAAGAATGTCTCAAAGGCTTACCGAACGATGAACAAGCTGTACGAGCATGCCAAGGCAGTGGGGTCCTTGAACGTCCCTCGACCCACAACCCCTTCAATGGAAACATCTGACAAAAGCCAGAACACAGCGGGACCAAGCCAGTGATAGGCCTCCCAAACCCCAATACCACCGCCTAACCAGGCAACCACACAGCCAAGAACTACATGGGCCAAGAGGCTCAAAAGAAGAAGGGATTCCATCTTCGAATACACAATTATCCAAGAACTGAGAAAGGTGAACAAAAACGTGATGACATTAAGAGTGAGCAGGCGAGCTTACGGCAGAGAATAGTGAACATGTAGAAAGCCATGGAGCAGCTCTCCCAACTTTTATAGACATTTTAATGAACAATGTTTTCTAATTTAATTTTAGCAAGTATTGTAATTGAGTGATAGTGATAGGATAGGTTTAGTTTAGTTAGGTTTTAGATTTTGATGGTGTTTTACAGGTACATGTTTGTATATCTTTTTCTATATTTATAAGGTTTTAGTGGGTGGGGGGGTTGACGTTTAGGCTTTGTTACAAAAATATAAATACCAAAAAATATATATTTGTTTAGCTTTACATGTGTAGTTAGTTTATGTATATGTGTAGTTGATCAAAAAACGAATGTCAAGGCACTCATGAATCGCAAACTCAGTGGTCCTTGTGTCCTTGTTTTGTTCACAATCATTAAGCATAAGTCCTACCAGGATAATATGAAAAATAATTGTCAATTTATTCTTGAAATGCAGTGTCCATTACAGCAACAGCCAACAGCCAACACGTGCTTCGTCCTGTGAGAGGATTTACTGTCAGAGACTTAATCAGGGCTTACACAAAATAATCAAGGAGAACGGATTATATCCGCGTTTTAGTCCTTCTCCCGAGCGTCCAAACAAAATTTCAATCACGGATATGTAGTCCGAGTTAGCCCCTATCGGTGTATGAACACAAATATCTTCGTGCACGATAGCAGAGAGGACAGAGAAGTCCTTCTATCTCATGGCGTTATTATAATGTGTGTATCTAAAACCTGTTTTTTGCTAAATTGTTTCTTCTCAGAAACCTAGGAGGTACAGGGGGATCCTCCTGTCAGGAGCACTGTGTGTGTATATTTATGTATCGCACTACCTTATGGTGATTGACTGTGAGCGCTGATTCCTATAACTATCCTCCTTTATGTGTAGTTGATGTTTGTATTGTGTCACTCTATGTGTGTTAAGTGTGGTGGGGGCTTGATGTTTAACATGTTATTTGTGCTTAGTATTTAAGTAACGGTAGGATGTTAGGTTAGTCTTAGGTAGTGTTACGGTTGGTTAGTTTAGGATAGGTAGATGTGGGTATTTTAGAATAAGTTTAGATACTCTAAGGTAGTGTTTAGGTTAGGGGGTATAGGTTAGATAGTTTTAGTTTTCTTACATAGATATTTAATTAGTAAAACATTTTATACTTTCACAACCTCATAATTATTGCACCATTGTGAGTTTCTAACACTGAGTATGTTGAGTCAAGTACATGATGTAGCTATTGCCTTGCAGTCTTTAAAGGTGTATGCTATTTTGTGAGTGTATTTCACATATGAGTCACTTAAGGACTATTTGACAATCTTAATGCATTGTAAATGGTCGTCTTAGTGTGATTTGACACACAGCCCAATACAGATATGCACCCACTGTAGCACTGTGTGTGAAAGTGATACAAAATGTACAATTTAGATGATTTTGTGACAACATATTTTCAGAATCCGGTCTTTGCTGGCACAAACCCTGATGCCTGCCACTAACACACATCCTTGTACCATTCTGCACTAGGCACCATTTGTTAGCTGGTAACAAATCATGAATGTGGCCCCCACACACCTGGAGAACCTCAATAATCCTTGGCACTTGCTAAGTGAGGCACTACATGCATGTAACTTTGTGCAAGTACTTGCAATGTTTTGATAACATAAGTCTATCATTTCTTCTTAGACTGGGAAGGTGTTGTTTGGTTCCAGGTTTCATGATCTGGCTCCAAATCAGTAATATGTGTGTAAATTGTACAATTGATGCAATGTGTGGTTACAGTCACACTCAATACATTTGAAGTGTCTCAGAGACAGAGGAACACATTTGTCCTACATACCCCAGTGAACCTTTCAACACCATTTACTCAGCAGCCAAACTAAATGCCCCAAATCACCATCCTGACCCAACCCAATGGAGCAGGAGAGATATCCAGAGGGACTGAGCAATACCTCTAAGCTTCTTTTGGGTCTACTTGGACAAAAGTCTCACACAGCCCCAGAAGGCTGCTTCAGCGTGTACTCAAAAACAGGCAATCGCCGCTCTTCAGAGGGGATCACCAGACTTCACTAGGACCATCATCCAGCTAAACTCAGGCCTTCCTGCAAACAAGATTCCTCAGCAACAGGGAGCTCCTTCCACCAGTCCTCCCCATGCAGATGGGCGTACCTCACTTATTGTGACCACTAACCGTACAAGTAAAACACGCACAGTCAGGGTGGCACAGGATTTGGTCCTCACAAGAGTCATCAACTCTGAGCCTTAGGTCTCCAGCAGCCATTCACGACCAGCCTCTCTGACTCAAGTACCCACCCGCCTTCATCAACCTGTTATTGACAACATGAAGCCCCAGGCCCCAGCAACCCCTTCACCACAACCATCAGCACCTTCTGATAGTTACGCCAGCACCAGGACAATTCTAATGCATCCCAAATACTATGCAAGGGAAACATTTGACCTGCTTAACCAGGGCAACATTCTTAGTTTGTTGAGCCAAATACCTAGCACTGCAAACTTAACCACTGCTGACATGGTTTTGGTAGAAATTTTACCATCCTGCTGAACTCGAAGAAACAAAACCACCAAGGTGACTTGGACTTCTAGCATAGTCACCAACCTAGTTTTGGGTGCAGTAGGCTTTTTTGGAACTGGGGCATTCATTCACCCCTGCCACTGAACCAGCATACCCACTTTTTTTACTCTCAAGAACAGGTAACTGGGGTTCAATGCCCCCAAATAAAGTACCTGGAGCAATCTTAAGGAGCGCATGAAGCGAATCGCCATCACCCCCCACTCCACAAGGCTGTTTACTATCGCCGCAACTCTTCAAAGACTCCACTCATTGCTATGACTGGAGCGGGCTCCCAGGCACCATGAACCCAAAAGAAAAGGCAATTATGAATGAGCAGATTGACTCCAGGACCCTTAGAGTCAAAAGGAGAACTCTGCATATGTTCCTGGAACATAACGGTCTACTTGACAAACTAGGCAATAAAGAGACATTTAACTACTTATCCTTTTTCCAAATAATCATGCTGCAAGAGACTTGGGCTGAAAACACCCCTCGGATTCCAGGACATGTCATCTACCACATGCTAGTCACAAAAAGTGCCCGCTATGGTCACCCAAGTGGAGTTTTAGCCATTTACATCCACTTTACCATACAAGGGTGTCACCACATGCATCTGGCTAATTGCAACAGTCTACAAATTGTTCTACTCTTTCTGAACCAAGGTTTCCAAAACCTCAACCTAGCTCTTACGAATATCTACCCTTCTGAAAAAGGATCACAAACAAATCAATGTTATCAAAACATTGCACGCATCAATGGTACTTGGGTGAAAGCAAAATAGATGTGCTGCAGGAATACAAATACTTGGGAATTCTCCTAGATAACATCAGGTCTTTCAAGCCTCACATGGAATTACTAAGGTGGAAATTTCTTTCCTTTACGTCTGAATTCATGGTGCGCCTTGAGTTTGGCTTGGTGAGAGTCATTAGCGAGGAATGGAGCATACATTAAGCTGTCCCATAAACTTAAGACAGCAAGTCCTGGCACACTTAGCTCCCTCCTTTGGGCAGAAATCAATGGGCAGTCCAACTCTTTAGCCAGGCTTTACCTTGACACCTCTTTGGAATCACTAGGTCTAACAGACCAATGGGAACTCTTCAGTTCTTATCACCAAACCAAGCTGCTAATCAACAAAAGCGTAAAAGTTCACTCATTATTAGCAGATAAAGAGACATTTGCTAAGAGACAGCATGCTTGGCTTGCTCTGTCGTCGTACACCAAACTAGCACCCCAGCCATACCTGGGAACAACTATCAAACCTTAAGTCAAATCAGCCTTCATGAAAATCCGAATGGGATGCTTGCCAGCATACATGCATTTCCCTCCATGGAAACAAAGAAACATGACAGCGCTATGTCCGCTTTGTGGACTAGCTCCAGAGACGCTGGTTCACCAGATGTGCATTTCCAAGGGATGTATGGACAATCGGAGAGCAATCGTTAGGCCAGTTTGGGTTCAGAGAGGACTGTGCAGATGCCTTTTTTAATGGGGAAGACACTCAACTCAGCTCCAGGCTGGTGATTGTGTGGTCCTTTCTTTTGGTTCACCGAACCTAGTGAATAGAATTATCCATGACTTAGGAGCCAGACAAGTTACCCTACAAGGAATCTCACTACTACCCCTAGGCTATTTCTATCAAAGACCAGCAGGGAATAACTCCATCCACCCACAGCGAACTGTAGCACCCTCATCTAGCCCAGACCTATCTATAACATGCAACAGATTTTTCCCCCTCTCAACGCTGGAAAACATAGATTGACTGGATACGAAACAGCCAGCTCTCACTGAAAGAGTAGTTAGTACAATTCACATACCAGGGAAGGACTTGCATAAGGAAGTCACATCACACACTATGGTTCCTGTAAGAAACGTGAGTCTACCTTATCTAAGCCAGGGCGATGATCCCAGACGTATATTAAACTTAACTAACAGCAATATCCCCTCTCCCTCCCCAAAGGAACAGCACTGCAACTTTAAGCAGTACCTTTATCAGAAACCGGAAATAGTCTTACTATTCTGGAATATTGCAGGCTTAGCCAATAAGCTAGACAATGAGATCTGGGCCAATTTTATAGTAGACTATTCATGTGTTTGCCTACAAGAGACATGGCTTTTAACTCCGGTCCATCTAAATGGCTATAAAACATTTCATACTCCTGCCGAACAGTCAAGGTATGGTAGACCCAAAGGGGGACTGTGCACATATATTTCCAACAAATTACCCTTACAGAACTTAGAGATGAAATTTACGAGTCCAGATTACCAATTGATAGAGAGTAACCTGGATCACAAGACCCACTTAGTCATTATTAATTTCTATAATAATGCTGCTCCAGGAGAATTCTCCAATATCTTAGTGGGAATGGAAAATGATTTAAAAAAAATATTCTGTAAAAATAATCGAGAGATTCTATTGATATGGGGGGGTGATTTTAACATCCATCCGTGTGAAGAAAATTCAGATAAGATATGTGGTTGGGACTCGGAAGGTATAGGTGCAAGCCTCCACTTCTCTCATAACACTCAAGGAGAGGAAATGAATTTACTGACTCAAACCTACAACCTATCCTTAGTAAATGAATTAGTTTTGGCCGATCCACAGTTCAAACCAACGTATAACGGAAGGGGCGCAAATACAGTGATCGATTATGTCCTAATGTCCACTCACTCCACCCACTATCTTACAAACTATACCTTGCACGACATCGCAATTAGTGATCACTACCCCCAGAGCATGAATCTCCTACTATCTCCCCTTTCAGTAGCTAGGGAAGATAGTATTATACTGGTAGATGATATTGAACTGGCCCGCGCAATGGATACACTATGAAGTGGGCCCAGACAGACCCCAACTCTTTATTGAAACAGGTAATACGCCAATGTAAACATGCTTTTGCAGACTGTCTAAGAGAGAACCCACATCCAGGGCAATGTCTAAGTGCGTTCACAACGATTACACAAACTATAAAAGAAGCCCTCACTATTAAAAGCAGTAAGGTAGAGAATAAAAAGACACGCGGATGGTTTGACCATAACTGCACCCAAGCACATAAGAGGCTGAAAAAGGCTCTAAATGCCCCAAAAAGGTCCTCGAGTGACATACGCAAATGCAGACAGGAATAAAAGACAGCAATAAAGGAAAGGAAATTGACTATAAAAACAAACTTGTGGGAAACACTCCATATAGCAAGTCGTAAGAAAGATAATATACTCTTCTGGCAGACAATAAACTCCCCCATGCTAGGGGACAGTGACATTCCTAGGATGGAACTTGCTATCTCCGAAGAAGACTGGGTAGCACACTTCTCTAATATATATTCACTGATGAGTAATACATTAGACCATACACATGACCATGACGCACAGGAAGGTCCGCGCCCAGTCATTACCCCCCAATTTAGTCTTCAGGAGGTAGAGGAAGCTATAATAGAAAGCAAATCAGGGAAAGCGCCAGGCCCTGATGGTGTTCCGATCGATATATTCAAGGCCAATTTTGAGTTGTTGGGGCCTGTTCTGACGCAGACATTGAGGGCTATCTGCACATGCGGACCCCTACCATCTTGGAGAGATTCTAACATAATCCCAATATATAAAAAGGGTGACCGCCTTAATCCAGCCTGTTACAGGCCAATCTCCCTGCTGGACACAACAGCTAAACTAGCAGGGAGAATAATTCTGAATAGGCTGCAAACATGGGCAGAGGAAAAGAACGTTTTATCCCCGGTCCAGTATGGATTCCGGAAAGGAATCGGAACAGTGGAACAAAGTCTAAATTTAAGTCTCATTATTGCAAAGTATACCAAGATCAGATCAGGCAACCTGTACCTGGCCTTTATTGACTTATCATCAGCGTTCGACTGTGTAATTCATGATAAACTATGGGATATTTTAAACAGCATGGGGGTGGAACCGGCCTTAATTCAATTTATTCGCGAAATGTACTCAGGGAGCAGAGCAAGAGTGAGGTACGGCCTAAAAGGGGAATGTACTCGCCCCTTTGGTCTACATAGAGGAGTGCGCCAAGGCTGCGTTCTTGCTCCGTTCCTGTTTTCTATGTATATAAACAATTTAGACAATGAATTGGCCTCTAGGTGTAACGATCTACCCCAAATAGATAAACGACCTGTTCCGGCATTACTTTATGCAGATGATGCAGTACTAATGGCCAGGACCCCAATAGCTCTCCAGAAACTCCTAACAACCTGCATTACATACATGACACAGCTGGGACTCACTGTTAACCGCTCCAAAACTTTTATCATGAACTGTGGGGGGAAGCGCGGCAAGTTTTACAACATCACTATTGCAGATAGCAAGGTCGAAATCGCGCAAACCTTTTCATACTTTGCATAACACTTGATAAGCTGGGTTCTTGGGCCAACTGCAGGAAGACGAAGAGAGTGCACCTGATCAAAACAACGATGGCACTACGACTCTTCTCCAAAAGGCTTGGGGGGATCACACCACCTAATATGGTAAAGATCTATAAAGCCAAGTGTATTCCAGCTGTTACGTATGGGGCAGGAATTTGGGGCCATACAAACTGTGATCTAGTCCAGACTGTGGAAAATGATTTCCTACGACACTTGTTGAGGGTACCAAAAGGCACTTCATCGTACGTCACACACTCGGAACTTGGGGTTCCCTATATTGCAGACTTGATAAAGATTCAGCCATTGTTATTATGGCATAAAGTCTGGACCTCGGAACACACTAGTTTTAATAAGGCCATCCTGTCCGACTGTACGAAGTCATTATACTCATCAAGGGTACCATGGCTAAAATACATCATGACCTTTTTTGGAAAATTGGGCAATAAAGACTATTATACAAACCCTGTCTCGTTGCAGAAGATATCTAGGAAGGACCTGAGTAAACTGGCATTAAAACATCTAGAAGACATACGTTGGGGTGTGGAATCCAAAAAAACCTCAGTCATTCACAACCAAATAATTTTGACGGCTGAGGGCATGCAGCCTTACTTGACAAATATGGTACTCCCTCGCCACCGTTATGTTCTTACTAGACTTAGACTAGATACGTTTCACCTCCTAGTTTCATTCCCAACTATGAACGATTGGTCCACCTTGTTAAAACCATGCCCTTGTGATGCAAAAACACCGCAATCCACAATCCATGTGGTTTTATTTTGTGATTTCTATGCCTACCAGAGGAAGCGCCTAGTTGTTCCACTTTTAAGGAAAATCAATCTCCCCCAATGTCGCACAGCCTACGCCTGTCTCCAGTTACTATCTTCTTTAGAGACATGTGGGATCTTAGCTAATTTTTTATGTTCTGTATTAAAGATAAGGAAAACCATGGGGGACGCAACCGAAATATAATCTACTGTGATAGATCTCTTTTATTTCTGTGTGTTTTTATCACATTTTTATTTGTTTTTACCTACTTGACTTTTTATTGTATATTGAAATGTATGTACCATAACTGGAGATCTTTTTATGATTGTTATGTCTTTTATGACTTGGTGAAAGTCGAATAAAGATTTTGTACTACTACTACTACTATCTCCAGGTTGGTGAAATACTCAGACATGCTGGAACGTAAGCTCCTAAATCTTTAAGGTACAACTAGCTTCCAAGTACGAACCTGCCACTGGAAACAGTGCTATCTTAAGAACTGCTCCCACAAAACTCAATCAAGAATTTTTCCACTGCAGCTCTGTAAACTTCATTTGAAGAATTGACCCTCCCTTTCCTATCCTTTCTTCACTTTGAACTGCACCTTACGGTATCTAATTAAGCGCTTGATTATATATACACAAGATTAAATTTGCATAACATGTTTTTATATTTTAATATAGTTCTTTTATATTTACAAGTGCAACTGTTTTAAAGAACCATGCATATTGGAAATAAATAAATAAACACCATTTATCATTAGTAAAGTAGCCTCTAATAATATGAAGGTGCATTTCATGCATGCTGACAACCTAGGTGTTGGACTGGCGTTGTACATCCTTGTGCAGCATAAGAATGATTCAGAAGGAGTCTGGCCATTAGTACCTGCCTATTATCAGTGCAAGCATATTTTAAGATCTTTAGGGTCTCTTCAGCAAAAGCATTGAGGCTATCTTATGTGCTTGTTTACATTGTAATGTTCACTGAGCTAGAAATATGTGGATGAATGAAAACATGTTTTGAGAATGAAGGCATTTGTGTGTTTAGTCAGGCCTTTTCACTGTGTGTCAGTTCAGTAACTAGAGCTTATTGCCATGCCATGACTTTTAATTGGTTGACAAGACATTCCACATAATGTAATGGCAGTGGATGCACATAATGTTTGGGCATATACAAAAGAGCAGGTGATAGTGACTATAGCCCAATCTCCTTGAGATGCTAAAAAGTTGGCTCGGAATGTACACATAAACCATGGTATGAAAAGTTATTTCTGGAACAGACATCCAACACTCAGGTTTATAGGAGTGAATTTACTTACATGTGTGGGGTGGTCACCATGAGCAATTTTACTTTGTTTGAGGCAACAACACAAAAATTGATAGTCAGCAAAGAATGTCCAGACAGATTCCATTTCGGAGACAAGTCATGCAACCTGTAAAGGTGTTGAGGATTTCAGTGATGAGATACAATTTGCCATTAGGGAAGGTAGGCCACTTCACAAGACCACAAGTGGATAAGATTAACAGATGCACAAACAAAAAGTGACAGTTCTGGGTAACAAAAGAGGTAGCATGGTGATAAACACAGGACTACCTGGGAACTGTTCGGGGGGCACAGATAAATGTTATGTGGCAGTTTTCTGGCAGAAATTGGAGATCTCTACATCCTCATTCTCTGATGGGTGTTGTGCCTTACCTGCAGTTGGTGGTGTTCATGTGAGAGGCATCCGAGGCACACACACATCAGAGGCAGAATATGTAGCTCCCGAGTCCCCACCACCATTTGTCTGTGCCACTAAGGTACCCAGCAAATCCCTGACAAGGGACTGGTGGCTTGACAACAAAGCAAAAATGTTGTGATTGAGGTCACCTATTGTATAGGTAGGAGTCCAATTCACACTCCATGGATTTCATGATGTTAGGAATGGCCCCCAGCTGTGCGGCTACTTCACTGGTGTCAGAAGTAGATGGATGATGTTGTGCCCCCTGTATCTTGACATCAGCAATGTCAGCTAGGGACTCCTCAGTCAAATGGAGCCAAATGTAGGTGTCCGTAATAGCCTTAACCATACCCTTATTAGGGCTCAGACACCACAGACTCCTTCTAGGTTGCCCACTTTGGTCTCCATCCCCACATGCACCTCATCAACCATCCGCTGCTGGACTCCTACCACTAACCGCTGGAAGACAACTTAGGGGTCCTCACAGTTCACAGCTGGGATTTGAATGGCAGATGAAGCATTTTCGGTGGGTGATGGTTCAATCATCTGGAGACCCTACAATGCTGCCATCCTTTGCCAGGTCCAAAGAAAGAGATTCTATGAAATCCAGGAGTTGATGAAAGGTGTCATCATCCATGGGGGGGGGGGGGGGGGGGGGGGGGGCAGGAGCTCATCACCAACAGGTGGGTTATCCAGGACAGTTCACTATACAGGAGGTGTTGATTGTCCATCTGCAATGAACAATATTTATTTTTATAATGGTCTATAATAGATGTTGCCAATAGTATTTTAGATGACAAACAGACTTAAACATTCACTTTGTTACACGTAGATGTGTTGAAACTTTGTTACTAAGAGTGAATAAAGCAAAGTTTCAACATTTTAACTTTCCAAATGGATATATCCATTTGGAAAGCTAAAATATACACTGTTAACACACTCACTGTAAGACAGGGGGGTCATTTATGTGTCATTGCATACATTTCAAGGCAGTTACACAGCATGCTGGCCTGTTTTGGCTTAAAAGGTGAGTGCAAGTAATGATGCCATTTAGCATGCTGCTGGACTTTATACATGCCACCGCTATATTGATGTAAGGTTCACTTACTGACACTACTACTGAGAACATTGCACCCTGTCAACAGGGTGCCTGCATTCCCTGTAGCCATTACTTAACCCACAGCTACTGACAACATGATGTTAGTTTTCTCAACTATGAATTTTCATCAGTCACTCTACCTATCGCACCATACAGCACACCAATCTGCCTCGCAGTGATGTATTGCATGCAATTTGTGCATTCATGTGGCCAAGGCCTCATACTTGACACACATCCACACAACCCTACACAGCAAACAGCCTTGCAACACTGCAGGAATGGGTAAGGGCATTTAAGTACCATGGTTTACGTTCTGGCATGTCCTGTGATTTCCTAGCACACACAGTCATCTCCAGAGTCCAGACCAATAGGCACTGTGAACTATCTCTGAAGGAGCTATACACCATCACACTTGTAGAAATACAAACATTTAGGTTCTCCACATTTTGTAACTACCTAAGCTGGCCCTCTGCAGAGTATCACAGATCAGTTCACTCGGCCCTGATTACCTGTATATGGACATGACTCCTCAGCCACACTTCATTTGAACCCAGGACTTACTCTCAGACACTGATGACACTCAAATCATACATTGACTCTCTGTAGAAACCAACACAACCAACATTAGTAACAATATGCAATTGCCCAACTTGCCTACCTGTATGTCAGAACTATGGCTCACCTGGTTACCAACAAAACTAGGCCCAGACACCTTACCCTCCAACCAACCCCAAACCCTGCCCATCATCCTGGCCAACTGACTCATCCTGTTACTTCACAATTTCCTGTTTAACATCCTCCTGTTTAACATATGCAGTATAGTCTGACTTTTGTGGTTACGGCTCCCTTCTGACACCTGCGACACCTTCTGCCAGGCCCACATCACATGTCAAGTGTAGTGCACTAACGGGCTCTTCTACACCATCCCTTCACAGCTGCTACACAAGTGTGACACTGTTAAAAGAAGCACTACATGACTGTCACTCAGGCTACCTTGCAGAACATACATCACCCCCCATTCCGACCCACTGCCAGTTCAGTGTGCTCAGCCACACCTACATGTCACTACACTACCAGGGTCACACCTGCTCTCTCACCATCTATGCTTCTGACATGCATTCATCCCACCCACAATATTCATTTGTACAAAGCATTGTTGTCTCTAACATGGCAGACAACAACTGTGAGACCTGATCCAGCACATCAGGACAGCTGTATGTATTGTGGCTTAATGGTAGTCACTGTACACAGCTTTTCACCTGACCATACTTGGACACACTCAACATACTGAACCCTTGGATACTCTCTCAGGTGGACAGTTGATCCTCTGGCAACCCTATTCCTTTACATTTGTTCACACTACAGTTTTGGCTGCATAGAACCAAAACAAACACATCTGCCTCATGATGCAAGGAGACTGGTATTGTGACAGTCAGGTTGGTCAGATTTGTAAGGTCCATGCATGATGTGCTGCTCCATTCCAGGTTCTTTGCTTTATATTGGGGTACTTGTAGTCCTGGTCACTCGTGTTAAACATAAGCCCACATGTTGCTGTATTCAAAGGATGACCTAGACTGTGGCAGTACATCATGCATGAACATTGGAAACCTAGCTGAACTGGACTGTAAAAACTGGCACTTGGTAAAATGACTGACATGTCTGTGATATATGGGTTGACATGTTAGAGATTCTTGCCCTTTCCCTTGCACACAGCACAGTGCAGCACAGCAAAGTGTGTTACTGCACTGCACCGCATAACATGTTTAACATGTTTAACCGTATCCTCCAGTCTGCATAGCTCCCCTTAGTTCCCTTGCAATTATTTCCTTGGTCCTGCGCTTATAATCATGCCACCTTTTTTTTAGCTTAGGCACTGTCTTTTTAGCTTGGTAAACACTGTTGATCTTATCCACTTTGGCCTGACAAATGTCTTCCTTCTTCCCAATGACAATTTGGAGGTGACAAAGAGAAGGTGTTTATGTTTTGTCACCCCAAATATTAATATTTGGTTCTCTTCGTCGCTGAAATTCCTCTACCTCCTCCCCTGGCCTACTGACTGGTGAACGTGGTTAGGTGTTGGGGTTGTTGTCTTCCTGACTTATGGATGCTGTTGCCTCCATTTTCTTCAGTTGTTGTGGGTTGCAGCTCAGATTATTTAAATGTGTCTTTTTTTAACGCATCCCATGATGCAGAGTACTACTACGTGTCCCAATGCTGATTTGCAGCACTTCCAAGTTTTTAACGACACAAATCAGCTTTGCGTCATGTAAGGACCAGTTGCCTTACACCACTCTGCATCATTTTTGTTATGTATCAGAATTTTAGGCGCAGCTTAGAGCCTTACATTATGGTGCGTTGTTCCATAGACATGGAGCAGCACTATCACATGGAAATGGAGCACCAAAGCACAAGTATTTTTGACACACGCTGCTGCAACGCAGAGTTCCATCATTCTCATAATTCTGCCCCTCAAATGTGACTTAGAGTCTGAGTTTTTGAAGTTATATGTTGGGGGTATGCTTCTTTTGAATTGCTCACTTCTCTCTTTCTCTTCCTCTTGAAAAGCAGTCATCACAGCAGTAGCAACTCCAAGGTTGAAAGTCCCACAACACAGGCCATGGGAGTGACTAGTGTTCTTTCCTGAACGTCAGCCTCAGTTACATGTGCATCAAAAGGTTAGCCCTACTCTTTATCATTCTCCTATCAGTCCGATCTCCACCTTGAAATGTGCCCAGGCTCCTTCCTTGCAACCTGTCACCAACTCAAAGAGCACCCTTTGAAGTGTACAGGGGAGGCCTGGCACTCCTCTCCGCAGTGTGCGTCCCACCTAGCTTACAGGAGTGCGGCATGACACAAAAGACAAAACTGCCTTGGGAAGAAGGGGGGTTCTCTACCTCCTCTCATATTTCACCATACAGACCTAGGTCTCCCATAATAGAACCCAGGGCCCTCCGTGTGCTGTACCATCCACAGGCACTCATATACCCAGTGCATGAATACAACCTACACACTCTGCACGGCACATAATATTTTATGTATGGTACCATTCAGAAGCACACATGCATTTAACATGCGCACACTGCACAGCATTGTACCCCGCATGTATTGTACTACTCATAGGCACACACTGCACAGCACTACATTATCCATATATTTTACCCTTCCCAAGCACACATACAGCCTGCGTAGATTCACCACGCTTGTGCTACACAGCACTTCACAACAAACTTATGTTGGTCAAGGGTGAGTTAAGCACACAGCAGTGGAGTTTTAAAAATGAGTGAGCCTGTAGGCCTCACACCAGTGGCACAGGTGAAAAAGGACCTGTTAACTCCTACTAATCAGTACACAGTATGCTGCCACAACTGCCCTCATGCTGCTTAACACCTGGTGAAGGCAGCAGGATTTCACCACTATGCTGTAGTGCTGTGAGGGCCCGCCTAGTCCAGCAAGACCACAACCCATGAGATCAGCCTACAACATGGCTCACAAACATGATCCGTGTTTGCCTATGACAACAAACATCAGCATTAGGGATCCAGACATCAGTACAGTTGGGCACTGCATTAAACCCACCCCCCCACCCCTGCACCCCTTGGTGCAAGCACATCATCACAAGTTTCTTCTGTATTCTTGTATTTTATCTTCTTTATATTTAACTGTATTTATTTATTTATTTATTTATTTATGTAACGTTTTTATACAGTGTGGCATGTTACCAAGGTGGCTACAGGGTTCTTTTGAGAAGAGACAAAGGTAAGAGGGAAGATAGTAGACTCTGGTAAGAACCTACATATAGAGTTTGTTAGCTGGCAGATGATTAGTTGATAAAGTATGCTTTTTTTGGAAGGTTGCTCCAGAGGTAGGAGCACGTGACAATGAGAAGGACAAACTTGGATGCTGCTACTTCCATGTAATGTTAAGAATTAATTTTTGCATTACACAGAGGCCCACATTTAGGGTATTGCCAAGCTGGAACCCCAGAGCAAACCAGTCAAGGTCCTGCAATACCAAAGCAATGATCCCCCCCTCCTTATTTAGAAGAGAGGGAACTACTCAGTTTTTTCCAACAGAGGAGCTTCGGCTGTCTCCCCTGTCATAAAGCCCCGACCCAGTATCCTGTCCATAAGTGGGCTGCTTCAACACTGTGGTGAAAGTCCAGCTTTCTTTAGACCAGGGCATCCGCCACTGATATTTCTTTCCCAGGTCTTCCATGTAATACTTCAAAGCCATGTCAGAAAAGGGAAAATCAATGCAGTGTGGCAAGCAACACCGGGGCAGATCACAAGTCATTCAGCTTGCTGAAAGTGCATCCACCACAAAGGTGGATGAATGTTCAGCAAAGAGATCCCCACCAGATATGCAGAGATCTCTAAATGTGGCAAGTGGTCTTTCACCAGTGGGCGGTGGTGAAGGCACCCTCCAACTTCCAAATGGGACCCAGAGAGTGTTTAATCAATACTTTTTCCTGATTAAAGAACAGATCAAAAGCTAGGTGAATTGCTATTTTACCAAGACTATTCAAGAACCGTGCGATCAATATGACTCTCTCCGCCCAGCAGTTCTTGGATGCTAGAGTCAGGAAGGGCAGGGCAGAGGTGGTTGGGGCTACTGCAGAAATCCTGACCCAGCATAATTTTACATAGGTTTCCGGTAGAGGTCAAAAGGGCAGTTGACAATGAAGAGCTTGAGTAACGCAATAAGTGCCAAGAAAATTGAATGATAGGAAGCAACGAAGTTTGGTAGCAGGTAGGTGGTGAAAAAGGAAACATAAAACCGCAATAAGGCAATATCATTTATACCAGCGATTTTGAGTGGCTTCTCTAGAACGAACTGTTTCAAACCTGTTGCTAAATCCAACAGTCGGGGGGTGACTCCGTAGAACTATGTCTTTACTTTGCCTATCAGCACTTCACAGTATTTCCCACCAGTGGCGTAACAAAACCTGAGAGGGGGGCCCCTTCTAACTAAATGGAGGGCCCCCGGACCCAGGCAGGAGCTCTCAGGCCAGGGGCCCATCTCCTTTGCACACTGTACTGTACTGAGGGGGCAGCAGGGGCTAATGTTACGCCACTGCTTCCCAATCATTAAATTCATTCAAACAATTTTCTCCTCAGGATGTTTTTAAGTCCTTGTACCTTACCAAAGTTTGGATAGGCCAAAAGATCACAAGGAGAAATGTGTGGCAGGCTATAGTAACATGCATGCAAACAAACCCGATTCCAGGGAGAGACTCCTGATTTTTTAAAGTAAAAAATTGCTTGCTTTTAGCTGTCTTCCGTCTAAAATTCCTTTTGCTTCAATATATGTCAACGGGGAAAATACATTCTCCTGATATTTTTTTCAAAATCTCTCACTTTCCAAATTTAAAATGTTGGCATGTATGCATTAAGATGGTTGCTTTCTGGCCTGCATTGTCTGAGCGGTCCTTAACTCACGCTGCCCCCAGGGTGTAGTGCACAGTTTTATTAAAGGCACATATGATAGCAATAATGTTCTTGGGTTCTGTGACAGGCCCTGAATAATTGGAATATTTCAGGAGTTTATCTTCAGAACAGCATTTAAACCTAATAATTTTTAGCTTGTTTGATTTCAAAATTGTGCTGTACACTGAACTATATGACTCCTATATTTTAAAGAAAAGAACTTCAGGGGAGGACCCCCGTTTTTAAAACTCTCTGAATTGGGTTGGGCTCAATTTTTTGCACTCTCTCGTGGCACAATGTGAGAGTGATATTAAATGATTTTTCAGGGCTATTACTACCAATGACTTCAGCTCTAACTTTGTCAGGCGAGCACTCCATTGCTGGCTTCATATAATCCAATTAGTTTTTAATTTTAAAGTGTCATATTGTTCCCAATGTCCAAACAATTCAACAGGGATTAATCTTCACTCCATTTATTCTTTATTTTATTGCCATTTTTAGCAGTGAATGCTACCCTCGGCAAAACACCCAACCCGTCACATTTTAAAACATCGTCATCTTTAGTAATTGTCTTTTCCAATTCAAACCCAAATATATTTACTAATCTTAATCTACTCCGCACATCATCATGAGTTTTGTTGTAATCCTGGTGGGGGATGGTAACAGAATCACAGGCCCCAATGGGATTACAAGATCAGTAGTATTTCTGTGGTTCAAAAGCCTTCATGCGGGACCTCACCTGCAGAAAATAAGCAAACTCTGGGACCTCGCCTGCAGAAAATAAGCAAACTCCATGGATAAAAAAAGTGAAAAGAAGGAATTACAGCATGAAATTGGGTGCAGAATTACAGATTCTCCCAGTAATTTCTCATTCTGAGGCTACCCTCATAGGTACCCACTTCTCAAGTCCCTGGTATTACCCCTTAGATTTACCTATATTCCTGGTATTGTTAGCGCGTCTGTCCTTATTTTGTCTTTTATTGTTAATTTATAAAGGGGACGCGTTAGAGGTTCGATAGATCTTTTGACTACGCTTAGAGTGATTCTACCATAAGTATCAAATTCAATGCAAATACATCAACATAATCAACAAACAACATCATATATTCTTTGGAGTCAGTAATCTTGACACACCGTGACCCACTTGGCCACGAATAACCACACCTTTATGTAAAAGTTAGAACGTTTATTTCCCTATATTAACAATGCTAATATTATGTAAATTAATCTAAAAAACAACTGATAAAAATACAAGAACAACACTAGTTAACCAAATCTTCTAAAGAATCTCAATTTAGCTAGTGCATTGATTACTAGGCATTTGAGAGTCACAGTACAAATTAAAAGCAAGAACAATTGCGTAACAGAAATAGCATACATCTAGATTCAGCAAATTAACAGCTTCATCTCTTTTAGTAATACTTTGTTAACATTTCTGGGTCTCCCTAACTAGCCTTCAGATTGGAATAGCATGCTTGGACTTCATGCAAAACAATTTAGGCAATGTTAATTTGGAAAAACATCTAACTATGGCTATATCAAAATAGCGGTTGGTACCTACAAACAAAGAACAAACTTACAAGTACAATAGTATTTGTTATACCTCTCCTCAAATGGATCAGCAAGCTACGATTATCTTCATCAGTTGGACATCTGTTCGGTCAGCTCCTGCAATGGACAGTGAAAGGGAATGGTTCAGAGTCTGGGCTCTAACCTATTTGAACCATTAAAGGCAATGTCTAAGGGATCAGCATTCAGTATCAGGAATTTAAGCAATAAAGTAAAGTTAGAAAATAAAGTAATCAGGAACTGTTCAGCTCCCCAAACAAAATAAAATGAGCCTCTCTCCTCAGCGCAGTCGGGCTAAGTTAAAATCATCTAAAGAAACTTCCCACTTTGCCATTGGTCAGAAAATCGTATGTTTACAATTAGTCCAATAAGGATTAAACCCCAAATCTAAGCTATCGCTAAACTGTCTTTCACATGTCGATGATTGGATCCTCTTCTCCTGTTCCCATCGTCCGACTCGTCAGGTATTCTTTTTGTACCCATCCCTACTCCAGTCAGTACACCCATTGTTAGCTCCTGGGAATATCGCTGTCTCATGCATGAAACTATACAAAATAACATTTTCTACTACAAGACACTCTAGCAGGCAGTTCTCATGAGAAAGTTAAAGAATTGTGCTAACGTTTGGTCAACACAGTGTGAACAATGCATGAATTGATTTCTCTAGACATACATTCCCACTATTCTTTTATTAAACAGTGCAGCTTAATATGCGGCTGTGCAGACTAGGCCTAAATCTTGCTAATTTAAGGTCTATAATTAGTAAAGCTAAAATACATAGTGTAAAATCACTAATATGACATACTATTATAATTTCTAAATGCAGGCACTTCAATTTATGGTATTATTCATTTAATAAAGACACTTCATATTTAATGACAGCCACTCAAGTGGGCACATTTTCCAAGTAGCACATTATTTTCTATATTAGTAGAATTTTATGCAAATTCTTTAATCCAAAATACATGAAAATCATTAGTAATCTTTTCAGCTTTCACAATCCCTCCTCTGATGACTAAATAAGTCATCACACTTCACATCATTCCATACAAATGTTTTTTCACCTAAAATTTGTTTTCCCTGTAACTTATTTCTTCTTTACCATAATCTTTCCTTTTTAATTTCTTCCCTCCTCTGATCGTTTTTCAATTTTCTCATTTTAATCACATGATACAATTTATAAATTCCCCATGTTCCAATTATAAAAATCACAATAATCGTTATCATCTGTATTATTTTCAATGTTATCCCTTTCCCTAGGTTGCAAAGCCAATTCCCCACAGAGGCAAAATATTTGCCAACATTTTCCCAAACTGGTTCCTTCTGCTCTTTCAAATCAGTGCTTTCATTAGTCAGATTGTTAATAAGGCCTCTAATTTCTTTACTATTGTTAGGTATATATGACCAACAATGTTGTGAGTTCGGCATTTTACAAACTCCGCCCTCCTTTGCTAAAAGGACATCTAACACAAGGCGATTCTGAAGAGTTATAGATCTTACCACAGCCATTTCTGTATCAATTAGGATCATAGACCCTGAAAAATTTGTCAGCATGTTGTCCACAATAGTAGATCATTTTCGACTTTTCAAGGAATTCAAAATAACTCCCACTGAAGGAATTATTGTTCCAAATGTGTCTCTAACTATGCCAGAACATGATTCATGCTTTTGTCTATCATGATGTAATTCAGTCATCTTACGTATTTTATTCAGGCTCTTAAGTTGATAACTCTTTGGGGAAACTATCCCCCAGTAACATGTGCCATACCATCGTCTTGGAAGACGGTAGTACGCATTTGGTCTACAGATGTAATGAACTCCTGGAATCCTGGGTCTTGTCCATTCAACATGTACGTCCTTTTACTCTGAAACAAAAACACATGTCTACATTCACTCGTTCCCACAAACAACGTATTAGTTCTAGATATAGGCCTATATACACAAAGCTTTCCTCCATTTTGTGCATCTAAAGCTAAATTCCCTTGTGTCTTTATGTCACTGAAAGCATAATCATTCTTAAATGTCCTTTTCTCTAAGCCCTTTTCTAATTACTTCTTTAATGCCTTTCTCATGTTATCTGTCTAATCTAGGAAACTCTTTTCTACAGGTGTACGCAAGCATGTGAGATTGTTCCTTTGCGCGTAAGCCCTGCCAAGTGTCAATGTAGGTTCAAGGAATCCTCTCACTAATTCTATGGTGTTTTCCTTAGCTATTCAACTCAGGTCCTTAACTATAGGGACAAACGAAAATACTACATCATGATTTGAGTAGAAGTACTGAATGTACTCCTGGTTATAAAATATTGTTAGTAAAAGACTACAACTTATTCCATAGGTAAGAGGCAAACTATGGTAAGTAACTCCTTCCTCCATTGATGAAGGAATCTGTGTACAAACATAACAATCTCTTACCTCCATGTCTCAACATACTCACACAATAAGTAAAAGAAAGCATTAGAAGAAAGTTCCCTATGGGTACTATCTATGTGCAAATATTACTCATCTATCCTAAACCTATCTACTTCTGTGAGTGTAGTGGTTGTCTATAAAGCAGAGGTATGGTTGGCCACAATCTTGTCATGTAGAGTAATACTCACAATCAACACCAGACACAATATCATACATACAATTGCCAAACCAATACCTATGTACTTACAGCATCTATTCTTCCTAACCTATTGGGTTTGGTTACTCCTGATCTGTAAAGAATCAGAAAGTAGAAGAGAAAAATTATAATTATGCAGCAAACCAAAGAAAAATCTTCAATCTCCTTTTAGCAGTTATCTACAGCTTTTGTCTTTCTTCCAGAACCCATTTGTAAAAAAAAATAGGTAGCTTGTCAAAATCAGTTTAGCAGCATGTCAATTCAGGTTATTTAAAGTCTCTTCTGGTTACTCTCAAAAGTCTCTTTTGTACTTTTCTCACATACACAATTTTCACAAAGTTCAGCTCATTTATCTTCTTCACGTGCCAAAATATTGACCTGGAATTTCTCGATCAAAACAAAAAGACAAAACTTCACTCTGCCATTCACTTGTCGTTGCACACACCCATTCAGGACCTGCGTATCTTCGATTTGCAATTCTCTTTCTTTTCAATCTCCATTTAATTCTCCATCATTCAAATCTTCTCTTCTTGTTGTGTCAACTTCTTCTTTAATTGTTGTCACTGTAATTCCTATTTTCCTGTGATTTCGGCCAATTTTCTCTTTTCAATGGACCTTTCATCAATGCTATTTTCAGTGCTGAACTTCTCTTTGTTCTGCAGGATTTTCTCTTGACAGACTTGCAACCGGTTCAGGAGGAGTCAGATTGTTTTGTCAGCCTCAACTCCCTCCCCTCAGGGTCTCTCGTTCGCTCTCTTTGTCTTTCAAGACCATCTGCTCCTGGGAGAAACCTCCTCTCACAAGACTATCCTGCTACCTCAGTTGAGGTTGGTTCACTGTCACTCTCCGGTAGGTCTTCCACTTCGTCTCTCATAGGAGGGTTCGCACTATTTTCAGTCTGCTCAGATTCAGCCTCTGATTCTCCTGTTTCCTTCTCTGAGCCTGGGTTTTGTCTGGAAGTTGTTGGTATTCTCAACAACTCTTCTTCATTGTCCAACGGACAGTATGGCTGGTATGAATCCAGTTCGAAACTCCAACGCACTTCACAGCTGTAGTAGTAATCAGTATTACTTGGTAAGGGCCTTTCCACCGAGGCTCCAAATAAGTCTCCCTCAAGTGTTTTCTGATCACAACCCAATCTCCCGCTCTCAGGGTGTGGCTTTGATCTTGAGGCGGCTGCAGTGTGGTGGCCTCCACCTGATGAGAGAAAGAGTGAACCACATCAGCCAGACTTTTGCAGTAATCCAACATCATATCATCTGTCATCTTGACAAGAGCATTGGCAGGAAACTGCAGGCAACCTCATTGCTCTGCCCATGAGGATTTCATGCGGCAACAGTCCAGTTTTCCTGGCGGATGTGTTTCTCATAGTCATCAAAACAAATGGCAGTGCATTTGGCCATTTCCGGTTCGTGGACGCACACATCTTTGCAAGTCTTGACTTCAAGGTACCATTCATCTGCTCAACAAGTCCTGAGGCTTCAGGGTGGTAGCTACAATGCAACTTCTGCTCAATGTTCAAAGCTGAACACAGTAATTCAATTAATTCATTGTTGAAGTGACTCCCTCTATCTGATTCTAATGAGACCGGAACACCAAAACGAGGTATCAGTTCCCTAAGGAATAACTTAGCTACTGTAAGGCTGTCATTTTCTTGTGGGTGGTAACCTTCAATACAATGACTAAAGATACAAACAGTCAACAACACGTATCTCAATCTCCTGCACACAGGCATCTTGATAAAATCCATCTGAATTCTGCTAAATGGACCTCCCGCTCTTCCAATGTGGCTCATGTTGACCACAGTCCCTTTACACACGTTCAACTGCTGACAAATGATGCAGCGACGGCAAATTGCTTCAGCAACCTGTCTAAATTTTGGATTGAACCAGGAGTGCTTGAAATTACGAACCATGGCACCCCTTCCAACATGTGCTTGACCATGATAATATCTAGCCATTTTGGTCAACAAACTGTCAAGCAAAACCACTTGTCCCTCCCCAGATACCCATATGTCATCCTCTATGTCATCCTCAGGTTGAACACATTTTAACTATAGCCATTTTCTTTTTTCATCTCTGTCAACATTATCCGGAAGTGCTTTCAATTCTTCCCAAGTATCTATTACATGTAGTGTATAATTTGGGCACATTTCCTCTTCTTCAGGTAACAATTCCCATTTATCTTTGAACGATTCACAGTTCAACGCTCAAAACCTTGTAACTTGATCCGCATATCCATTTCCCATTGAGACAAAATCTTGTGATTTCAGGTGTGCACTGCATTTTATCACCACAATCTATTCAGGGATTTGAATATTTTGTAACAAGTCATGAATTCTTTCACCATTTCTAACTGGTGAACCCAAAGAGGTCAGGAAACCGATCTCTGTGGCCACAGCTGGTCAAAGTCCTGGGCTATTCTAAATCCATACTGACTGTCTGTATAGATAGTAACTTTAAGCTGTGCAGAGGCATGGCATGCTCTAGTAACGACTACCAACTTCGCCACTTGTGCAGAATACACTCCTTGGAGCCAGGACGCTTTGAGTGTACCAGAAATTGTGCACACAGCATATCCCGCTCACAATGTTCCCATGTTATCTCTTAAACAGGAACCTTCAACAAAAATAATTGGATCATTTCCCTCCAATCAGGTATCTCGGATATCAGGTCAGTTTTGTGCACAAATCAGTAACCTCCAGACAGTCATGTTCAACCTCTTTCAATTTATCAACCTCAATGTTTTCCTTTGGAAGTAAAGTTGCTGGATTAAGCAAAGTACACCTTTTCAAGGATACATTAGGCGACCCTAGGATGACAGTCTCATACCACTTCAACCTAGCATTTGACAAGTGTTTGGTCTTAGTTCTGGTGAGTGAAACTTCAATGGAGTGAGGGACCATAACAGTTAAAGGATGTCCCATCACAATGCTCTCACTCTGAGTGAGGCTCAGTCCAACCGCTGCAACTGTACGTAAACAGACTGATAAAGCTGTTGCAACTGGGTCCAATGTAGCTGAAAAATATGCTACTAGGTGGTTTACAGCACCATGAACTTGTGTCAACACAGACAAAGAACATGCATTACGCTCATGACAAAACAACTTGAAGGGTTTTGTGTAGCCAGGCATACCTAAAGCCGGGGCTTTGCACAGACTTTCTCTCAACTCAGTAAAGGCTTTCATACAAACTTGGTCTAACACTAAGGGATCAGTAACTTCTTTGTGCATCAGCTTCTGCAATGGCTTTGAAATGACTAAAAAGTTGGGAATCCACTGCCGACAATACCTCACCATTCCCAGAAACATTCTGACATCTCTCGGTGTCGCTGGGGGATTCTTCTGCAATATGGCTATGTCCCTTTCTCTGGAGATTTTCCTAGTTCCCTTTTCAATTAGGTGTCCCAAATATTTCACTTCGTTCTGATAGTATTATAATTTCGCTGGCAACACTTTATGCCCATTCTTCACTAAGTGATTCAGTAAGGCAATAGTATCATACTTGCATGCTTCTCTTGTCTTTGAAGCAATTAACAAATCATCAATGTACCGGACTAACGTCGATTGGAAAGGCATTTCCAGTGACTCCAGGTTCTTTTTCAGGATCTGGTTGAAAATGGACGGGGACTCTGAAAACCCTTGAGGAATTCTGCACCAGCAGTAGACTCGGTCCAAAAATTTAAAACAGAAAAGAAACTGACTATCCTCATGGAGAGGTACCGAAAAGAACGCTTGTGACAGGTCCACTACAGTGAACCATTCAGCATCACGTGGGATTTGAAGCAATATCACTCCTGGATTTGGCACCACAGGACAACATTTAATCACAATATCATTCACTTTTTACAAATCCTGAACAATCAGAAATTTCCCACATGGCTTTCACAATCCCATTATCGGTGAATTACATGGGCTGCTCAGCACTCAAAACACCTTGGCTTATAAACTCTGCAATTATGGGTGCAATCCTTCCAATCATATCTTGTGTCATGTGGTATTGAGGAATGTGGGGGAAAATCGCATTTGGCTTGACTGACACCTTAACTGATTCAACTCCTTTTATAAGACCAATGTCTTTTCCTGTAAAATACCACACTTTTATTTTAATCAGTTCCCTGTAAGTCAGAAGAAAGATTTTGTGTTGTGAAAACTGGAAAGAAATGGATCAAGGGGCACTCCTCATTCATTGTGACACAATCTGTTTCAGCAGGCAAGTCATCTTCATCATCACTGTTTGTCTGAATGGCAATTGCATCATTTGAGCAAGTAATTGAACATCTCATTTTACACAACAAATCCCTTCCTAGTACGGATACCGAACTCGAATCACAGACTATGAATTTGTGTAATCCTTTAAAATTGCCAATTTTAACTTGAACTGGTTCTGTAATTGGGCTTGTGAAATATTGGTTTGCAACTCCTACAGTCTGCACTGTTTTCCCTCAAAAGGGCAGGTTTGGAACTTCTCCAGTTCTCACTGCAGAGCATGTAGCTCCTGTGTCAACTAAAATGAGACTTTGTGACCCATTACTTTTTCCTTCACATATGGATCTTTCTGATTTACTTCTAATGAAGCTGCTAACATGCATTCTTCTTCATCCGAACTCTCGCACACCCAGTCATCATTCGCTTCATTCTCACCGTGTAATGGGAACTGGTGTACTGTATTATTACTCTGATTAAACCTTTTACCTGCTGAGGAAGCATCACTTGCTGCTGCTCCAATGGGGCTTGAGGTATTTGAATTTGCTGCCTTGTACCATTTGAATCTGAGGTTGCATTTGCTGCAACTGGGGCATCTCCAAACGTGCCATCCGTATCTGTTGCATGGGCTGAAAACCTTGTACAACAAATCTGAACACAAAATGAATTATGTCTTTCAGCTCAATTGTTTCTGTGCCACTGTAATGTTTGAATGCCTGTAACAATCTCTCATAGTAGGCATGTACTGACTCCTTTGCTTCCTGAGCTGTCCTGTCTATTCGCTGCCAGTTAATGTTCTTGGGCGAAATTCTTGTTTTCAAGTATTCGATCACCCTCATAGTAATATTTCATGACATCTGGAGACGGTGCACCTGTTGCTGGATCTCCCTGAGGTTCTCTTGTTGGCCAATCTACACTTCTCTTGCACTCAACCCATAAGTCTGCTGGAACCACTAATTCCAACAGGGTGTTCGAATCCTCCCATAAGCATTTTGCGAGTTTCACAAACCTATCTGTTTGCTGGTACCACTCTACTGGTTTCTCTCTCAATCTGGGTTAATAATTTGTAAAAGACAAAATGTCACTTCTGCTTCAAGGGACAGGGACAAAATTTCCTCCAGGAATCTCTCTCATTGGTAGGATTTTCACTGGATCCTCAACCTGCTGCCCATTCGCAGTAAGAATCACAGAATCCCTTTTCTTCTTGTCTCTTTTCTTCACCCATCAGCCTTCCCATTTATTTAATGCTCCCCATGTTTGAATGCCCTAACATGAATTTTCATTCCGAGGACTCTTATGTTTTCAAAATCCTTCGAGTCAAAATCTAACCTGTAACTCCTCTTAAAGTGCTTTGTTTTCTCAATTTCTACATCATATTTCTCTGCTAGGTCTGCCAATTTCTGATGTACTATTCCTGCTTTGTTAGTAATCAGCTTGCACAAAAAATGTAATTCGTCTTCTTGGGAAGAGTCAATTCTGTCCAACCCCATCATTCCCTCAGTTAGGTCTTCTGCCTCCAATCTAAGCCTGGTCAAATTCAGTGCACTTCCTCCGCTGGAATCACCTTGGGTGCTACTCAACTTCTCTAACCATTCAGTCAACTGCTGAGCTGTCAAACCTTGTAATGTAATATTGTTATTGCTCACACCTGGCACTTGCTGTAACGTTAGGCTCGGGGTCTCTGGTGTCACCATGCTTGGATCGGAACCTATTTCAAATCTTCCCTGATTATTTGGAGGTATTCTAAAAGAACCCAAATCGATTAATGGACTTGTTTAATCAAATGTCGGTCTCATGGGGATCATCATTCTTGCACTTTCTTCTAATCGTTCCCTCGATATACTTGGGTTCAGGATTTTCTGCTCACTGCTCTTATTGTTTCCCTGGGCAAACAACAGTATGACTGGACCTCTGGTAACTGGTACTGACACTGCATCTGGACTTGATTGGGCACTTGGGTCTCTTGGGTGCATCGCTCCTGTATTCTGACCTATCAATATAGACATTCCTGTTTGTGATCCTGTTATGGGGGTGTATCTCGAGATTGTCTGTGTCTATATCGGGGACATCAAATTCGGGGTAGACTCTATCAGGACCAATATCGGCTTCGGATAAGTCTGTCCTGTCGGCACTACTATGTTTGTTGCAGTATCTATAATAGGTACATCTGGATCAATTCTGGGAATATCCATCTGCAGCATAGGCCTTTGAATCGCTGAAGTAGCTGGAATATTATGACTAACCTGAATCTGGCTCTGTGTAGAGTCAATTGGTATCGGAGCTGTAGGGTCTACATTGGTACTTGAAACTTTCTCATGTGCTGCATATGGTGGGGGATGATTTCTCAATAACTGCAAAATAAACTCATCATCATCTGACTCTTCATCATGTGTTAAAGACTTTCTAGACTCTGTGGATTTCTGCTCTCTGTCATCTGCAGGGTAAGAATCCCTCCTTAGTGCTCTTTTTAGCCTCATTCCCGTTCTCTTGTGTGATTGCAGGAAACAGCTTAATTTCCTGTAAAGTCTCAGTTCTCCAGAATTTTTGCTCACTATCCCATCTAGTCTCAGCTAGAGTCTTCTAAGCTTTCCTTGTTCTCTCAAATTTCAGTTGCTGTTTCTGTCTATCTACTAGTTCTCAAATCTCTAATGCCTCAAATTGTGCAGGTCTCGGAGGAGGTTTCAAATCATACAATACTCTCCTCAAATTTTCTGAGATCCTCAAATACATTGTTCCATGGGCAGGGAATGCTAAGCCCCCATCTCTCTTTGTCTCTGAACATTTGTTTCAACCAAAGACATGGCGCTGCATCTTGTTCTTCGAATACAATATAGGCAGGTGTAGCTTCTGGCGGTGTAATTTCTCCTACTCTAGTTGTACTAAACGTATCTCCCCTTAGGGCACTCTTTAAAGGTTTAAACATTTCATTTCTGTAATTTACACTACTTTCAATCAAATCAGGAAGTGACTTTCAATCCCAAAGTCCTTTTTGCTGACCTTCTCAACCAATTACGCTTCACGGTTGTCCACAAATCCGTTTGCCACTCTTCTCACTAACCAACCTATCCCAGCGTGGCTCTAATGACTTCACTCACATGTACTGCAGCTGACCAAGTCTTTCGGCTTGCCCTCCTCAACTCAAATTCACACAAAACTAAATGCAAATATTGTGAGCACTAAACAAAATCCAAATCCAATTTGTCCGTTTACCACAGGTAGGGTAACTCAATTGCTTCCGAAACCTTACTGATTTTTCGCTGGTGCATTTCGCGGTAACAGATACTTCTTCTATTTCAGTTTCCCTGACTCGCAAGGAAAATTCGACCAGCAAAGTTCACTCTCAACTGATCACCGGGTCTACCCTGGTGCAGATAGGACTCGCCAAATCTCAGTCAAAAACTATCACTCACTTTAACACACACTTTTGAGTTTGTCAACCACGCCCAATTGACCTATTAAACAGACAAATTACAACATAAACCAAGTGCCTCACACACTTTTCAATATTCCGGAGTCCGTATACCAGAAACCACATGGACAATTTTTTAGCACAAAGCGCCACACACATGTGAAGTTCGACGACTTCCCTACTCTCACACTTAGGAGTACGCAAACTCCCTAAACAACTTAATCTGGAGTACACAAACTCCTTAAGCACTCTCAACCATCACAATGCGCTTGCGATTTGCTTAAGCTGTGCAAGCACAAAACCTATTTCATTCACACTTTCACAAGAATACTGAGAACATCCTCAAACAAGCACTGGCAAGCTCCAAGGTTTTGGGAAAGCCATAGTAAGTTCTTAGGGAGACATAGGCCCTCATTATAACATTGGCAGTAGATACCGCCTACCACCGCCTACCACCGTGGTGATGGCTGCCAACATACCGCCACAGCGGCTTCCATCCGTCCGCCATATTATGAGCACTGCCTGACTCCCACCACAATAAGGGCGGAAATCTGGCAGTGTTCATAGTGGCGGAAGGTTGTAACCTGGCACTGCTAACAACAACACCGCCCTATCAGTAGAACGCCTCCAGCTGTATTATGACCAGAAATACAGCCTGGCGGTGCGCTGTTGGCGGTAGCAGCTCCCCTTCCTGTTCCCAGACGGACAACCTCCTCGTCAGACAAGGGAAGTTGGGCGTCCGACTGGGGAGGGGGATGGGAGAGTGGAGGGTATTGTGTGTGTGTGTCTGAGTGTGTGCATGAATGTGTGAGTATGTGTGTGAATGCGTCTGTGAGTGTTGTGGTGTATGAATGATTGTATGCGTGTAAGTGAATGCATGTAAGAAAGGTGAAGTGAGTGCGTGTCTGCATGTCAATGGGATTGTGTGTAAGAATGTGTGTGAGTATGTCTGGAAGTATGCGTGTATGAATGCGTGTATGCCGGTGTATGTACGAATACATGTATGCCAGTGTAAGTGAATGGGTGTATGTGTGCTGCATGTGGGTGTCTGTGTGCGTGTATGCGGGGAGGGGGTGTGGGGTGAAGGGTGTTGTGACTGTAGTGGGGGTAGGGTCAGTTGTATGGTGTGTGCATGTCTGCGGGTGTATGCGTGTATGGGGGTGGGGGTGAGTGAGTGGATCGGAGGGTTGTTGGGAGTTTGTGTATCGGGGTGGGTGGGGGGTGAGTTTGGATGGAGGGGGGTGGAGGGCATCAGGTGAGTGTTCGAGGGTGGGGAAGCTGCCTACCGGTGACAGGGAAGGAATTCTCTGTCACCGGTAGGGCCTACCGTCATGTTTTTTTTTTGGCGTTGCTAACGCCACAAAAACCATGGTGGTAGTCCGGCTCATAATGCCATGGGCGATACTATGTCGGCCGCCGGGCTGGAAATAGACATCTCCGGCCCAGTGGCTCATACCGCCATGGCGGCATCAGTTATTTTTTTTTATTTTTTTTTACAGATGGAGAGCGACCCCTTAGGCAAGGGTCACTCCCCTGGGGGACAATTATATTTTAGGCCATTTCTGCCCACCTTGGGGGCAGATTGGCCTATTTGTCTTAGGCCAATCTGCCTCCAAGGAGGGCAGAAACCACTAGACACCAGGGATTTGCTTTGCGCCAATTTCACACAAGGGGAGTGACCCCTTAGGCAAGGGCCGCTCCTCTTGGGGGCAAATTGTTTTAGGCAATTTTTCAGCCTATTTTAACTCGGCCGATCTGCCCTCAAGGGAGGCAGAAACCACTAGGCACCAGCTGTGTTTTTTTATTATTATTTTTTACAGATGGGGAGTGACCCATTAGGCAAGGGTTGCTTTTTCCGGGGGGGGGGTGGGTAGAACCCACTTAGGCACCAGTGATTGGTGTGTGTTTTGTTTGGGGGGCAGCCACTTGGGCAAGGGTGCTCCCCATGAGGGCACATCACTGTTGGGCATTTCAGCCCCCCTGCAGATCGGCCTATTTTTATACGGCCCATCTGCCCGCAAGGGGAGCAGAAAGCCCACCAGACACCAGCCAAGAATTTCTTTCAAAAAAGAAGGTGGGGGTGTGGCCAGACCCCCACCCCAAATAAATAGGGACAAAGTTGTTCTGCCCACCGGTGGGCAGATGGGGCAATTACCCCCAATCCACTCCCCGGGCTGGCAGAAAGCCTACTAGATGCCATGGAATTAGAAAAATATATATATGGTGGGGTGGTGGCTACCAACCAGTATTGGGCCATGAGAGCTTGTCTAACTGTCAAAATCATCCAACCTGGAATGGTGAGGGCTGCACTTTTTCGATTTGGACACACTGCCATGTAGAAAAATCGACGAGACCTAGACACATCTGAAAATTAAACATCTGGGTGAGTCCAGGGTGGTGTGCTTCACATGCACACGCACCATTTTCTTACCCACAATTCACTGCACACTTCCTACTTCGTTTGAAATCACACATTTTCCCCACATTTTTGTGATGGAACCTTCCGAAATCTACAGTAATCTACAGTAATCCACAAAATTCCTACCACTCAGCATTGTCACATCCATACCGATAAAAATTCTGTCCGACTTGTCAGCCTAAAAACGTTTATTTCTAAACTGCCCTTTTGGACCCGCTTTGGTTCCCCCTCAATTTCGACATGTTTTTGGCTCTTCCCTTTCGCAGGCACTTGGCCCACCTACATAAGTGAGGTATCATTTTTATCGGGATGCTGAGGGGAAAGTTGGGTGGTAGGAAATTTATGCCAGTGCGGTGTTCCCACACAGAAATGTGGGGAAAATGTGATTCGTTTTAGCTAAATTTGAGGTTTGCTGAGGATTCTGGGTAAAAAAACACTGGGGGACCCACAGCCTCCCTGGCCTCCCTGGCCTCCCTCAGGTGTCTAGTTTTAAAAAATGCCTGGGTTTGTTTTGGTAGGTTTCTCTAGATGGCTGCTGAGCCCAGGACCAAAAACGCAGGTGCCCCCCCAACAAAAACAGTTAGTTTTGTCTTTGATAATTTTGATGTGTCCACATAGTGTTTTGGGGCATTTCCTGTTGCAGGCACTAGGCCTATCCACACATATGAGGTACCATTTTTTGTGGGAGACATGAGGAAATGCTGGGTAGAATAAAGTTTGTGGCTTCCCTCAGATTCCAGAACTTTGCAGCACCGAAAAGTGTTTTTTTTGCCAACGTTTGAGGTTTGCTAAGCATTCTGGGTAACAGAACCTGGTGAAAGCACCACAAGTTGCCCTTTCCTGGGTTCCACTAGGTGTCTAGTTTTCAGAAATTTCAAGGTTTTCCTAGGTGCCGGATGAGCTAGAGGCCAAAATCCACAGCTAGGCACTTTGCAAAAAACAGGTCAGTTTTCTTTGGGAAAATTGATGTGTCCATGTTGTGTTTTGGGGCATTTCTTGCCGCGGGCACTAAGCCTACCCACACATGTGAGGTACCATTTGTATTTGGAGACATGGGGGAATGCTGGGTGGAACAAAATTTGTGGCTTCTCTCAGATTCCAGAACTTTCTATCACCAAAATGTGAGGAAAATATTTTTTTTGTTGCCAAATTTTGAGGTTTGCAAAGGATTCTGGGTAACGGAACCTGGTGATAGCCCCAGAAGTCACCCCATCCTTGATTTTCAAGTCACCCTATTCTGAATTCCCCTAGGTGTCTAGTTTTAAAAAATGTGTAGGTTTGCTAGGTTTCACTAGTTGCCGCTGAGCTAGACGCCAAAATCCACAGCTAGGCACTTTGCAAAAAACAGGTCAGTTTTCATTGGGAAAATGTGATGTGTCCATGTTGTGTTTTGGGTCATTTACTGTCACGGGCACTAGTCCTACCCACACAAGTGTGGTACCACTTTTATCGGAAGGCTTTGGGGAATGCTGGGTGGAAGGACATTTGTGGCTCCTCTCAGATTCCAGAACTTTCTATCACCGAAATTTGAGGAAAATGAGATTTTTTTGCTAAATTTTGAGGTTTACAAAGGATTCTGGGAAACAGAACCTGGTGATAGCCCCACAAGTCACCCCATCCTTGATTTTCCTAGGTGTCTAGTTTTCAAAAATGTATAGGTGTGCTAGGTTTCACTAGGTGCCGGCTGAGCTAGAGGCCAAAATCCACAGCTAGGCACTTTGCAAAAAACAGGTCAGTTTTCATTGGGAAAATGTGATGTGTCCATGTTGTGTTTTCGGGCATTTACTGTCACCGGCACTAGGCCTACCCACACAAGTGAAGTACCACTTTTATCAGAAGACTTTGGGAAATGCTGGGTGGAAGGACATTTGTGGCTCCTCTCTTATTCCAGAACTTTCTACCACCAAAATGTGAGGAAAAAGTGTTTTTTTTGGCCAAATTTCGGCGGCATTTCCAGCAACCCCAGATATTTTTGTTGTTCTTTGGTCTCTACTGATGAAGGGCACTAACCCAGAAACACGTGTCTAGAGATGAACAGTATTGTCTGCACTAACTTTAGTGAAATACTACAGATTTTTTCAAGGAAGCGTTAATTGTTCAAACTGCATGTACCAGGATGCAAGGGGTGAACTCGACTGGAATGTTAGGCAGTGTGCTCCCAATCGGACTTCATGTTTAAAAGGCTCCCTCGAGCCATTGAGCTGACAAGCTCTGGAGACGCACCTGTGAGCCGGGGAGTGGTACTAAACCTGAGACGATATCGGCGGCATTTCCAGCAACCCCAGATATTTTTGTTGTTCTTTGGTCTCTACTGATGAAGGGCACTAACCCAGAAACACGTGTCTAGAGATGAACAGTATTGTCTGCACTAACTTTAGTGAAATACTACAGATTTTTTCAAGGAAGCGTTAATTGTTCAAACTGCATGTACCAGGATGCAAGGGGTGAACTCGACTGGAATGTTAGGCAGTGTGCTCCCAATCGGACTTCATGTTTAAAAGGCTCCCTCGAGCCATTGAGCTGACGAGCTCTGGAGAAGCACCTGTGAGCTGGGGAGTGGTACTAAACCTGAGACGATATCGGCGGCATTTCCAGCAACCCCAGATATTTTTGTTGTTCTTTGGTCTCTACTGATGAAGGGCACTAACCCAGAAACACGTGTCTAGAGATGAACAGTATTGTCTGCACTAACTTTAGTGAAATACTACAGATTTTTTCAAGGAAGCGTTAATTGTTCAAACTGCATGTACCAGGATGCAAGGGGTGAACTCGACTGGAATGTTAGGCAGTGTGCTCCCAATCGGACTTCATCCTCATTTGACCATTGTCCATTATGACTACATTGTGTTTTACTTTTGCAATGCGCATAGGGTCGTAAAATTTGGAGACATCGTCACTTCTTTTTAATCATTTCATAACGTAGACCAAGTCTCCTATTTCCCATTTTTGCTGTTTTGTTCCATGCGTGAGGTCATAATATTCTTTATATTTGTTCTGGTGTCGAATGATTTTGCCCTTCATTCCTTCTACGTTGTACACCACCTCAATTCCCCCTCCTAACCAACCAGGAAAAAAATTAGTACAAGGTTTCCTTCCTTTGAGCGCTGCGAAAGGGGAGATCCCTGTAATTTGGTTAGGGGTGGTGTGATATGCCCAGAGCATGTCTTGAATTGCTTTCTCCACTTGAATATGATTTGCGCAAGCTAATTTAATACATTCTTTTATCATCCTATTAACTTTCAACCATACCATTGGCTCTGGGGCAGTATAATGCTGTCCTGAAATGTCTGATTCCTAGCTGTGTTAAGAATTCTGTCATTGCAAGAGAAGTTAATTGTACCCCATTGTCCATGATAATAGTCAAAGGTACCCCTTCCATTGTAAAACGATCCTTTAAAAATGGTATGAGAGAGTCTGTGGTAATCTGATTTATCATCCTTGCAAATACCCAATGGGATTGGTAATCGACCAATACGAATGCAAATCTTTTTGCTAGAACTTTACGGTTTATTGGGCCAATTATGTCAAGAGCTAGCTTCTCCCAAGGTTTGTCCGGAACAGACACCGGAGATATAGGAGTTTTACAAATCGTTTTGGATTTATCACTGTTGGCACAAATAGTACAGTTCTTTACTTTAGACTCAATGGCGGAGTCCATACCAGGAAATCAGTAATGCTCCCTTAGTCTGTCCTTTGTGAGGCTTCTGCCAAAATTACCTTCATGTACAAGATCTATAACTTTTTCTTTCAATGCATCTGGGGGGATTTCTCATTATCAAGTTGTTATTCATGCTGAGTTGCTGACGTACATCCCAATATTGTCTGAAAGCCTCCTGTAACTTCTTGTTATTTTTAGGCCACCCTTGCAAAATGTCGTTTTTCAGGCGTTGTAACACCTCATCCCCAGCAGTGCAATCTTCCCGTTCTTTGTTAGTGATGGCTGATGAATGAATTTCTAAAATGGGATATTCAAAGGTTTCATATTCTTCTTCTTTGTTCAATGGAACTTTTGACAGGAAGTCTACAGCCGTTTTGAGATTCTCTGGGACATATTCTATCTTGCAGCAAAAGCCCTCCAATCCTAACACCCATCTGGCTATGCGTGGAGTACTGATGGCAGATCCTTTGTTTGTAAACATATACGTCAGGGGTTTGTGATCAGTACGGACTTTGAATTGCAACCCCCACAAAAAGAATTTGAAGTGTTCGACCCCCCCCAGAAAGATGCCAAGGCTTCCTTTTCCACTTCGGAGTAGTTCATTTCAGATTTGTTGAGGGATCGTGAGGTGAATGCAATGATCCTTTCCTTGCCATTAATAATTTGGGATAGGGTAGCCCCCAGACCTTTGTTACTGTCATCTGTAGTTAGTATAGTTTTTCTGTTGGGATCAAAGGTGCACAGTTACGGAGCTGTAAGAATAGCATCCATCAACTTTATAAAGGATTCCTGATGCTCACCCAGCCATCTGTATTGAGTGTGGGTCTTTAATAATTCTCTTAAATTGGCTGTTATGCAAGCAAAATTCTTAACATACTTCGCCATATATTCTGCCAAGCCTAAGAACGATTTGAGTTCCTCTTTAGTTTCTGGGGCACAGGCTTCCTTTATAGCTTCTAGTAAGCATATTTTAGGTTTAAAGCCCTTCTTGGATATGGTATGGCCCAAATAATCCACCGCACTGACTCTGATTCTGCATTTGTCTTTCCGTAAAGTGAGCCCCGCTCTTTTGAGCTAGATGAGGACATTGCATAGTACTTTATTGTGTTCTTCCACTGTGGAGCTGTAAGTAAGTACATCATCCTGGAAACACATGGTTTTGGGTATCCCTTCTAGAATTTGCTGCATTATTTTTTGGAATACTGCAACCACAGATGCCAGACCAAATGCCATTCTGCTGAACGTGAAAGTACCCATGGATGTGGTGAAAGCAGTTAAACTCCTAGACTCCGGGTGTAATTCTACTTGGAGATTTGCCTTTGATAAGTCAAGTACAGAAAAACATGTGGCTTCTCCCATAGTGCTTAGCATCTCATGAATGCGGGGTAGCGGATGTCTTTCAATGCAAATATTGTCAATCAGGTCACGTAGATCAACACATAATCTGATGTCGTCACCATTAGCTTCTCTGGCTAATACAATCGGGGATACCCATTCTGAGCAGTCTGCGGATTGTATGATCCCTAAGTCTCTGATAGTTCCTACTGCCATGGTTTTTGTGGAAGCCATGAAAACCTTGGCAGTAGGTGGGTCATAATCCCACGGATGGGACAGTGATGGCCGCCTGGCTGGAGACTGAAGTCTCCAGCCCAGCGGCTGTTACCGCCCTGGCGGACAGAGTGGTACATAGGCGGTTTGGCTTGAGCAAAACCGCCAATGTCATATTTAGGGGAAAGGTACCGCCAGCCTATTGACAGTACCTTTCTCTAAAAGACCGATGTCCGCCAGGGTTGTAATGAGGGCCTCAGTCTTACGCTGCACTAAATAATTTTTTTGACGATGTTCCCTACTTGAATCATTTTTTAGTTGAATCTTACATATATTGCTTTCAAGAACCTCTCCTGATATTTTGGAAATCTGTTCACTCGCTGCAGTTACTTTCATTTCTTTCAAACATATTGCTGTGTGTTCTATAGATTTAGCAATATCCACAGCCTCCTGTAAGTGTGGTTGTTTTTACAGTAACTTCTCTTGGATTTTCACGTTCTTTGTACATCTAACTAATTGGTCCCTTATTAATAAATCGGTGAGATTTCCGAAATCACAGAACTTGCTTAAGCCTCGGAGTGCTGCAACATAACTTGTTATGTTTTCTTGCGTACCTTTCACACGGCTGAAGAATTTTTGACGTTCCAAGACAATGTTGATTTTGTCTTCATATTGATTTTGAAGTTTTAATAATGTAATTTTGTATTCATCTACGTCATTGTCCATTATTTCTGGTCTGGAATGAAAGTGCTTCACGAAACGGGCACGCCTCAAGGGACGGGTTATAGGCAAAACCCTTCAGTGTCCAGGAATATGAAGACTTCGCTACAAGCCCGCATGGTTCCGAGAATAGGAGCCTCATTATGCACCCCCTGGTGGAGTAAACTTGGACAGGGCATTAATAAATGCTGCCACAGCACCTTGTTGCGTCGGAGGAAAGCACAGTGAGTTATACTCCCTCAGTGAAGATTACGAGGGACATGTGCACAATCCTACGGTTGGAAGCAGAGGCACAAAGAAGGGGAGAAGATCACGGGGCCCTTTTTTGATCACTTCAGTTTCTTGGTTTTCACGCAGGTGTCATGACGTTCACTATACGCATTGTCCTGAAGGAAATGGCTTTTTAAGTTTCAATTTTGTATTATACATTTATTAAGTTCTTATATAGGTGGCTTCATGCCTGGTGGTTTTTCACATGTTGTTTCATTTACAAACGTAGGCGGCTTTTAATTGCCGTTTTTTCACAAAGTCACATGGGAACTGCTGCTGGATCTTCAATGATGATGTGCTATTCAGTTGTATATATTTCCTAATATGTTACACAGAGTGTTTTGTGTAATTCCGGTCATAATTGTATCTCTTACAGCCCTGAGGAAGTCATTGAGATTATTTTCTCTCAAGACGAAACACGTGTTGGCTGTTACTTGCTTTACCAGTGTATGAATATGACGTCTCAAGAATAAATTGGATCCATGCTAACCTTCCACGGTCTACTCTGTACCTGTATGTTTTGAAGAGGACATTACAGCACACGCACATGGACTACTGATCCTTTACTTAATTCACGAGTGCCTTGACATCTGTTGAAGATCACGCTGCCCCCTTGCGCAGACATCTCGTCGCCAAATAATGTTGCAAGAAGTACCAGGGAAAGATGAGGTGCATACAGTATGTTTTATTTGGTCTCCATCAGCCGCTTCATCCATTCACGCTTTCTTGTCAGCAGTCGCCTCCAACAATATTCTAAAGCAGACTCCCACTTAATTTCAGGGCTATTCCATTTCATCATGTAAGAGGAGGTAGGCAGGGCTGTACCATTATTGTACTTCTAATTACTCAAACAAAAGGTTTAACAGAAAATGAATCTAAATAATAATACTAATTATAACACATGTTAAGCTCTATTGTGATCAATAGATAGGTATGTATATCTGCAAGGCAATAAATACTACACCCAATGATCCATATTTATAAAGTGTGGTAAATACTAACCCATTTACTCAATACTCAAAATAAACACTTTAGAGTAGTGATCTACCAAGACAATAAAAAACTGTGGGCACCTTATAACTCCTCCAAGCTTCCTCACAACATCTGAGGCCAGTCTCTGCTAAGGCAAAGTTGCTGGTGTTCACAGACCATTGAAAATGTTGTGCTATGGCTGGCCTGGGCTCGCTGCAGCTGGTGCACAGCTTGACACAAGGGCAGTACAGCGCCCACACAAGGGTTCACTGGTCGGGATTAGCCATGAGCTGTAAATGCCCCTTTTATTCATATCATTGGCCATGCCCGGTTTCTGCGTTCATGCCATGTGTTTAATGTCACGGTGCAAGTGCTAGGTGGCACTCTCCATCACTGCCAACTTGGACTATGACTGGACCCAATGGGGTCAACCACGTTCAACATGAAATGTATGATCAGTTATTAACATGTTTCTTATAGCTGTTGGTGCTATCCAGGTGTTCCTGCACCTTCCAAATGAGACCACCAACAATTAGCTCTGAGCCAGGCTTTAATCCTGGTCGCCCAGGATGACTCTGATGGGCCAGATTCAAGATAATTTTTCCAACTACCTTCAGAAGAATCAATTATTCACCTCTCACCAAAAAGTCCTCCTTAAAATGTAACTCATGTTCAATATTTCTTAGTTAAAATGCTTCAGCTATTATGGCATTTGGTGTATCATTAAAAGTAAATATAAGCATACACTGCAGACATTTGCCATTGCCATTTTTATAGCAGATTGCTGTCCTGAATTTTCACCTCACACATATATATGTATATATATACATGGTATTGCATAGCATCAACCTAGCCGACACGCAGCATAGCACAGTACAGGGTCCATGGCTGGGATGCAACTAGAAAGGCAATCTTGATGGGAGAGCCTGGTTTCTGAGACAGGAGCGGAACTATGTATTGTATCACAATGTACTGTTCTTTAAACGTGTGTCTTAAGCTCTTTCATAAATTGAAAGAAGTTGCTATCAGTCCTAATGGATACCAGAAGAGTGTTCCATATCCTCGGTGTGTAAATGGAAAAGATTGGTTGCCTGACTGTACACCCGCATGCATGTATAGATAAGAAGGGTGTTGATCACAAACATCCAAAGCGAAAGGTGAATGAATAATTACTGTAGAGGTGCTCTATTCATGTTGCTATGGCCTATCACTGATGCAGCATTTGAAGGAAATAATGGTGAGCTGCTCCCAGACATGGATCTAAGGACAGAGGTAGGACGAGCAGGGTAGAGGTGCAAGCACATCTGTGCAGTAGTGCACAAGCAGAGCTATACAAATGTGAGCACCAGAACTGTGCTCTAATCATGGTTCAGCAAATGCAACTAATAGAAGCAAAGTGCTGTGATCTTAGACGTCCACAGGTATAGTAATTCAGGGTTTCTGTTTCACCTGTCAGCTAAGGCAACTGGGAACAGCCTGGTCTTGTGTTTTTTGGAAACCCACATGTTCATATATATTTCTGATATGGACTGTAAGTATGTTCCACAGGTTTGGTGTTTGCAGTGACAAAGAAAGTCACCTCCCCATTCTTGTTGGATCTGCAGAATTTCAGGATTTCTATGCAGTGAACAGCCTTTTATCGGTTGTTTTGTCTGGTCCAAGAGGTCAGTGTTTTCCTTTAAAATAAAGAAGTTTCCACTCCATGTAATGCCTGATGGACGATGGACTTAACCACCCCTTCCTATTTGCGAGTCGCATTCCCATTTTGCGAGTCGGTACTGACTCGCAAAATGGGACTGTGCATCGCGATGCACGTTTTGCATGGCGCACACTGCGAATTTTGCAGTTTGCCCCATGCAAAACGCTTTCTACATCTGGCCCTTAGAGAATACCGTTTTTGTGGATTGTGTTCTTTCCATGGTTATTGTTTCTTAAAGACAGGTTCAGCTCTCTTCTGGTTTAGTTTGTCTATGTATTACTGAGCCAGAGACAGCCACTCTGTAGCTATGGTTGAGAAGCTTAGTCCATATGAAAAGTGCGTTTTTAATCTCTTATGGCCTTAGCTAAGTTTGAAGAAGATATACATCCACATACTTTTGAATTTAGAGTGTTTTGAGTAGATTAGTAGTCTCAGAGAAAGTTATAGTGGAGGTGAAGAAGGGGGGCGGGGGGCGTGGCCAGCCACTGTAAGATGGCAGTTGGGTTCTAGGACAGTTACAGTGCGAGACTCACGATCCTGCCATATATGCTGCTCTGCCATTTCTGTCTGCAGCCCCAAGCCCATAAACAACTGCAGAATACCTGTAAAAAGACTGGGCCATCAGACGCCCGTCCCTGCCGCCGAAAGCACTTGGAGTCTCTGAGGCCTGTGCCACGGTGGAGCGAGGACACATGGCTCCCAGTCGGGGGCCGAGCTGTGCCTGACTGCAGAGACTGCTGCCATTTCCTTGTGATGTATGAAGAATAGTGTGACGGGTTCTTTATCCCGGGTTGAAGAGATATTGGAAGAAGGCGACAGACGCGTACTCAAGGGGTTAACTAATTTATTTCTGTTCGTTTTTAAGATGAAGTTATCATCTTCTCACAATGTCAGTGATGGTTTGGTCCCTCAACGAAAATAATAAAATCCCTTTTCTCTTTCTTTCAGGGTTCGGGTAAGGTTCCTGGTGTGGTCTGGTCCAACTTTGAGAAGGTTCTGGTCTTCCCATATGTCAGCGGCCCAGGTTCCCCAGAATAAAGAAGAAAAAAAAAACAGGTAGGTGGGGACCAAGTAATTATCTATAGTTATTTAGGTTTAGTAGGGTGGTGGGGAATAGGTAGGAGTGCAGGTAGGTGAGGGATTACTTTTGTCTGGTGTTTCTCCCCCTGTGCGTTCGTCTAAATCCCCCTTTCTTTGGCAGCAGTTATTTTTTTTAGGGTTGGGTTTCCGTGAGGTTAGAGGGTTTTAATGGTTCCCTTTATACCGTCTCCCCTTCCTTATAGGACCTCAATTCTTTCCCCTTAGTCCCCCTTAATCCCAGTAACCACCCCGAGCCCCACTCCCAGTTGCGGTACGATCGTACCTGTGGTGGCCACGCCCCTCCAGGGACGCGGCCGGCTTTCTGGCGATCTCCCGACTTCACTGGGGCAGGGGCGGGAGGTTCCCTGAGTATCTCTCCTCCTCGGAGTCGCTCCTCTTCTGCTATGGGACCCTCGTTGTCGGTGCGCGCGTTTTGCCGTTCGTCTTCTCCTCTTCGTGCTCCCCGAGCGTTTCTCTCCCTCTCCGTCCCTCTCCGTCTCCTTGTCCTCGGCGCCGTTTTTGTTTTCAATTTTTCTCTTGACGTACATGGCGTCCGACGTCATGACGTCAAGAGCTTCTCGGGTGCCCCCGGGGTATTCCTCCGCAGTTGCCGCATCTTCCTGTAAACCGGCGTCGGGAGGCGTCCGGTTACAAATAGGAACACATCATATACATCACATACATACAAACATAAGTTCCCAAACCCCAAAACAAGCATTCTAGGCTAGAGATAGCTGTAAACCAATGTAAGTAGTGAAAGGCTTTAACATGACATGTTAAAATGACAGACTGTGGTTCATATTTAGGGCAAACAAACGCTTATTACTTAGGAAACTTATACACATGCTGCATTGTTAAGTTAGCTGTGCTGAAACACATAAGAGGCCCAAGCCACAGTAGAATGAGAGTTTTTCTTTGGAGGTGCTCCAACTGTCGCTTTCAAAATCTTCACTTAGCACGAACAAAAGGGTGTATCCTGCCTTAGCGCAAGGGTCCTAAAAACCATGAGTCAATCATATCTTGGTGAGGGGAACTGTGTAAGGGTCAGATAAGCATTTGTACAAGGCAGGGCTACCGTGAGTATCATGTAACATATAATCACTTGCTGTGCAGAAAGATAGAGATGTTGAATGACGTCAATGTTACTTACCCACCCATGAGGCGACAAATAATCTTGCATGTGCTCTTTTCAAGAGGTACCTCTCCCGTATTATCTTATCTGTACTGCTTGTTCTTGCTTACATCAATGATGAACTTGTGACCGGACTTTTTTGTGGTTTTTACAGTATAAACATAGCTGCTTGTGAACTAGAACTTTGAACTTCAGTCATGGCCTCCATGTTGAGACTGCCTGTCATTCCCAGCTGAAAATCGATGAAATCTACATTACTTTGTCAAATTGATCAGTCTTATTTTATTAACAGATTTTCTTCTAACACTTGGAGCGGCATGACAGCTCCGGAGGAGAGCAGAATGTGAGTGGATGGGTCTTCGACTTGTGGTGCTCGTGTGGGACTCCCGGCCTCCTGCTCCACAGTAGGTCGGTTTATAAGTGCTGCTATGGACCGGGCCCTACAGGGAGCGCCAGCAGCCAGGGCCCCTTGGACTATTGATGCTGCAACCTGGCCAGCATGGTAAGTGTTGCTGGGTCACACACGCAAATCAAATTGGCTCGCAAAGACCCTTCTGGAAATGGAGGAGCTCCTGAACGGGCCAAAGTAGATGCTGCAGAACAGGGGTAGAAACCTGTATTATAATTGAAGGCCCAGAACGCACCTACAATACCACTAATTGTCTTAGTCATTGGCTTGTGGGGGACCAGAGAAGGCATACACATAATAACACATAAAGAGCATTTCAGTAATTAGTGCACTGAAATCACTGGCCTCAGTCTTTGTATGAAATGGTCACAGTGGGCCCGTAAAACTATGATACACTTGAACACCTTCTTTGATGCACTACAGGGCTGCCCATGCCCCCCAGGCAAAGGTGCTCCCTTGTGACCCTGGGGGGAGGCAGGTTCAGTAGAGAGGCTCACTAACAGCATTGAGGAGAAATGGCTAGAAAGCTGTTAGGAACTCCCCCTTGCCCTCCATACTCCATGATAGATTACAACTCCTCATTCTGTGTGAATTTTCCTTTTACACAGACGCTCTATGTGAACTGCTCATGCTGCCCAAACACAACCGCTGGAAGAAGTGTGTCAGGGGCCAGGCGGGTCTGTAGCATCCCGAAGGCATGTTGTTCAAGACCCTTGGCAAATAGAAAGATTGGAGTAAATTATCTGAATGCTTTACTGTTGGTAATTGACTGTGGGTCGTAAAGGTGGAGTAAGACCTCAGCCGCAAGGATTTTCATGTGTAGTCACAATGGCCCATACCGAACAAGAGACATCAGCGGACACAGGAGCCCTAACACCTACTGATAATAAGTTGGATAAAATCCTAGAGGCAATAATGGACACACGACAAGATGTACACGCCAGAGTAGATGCTGTGGCAGTTGAATGAAGCCGCTACGGGATGATCAACGTAAACTCACGGATCGTGTCGCACAAGAGGAAAACATGATCAAGGAGCTGTAGCTATTGGTAACAGACTTGGCGAGTCAAGTTTTCTCACTCACCACTAAAGTCCAGGAGCTGGAAGCTAGGGCAGAAGACTCTGAAGGGCAGTCTCACCATAATAACCTGAGCATAGTAGGCTTTCCAGAGGGAAATGAAGGAGCTGACCCTGTCAGGTCCTTCGAAGATTGGCTAGCACAGGTGGTCGCCCCAGATAAATTATCCACTGACTTCCTGGTGGAATGTTCTCACCGTATCCTGGCATGGCGGCTGCCAACAGGAGCGCCCCCGAGACCTGTGGTGGTGGGCATCATGAACTATAGAGATAAAGAGGTCCTGTTGCAGACGTCACACACAGGAACCCCACTCCACTATGAGTGCGCTCACATCTTTATTTTCCCAGATTATACTGTGTCCGTACAGTGCCGCAGAGCCTCCTTCCTGGGAATGAAGTGCCAATTGCGACAGGCTGGGCTGATCTACTCACTACTTTTCCCAGCCAAGCTTAAGGTAATGGCAGGTGGCGGAAGTTATTTTTTTACAGAACCAGCTGATGCCTGGGACTGGATGGAGCAACACCGTTATGAATCCTCAGGTCCCTCATCACCGATGCAGCAATCACGCCCGAAACAGCGCAAGTGTCCCCCCAGGCAAGCAGTCAGACACATCCACAGCACCCTGACCCAGGGAGCTCCAACCCCAAAGCAGACATGGGAAGAGCAGACGCAGGCTCTGTCCACTGCAACTGCGCTGTAGGCGAAATGGAGGTCACTGCCACCCCAGGAGACAGAGGCCAGGGCCTCGAACACCGAGTCCCATCACTCCACAAACAGCAAGTCATCAACGATACTCCCCAACGTAACACCACAGACAGCAAACAGTTGGTTGTGAAAGGCCAGCAGAGTTCAGTAATAATCACTCAATTTATTTGCAAATGTAGATTGCAGAATGAGACTGCAGAGCAGGAACATTCATTTTGAACCTCTTACTACTGTGCTGCTGAACAACACTGGAAAAGACAAGAGTATCCCACACAGGTGCACTGTTACCGTGCCATGTTACCAGCCAAGGAATGATGAAGGCATCAACGAGGATGCCCCCCCCCCCCACTCTTGGGTGCTTTTCGTGGGTATTGCCGCAATTTTGGGAGCACTCATGCATGATATAGTCTGGTCATTGTTTGGGAACCCTCACGTTCTGAGGCTGTCCCGGGAAGGGAGTTGGGGGTTCTGATTTACAAGTTCATAAAGTCATGTGATGAATGCTGTTTTTCTTTTGCTGCAAAAGGCTCCATGAAGGGTCTGACATGTGGAAATGGTTATGTACCCTACTGCTGCTGTGCCCCCCTCCGAGCCAGTCCCAGAATAATTGCAAGAATTAGTGTACTGACTTGGAATGTCCGTGGCATGGGCACGGCACGCAAACAACATGCAGTGCTTCAATACATCAAACATATCGAAGGTGGGGAGAACACTAGCCTACAGAACCATTGGTGAGGACAATGTTACTGCACTACTTACTCTGGCTTCGCCAGGGGAGTTCTCATATGGGTCAGGCCAGGAATTCCCTTCCAATGTGTGTCAACGGAGATAGACCCTGAGGGTCCTTATGCATTAGTCAAAAGGCAGTTAGATGTCAGATCTATCCTCTTGGGGACTATATATGTACCCAACACAGCGCAACCAGCAATTTTGTCTCGCCTATCGGGTTTCTCACATAGTGAGCACACATACAGTGGATGATTAGGGGAGGCTTCAACTGCGTTTTGGACACTCACTTAGACCACTCACCCCCCCTGCCGACTTACCCCTCAGTGACCACCACAGCACATTTGTCCCAGTGGGTAGCAGACTGGTCTTTAATTGACTGCTGGCAATAACTCCACCCAACCGCTCGTGAATATTCTTATTGTCCTCACTTGACCCTAGGGACCAAGAGGAACTTAATGCATCCATTGAACTTCAGGAGCAGCGGGTAGCGATCCAAAGCACTGGCACACAAAAGACCCAGGGTTTAGATGGATTCCGCATCGAATTTTACATGATCTATGAGCCTCTACTGGCCCCTAAGCTATTGGAACTGTACCAGACTGCTCGGCCACCTTCCACCTTCACTGAGAGAATCCCTGCTTGTGTACTTCCCCAAACTGGGTAGGTACCCTCTGGAGTTATCTTCGCATCACCCATTGTCAGAATACAACATTTTAAGCAAAGTCATAGCAGGCCATTCATACGAACATATGCCACAGTTATTTCACACCTACCAAAATGGTTTCATACCTGGGTGAACCACCATGCTTAACATTTGTTGCTTACACGGGGTGATGGAGCTTGCTCCAGTCCAGTAGCCATACGCGGAATGCATGGTACTGGATTTGGAGAAAGCTTTTGACACTCTCGACTGGAGTTATTTGTTCTTGGTATTGACCATGTTCGCTATTACAGGTCAACTACATAGATTTATCCTTTTACTGTACTCTGAGCCCACAGCCAGATTAAAGTCTGGCCAGTGCATATCTCAATCAGTCCCTGTGACGTGAGGCATACAGCAGGGCTGTCTGTTGTTCCCACTCCTTTTCACTCTGACGATGGAGCCCCTTGCACAGTGGCTTCGATAAAGCAGTCAAATCAGGGGAATTCCGCTGAACGGAGAGATACATGCTGCTTTGTTATATGCAGATGATGTCTTGATCTATATCCGCGATATCCACAAGGGTATTGATGAGGTCAAGGAAATCTAACAGGACTTCAGAGCGGCCTCAGGCTTACAAGGAAATTGGGTGAAAACCTGCTTGTACCCCCTTTATCCAGAATGCCCTCCACAGCAGTTTATGGTAGATCAACTGCCTTAACACTGGGAGCCCCATGCATTTAATTACTTAACATACGTATCACAAGACTCAGAATTTAATAGATTACAATTTTACCAAAGCTCTTGCATCACTGCATCCCCAGATGGAATTCTGGAGCACGTTACCTCTCATGGTTCAAGGTAGAGTGCTCCTTTCGAAAATAGTAATTCTCTCTTGTCTTCTATACTACTTTCATAATCTTCCAGTTCACATCCCTAGATCCACATTTCACATCCTACATTCCTCACTGGGCAGTTTATATAAAAAAGGGATATGATGGGTGGCGCTCTGCAAACTGCAGCTACCTGTACCTGTCTCTATCTTTCTGCACAGCAAGTGATTATATGTTACATGATGCTCACGGTAGCCCTGCCTTGTACAAATGCTTATCTGACCCTTACACAGTTCCCCTCACCAAGATATGATTGACTCATGGTTTTTAGGACCCTTGCGCTAAGGCAGGATACACCCTTTTGTTCCACCCTGTTCGTGCTAAGTGAAGATTTTGAAAGCGACAGTTGGAGCACTTGGGAGCCCCAAATTTCTAACACTATTATCTGGCGGCACAACTGTAGTGGCCTGCAGGATGCCTCCCGTGACGTCTTCCTGAGGAACTGTGATGACCCACACTTACGCAGACACTGAGTGTAGTTCGTAAGTCCTTTCTTCCACATGCACGATCCCTATGAGAGTCCAATAGACTAATGAAAGTAGCTCATGATAGCTTCTACCACGGCATCAGACTAATGCCACAAATTTTTCCATGCGCCCCTGAAATACCCATAAGCTTCATTACGCCATTTATTGACATGATAGGGAGAAAAGGTATGGCGGCATGGGTTGATGCGGGGTAGATACCTTGGGGCCACTATTTCAGGAAGCAATGCTCATACCTTGCTATAGACTACAGAGTGAGAATGGGCTAATGGCTGGTCATTTTCTGGCTTATGGCCGATTACGTGCTGAACTATCCAGGTGGCACATCACAGACTCAGAACCCAATAGCACCCACTTATACAAGCCCTGCATATTATGGACGGGGTCGGGCTTATTATGTGGTTTGTTTGGGCCCTGGCATATACTATAAGAGACCCATTAGTCACCATCAGAGAGAGCTCACACAAAAAGAATGGGACAGAGCACTGGGAAACTGTCAAGAAATGCTAACTTCCAATACATACAACACAACATTTTGCACAGAGCATACCACCTCACACCCAAAGCACTTCACCACATGTTCGGCTCCCCCACTGAAGGTCCGCGCTGCCACCAGGCCGAAGCAGATATGGTGCACATGTTTTGTCGCTGCCCCGTTGCCTAGTGAATGTTTCATGGAGCCCCTCTGTGTTGTGGGGCGCAGTTTCTGAAGTGCTGACCGAGATGACTGGAAGCACAGACTTCTGCACACTGGAGGGTTCGCTATTAGGCCTATATAAGCAGTTGCCAACTGCAACAGCTGTCAACCGTTTTATTGACTTAGCACTACAAATGGGCCCAGGCTCAGGTATTGGCGGATATTAAACATTGGTGTGCAGCTACAATTAAGAGGTGCAGAGTGGAAACAGTAGCCTTATGGCGCAAAGACATACGTGGCTTGTGCCGAACCCCCATAGTTGGAGACTGGGAAATGCTACTGCAGAGACTACAGTCATACCAGGCAGGGCTCACTAATTGAAAGAGGTTATTGGAAAATACCTAACTTAGACTTCTGAGAGCTCGGGATTGAACTCAGTACTTCGCTTCCCCACTCGCAAAACATACAAGGCTCCCGTCAAATACATGGGCACCGTTGTTTCCCAAGATATATTGTTTCCTACATAATGATTTATCCCCAGCTGATGTGTAACTGTATTATACATTCAGGAGGGAGGTTTAAGACCACTTGAATACACAATCTGCGTTGGAGCAATTTAGTTCATATCCTTTAATGTTGCTATCACTACATGACCGGTTACTATATGGTTTCTCCATGTTATGCTGTAAAATGTGAACCAAGACACTCCTGTTGACACCACGATTCTGTAATGCAAATAAGACAACTTACGCATTTATGCTCCTTATATGTATGTTGTAATAATGCTGTCATGATTGCTGTATACTTGATATGATGAAAACACTTAATAAAATTGGTTAAAAAAAATAGTAGCGGTGAAGAAGAGATCCCTAAACTTGTACTTCCCAATCACTCCCATCGGAAACATTTTGCCAAAGATAGCCCAAAAACAAACACTAAGGGGCATATTTAAAATAAAGTGGTGCAGCACTGTGCCAAGATTTGCAGTGCCACACCATGTCACTCTGGAAATGCAGGGGTGCACTGTATTAACAAGAATACAGAGCACTCCTGTGTTTCCCTCTCGGTTGGTGGGAAATTTGCTGCCAAGCGCCAACAAAGCCACCCTTGCACCATGGTTCAAGGATGGCTTAGTTGCGGGAGAAATAGTTTTTGTGCAGGAAGGGATACATTCCTGCACAAAAACAATCTTCAGTGGTGATTTGCTCTGTGAATGCGTGCTGCAGAATGCAGCACGCATAGAAAGAGCAAAAATATTAGGAGAGATGAAAGTAGTTTTCCTTGTTGCGCCATGCTATCGCCACCCCTGGGGTGGCATTAGATTTTGGTGCTGCCTCAGATATACAAAATCTCCATTGTATGCCCCTTCCACGCAAAGTGCTGCATGTGAAGGGGTCGTAATTACAAGGCGTCGTTAAGCCACTTTTTGTGAATATGGCGGAGTGCACAGCGCCACTGGAGCATCACGAAAAGTGACCCTCCGGTGGTGCAAGGGGCTTGTAAATATGCCCCTAAACCTCTCATGAGGACATACGTCAATGAACAGTTCACACTTTTTGATTTGGTGTAAGTATGTCACATAGTTTACAAAGAACCCTAAAACGAATTGGTAGGATTACAAAAAATATAGGAATTTATCGGTAATTGGACTCATGCTGCGAGGAAGCTCAAAATTTTAATTTGAACTGACCACTGAACTCGTGTCAAGTAGACATGTTTGTTCCCTTCAAAGGGTAAATTTTTCCTTTAAAACACCTGCTGTATCAGTCATTGATTTGGGACTTGCTCTGTCCCGAGGCGAGAGGCCATTATTTAACAACTAGGCATTGAAAGAGCAAGTAATAAGCAAAACAGTGTTAACGGCAATTGTCTTAGGAAGTAATAAAGAAAGGTGCAGCAAAAAATAAATATAGAATGAAGAGAAACGCTTAACTTGGAGTAAATAAACAGACAGCATCTAACTTCCACTGTGCATGACAAATAAAAAGAGTGCATGCAGCAGCTCACAGTACAGCAGAAAACACATAAACAATGTCGATAGCAGCCAGCACTGAAAGAGAAAGTAGTACGGAGTGCAGACGTCGTTTTTGAGAGATAAAGTAATAACAAGCATTTGCAATGCAACGGGTCTCGCATTTGCTCGAGTTAGAGCTATTAGCGTTGTAAACTCCTAACCGAACTTTACTTGCCACATAAATTTAAAGAAAAAAAAGAGTGCGATCACGCTATGTAAAACCCAGCACAATCATGCTGAAATTGAAAACCAAAAAGCCGAGCTCAATCATGCTATGTAAAACCCAGCGTGATCACGCTGCATGGAAAATAAAAAGATAAAGTAGTGCAGAAACCATGCTGAAAACATGGAGCCTTGTATGTTTTCATTAGTTGGCCAGTGCGCTTGAGGAGGGCTAAACATCGGAAAAGGTATGACGTATGCATGCCTTCCACTAATGAAATCAAGAGGATTTTAAAAGGCAAGTCTACAAACCAATAAAATATGACAGGCGTGACATGGGCGTGGTTAAAAGCCCAAAGAGAGATTACAACAGGGATGGAGCGCTTATGCACTCGCCCCTAAAAAGAGCTGACCACTAGACTTTCAACAACAAAGAATACAAAATCCTACAGACAACAGCGGTGAGCAGCTTTTATTTGTGGGGATGAGGCACGGTGGTGGTAATGGGTCGTTTTTGCATCTAATTCCGAGTTCTGAACCTGGTAATGAGGAATAGCACAGCGCAAAAAAACAGTCTTTGTGGTCAGTTTGGCTGCACACTCTTCTCCTTACTGTACTGTTTTTTTTTTTAAAGTGACCATCCACAATTTTAGTGGAACCCATGGTTTAAAATTTAATGTGGGAGCTCATAACAATTCCCTTAGTATCTAGCTCTGTTTTACACTAAAATGCAGTGTCTGACTATGAAATCTCAGTATTAAAATTAAAAAATTGTCTTGGCCCAGCTATTACGGAAACATATACTCTTATTTTTTTTAATGAAAATATGATAATTTCTTTGCCATGTGAACAGTGTGCTGTCACTTCTTGTGTTGTCACTTAAGTAAAGACTGGCATGGCATATTTCATTTGATCTAATTAGAGATGCTTATTTGTTCTCACTCCTAAGAATTTGCAAAACGTAGTTATAGTATGCAGATTGCTCTGCTTTGGCTCATGAGGGTACTAGAGAGAGACCAGCAAATAACCAACTACAACTCATTACTGTAAAGACTATGGACTCTATCTTCCTCTTTTCTTCATACCACCACACCCTCAAATGCAGTGATCTAAGAAAAGGCAAAAGCACCACGCTGGTCCCTCACCCATGACACCAAATGCTTCCCACAACGATCACACTGCAATTCATCACCCTTGCATCCAGACAATTCTCAAGTTACAGAGCGCTGCCCATAAGCTATTGCACTTCATTGTCTTTTCAGAGGTATGAAATGTTTTTCAAATGCAACTGCAACACAGTAAAATACAATACAATACCTTCTAGTACCATTCCAATGACGTTCCCATGCCAACACTCTTCTGACAATACTGCAAACAACTGAAGGGAAGATGGAGAATGACGCACAAAGAAACAGACAATGACACCTTCAAAGCAGCACAGAGGCACTACCACCAGCAAATCAGAGAAAATAAAAAGGCCCTAACCAAGTGCATAGATAACAGTTCCAATTGCTGCAAGGAGATCTTTGCGATCATCAAAGACTTCACCGCACCAGTTTCCACCACAAACAACATCACACCCTCGCAAGACCTATGCAACAACCTATCAAAATTGTTCAGCAGCAAAATCAAAACCATATATAACAACTTTGACCCTCATCCAAACCCCAGCTGCCTTGCCTCTGGCCCACCCACAAAAAAACTCAGAAATACCCAGACTACATGGAAATAAATCTCCACTTTGGGGCCCCAAGGGGCACCTGCCCCCATCCACATCTACAACAAGGGCACCTCCCTGATAAACAAAATACTCACTTGCCTCCTGAACACATCCGTCACCACTGCAAAGTTCTCAGGGGCATGGAAACACCCAGAGGTCAATGCACTTTTAAAGAAACCATAAGCAAGACCCCAGCCTGCTAGCAAACTACCACCACGATCTCCCTAATACCCTTCCCAGCCACGGTCATTGAGAATGCCATGAACAAACAACTTGCCCACTGCCTTGACATACACCAATTCATGCACACTACCCATCAGGCTTCAGACCCAATCACAGCACTGAGATTGCCCTCATTGAAGCAGCTGACAACAACAGGATGATTGTCGACAGAGAAGAAACAGTGGCCCTCATCTTGCTTGATCTCCGAGCGGCCTTGGACACAGTCTCCAACTCCACCCTGATCAGAAACCTACACGAAAAAGGCATCCAATGACCTGCCTTCAACTGAATCTGCTCCTTCCTCACAGGAAGAACATAAGAAATCAGCATGCCACCATACTTGTCAGAAGCGAATAGCCTCATCTGTGGAGTCCCCCAACGATCATCTCTCAGCCAGATCCTATTAAACATCTGCATGACCCCTCTGGCTAACCTTGTTAGATTACACAGCATCAATATTCTTTCATTTGTAGACAACACCCAACTGATACTCTCCTTGACAAGCAAGACTCTTGTAACAAACACCAGGCCCCGATTACCAGCAGATTTGATTACGGCAATACACTCTACTCAGGATTCACCAAACCGCTCACAAACCATCCAAAATGCTGCACCCGGGCTCGTTCACAACCTACCTCATCACACCTATATCACTCCACACCTCAGAGAACTCCACTGGCTCCCCATACACAAACCACTACACAACATAGGCCCATCTATCTCAACAACCGCATACACTTCCACCAACTTCCCAGACATCTCCGCTCAGCCAGACTAGCACATCGACCCCACATACCAAAAAACACAGCTGGAGGTTATGTCTTCTTGTACATCTCTCCCAAAGCATAGAACCACCTCAAAGCATCCTCATCACTTCTTAACCTCAGCAAGAAGCTGAAGGCCTGGCTTTGCCAATATCTCCCTTGGGAAACCAACACCTACCCACCTGCGAAGTGTCTGGATACACTCATGGGAGAATACCATGCTATACAAATAGGAATAACATAATATAACTTCCTTGTTTCTTTAATATAGTCTTAACAGGAACCAAATGTATGTTCCCCTTTGTGTAGTAACCCAAGTTTGAGATGTTTCTGGTATTAAAATATAGTATGTAAATCACAGGTCAGGGCTACATCAAAAACCTAACATAAAAGAAATACATGAAAATGAAAAATGAAAGATGCCTTCTGTGTTCTGCAAACTGTTCTTTGAATATAACCACATTAGATAATCACAATTTCATCCAAACAGAAGCTTTCACCCTTAAAACAATAACGTATACCTTCAAGCATTGTCTAGTGGCTACATTGAAGACCTGGGAACCCTAACTTCGACACCTGACCAAATATGATTTTGGGAAAATCCTGTGACTCAAATTATAAATATGTATAATTGTGTTATAATACACAGGATTCTGTAATCCCTGTACAAATAAATGCCAGTCTCTAATTTCTTTAAATTCAGCAACTTGTGATGCAGCCAGTCGCCATTTATAAAGAAAAGGCATCAGAACTGGACTATTATAATTGATTACAGTAATGCTCTGGTGTAGGAGGCTGGCCTGGCTTATAGTGGGTACCTTGTGGTAGTTAAACCCTGTGCCAGGTCCAGTTATCCCTTATTAGTAGAATAGAGATGTTTCTAGCAGCTTAGGCTGATAGAAGGTAGCTATGGCAAAGCAGCTTAGGCTGAACTAGGAGACATGCAAAGCTCCTACTATACCACTTATATCATATAGCACAATGTCATAAGAAAACACAATACTCAGAGTTACTAAAAATAAAGGTACTTTATTTTTCTGACAATATGCCAAAAGTATCTCAGTGAGTACCCTCAGTTAGAAGGTAAGTAATATACACAAGTTATATGTACACAAGCCCAAAACAGGTAAGTAACAGTAGGAAAAGTAGTGCAAACAATGTAGAATCACAATAGGATGCAATAGGTGAACATAGGTCTAGGGGCAACACAAACCATATACTCCAAAAGTGGAATGCGAATCACAAATGTACCCCAGACCTATGGGAGCTTGTAGAGGGTCGCTGGGACTGTAAGAAAACAGTCAGGGTGTCCAAGATACCCCACCCCAAGACCCTGAAAAGTAGGAGTAAAGTTACCCTACTACCCCAGAAAGACACAATAGTCGTGATAGGGGGATTCTGCAAGAACCACAAGCACCAGCAAAACACTGAAGACGGATTCCTGGACATGAGGACCTTCAAGGCAAGGGGACCAAGTCCAAGAGTCGCGATAGTGTCCAGGGGGAGCCCAGGAAACCCTGGATGAAGGTGCAAAGGGGCTGCCTCCTGGTGGAAGAAGCCGAAGATTCTGAAACAACGAAAAGGGCTAGGAACTTCTTCTTTGGATGGAAGGTGTCCCATGGTGTGCTGGATGTTGCAGAAGTGTTTCCACGCAGAAATACTCCAAACAAGCCTTGCTAGCTGCAAGGGTCACGGTAGAGGTTTTTGGGTGCTGGTGGGGACCAGGAAGGACCAGGATGTCGCCCCTTGGAGGAGAAGACAGAGGGCACGCTCAGCAACTCAGAGAGCCCCCGCAGAAGCAGGCAGCACCCACAGAAGTACCGGAGCAGGCACTTAGAAGATTGGTGTAACCGGAGTCACAAAAGGAGGGCCCCACGATGTTGGAGTCCAACTCAGAGGGTTGAGCACTACAGGACGGAGTGCTGGGGACCCAGGCTACGCTGTGCGCAAAGGAATCCTTGGATAAGTGCACAGAAGCCGGAGCAGCTGCAAATCATGCAGTACACAGGTTTGCAGTCTAGTGTGGGGAGGCAAGGACTTACCTCCACCAAACTTGGACTGAAGGATCACTGGACTGTGGGGGTCACTTGACTCTAGCTCCTGTGTTCCAGGGACCATGCTCGTCAGGATGAGAGGCAGCCCAGAGGACCGGTGATGAGGTCTTTTGGTGCCTGCGTTAGCAGGGGGAAGATTCCGTCGACCCACAGGAGATTTCTTCTTGGCTTCCAGTGCTGGGTGAAGGCAGACAGCCCCCAGAGCATGCAGCACCAGGAAACAGTTGAGAAAGCCGGCAGGATAAGGCCCTACAATGTTGCTGGTAGTCATCTTTCTACTTTATTGCGGTTTTGCAGGTGTCCTGGAGCAGTCAGCGGTCGATCCTTGGCAGAAGTCGAAGAGGAAAGTGCAGAGGAACTCTGGTGAGCTCTTGCATTCGTTATCTGAAGAATACCCCAGAGGAGAGACCCTAAATAGCAAGAAAAGGAGGTTTGGCTACCAAGAAAGGAGGTTTGGCTACCAAGAGAGGTAAGAGCCTATCAGAGGGGGTCTCTGACATCACCTGCTGGCACTGGCCACTCAGAGCAGTCCAGTGTGCCCCCAACGCCTCTGAATCGAAGATGGCAGAGGTCTGGGACACACTGGAGGAGCTCTGGGCACCTCCCCTGGGAGGTACTGGTCACCGGAGTGGTCACTCCCCTTTCCTTTGTCCAGTTTCACGCCAGAGCAGGGCTGGGGGATCCCTGAACCGGTGTAGACTGGCTTATGCAGAGATGGGCACCATCTGTGCCCATCCAAGCATTTCCAGAGGCTGGGGGGCTACTCCTCCCCAGCCCTTCACACCTATTTCCAAAGGGAGAGGGTGCAACACCCTCTCTCAGAGGAAATCCTTTGTTCTGCCTTCCTGGGCCGGGGCTGCCCAGACCCCAGGAGGGCAGAATCCTGTCTGAGGGGTTGGCCACAGCAGCAGCTGCAGTGGAAACCCCGGAAAGGCAGTTTGGCAGTACCCGGCTTCTGTGCTAGAGACCCGGGGGGGGTCATGGAATTGTACCCCCAACACCAGAATGGTATTGGGGTGACAATTCCATGATCTTAGACATGTTACATGGCCATGTACGGAGTTACCATGGTGACGCTACACATATGTAGTGACCTGTGTGCAGTCTAACAGGTTTTTGATGTGTTTCAATTTGCACTAGAGGTTTTTTTTGTATTCTTCATGTTTGCAAAGGTGCTCACTCGTTGATATCAAAGAGCTATGCAACAAGTTTTTAAGCGTTTTGTGGTTGGCTTTCCTTGTTTTATGGCCAGAGCTGCCAGCCCTGGAAGAGGGACACAGGTTCGAGTCTCTGCGCCCAGCGTTTCTAGGCAAATCACCTAATTTTTCTGTGCCTAAAAAAGAATGTGACCTTGTTTAATCTGATGCTCATGAAAAGCGCCCCAGTCCTCCAGGGTCGAACACTCACAATATATAACTGCAAAAATAAATAAACTGACCTCTCACAGTCATACTGTTCTTTGTAAAGGGCATAATGCCTAACATGTTTGAGAGGGGCCTTTTAAAATTAGAAAATGGACGTGGTAAAACGCTACTCCTTCGACGTTCACATTCAATCATACACCTAAAAAAAGAAGAATGAAGGAAAATATAGTTGCTTACACATAATTTGTTGTTATAATTGAGCGTGCCGCATTCCACAGTTTTTTAACTGGTCAACACTGCCCTCTTGTGGTCAGCATAGTATTCAAGTTAGCTTTGTAACGTATTTGATGTTGATGTGTCATGCCTGTTAAATATGAGGAGCGAGTTCCTATAGTTTCATTACAATCCTTCAATTTTACGAACAATGTGGACTTTGGGGGAAATGTCAGCATATATAAATAAAATTTAAAGGAGCCTATTCTTTTTTTTCTTCACATCCCTTGTCCAACATCCGCAAATCAAAGCCACCAAATTAGGTCGTACTTCAGAATCGTTCAGGTTGGACTAATTTAGTACACCTATTTTATCTATTTGTGTATCCACACGGCAATGCGTCGTTTCATTATGAATTCAGAAACAATTTCACACATGTAAATTGGTAATGTTTTTATTAATAAAAATAAAATTTTGTTAAAACTAAAACAAGGTTGGTATAATAGGATGTAATAAATATTTTTTATATATATATATATATATATATATATATATATATATATATATATATACACTTTCACAGCTTCGTCTGTGCTTTTTCCAGCTCTTAAAAGACAAGCGTATTTTCCTAAGGACAAGGGCAGTAGTGCATTTTTTATGTTTGTAACAAAAAACAATAGTAACTGTTAGAACCAAACATTTTTCTAAAGAGCTGAATAATGTGGTTGTCAAATACCAAAGCTGCCTAATTTTGATTCCATCCCACACCTCTTTCTTCCCCTCCCTACACTCCTTGATTCTTCATTTCACGCTCGCTGGGTGTTTTTTATTGCCTCTCTTTGTTACTCTTTCCTTATCTTTCTTTAGCTCATTCTTTCCTTCTGTTCATTCTTCTGCATTATCTCTTTTGCTCCATGTAAAAAGTCTGTCTGATGAAGAAAATTAAACTATGGTCCCAAAAAATGCGTGCTGATGCCCATCACCAGCATAAAATAAGCACAGGGAGTTCATAATGGACTGCTGTTGGCACAACAACATGATGTGCGTGTGGGCTCCTGCAACTCTCATTTCAGAAACTAGGCTGTGATGGTGACTTGAAGGGGGCCTGAAGCATGTGTTCGGAGAAGGATACTGCACAGTTGACTTTTACATTACCTATGTTTGAAATATGAGGCGAGATAAAACCAGAATCACACCTTTCTGTAATCAAACTGAGATTGAACCAGACGTCATCATGTTAGCCCCAGGGCAGCTTTATTCCCATTTGGGTACTCATTTAGAGTACGGTGGGAACATCAGGCAATAAATAAACCTCACTCACTGACGCAAATTATATTTGTGCCACTGTCCTGTGACTTTTAGTTTCAAGTACAAAGTTTAAGGACCCATTTTAAGTACATTACTTGGACATCTGGAGTTCTCTGACCTTATAAAGAAATCCCTCCTTAAGCCTTCTTCCTCGATATGGTCACTGACCTCCTCGATGACTTGGAATATCCTTATAATGCATGGCTGGGGATACTTTTAGGGCACATTTACTTACTTGTATATTCACCTTCAGAAAATTGTAGGTCTGTTTACACCTTGTCCACAATATTCTGAAACAGAACCCTCCACTTTACTCATGAGATTCTTATATTCTTCATTTCTCCCTTTGTCAGTAATTTTCTGTCTTTCTCTGCCTCCTTGTTTTTCCCTTTTCTACCTTTGCCTCTCTTGCTCCAGGTTATAGTCTGAATGATGAAAACTAGGTCTTTGTCTTCAGGTCCAAGTACCCACCACCTACAACCACCGAAACAAATTAAGCATTGATCAACCTTCTGAGACACCTCACAAGCTAGGGCAGAGGTCTTCAAACTGGGGGGCGGGCCCCCCTAGGGGGTCCTCAAGTGATTCCCCAGGAGGGGGGAGGCAGGGGGGGGGCAGGTTCCAGCCAAAAGAAACATTACACAGATAACAGTGGGTTTTTTAAAAAGCAGAATCATGTTATTGTCTTTTAAAAAGGTAACAGTGCTTAACTGCAATGTTTAAATACATTTGGACATATTTAAACATTGCTATCTTTATAAAATAATTGTGAAAAATTATGAGGTGTGGCCCAATGATTTTTATTTTTCCGCTGGGGGGGCGCGGCAATATAAAGTTTGGAGACCAATGAGCTAGGGCCTTAGTATGGTGATCACAGAGCAGGGGTTTACCAGGAGTGGTTCTCTTTTTTTATATCTTCATACCAGAAATTTGCTGTTTGCTAGTGCCTAAACTTGGCAACTTTTGACATCTAGCGACAAAATGAAGTACTGCAACTTGTGCTCGTAATGTCTAAAGAGCAGTCGCAATGGAAATTTACACAGAGAATTAAACAAGGGGTGGTTATTGAAGCTCTGCTGTTTAATTTGTATGATGCAGACCCTGAAGTGACCCTGTGAAAGAGGCACTTGTTTCCTCCAAACGTTGATGGTTTCCCTATTACCATATTACCCAGTGGTGTTTATAGCCTCTTCCCCACCCCTGGAGTATACAGATAGATTACACCACACACAGGAGCTGCGGTTGAACCTGGCTTTATTCTCCAACGTCCATACACACATATCCCATTATGTCATACTTCCAAGAACCACACCATGATACCTCCCTTCATATCACATGGTTCCTGTTTAGAGTCCGCCCTAAACCACAAGGGGCCCAGAGTGCTTTGCATTGATACACTATATTCCCCTCTGTTAAATAAAAAGGTGGTAGGCATCATTAGAAATTACATTTCCTCAATCAGTCGGCTAGGAGCTCGCATTGGTCAGCTGGCTTGGATGATCTGAGGTGATCACGGTCAACCCGTCTCCGGCAAAGGTGGTTCAGGCTCAGGAGCCGGACCTGGTGAGTGTCAAGGTAGTTGTTTAAAGTGTGATGTGTCCCAGGTGATGGACTTTCGAGGACGATGTCCTGTCACCATGTTTCCTTTGCACACCTCCACGTGTAAAGGGTGAGTAGCAAAGAGAGTGTCCGATTTTCACTTCTGTCTCTGCTTTACCAGTACCCAGTCTCCTTTATCAAATACTGTTTCCTGGGGTCGTAGTCGCTGATCAGCATATACTATCATTGTATTCTTATGAGAAGCATTTGTAGCACAAAGTTAGTCAGCGTTCACTGATTGATCAGATGTCTAATGAGGTAGTTAGGCTCTCCCAAACAGCAAGATAGCTGGGCTCTCACCTGTTGTGGAGTGAGGAGTTGATGGATAGGCCCGGAGGGCATGACATATAGCTTGGCTCAGATTGATTTCTTCCATGGATGCTGGTTGAAATTACCTTCTTGAGGGTGCCCATAAATCTTTCCACTACACTGGCTTGGGGCCAGTGGGGTGAACTCTTTTGGTGTTTGACGTTGAGCTGTACAAGAATATCTTTGAACTCTTTGCTGTTGAAGGTTGGACCACTGTCAGATTTGAGGACCTCGGGGATACCCCAAGTTGCAAAAATGTCAAGTCTTTCTATGACTTTATCATGAGTTGTCAAGGACAGTGTTTCCACCAATGGAAAACAGGAACATTGATCTATGATTACTATGAAATGCTGTTCATTTCCTAATGGTCTGAAAAAGTCAATGCAACTCTCTACCAGGCATGGGCTGGAAGGTAAGACATAGTCACTGGGTGCTGCATCACTTTGGGGGACAGGCAAGTACAGATGTGGCATGCTTTCAATTCCCTGTAACCTTGCTCATCTAATGGAGGGAACCACACTGTCTAAATGTCCTTTTCGTGGCTACAATGCAGCGATATCCTTCATGGGCCAACTCAATGACGTGTTGCCGTAGGTTCTTAGGCATGACAATTCTAAAACCTCTCAGTATGATGCCTTCTGGTGTGACTGCTAACTCATCCTATACATTTTTGAACTTTTGAAATTCTGTATCATCAGCCAAAGTCCGGGCATTTCATCTCCGTGATTGTGCCACAATGAGTTCTTTGACCATATCGCAATCAGTGTTGGTGGCAGCAATGATTTGATCAACAGACGGAGCTGCTGGTGTGCTGGACTTTACAATAAAATTTAGATATTCTACTGCGATCCTGGAAGTCGAACTGAGATGATGTAGCGGCACTGATGAAACGTAATCTGCTGGGTTCTGATCCTTCCCTAGTTTGAGTACAATCTCATAGTCATATTCTTGCAGTCTCAACCCCCACCTTTTGATGTGAGAAGGCATATCAGCCTCCAGATTTCCAAAAATAGTGATCAACACCTGGTGGTCGGTGATGATAATAAATCATTTCCAATAGAGTAATACCTGAAAATGTGTGCAAGCCCACACCACAGCCAGACTCTCCTTCTCCAGCTTAGAATAGGCACATTCTGTTTCAGAGAGGCTTTCACTGGCATAGGCCATAATGTGTCTTTGAGCATTCGGATGGCCATTGTGTTGAGCAAGGATTGCCAACCACCCTACCGGGTTCGCATCTACCAGGACCTCGGTATGCAGTTTGGGGTCAAAGTAGGTTATTTCAGTTGCATTCTTAATTGCATGTTTTATTACTTTGAAACTCTGATCACATTCAGGAAAACACTGAAAAGGATCGTTCAGCTTCATCAGGTCTCTCAAAGGGGCGTTCACTGTGGCATAATTGGGAATTTATCTTTAGCTGTAACTAGCCCTGCCAGGAAAGGAACGCAGCATGCTAACATTGGGAGGGTGGGGGGAGTGGATGACAGTGCTTGCACCTTCTAGGGTAATTCCCCTATCAGAGAATATGTGAGCAAAAAATATTAAGTTTGGTTTTGTGAAAGTCACATTTTGCTGCGTTCAAAGTGAGACCCACATTAGCAAGTAACTTGCACACTTGCATGAGGGCTTTATTGTGTTCTTTCTGGTTCTCTTAAAGACCAGTATGTCGTCACTGTAAATAAAAGCTTGTGTAACAGACTGGATTACTCTGCAGATAAAATCCTGGAATATCTCAGCAGCCACAGATATTCCAAAACTCAGGGGCATATTTATAAGCCCCAAGCGCCCATACATAATTTTTTTTAATGCAAATGTGGCTTTAAGGTGGCATTTCCCATTGCGCCACTTTTGTAAACCCTTGCGCCACACTATGCCTGCACCAGGTATAATGTATGCAAGGGGAGCGTTCCCCCATTAGGGTGGCTAAAAAAATGGTGCAAAGAAATCTAAGAGATTTTCTTGTGTCATTTTTTTCAGCACTTTTAACGCATGCTCAGCGTAGGTGTTAAAAGGGGGCATACCATTATTTATAATGGGTCCCTATGTACTCTGCAGGAGTAGCACCAACATTTCGGCACAACTCCTGCAGAGTACACCGTTAGCATCACATAAAATTATGCTATTGTCCCCTACCCTGCGCCATGGTGCGCCGCATTTTAAATACAGTGCACACATTGTGGCAGTAGGGGGCGCCAAAGGGGCGCAAGGAAAGTGCGCTGCACTGGGTGCACTGCCACTTTTCCTAAATCTGCCCCTTGGTCTCTTGTATCTGAACAAACCAACATGAGTGGAAAACGTGATAATATATCTGCAGTTCGCTTCTAACTCAAGTTGGTAGTATCCTTTGTTTAGGTCAAGACAAGAAAAGACTTCAGCTCTGTTCAATTGCATGATCATGTCCGCTATTTGGGGGCCAGGGTGTCTCTTCCTCTCAATGGCTCTGTTTGACTGGGGCATAGCAATACAGATGCGCACTGCTCCACTGCTGTCTTTTTTGGCACATCTACTATGGATTAAACCCATGATGTGGGGCCTGTGGAATGTTCAATGTTGTCATGTTTCAAAAGTGTTGCCAACTCTTTCTCTATAGCTTCTTGCAGATGAAAAGCAACTCTATGGTGCCTTTGGGCGAACGGACAAACGTTTTCATTGATTTGAAGTTGTACTTTCATTTTCTTGAGTTTTCCCAAAACATGAAACAACAACAGGAATTGGTTGATAATCTCAGGATGATCATGGAAGTTGTAGTTGAGAGATATTAACCCCATATCAGCCGCTGTGGCAAAACTGAGCAAGCATGCACCAGACGAGTTTCCTTGTAGGACATGAATCGTGGCTCGTATTGAGGTTGTTTTGTGTTGCATTACTGCTGTAAATAACCCTTTGCTGTTTAGAGGTTTAGAAGTTGCCCAGGTGTACACCGTCATGTCTGAAGGAGTTAGGCATGGCACAGGTGGGAGATCATTGAATCTTTCCACTGGCATATTAATTGATGCCCCACTGTTGATGATGAAGGATATGGGCCGTCCATTTGCCATCAATGTAATCTTGGGACAGTGTCTGAAAGAAGTTTGGTGCTTTGTCTGGTTATTTGTTTTTGAACTTTGGTCTTCTTCACAGGCAGCTAGCCCTATGTGTGCACCCTTTCTTTTGGTGGACATCATCACCATGCACCCATCAACTTCCCTGGTACCTGATAAAGACATTGACGAACTGTGGTACGACAAACTTGACAACAATTGATTTTGATTATTCTTCACTTATTGTAACTGATGTTGCTTTTTGGTTTTGTGGGCATGGTGAGAGTACTTCTGGTATATTCTCGCATCCATTTTCTCTTTCTGTTGTGATGCACTTGATTTTGCTTTAGGTCAACACACTGTTATGAAGTGGTTCTCTTTCCCGCAATCCTTGCAGATTTGTTCTGGGGCTGGACATTTGTCTTAACGGGGAAACAACAATCCACAGTGGAAGCATAATTTTGTCTGCTTTGAGGGCTTCGGCTTGGCTTACGTATATCTGTTTGGTGCTTATGCTTGCTTTTCATTGTCAGCTCTGACTCACTGTGCGCTATCCCGGCTTCCATGTAAGCAGCGTGTTGTCCTGGTCACTCCTCTGAAATGATTACTTCCAAGTGACGAATTTAGGTTCTAACTGATGTGATATTAATTTACATATTTTTCCCTATAATATGCCATTTCTTATGAAGTGTGGTTTATAGCCCAGCCTTAGTGGTGTTACAAGGGCTTTCCCTGGTATGGTGAGGTGGTCCGTGCTCCAGAGCAAGCATCGGAAGTGACATTTCGGCTGGACTAGCCAATTACAGATGCTGCAAAGCAGAGTGATGCTGAAGCACACAAATAGTAAGCAACGGGAGGGGTTCAAGTCATTTTTGTAAACATTAGTGTCTCACAAGTGAGACGCATGGCTAGCGCATGCATTCTCAGTCCGGAGCCTAAAAAGGCATGTTTCTTTAATGCTCAGAAGTGTTTCGCCTAAAAAGGCATGGTTCTTTAATGCACAGATGCGTTTTGACTTAGTACGTGGGATTGTACCAATGCATTGAGATGTATTTGGTATAAATGAGAGTTTTTAAACATTGCTGCCCCTGCCTTCACTAAAATGGTATTAGTGAATCAAGAGCTGGACCACTGGAATTACTTGGCAAGAAAGGAAAAAAGTAGGTGGCAGGGTTCACTAACTTATTCAGCAAGAAAAGGCAAATCATGTGGCACAATGCAGCATATTTTGTGATATTATGACCTCATCATTTTGTCACTCAACTAAATACAGCAATGAGCAACAGAAAGATAAACAGTTAACCTTTGTGAAGGGCTTTCCACTGTGCAGCAGCAAATGCCACAAATCCATAATTATGCAGAAAATGCAGTGACTACAAGATCAAATAATTCCAGTGGCCCTGACTAAGAGGCTTATCAGGGTATGCCTTTATAAGGGCTACATTCTTATTAAACATGCAGCAAACATACAGTTTATTACATCAAACTCAGGATGTGTTGTGCAGCACACACCATGACTGCACATATTTGAATGTGCTCTGATGTGTAATAATGAACAAAATAGAGGTTGGTGAAATAAAGCATTTGCCTAGGACCACACAATTCGTTAAAGCAGAGAAGTCGGACTTGAGCCTTGATTTTCCAGTTTCTCACTGTGCAATTTGGCAACTACATTGGTATCTCTTTATGGCATTGAAGATCAACACTTCATCTTTAATTCTTGGAGGATGAGACTAGAGTCTGGGTGACAGGCATGGTCCACATTGTATTTTTGGCAGTTTTGCATGGCACGAACGTTGGCCATCAACATAAGAGTGCTTTGCAACGGACACAGTCTACAGTCATTTTTTCCAGCAGAGTTGCCTTGATCCACAGGATGCTGAGCTGAGGCCGAAATTGAAGCCTGTTTCCCCTCGATGCATGTTGGGTAGCTGTAGCCATGAGGCCGCCCTGCCTCCTTTGAAAGCTCAGCTCATTTTGGGTTTGAGGTCGCAAGAGGATCCTGAGCTGAGCAGAGCCAGGCCTGTGGTGCAAGTTTCCAGTGGCTTGTCCACCTATAATAGCATTTCAAAAGTAAGTATTGTTAGACGGGGCTCAATCCATCAAAAATTTAAAATATGTTCTGAGAGTGCAAGTCTAAAATGGGTGAGATGGATGTAAAGAATGAGAACAGCTGAAATAAGATAGGCTAGGATGAGAAAAGTGGGGGAACATGTGCTGTGATTAATAGCCTCCCAGCACCCAACAAATGTCTTGTAATATCTCTGTGCGTGTCAAGTGTCCTTGAAAGTGATAGGAGACAGTAGTCTACCCTGCAAGACTTAAGAGCTGCAAGGCCCAAGAAAGGGGCAAGATTCAGGTAGGAAAGGCAGAGAATCCACAGTTGACTACGTGCCTATGGCTGGGTCACTTGGGGAGATGATTTTTTTATCACTGTAGATAAATTGGTGAGATTATATTTTTATCACTGTAGATAAATTGAGCTCCTTGCTTGGGCTGGCTTGGCCGCTGGTGTCCAACCCTAAAGGAAGCTATAGCCTTAGGGTTGGTGCGCAGAGATTCAGTCTGATTGTGCTCACATATCAAGACTGCTCATTATCACTTGCAGAATGACATTGGGCAGGTCTGGGCAAGCACGGTAGGATTTGTGCCTCCTCCCACAACAATTAACAATCCCAGACCTCGGGAAGTGACAGAGAGGCCTGGGGAAAGGCTGCTTTTCAGAAGCACAGTTAGAATTAGCATCCCGTGGAGTGGTGCGGATAAGAAGAGGATGCAGTGTACAAGAGATGGGGGTCGTGGGTTGGAGGCAGCTGAGAAATGAGGGGGCATTCCAGAGAGTACATCAATGCACATGGAGTAACCAGCAAAACACTGAGCATATGCGAGGTAGCCAGTAGGTTCATAGAGGCAGAGCTGGCATTTGAGGTTTGCAAACCAAAGGTATTTGGTTAGGTATCTGGGGAGTGACTTGTGGCTGATGGAAATCATCTTGGAAGGGTCTTACATTCAATAATCTCTTTAACCAAGATCCTATGGATTTACCTGACGGCAGGCACAATTTTGTTATTTCTTCTTAAGCTAAATATGAGTTGAGTCCTTTGCAATTTGGCAAGTGGTCTTCACAGATATTGAGGACATATGACAATTGTTTTTAAACGGCAAGTCTCTGATATTACTTTACTGTTATTTTGCAAGTCAAGCCCCAGCTTCCCCAAACTACCTATTCATGGCTACATTTCCTTTCCGTACAACTGTAAGGTGCACAGATTCTATTATAGTAAGCCATTTTTCCTTATTTGCTTTAATGCATCTCTTTAGTGACTGGCTCCAAGTTTAGCTTTGGAAGTCTTTTTTTCCCTGGCCGCAAACTGTTTTCCCCTCTTAGCCATCTCTCCTGTATATCTTTGTTTGTTCATATCTTTGCATCTCTTAAAAATGGAGTTTGAGACTAAGTTTAGGTGTTCTTTATGCACATGTGGGATAGCCTTTGGTTCTTCTATCTGCCAAAATATTAGTTACCCCACCAGTCCTGGACAATTGTCCTGTCTCCACTTCTTATTGCTTGGTATCTGTGCTTTCTGTTTTACTGCAGCTTTTGCAGGTCACTTGCTCGATCTAGCATATGTTAATCCCCCATGCCTGCTGAAAACCAAATGCCTTATCTTGAACTTCACTAGCATAAAGGGGGGCTGGAGAGTCACTTGAAGCCCCGAAGTATAGTTCAGGGACAATCTATCTTGGAATTGTAATCATGTCCTAATCTGGAAACAGTCAGCCAACATTGTAGCAATTAAATCATTTTTGGAGAGACCTAGGTTCGCTTTATCAGCCAGTTTAATTAATGTAATATATTTCCACATAAAAGAGCTTTAAAATACATATATTTATTTTATTAGTATTATTATGTTTTTTTTAACCATTTTAGTGAAATCCACACCAGGTAGGTAGTTTCTTGCAAAGCTGCTTCAACAATTCCAGAACATTAATGTTCAATTGATGTCCCTTCCTGCGATGTCACTTCCTGTGATGTAACATCTTAGAGGAGCCTTGCATGTTATATATATATATATATATATATATATATATATATATATATACCATGTTATATATATATATATATATATATATATATATATATATATATATATATATATATATATAATAGCAATGTAATGCCGGCATTTCTCAGCTCCATCTACACTAGCAGGGTCGGTGCGATAAGCGGTAGCCGGCCACCGCTTTGTAAATAAGAAAAAGGAAATCTGGCACCTCCGTCCCGGTACCAGATAAGAAACGCTCTCCACAGGCTTGTGATCAGTGATAAGAAAAGTGTTTAATGGCAACGCGTTTCGATCTACTCGAGATCTTCCTCACAGCCAAGATTTCCTTTTCTAATAATATATATATATATATATATATATATATATATATATATATATATATATATATATATATATATATATATATATTGTTAGAAATGGGGTCTCTAGTTGGCAGTCTCTTTGCATCCTGTCCAAGTATGGATTCCCACTCTAGTCAGGATAAGGGAGATACCCGCTCAGATAACCCCTCCTCACCCCCTTGGAAGCTTGGCACGAGCAGTCAGGCTTATCTCAGAAGCAATGTGTAAAGTATCTGCCCATAACACAAAGTAATATGTGAAAACACTACAAAAGGACACCACACCAGTTTTAGAAAAATAGCCAATATTTATCTGTGTAAAACAAGACCAAAACGATAAAAATCGAACATACAGTGATAGATATATGAATTCTCCAAGGTTTACTGAAAAATACAGTTCCTTGAAATCGATAGCTCCACCTGGGGCTATCACTGCGTCATGATCAACAAAACCAACAGTTCAGGCCAGCTGAGGCATCGCGGTCAAGCTACGGTGTCGGGAAGACCTGCAAACAGTACCTTGGATTTGCAGGGCGTCATGATCCTTGCAGTGAGCTCCGGAGAGCGGTGTCGCTGATGTCGCAGTGTCGGTTCCAGAGTCGGTGCAGGAGTCATCTGTCCCTTGAAGTCACATGCCTTGTGGCTCAAACTCTGGGCTGATGAAGTCAGGTGTGCCGGCGTTGATGGTGTCGGGCTGTGCTGCGAAGCGGGATGATGTGACGTGCAGTGCCTACAGGTCACGGTGCAGGCAGCGGCTCGGTGACGGCATCCAGCGGTGTTGGTGAGACCAGGGTTTCGGTGTGAAGTGGGGTGGTGCAACGGGCGGTGTCCACAGGTCACAGTGCAGGCAGCGGCATCGACGTTGCGGAAGCGCTGTCGTCGGTAGGCACCAAGCCAGCAGCGCGGGAGGGTGCTTCGTGACCCTCATGAGCAGTGTTCACAGCCCACGGTGCAGGCAGGGATGCCTGGTGACGACACTGGAGTCGATGGTGCTGGTGTCAGTGGACTGGGACTGCGATTCGGGACGGGACGGTGCTTCTTGCTCCTCACAAGTGGTGTCCACAGGCCACCGTGCAGGCAGCGGCTCCGGTTTCAGCAGGAGCGGCGTCGTTGGACAGGCCCAGGCTGCAGTGTGAGCAGGTAATGCTGGAGTGCAGGGCCCACAGGTCGCGGTGCGAGCAGAGGCTTGGTGAAGTCGTCTGATGGCGGCGTCAGTGAGACCAGGGTTGCGGTATAAGCGAGGCAATGCAACTCTGTGCGGCGTGTTGGCAGGTCACGGTGCAGGCCAGCGGCATCATTGGCAGCGTCACAGTGGTATCTCCTCTTGAACAGCACAAAACACACAGTTCCTAATGCTGAAGATCGGGGAAACTGAAGTCTTTGGTGTCCCTGAGACTTCCAACAGGAGGCAAGCTCTACTCCAAGTCCTTGGAGAACTTTCTCAAGCAGAACACACAGCAAAGTTCACCCTTTGCACTCTTTTCAGGCAGAAGCAGCAACTGCAGGACAGTCCAGCAAAGCAGCACAGCAAAGGGAGAGTACTCCTCCTCCAGCTCTTCAGCTCTTCTCCTTGGCAGAGGTTCCTCTTGATTCCAGAAAGATTCTAAAGTCTGGGGTTTTGGGTCTTCTTCTTATACCCTGTTCTGCCTTTGAAGTTGGCCAACTTCAAAGCAAAGTCTCAAGATCCTTCCTTGTCTAGGCCAGGTCCCAGACGCACACCAGGGGGTCGGAGACTGCATTGAGTGAGGGCAGGCACGTCCTCTCAGGTGTTAACAACCACTCCTCCCTCCCCTCTAGCGCAGATGGCTCATCAGGATATGCAGGCTATACCCCACCCCCTTTTGTGTCACTGTCTAGATAGGTGTGAAACAGCCCAACTGTCAAACTGACCCAGAAAGACAATCCACAAACAGGCAGAGTCACAGAATGGTTTAAGCAAGAAAATGCCTACTTTCTAAAAGTGGCATTTTCAAACAGACAATTTAAAAACCAACTTCACCAAAAGATGTATTTTTAAATTGTGAGTTCAGAGACCCTAAACTCCACATTTTTATTTGCTCTCAAAGGGAATCTGCGCTTTAAGGATATTTAAAGGCAGCCTATGAACGGCCTGTCTCTCTCATGTTAAACTATGAGAGAGACAGGCCTTGCAAGTGAAAACCGAATTTGGCAGTATTTCACTGTTAGGACATATAAAACACACTAGTATATGTCCTACCTTAAACATACACTGCACCCTGCCCCTGGGGCTACCTAGGGCCTACCTTAGGGGTGGCTGACATGTAGTAAAAGAGAAGTTTTAGGCCTGGCAAGTGGGTACCACTGCGAAGTTGAATTGGCAGTTTAAAACTGCGCACACAGACACTGCAGTGGAAGGTCTGAGCCATTTATGCAGGGCTACTAATGTGGGTGGCACAACCAGTGCTGCAGGCCCACTAGCAGCATTTGATTTACAGGCCCCGGGCATCTCCAGTGCACTTTACTAGGGACTTACCAGTAAATCAAATATGGCAATCATGGATAAACTAATTAACAGTGCAATTTACCTAGGGAGCACTGATTAGCAGTGGTAAAGTGTGCAGAGACAATAAACCAGCAAAAACAGAGTCTAAAACCAGGAGGTCAGAAGGCAAAAAGACAGGGGAAACACGCTATATATATATATATATATATATATATATATATATATATATGTGTGTGTGTGTGTGTGAACTAGTTTTCAGAGAAAAAGCATTTTTTGTTTTGGCTATTTCTTTGTCGCCATTCAACTAAACTTCACAACATTTTCCAAAAAAAGCGTCAAGTGGGTCTTGTTGTGCATGGACAGTTTCAGGGTGATCTGTCAAGCAGGTACAGAGAAATGGGGGAGGAGGGTCAAAAAAGTGTGTTTTCCATGTTAATTCCCATAAACTCTTTAGACACGCCTGCAGCTCAAACCGCTGGGCGGAGTTACACCAAATTTGGCAGAAAGCTAGCTTTTGGTTCGTATATCATGCTTTTAGTTATTTGGTGTAAACCTGTTCAGTAGCTTCCGAGATATTAAAGGAAATCCAAATTTGTTTATCTAGAAGATCAAATACTTCGCAAATAGTCACGATCTTATGCTGAGATTTGATGGCTGTCAACACTTCAGCCAGGAAGTGTCGGCAGCCATTTTGGGACTCAGTTTCAGCCGAGTCCCCAAAAAGAAAAGGGGGAAGGCTATGATTATCCTAACCCCCTAGCCTTGGTCCAAGGGACCCTGCCAGAGCAAAAAAGCATTTTTTATTTATTCACCGCGGAATTTATGAATATTCGAAATTTGCCCATGAACTAAAAAAAGCAAGTGCGGTATCCCGTGCTTGCTTTTAATATTGTCCCTCGGTGGGCCAGGTCCCGGGGGCATAGTTATTTTATATAATAAAGGAGGGGCACACAGGTCCCTACTCCTAGGTCTGTTAAAAGCCCCAGGGACCACCACCTCTCCGGGCCCAAAGAAATATTAAGGAGTGGGGCCACACGGCCCCCCTGCTGGAGCCATACATGGCCCTGGAGACCGCACCCTCCCACGGCCAGCTCCTGCCACCTCCCAAGGTGCCCACCCTTGGGAGGTAACTGTTTGATTTTGTTAGCTCCTACCAAGCAAAAGCAAACATAACTCAGCTCCCAACAAGAGGGAGCGTTAAAAATGAGTTTTCAGCTCTTTCCTTTCCCGCTGTCATGCGGGCAGGTAAAGAGATTAAATGTTTGCTCCTGCATGCAGGGAGCTGCATTTTTAGTATCTTCATATGTACAAATGTAATGCCGTCTGGGACCGCAGGGGCCTTAAGGTTCCTCCGCGGTCCCCCAATCATCTTCCCTTTGTGAGCATGGTCAAGGCAAAGCAAATGTGTTTGCATTCTTGCTTTTTTGGACGCAATATCTCATATAGTGTATGTGAAGTGTGGGTTCTTTCTTGTCATCTGCTGCTGAGACCAGAGATTATGTTCTAAACTTTTAAGAACTACAAGCATGTAAATTTGCATAGAAGCTTCAACTGGTTGGCCACGCTTCAGATCATCATAACTTTATGAATATGGCACAGCAAGTGTGTTTTCTCTGCATTTCCACGCTAAAGAGTTACCTATAATCCTTGATGGAGATCTTTGTATCCTTCCTTTTTTCTAGCACAATATCTCATGCAGTGTCTGTGACGAGCGAGTTTTTTCTTGTCATCTGCTGCTGAGACCAGACATCGTGTTCTAAACTTTTACAAACTATTAATATGTAAACTTGCCTAGAACACCCACTCGTTGGGCCCCACTTAATAGACATTAGTGATATTGAATGTCTTCCCCCCCATTATCCCTGGAACATGTAGCACTTACTAAAAAGACCCCTCAAGTGTGTTTCCTGCCGATTTTGGAGAAGCGTTTTAGATGCATAAGAATATGATCAAATCTCTACCAAACAAAGAAGCACTTCATGAGTGCTGTGGGGTAGGCCACAGGCCCACAGCTGAAGGCTGTGCGTGTGCGGCGTTGGGTGTTTATAGGGGGTTGGCCTCAGGGCAGCCAAACCCCTGCCAAAGGCTGTTTGTGGCACAGGGTTTCAGTGATTATAGGGTGTTGGCTGCAGGCCCTGCAGCCAACCACGCTGCGCCTGGCCGAAGGCTGTGAGCAGAGATGGTTGGATTAACATGCCTTTGGGCAGAGTTATAGTTACTTGAGATAACTCTAACTGTAACAGGTGAATTTGTATGATTTTGTCTGTTTAAAATGTGAGCCTAACTATAACGTCCCTGTAACATTTGTTTTTTTAAGTGAATTTCAGTTTTTTAAAATTCTATTTCCTAACTATAATGTCCCAGTTTTTGGGGGGGTGAATTTCTATTTAAACTGTATTACTTTATGTTAATGACAGCTCTCACTTGCTGGAACTGAAGTGTCTGCTCTCATTTGTGAAAACAGTAAAATCTCCCTCCAAGTCACAGCAAATAGCTATGTCTCAGGGGTGGGCACCCTGGGACATAGCAGGAGCTGGCCCTTGGCAGTCCCGAGGGCCATCTATGGCTCCTCAAGGGTGTTAGGCGGCCCCCCTCCAACTTAAACAACCCCAGGGATGTGGTGGTCTCCAGGACCGGGGTTCCAAAATGGACCACCTATCTTATTTAAATATAGCTCCTAGGGCTGGTGGTCCCGGGGGCTGCGGGGGGCTCGCCCCCGCATTTAATTCAACAATCTGCCCTGGGGAGGTGGTGGTCCCCGGGGCTGTAGGGGGGCAGATGCCCCCTCATTTCATTGGACAATCTGACCCAGGGAGGTGGCGGTCCCCAGGGCTGCAAGGGGGCAAGATGCCCGCCACATTTAATTAAACATTCTGTCCTGTGGAGTTGGTGGTCCACAGGGCTGCGGGTGTCCAGGTGCCCCTTTCCGCATTTCATAAAACATGAGCTGTGGGGAGGGGCCAGCCCTGGGGTTGCGGGGTGGACAGGCAGCACCCCTACATTCAAAATATCAATACCCCAGGGATCTGGCCCACCCGGGGGCTGCATTTAAACAAGCGCTGGAGCCTGCACTTGGTTTTTTAGGGAATGTTTTGCGGATCCATGGACTGGCTGCATCACCTGACACCCCCCCATCCAAACGTCCTTCCTTCTGATCCTCTCACCCCCTAAACACGCACACACCCACAGTCACGCACCATGCACACACCCTCTCACTCACACTGGAATACACACATTCATACATGCATACATCCAGTCATGCTCGCACACATTCGTACATACATTCACACACATGCATACACCCACACAAACAACACTGCACACACAGACGCATTCATGCACACACTCACACATTCATGCACACAACCACACACACACACACAATACCCACCTGCCCCGTCCGAAGCCCAACTTACCTTCTTCAAGGTGGTCTTCCGGCAGGGAACGGGAAGGGGTGCTGCTACCGCAAGCAGCACCCGCTAGCAGAACACCACCAGGCCATATCACAGGTCATGATACAGCTGGCTGCGTTCTCCTGGTGTGGCAGTGCTGGTGGTAGCAGGACCAGCTTACCACTATCCACCAGTATGATCACTGCTGGATTTCCGCCGTTCTTGTGGCGGAAGTCTGGCAGTGATCATAGTATGGCAGACGGATGGTAGCCCCGGTGATGGTTTTTTGGTGGCCGTCACTGCGGCGGTAGTTGTTTTTTTACCGCCAATGACATAATGACATAATAAGGGCCTAAGTATTAACTATAACTACCTACTGACAACTGCCAGTAGGACATAAGTATATATATATAATATCAGAGACGGCTGACATCTAAGGAGATTGATGGGGCGGGCATATGTGTGGTGGGTAGTGGCATGCACTATTGTGCTGCCTGCAAAAGCAATATAATTAAAATACACTTACCTTACATGCACCAGAGGTGCAAAGAAACTTGAGGGCCCCCTCTGCACAGTAGTTGGAGGTACCCCCCTCCGGACTCATGCAAGAGCTCTCAGGCCAGAGTGCGGTGCTGAGGGCCCACCACGGGGTCTGCGGTGGCCTTCGTTACACTACTGACACACACAATATGTCCTTCTCCTTGCTACACGTCCTCCTCCTCTCCAGTCCGGTGTTGAGTATGGGCCCCAGCCAACCCACTTAATCAATCCTGACGCTGCTGTCATGCTGTAAACCAGCATGACATAAGCACCAGGATTGGAGGGAGGAGCCTCTCTTGGCGCTCCCGAGGGCACTGGAGGCTTGTGCCTAAGACAGCTGAGTTAGAGAGGCTTCAAAGTGCGCATGTCTGGCTGGCCCTCGCAAAATGGCTGGCCAAAGGGACCGGCTGGCCAAAGGGCACTCTGACATGAAGTGCCCCGGCAGCCCAACCTCTTCCCTTATGCTGCCACACAGCAGGCCCCACCCTGACCTGACACTTGGCGGGGTGATGCTTCTCCGCTCTAATGGAGGAGCCATGCCTATAGAAATATATATATATATATATATACACAAACAGTACTTTCTCAATTTCCTGCAGATGCTTAATCACCAGTGGTGCTCGGAAAAAGGCATGAGCCCCCAGCAACACTGACAAACACCAACAACTTCTCCACTCATTTCAAAGGAGACACTGGCACTCCAGGAATTGTGCTTTTTCAAACTTTTATTGGAGCCTCAGTGCAAAGAAACAACATGTTTCAGCTGAGACCAGCGGTTTTCACACTTCAATATGCCATATTTGCTTGTGTATTTACAAACAGGTTCTGTGAATGACCACACAACATAAAAGAGAGACTTCCCATTTTGAATCTTCATAAAAAAGAGATGTTCAATGCATTAATCCCACAAGGTTCCAACTCAATTAATAACGGTATAAATGTGGACCACCTCAATGCCAATCATCAATTAATTATGGACTCAGCCAATGATGATTGGTATTGAGATGGTCTACATATGTATTGTTACTATATATAAAATGTTATTGGTTGCCGTGCAACGGACTCACAGGGTGTTTTGTTGGATTTTTTACAAATTGACTTTTTCATAAATGTACCCATACAGGCAATATGCTTAGAGTTTAACACTTTATAGAGAATCATGAAACATAATTATTGTAGTAAATGGTTACACATTAAATTTTGTTTATTCGTACTTTTAATCATCTTGTGATTGTCAATAGAATAAATTAATTGAGTGTGAGCCTTGCAGGATTAATGCCTTGAATGTCTCTTTTTCATGAAGTTTCAAAGTGGGTAAGTTGTTTCTTATGTAGCAGGCCGCTTAACAAAACAGCTGGGCAACGAAGTACACAGCCACAGTCTGAGTGTCCTCGCCACTCCCTGGAAGGCAAAGCTGCCCTCACTCCCAAAATTGATGCCTGATGGCCACATTCTTGGCAAAATTTGTATGGGATGGGATTTAAAAAAAGGGGATAGATGATTCCTGGTGCTCATGCCAGGATATGTTACTGGACATAGTAGGACCCCTATTCAAGATCCTGGACATGGCTGAAGATGCCAAGGCATCCAGCTCCCTCATCTCCCCAAAGGTAATGTCGGGATGGGCTCAACAAGCCATAATTTTCCTAGGAAATGCTAACTGTCCCATTTCCACTGAAAGGCACAGATCCCTTTCATTAGAAATTGATCCTAAATTGGGTGAATTAGCAACATCCAAAACAGGTTTAATCGCACAAGGGGGTCTCTTGGGAGATCTCTTTATCCAAGAATTGGGAAAATTTGTGAATATATTCGATTCCCTAGATAAGGCTCAAATCTCTATTAAGAGAATATTTACTCCATGTGTTTTTCCCAGAGCTGGTCATGGAAGGGGGTGCTCAAGCAGCCGAAATCTCCTTCAAGTCTCTTCCAAAGGTTCTGGGATACAAAGGGGTCAGGGGCAAGACTCATCCTGATTTGGAAACATCTATCCCACGAGACACAACCCCACCAGTGAGGTTGCAGAAGAAAATCCCAGAGGCAACGGCTCCTACAACACCGCTCAAGTTAAGTGTGCAATCTCCATTAGGGTTCAGATTTGGGGACCGGCTATAAGAGATTTTTCACAACTGGGAGGTTCTCACATCAGGCACATAGGTTATTCAAGCAGTAAGGGGCTTCCAAGTAGAATTCGATGGTTCCCCATTCCAACCACAAAGACCAAAACCCCTATCCTTCTCTCCAGTGCAACCGCTCTTGTGGGTTCAAAGATTGTACAACTCTAGGAGGAAGGAAGGATGGTTCCAACTCAATTACACCCCTATGGTATTTTCAGCAACCTCTTCCTGGTGGAGAAGAGGGATGGTGGCCAACGTCCTGTTATAAATCTCAACAAGTGGCTGGTCTTCCTCCATGTGAAGATGGAGGGTATCCATCTCCTCAGAGATTAGCTGCAAGTGCACAAATGTATGGTGCGATTGGACTTGAAGGACACCTATCTCACAATTCCCATCTTCCCTCCTCACCGGTACTTCCTACAATTTCACTGGTGGACTCAGATCTTCAAATTTACCACCCAACCTTTTGGTCTATCGTCCGCTCCATGGTGCTTAACCAAGGTCTTGGAACCTGTGGTGGAACTCCTGAGAGGCAGAGGTATCAGACTCATAATTTACCTGGACCACATCCTCGTTATGGATCAATGTCCAAGAAGATTGTCAGATCATCTGCAAATGGCCATCAACCTTTTGGAGTCACTCGGCTTTGTCATCAACAAAAAGAAGTCTTTCTTTACTCCATCCCAAACCTTACAATTCCTGGGTTTTGAAGTGGATTCCGTCAGGGCCGCGCCCAGTCTCCCTACCTTTAGGAGATATGAGGCGGAGCGATTTCGGAATGTTACTAAATGCTACTAAAGCATTGTATTGTTGAGTATTGCCATTTAGACAGCACATTTTCCATTGAAATGGCCACTGAATTTGTACAGACAGTTGTTCTGATAAAATTATATAGCACACAAATGATAATGTGTGGAAATCGGGTTTCACCGAGCAAGAGTCTCGATTTGTTACAATCCTATTAAAATCTCTGTTTCCAGGAATCTTCAAAATTACAAAAAAAAGTATTTAACTTTTGGTTTCCCAACTGCTGGATGCATACAGTTCATTTACACATATTTACATTTTGTATTGTATTTAAAAAAAAAACATCCTACATTGTCACATAATTCACTTAAAAAAATTCTCACTTTGTGGTCAGAGAAATAAAACATAAACACCAATCCAATCCCCATGTTGAAAGAACAGAGCAGCCTGACATTTGACCCCTGTCTTTTGAACCACAGAATTTAAAGGCATCTTTATTATTTGCTCAGACTTTCATGACATACCAAAAATCAGCTTGTGACTCACCAGTGAGTGGCCACCTACAGTTTGGGAAACACTGTCAGAGGAAATAATGGGATTTATATTTCGGTAGAGAGGATACCCACCACCCTTGTGATGGAGTAACCCATCTGCCAAAATGTAAATCAGGTCGTTACTCACTTCTCAAGAAATGGAGTACAAAAAATATAACAAACTCTGTTTTTCCTGGATGGGTGAGAGGTAGGGAGGGGTGTCATGCGCCACAAAATTACCCTTGAAAAGAGAACCTTGCCAGAAAACGATCCAACCTGCCTGAAAAACAAGAAGTTCTGGCATGTGATTCAATTTCTGTATCTCTGGATTGCAACAGTGATGAAATACCATCCCCACCTCATTTACATATCACGGTCTTCCTTAGACGCAGAGTCATCCGGTGTATTTATAAAGGCTCTAGAGGACTGTGGGGTCACAAGTAACCTAACTGACACTTTGTTTGTGTACTAGCACAATATCACTACCCAAACTAAAACATTACCTGAATTCAACCAATCAATTGATGGCACTACCTTAATGTCTGGGATCATGGTTCACAAGACCGAAGAACCGCACCATCATAAGGAACCAACTACAAAAAGGAATGAAAATCATCTGACTTTATAGATGTACTCAGCTCTAACTGATATTAGGAGTGTCCTGGTTGGGTAAACTATCAGGATCCTGCAAAAGACATGAGTACCAATGCGTACTGTCACCTGCACAATGCACTATACCAAGGCACTTCGCGTTGACCCGGCATGAATCAGCATCTAAAGGCGATGTCAAAGTTTAAATAAGGCGCATAAACGACCATTATAAAAAAATTCAATCTGATATTGCCCTCCTTCTAAAATACTATTTGTAGTGAAGTCGGTATTACCAACACAAGATAGCAGCAGTTCTGAAGGCACCTAACGTTTAGTGTGGAAGGCATCCTTCTGTTGAGATCCTGACACCGATTCCAATGTACGTATCGCCAAATTGTACTAAGATCAAATGATGAAGCAGAACAACTCGAAGGACTCTCTTAACTGCTCCCTCACTCTACATTTGACACAATGGCAATGCCGTGCCATGCTTGTGCCCACTCACCAGCACATGCCAGAGCATGCGCCAAACACCGGACACCAGCCTGCGGATCGAAGTCAGTGCCAGCAGAATCGCCAAAATTTACTTCCAAGCCTCATACTCAGTAGAGCAGCTTCGTTTTGCGGCAGTAGCTTGCTGGAGACATTATTGGGGTTCCCTGCTGCAATAACCAAAAACATTGGTTTGACAATGAAATGACGTGGATACCACTTGGTCTTGTAGTGGTCTGAGAACTTCTAATATACTTATAAAGTGGTGGTAAATTCCATGTTAAGTGATCTGAAATATGTTTAAAAAAAACAACAAAAGTGATTTTGAGGTCCTTACGTGGAAGCGGCAGACCAACAAGGGAGGAGGTAAGTGGAGTTTCCTTTTATACACTTTTAATTTACTTTTTATGGCAACTGTGCATAAGTAGAAATACCAAGCTTCAAGGTTAAACCCTGTGAACCATATAGGGTCCCTAGAATTAAGTCACCCAAATTCAGGAAAATAAATAACAATCTAAAAGATCTACAAACAGATATTCCTAGTTGTTTTATTCTAGGCTATTAATAATTTAAAATGTCATAAAAGCATCGAAGGACATGGACTTACAATGTGTAGTTGAAACATTTTTCATCAAATACCAACAAGGCAAAGAGATGCCCATTAAAAAAGAAAGGACTGGGAGGGGTCAAGGAGCTTCTGGAAAAGAAAACACATGAGACAAGAGGAATGCATTAAAAGTTATTAACACAAATGATAAAGTTGATAATGACATGCAGAGGGCTCCTTTCATCCCTAATTCACCTTCAAATGACCATGATCCATCTCTCTCCCGTAGCTCTTCTAGAAGCATCAATAAGAGACTTCATAGGGAAACACTGAACAAAAACAAAATGCATGCAAAACCTTCATCGTACCTTGGACTGCAAGTGCGTGACAATTCATTACATCAATCAACACAATTGTTTAATGGAGAAGGAGAAGGAAATCTATCACCTGCATTAGCTTCTAAACATCCTAAACACCACATTTTCTCCTCACCTTGTCTGTTACAGACGTCCCACCTTAGTATTCATTCTTGCAGGGAGGTGAGGCAACACCAACACCAGATAAAGAAACAATCAAGCAAACTAGGTGATCTCTTCTCAGCTGATCTTCATCAGGGGAAGGCCTAAAGGCTTTTGATCAAGAATGCCCTCAAGTTCCATTTAATTTGGAGTCTTCCTCAGCAGTATCATCCCCTATATAAGATGTCATCTTGTTAATACAAGAAACTTTACATTATATTTTTGAAGCTGAGGTTTTAAATAATGATAATATGACATGTCAAACTGGTCTGCTTAAAGGAATAGCCCAGAAACTGAAACAAATTAACTCATGCCTGCCCTACCCATGTAAACCAGTATCAGACCACAAAACTGATGAGAAAGAGACAGGGCATAAAAGTGAGGGAAAGAGATGATGAGAGCACTTTATAGGCCCTCGCCAGTAGGTAGTTATAGTTAGTACCTAGTTTCTGTAGAAAACATGTTTTTTGACTTGGCTATTCCTTTGGTGTTGACGAATCATCATGACATTTTCCCCAAAAAGGTGTCAAGTTTGGTCTTGTTGTGCATGGAAAGTTTGCGGTGACCCTTCAAGCGGGGGCAAAGGAAAGGGGGAGAGAGGGGTGGTGGGGCGGCCAAAAAAAGTGTGTTTCCCAGGTTAATTCACATAGAGATTTTAGACACAACTGCAGCCTGAACTAAATTAGATAGAAAGGTGGCTCTTGGTCCAGAAAGCAGGCTTTTTGTTATTTGTTGTAAATCTGTTCAGTAATTGTAGAGAAATTAAAGGAAATCCAAATTTGAAAATCTAGGGTTGCGACGACTTCAAGAATACTTACTGCCAATCTCGTGCAGAGATCTGATTGGCAGCCATTTTGGGACTCGGCTACAGCCAAGTCCCCCAATAAAAAGTGGCAAAAAAGAAAGGGGGGCAGGTAACAAATACCCTAAACCCCTAGCTTTGGAGCAAGGGGGCCACTTAGTACCCTGCCAGGGAAAAAAGCATTATTTTTTAATTCACATTGGAAAACGTTACTATTCACGAATTTCACTGTGAATAAAAAAATAAAAAAACAAGCACAGTCTCCCTCCCGCCCTTGCGTTTAATTTTGCCCCTAGGTAGGCCAGGTCCCGGGGGCATAGGCACCATAATAAGAAGGGGGAGCATGGGGCCCCCTCCTACGGCTTTCAAAAGGCCCTGGGACCACCACCTCCCTGGGGCTACATTGAATAAAAATACTGGGTGGGGGGGGTGCGTGGACCCACCCAGTACCCCGGGGACCACCACCTACCAAGGTCTACATAAATAGAATTATTAGGGGGGCCTCATGGATCCCCCCCAGCCCCAGGGACCGCCACCTCCCTGGGGCTACATTTAATAAAAATACAGGATGCCACACAGACCTCCAGGTTCCAGGGACCACCATCTCCCTGGGGCTACATAAATAAAATTGGGAGGGGGTGCACGGACCCCCCCAGGGACTGCCACTTCCCTGGGTGGCCTGTGCAGACCCCCAAGCCCCGGGGACCACCAGCTCCTTGGGGCCAATCACATTTTTTTAAATTGTGGATTGGGCTGCACAGCCCATCTCCCAGGCCATACATGACCCCAGAACCTACCACCTTCCAAGGGCCAGCCTGTGCAGATCAAAGGAGGAAGGGCACAACTCTCCCCCTCCAGAGTCATATATGGCCCTGGGGACCGCTGCCACCCAGGGCCGGCTCCTGCTACCTCTCAAGATGCCCACTCTCAGAAGATCGGTGTTAGCTTTTGCTTGGTGGGAGCTGTGACAGCAATTGCCAAGCAAAAGCAAACACTCCACTTTCTGCAAGCAGAAGCTGTCAAAATGTGCCTGCATGCTGCAAATGGAGTTTTCATCTCTTTCCCTGCTAGCAGACATTCGGACAGGGAAAAAGATGACCATATTGCTCCCACATGCAGGGAGCTGCTTTTCCTGCAACTCCCTGCATGTGGGAGCAATGTGGGCTCCTGCAGGATGCAGGAATCCAACTGGGACTGCGGGGCCTTGATGCTCCCCCTGCAGTCCCCAACAAGAAGAGAAAAAAAAACTTTTCAAGGTGCAACTGCAGAGAACACATACTTCAGTGTTTTCTCTGCAGTAGCACCTTGAAAAATTATCTGAGGAAAACGCTTGAGGAACACTCACATTTGCAAAGTTACAGACACACAAGGTCACTGGCAACATTTCCAAGGTGTCCTTTAGCAGCCGTAGTGTCAGAGATGCAGCATACATTTTCCCAACAAGGTAGCACTTACTAATTAGCCAATAAAAAGTACTCCAGTTGGGTAAATATGCAGGGCAGGATTAATTCTGGCATGCTGCTTATTTTCACAGAAATCAAACCTCAACTGTAAGCACTTACACATATAAACAATGCTGGTGCCCAAGTTGAAGTTCCACTCCTGTAAGGTACTAATCATCCTAATCTCTTGTGCATGGTCAAGGCATGTTTTTTCCCTGCAGTTCCATTTTGACAAATTATCTGTAAACCTTGATGGTGGTGTTTGCATCCTTGCTTTTTTGGAGCACAACATCTCATGTAGTGACTGTGATGATTGGGTTCTTTCTTGTCATCTGCTGCTGAGACCAGACATCGTATTTTCCCTTTTAAAAATGACAAGTATGAAGAAGCCCTACCCTTTTGGCCCCACCCCATATCCACTAGTGGTATGCAACATCTTCCCATCATTTTCCCAGGATGATGGACAGCTTACTAAAAGGACCCAGCCAGCACAATTTCGCCAATTTTGAAGACGCGTTCTTGATGCATAGGAATACGATCTCATCTTCACCAAACAAAGAAGCACTTCATAAGTGGTCTGGGGTTGAGTGGCTATAGGGGGTAGACAGCAGGGCCTGGCCATAGGCCATGCCCTGTAGTCAACTGACGCTGCCACAGCCAAAGGTTGTGCAAGGCAAGGGGTTCGTTGGTTATTGGGGGTAGGCCATAGGGCCTAGCCACAGGCCATGCCCTGCGGACAATCCCAGCTGCACAAGGCCAAAGGCCGAGAGTGGCACCGAGTTGGGTGGTCATGCCAAGTGCTGTGGCGAACCATCCGGCAGTGCTTGGATTAGCGTAAAATAATTAAAACTACTTTACGTTAAAAAAAGAACTAGAAATTCACTGAAAAAACAAAGGTTTCAGGTATTTTATAGTTAGGAAATAGAATTGAAAAAAACATAGTTCAATTAAAAAAACAAGGGTTACAGGGACGTTATAGTTAGGATCTGAATTTACTTGCACATAACCATAGAAATTCAGCAGTTATAGTTACGGTTAGCTCAAGTAACTATAACTTGTGCACTAAGGTAACTATACCTCGCGACCTCACCACGCACTTCTCTATTAAATCTGAAAACTCTTGTGGAGGTAAATGCATAGCTGATCTATTGGAGCGCAATTTGTATGTGCCTGTGATGAGTGGGTTCTTTCTTGTCTTCTAGTGGTGAGAGCAGAGTCCATGGCTTTCTCTTTAAATTGCTAGGAGTAGGCAAATGTGCAAATCACCTGGGAGCTGTGTCCGCTTGGCCCAGTACCATCCACCTTTGTAGTATGCAAAGTTCTTCCTGCTTTTTACCATGATGATGGACAGCTTACCATAGGGTACCCCAGTACATTTGCCGCCAATTTGGGAGGCGCGTTCTTGATGCCAAGATATGTGAGGACATCACAAAACAAAGAAGCACTGACATCATTTAGCTAAGAGGAAGGACCCTGGTTTTGTGGAGACTTACATCTTTGTAGTCTAATTGGCCTCTCTATAGGAGGATTCATGTTATCACCGAATTATAGAGAAAGGCTCACAAGGAACAATCATGTTGCCAAAATGCATACAACGTCACTGGTGACGTTTTTGTGCAATGCTGTGGACTCTTATTGGATAAAAGGGTAGGTGAGGTTCCTTTGCGGCTGAGTCACTCACACAGCTAGTGACACACCTACACAGACACTCACACACCCACTCACAGATGCACTCACTCATGCACCCACTCAGAGTCTCACTCAGAGAATCATGTGCTGACTCATAGACCCACTCAGACACTCATGTACCTACCCTAAGACCCACTCAGACCCTCATACACCCATTCACAGACCCACTCAGACACTCATGAGCAAACAGACCCACTCAGACACTCATGTGCACAATCGCAGACACACTCAATCACATACCTAATTAAAGAGCCACTCAGACAGTCATGCATCCACACACAGAGCTACTCAAAGAGTCATGCATCCACTTACAAATCCACTTAGAGACTCATGCACCCACTCACAGGCCCACTCAGAGACCCATGCACCTTCTGACAAACTAACTGAGGTACTCATGCACACACTCACAGACCCAATCAGAGACTTATTTACATGGGGTTGGGTGGTTATAGGGGTTAGTTGCAGGGACTGACCGCAGGCCAGGACCTGGGGCCAACCCTGGCTGTGTATGGTCAAAAGCAGTTTGTGGCGCAGGTTGGGTGGTTATAGGGGGTTTGCCACAAGGCAGCCCTGTGGCCAACCCCGCCGCCCACGTCCAAAGGCAATGCGCTGCGGTGGTTGGCTTAACGTATTCTAATTAAAATTACTTTACAGTAAAAAAAACATAGATATTCACTGAAAAAATCAAAGGTTACAGGGACGTTATAGTTAGGAACTATAATTGAAACAAACATAGAAATTCACTTTACAAAAATCAAAGGTTACAGGGACATTAAAGTTAGGATCTGAACTTAATCACACAAAACCATAGAAATTCAGCAGTTATAGTTATGGTTAGCTCAAGTAACTATAACTCATGCCCCAAGGCAACTATAACTCGCGCCCTCGCTATGAACTGCTAATTACCCCACATATTACATCACTCAAGACATATTTGATAACCTCATTGATAATATCAATGTAACATGTGCAGTAAAATTATTGAGAAGAAAACTGTGCAAGGCGGGGTGCGAGTTATAGTTACCTTAGGGCAAAAGTTATAGTTACTTGAGCTAACCATAACTATAACTGCTGAGTGTATCTGGTTTTGTGTGAGTAAATTCAAATCCTAACTATGACGTTCCTATAATGTTTGATTTTTTAAGTATATATACAAAGAGAAGAAATTACCCCATCCTCATGTTTTCTAGGAGACAAATATTCCACCCTTAAGAGGTGCCTGCAACACACCAAAAGATAAATGGCTACTATGAAATATTAGAAAGAATATTAGAAAGGGGGGGGTCAAAGGAAAAGCAGAATTGCATAAATTAAGAAGTTTAATAAATGGGAAGAGTGTGATTAAAAAGACTTCCCCAAATAATGGTAAGGAAGGACACTCTGCTCAGCTAAATAATGATGAAGATGAAAGAAAGCAGATAAAAATAAAATAAAAGACAAGGCCCCAAGAGTATAGAAAATAGCCCACACTGCCAGGGATTACACTGGGGACACCCAAAAAACGGCCTATCGAAGAGGAAACTAATTTCATGCTAGGAATAGACTCACCGAACAAAAGGCTTCCCTTAAAAGAGAGAGGATAAAAATGTAAGACATAGGCTAGAGAATAGTAACCTTGTTCTACATTTTGATATCTTAAAAGAAGGGAAAACAAAATTAAAAATAGAACCCCTTAAATAAATCCTACCTTTTACTAGCATTCCATAACCGCCCATCCCTACGAGCAATTTCCTCTATAGATTTGTGTTATATTTTCATCTGGTAAAAAAATCTAATACAGTCTACAGAAAAAGGGCTGGATTACCAAGGTATTAAGATAGTTCAGCTAGAGGAAATCGAGTGAGATTAAGCAAAGGCATCTTTGTTGCAAACCCTTTTATTAGGTTTTTAACAAAGCAGTATAACTTGGCTTATAGACATTAAGCTGTGGAATGTGCAAGGGCCACAGTGATAGGCCCACGGGGGCGATGTTATTCCATGTTGGTTGCAAACACTTCCAGAAAGTATAAGGTGGAAGACCTGAGTAAAGCAATTGCATTTTTAAATAATCATGCAGGTTTGAGTGGGAAATCAATAATTCATACCCTGGCAGTTGATACATGGGAGGTGTAAAATAGATCAATGGGATTCAAAAGTTGTAACTTAAAAAAATCCCCTTCCTCCAGAATAGTCATGTAGACAAAATTAGATTTATATGTCAACAATCAATATGCCTGTTTAAGCCCTTAACAAAAATACTGTCAAACATAAGCGATATAGACTAGGTAAAGTGTTCACCAGTTAACCTTGAAATCTGTTCCTGAATTGTGCATGGACTAACAAGGCAGCTAAATATTTTACATGTAAATAAAGTGTAAGATGAAAATGTGATAATATTTTTCTAGGAGACTTGGCTATCTGGTGATAACCTAGATTTGCTGGTTTACCCCTTTTTTAAAGGATGCAAAGACATCAGGCTTAGGGTGACCCTTTAGTGGTTTACTAATGTTATTTTCAACTAAGGCTGTCATAGGAATAACACAAATAAAAACTGAATGTGAATGGGTTCTGGCAAGGTTGTAAACTAGTACAAAATTTCAGTATCAAATAAATAATGAATTGTAATAAATGTGTATGTTACACTGTGTGATAACCATTTAAATCTGAAGCAAATCCATCTATTTAAATTCTATACATATGTAAATCGTGTGCATTATATAAAATCACTCTGGTTTTAATAATGTGTGATTTTAATTTGTGCTTGTTTGCCTCTCAAAAGGGTAAAGCTCAGGCTGATATTTTTGAAGCATATAATATACCATTGACGTATATCTCAGCGGCACAGACATTTATACATGGGAAATCATCTTGAATTGTTGACACAGCTTCAATGATCTCATCCTTTGGATGCAAGTGATACTGAAGATGGGGATCAGTTACACTGGTATTCCCACATGATTTAGGAAGTTGTGAGTTATTTGGTAGTCACTCTCAACAAACATCCCACGAAAGGTATGTCCAAGATCTACTAAAACAGCAGTGTGGTATGATTCTAATGTTGTGATCTAAAAAAGAAATTAAAGAAATTAAGGCAACAAACTAAATTATGGATGCTGTAAAAATATTAGAGCTGAGCATTCTGCTTTAATCAAGAAAAACAAGGTGTACTACTATTAAACAAACTGGGATGAAATTACAAGTGTTATATCCTCAAAGGATAGGAAACAAATATGGTAGCTCTTCCAGAAAGGGACTAACACCAGCAATAGTACCCAGGGCTGCATGACCCAAGAAGAAGACTGGGTCAATTATTTAAGAAAGATCAATGGAAATTATTTAGTCCCAGTGAGTGGCATATGTCACAGGATAATTTGCTGTCATGTTTTCAGAAAATGCTTGAAAAAAGATAATGACTACTCTGAATTTGTCAAGGGCAGAAGGATCAAATAACCTCACAGCAGTAATCATAAAAACAAATTTAAACTGGTGGTCTAGGGTTTTCTCAGTAGTGTTTCAATCACTAAAGCAGGCCACCACTCAGAAAGCTGGAAAGACACAATAATCAAACCACTTCTTAAGAACAATTATCCTTCCAATCCTAGAAAATTGCTGTTTAGTCAGTTTGATTGATGTTGGAGCAACATTCTATGCAAAAACTATTATACAATGTATGAAGGATTGGATAGGAAGCAAAGAATTAGCCATGATTAAGCAAGCAAATTTAAAGTTGGGCATTCTGCAAGCAGCCATTGTTTTAGCCTTTGGGATGTAGAGCACAATAGAAACAACAGGTAATGTATCCTGTGTTTTGTCGATTTACAGTAATCTTTCAGTCTAGTAAACCGAGCGACCTTATGGGATAAACTAAAGGGCATGAACATACCAAGCAGTTTACTGGTGGTGCAGAGAGAACTAGGCCAAGGTGGAATTAGATATGAATGTTTCTTTATCTCATAAAATCTCCTTAGGGAAAGGTCTCCTACAAGGATGTATGTAAGCTCCCACTTTGATCACATTATATCTTGCTGATCTTCCTGGAACGTTACAGGATATACATGCTTTCTCCTCAAGAATGGAAGGGAGACATGTTCCGTGCTTATTATATTTGGGTGACTTAGCTATTTTGGATGTGGTGCAAGTGGGGCTTCAAAGAAAAAACAGGCTTTTAATAAACACGGTGAGGGCAATTCATTGATTATGAATATGGAGAAAACAAACATTTTGTTGTTTGGGAAAAAGTGTAAGCCCTTCATGTTGTCAACTGGGGAGATTAAAGTGGAAGAAACCTTCTCATATAAGTATTTAGGTATGATTTTGAAGAGAAAAGTAAACTGGAACATGCATCTTGATGCCCTAAGAATATGGACACTGTCTACAGTAGTAGGCGTAAAGAAATTCAAAAGGGATTTTGATAGACCATCCCTAGACCCAGGGTGCACAGCTTATACAGAATTGGTCCCCTCAAAAATGATATATGATGCAAAAATTCTATGCCTGGGCTCAACATTTGATTGCAAGAAAATAGAAGGAAAATGCCTTAAAAGTTATTTAGTCTCCTCATATGTGCACTTGCTCAGGCTTTAGAATTAAAACCAACATGAAATCTTGGAACCTAATAGCAATGAAGCTTAGCAAACAGTTGTCTGCTCCCAAGTTGAAATGTGCAACTTTTTGAACCAAGGAAATATGTCAGAGTGATTTAAGGTGAGCATAAACGTAGGGGAAACTTTCCATTGTATTGCAAAGTTGATTAAAATAAATGATTTTAAGATTGATGACCCCACCTGCCTTCCTATAAAGGAAAGAACTAAGTGAAATGTGCTCTGTGGAATCCAGGCAAAGTGATTTTAGTTACTTAGCCACAAAGAGCTCTACCTTTTATTAGCATGAATACCTGCAAGATAATAAGGTGTACCTATACTTCTCAGAGTTAACTAATCCCAAAATGCAAATGGCATCAATAAATTCTGAATAGGTCTAAACCTGGACTATGCTCGCCATGGTGTAATAATTGATTTCCTAGATGATGACGGGAAGTGTGGATATATGTTATGGGTATGCAGTTCTAATTCACATGTATTGATTGATTGTTTATATTTTATTACAGAGAAGCATCACATTTAAAACCTGTACTTCTTAAATATGGAATAAAGGCAAGTAGTGAGGCAATATGGTTCCTTCATAATGCACATTTTTACCAGAAGGATGCATTTCATGAAACATCTAAATAAAGACAAGAAGGACTACTTGTCCCAGGAGACTTTCCATTGGTGACGACCTTCTTAAAGCACAGATATAGGTTCCTGGTGGTTTATAACATCCTTGCTAGGAAATTGTGATACACAGTTGCTGTGGCTGAGACTTTTTGAAATCCAGTTATCTGTTCTTCTTTTTGACTGTAGTAACTTTACACTTGTACATTTCATCTGGTGGAGACTTGTTAGTCTACACTTTGAGTAACTTTACACTTATAAATAGTGAATGGCCCAAAGTTACCTAAAAGTGTAAGAGTAAACTTACATGTGTAGAGTTACTCAGTAAAAGTTCTAGCTCCATCCAAATGATATGTGTTAATTTGAGGCTAACAGACATACTATTTCAGAACCACTGTCAGAAAATTCAATATTGTTTTTGTCTCTTTGAAAGTTCTGACCACACAGTAAAAAAGGCTTTATAGTGAGAATGTTTACATTTACTTATACATTTCAAAACCACTTTCTGCCTGCTTGAACTTATTAGTTCTCAATTATGAAGAAGCTTTATCACAAAAAATAGTAGTACTTTGAGGTCATGGCTAAATATATTAATAAAAATAAGAAGTTTTCATGATGATTTTCAGCATTCTTATAACGATAAAAGATTGCATGTAAACTGAAGATTTGTAAAAAGTGGAGTAATGCAATTTTATTTAAAAGATAACACTTACCCATAACTTGAAAAGGTTCTATGAAGTTTAAACTTAGACAGCTTTTAATAGATGATAATTGCTGGATTAAAGCTAATGGGATCCATAATCACCCAATTTATCAATTTTGAAGCAGAGATACATAAATCACAAACAATGTACTGTTCTTATATCTTGAACAATTGAAACTATTAGGGAAAATTATTAGGCATATTTTTAAAACATCCAATAAAAACTTATGATTAAGCTTTAGATCTATAGCTAAATCCACCTACTGAGAATATTTGTAACTGGCTGTCTAAATTTTGTAGCTCCTTTCTTAAATTGCAATAATATTGTTGTATAATTACAAGCAAGTCACAATTTTATTCAATCTAAGTTTGTATTTTTAGCATACCAATTGTTTCTGTGGAAACAATACTGAAAATCATAACTAAATAAATAAATACCATTGGTCTCCATGAAACTGCATGACTCTGCACACAGGTTGGAGGAGGATGAGGGAGCCACTGTAAGTTTTCTCGCCTAAGTCAAACTTAATTTCAAAGCCTTGATGGGCTACCCAAAGATCCACAGCTATGATCATATTGAAGTGGCTCCACAACCCCCTTAGAGCTATGGCTGGGTGGACCAATGGGACCCTGCTCAGTAACTCCAAAAGAGAGTAGTCATTTAGTCATGTTGGGACATCACCAGAAGTCTGCAACTTGAATGACAATTGAGAGTCTGTCTAAGCAACTAGAAGTCTGCTTGCCCGCTCAGAGAGTGCAAACGAATACCTGGCCCTTCAAGAGGAGAGATAGTCCAGAAGCATAAGCCCAGCGTGTGGCTGACTGCCAAGAGGCAAAGAAGCTGGCCCAGACTTGAAATCTGCAGGGTCCCCCAGTCCACATTTGCAGGTTTCACCTTGAGTTGCCTAAAGAAGTATTCACCAAGTTCTCAACCTATCCTGGTATTCTCCTCATTAACAGAGAAGGCATAGTGCTACTGCTGCTATTTGAGGTGCCCACCAAAGAGGTGCTTCTGCCTTGAATTCTAGAGCCACAACTGCCAAAGCCAAGTGTCTGTTTGCCACAACTGTTAAAAATGAAAGTCCACCTGCACCAGTCCTAAGGGATGTAACTGCTGAAGATAAATGATCTGCCTTTTTCAGCAAGAGGGGCATGACTGCCAACAGGCCTGCGCACATTGCTCAGTGCCTGTGATCCTGAAAGGGGCTGGACCCCGTCCCTGCTCTCTGCCTCCTCACTGAAGGTTAGGAATGTAAAGACGCTGATCGCACCAGCCCTCACTTGGGACTCATCAGAGTCAATAAGGAAGTAATGTGGTATTGTGTCTGAACAAAATTAGAGACCATGCCTGAATGCTAGCGGAAGGAAACGGTTGTTGTTAACGCTAATGTTTACTAGCACAGATTTGCTGGACAAAAAACAACTGAATTGATGTAAAGGACAATCTTTGGGGTAATCGCTAGTAGTCTGCACTTGTGGCTACCCTATACATGTATCCATATCTTTGCCTGAGTCACACAAGAGAGAAAAGGGGGAGGAAACAGACTCCATGAGGATAGAGCCCCTGTCTGCCCTGGGGTCCCGAACAGGGTCTGACAAGGGTATTAGTGAGTAAATGGACAGGCTAAACCCCAGGAGTAGGGGGCTAAAGCAAATGCCACCAGACACCAAAGAACGATTGCTAGATCAACGTGTGATTGAAATTTTACACCTTATGCATTTCACGAGGAAAGACTACACATTCTTTTCCTATATATAGCACAGTAATTCATGCATGGATATTATGTTCTTTTCAAGGGACCTAGCGAATTAAGGGTCAGATGTATCATGCATTTTTTTGGTTGCAAGCGGCCCAAACGGACCGTTTGCGACCACAGAAATGCATATTGATACCCCATTCCCTTTGTGAATTCATGAGAAAACATTTTTTAAGAGTAGGCGGTGGCTCCACGGACCACTGCCCACTCTTAAAAAAATTAATAGAATGTTGTTGTTTTTTTTTTTTTCAATTTGCGTTTTCCTTTCAGGAAAGGGGTCTGCATTAAAAAGAAAAATTGCTTTATTTAAAAGCAATCACAGACATGGTGGTCTGCTGAGCCCAGCAGACCACCATTGCTGTGATTTTAGAGTTTCTCAATGGGTCATAAATTGCGATCTGCCTCTTGAATATTAATGAGGTAGGTCGGTTTGGGAGCCATTGGGAATCATTAAATGAAACTCCTGGGGCCAGATGCATCAAAGTATTGTTTTGCATTTCTTAAATAACAAATTTTAAGAAATCGCTATTTAAGAAATACAAAATTCTATGTAAGAAAATAGCGATTCCGTAATAGCGATTCCCACAGAGTCGAAATCGATATTAGGTAATCGCTATTAAGAAATGCAAGACCAGGCCCATAGGTACAAATGATTTTGCATTTCCTAATTTCCCGTATTAGGGAATCGCAAATTAGGAAATGCAAAACCAACGGTGCCGAGAGCCTAAGGCCCACTTTAAGGCACCCCAAAATGTAATTGTACACATGTAATGTGCATGCATGCCCTAGGGGCATGTGTGTGCTTCGTGGCACTTTTAAAAACGCTTTTTTAATGCTGGAAATGCATTAAAGAGAACCGAGATGGCTTCAGGATTAGGCTACTTTAGTATTCCGTGTTCGCGCGTTTAATTGCAGCAGCCGCATGTTTAAGATGAGGGCTTTGGGCACTGGTATGTTTTTATTTACCAATTAAGCACTGTCTCAAAGGAATAAACGCAGTACCTAGAGTTGTGTCTAGGGAGGTGCTTACTAAAGGGTAAGCTACATAGAAATAGTCGACACTATACAGGACTACTTAAAGCACAATACTACACCTGATATCACTCTAAAGGCACAGTCTGTGCTGCTGAAAGGGACATTCAGGAGGATGATAATAGCCCAATACTACACATGAAAATAGGTGACACAGGTACAGATCATTGGCGGTAGACTGGTACAGATACCTATTTATTACAATGCAGATCAGTACATAAGTTAAGTAGTCATCTGTGCCCACAATTGTGATGTTATCAGCTCAGTCCGAGGGTAGCTTCTTCTGGTTCCTAGTAATACACAGAATCTTGGGAAAGCACGACATTACACATTACAAGGCATGACATCAGGGCTAGGAAGGGGCCAAGAGAATGACGAAAGCTGTAACAGGAGAGGCGGAACTTTGAAAGGCAGAAGAACATCAGAAAAATATGGATCCAGATGAGACCTGATAAGAGTGAAAGCTAGAAGAGGGAAATAAAACATGTTGATGAATAGATCCCAAAGAGTTACTTTGGTGCGCAAATACAAAACATATGAGATGGGTAATAAGACCCTCTCACTCCTGGCGAGCGCACTGAAGGCGAAGAGGACTACAGACAGAATACACAGCATCCTCCAGGGAGATGGACCGGTCACGTTTGCAAGAGGGCTCACTTTAAGGGCTTTTATGTCAACTTACCCTACAGGGGGGCACGGGGGAGTGGTAAAGAGCAAAATGAATTCACAGAAGGACTGTACTTTCTGAAACTAACAGCTGTGCAATGGGAAGGTCCTGATGACTCGTTTAGAAGTGATATCCAAGAGCAAAGAACCCAGTGAACCATTACCGAAGATTTGGGATGGAAAGAATAGAAAGAGTCACCTCCTTTTATAGGTCAGGAAATAGAAAACCGTGCCATCGTCATGTTGACATTCATTAATTTGCAGAGCGATCGTCATCTTTGGTTGGGACTGATATAACCTTCTCTCACGACCTCTCCAAGGAACCCTGTGATAGAAAAGGCCAGCTGCATGACATACACAGACTTTCGACAACATCAGAAGGATTGCTCGCCTTATAGAAAAATGCAACGAAACAAGGATACCTGCGGCTCTGGATGCCAAGAAATCTTTTGACAGGGTTGATCACTCATTAGGAAATCAATTAAAATATTATGCAGAGAAGCTCTAAATAGTTATGAAAGTCCTGGGCCAGGAGTTTGCTTAACAGTGTGTTCTTATACAGCTTTAGGATGCACAAATGTAGAAGATAGGTTTCCCAGATGTCTCCTTTGCTTTTGTGCCCATGACCAAACCCCTGGCAATGTCTGCAAGATGGGTTTTGAAGGTATCATAAACTCTCTCTTTTTGTTAACAATGTACTGATATTCATGACAAACCTGCTTGGGTCAATCCCGCACTTTCTATCAGTGCTGGAGACACTTAGGGGGTTATTACAACTTTGGAGGAGGTGTTAATCCGTCCCAAAAGTGACGGTAAAGTGACGGATATACCACCAGCCGTATTAAGAGTTCCATAGGATATAATGGACTCGTAATACGGCTGGTGGTATATCCGTCACTTTACCGTCACTTTTTGGGACGGATTAACACCTCCTCCAAAGTTGTAATAACCCCCTTAGGGCCTAAATTAGATGTTGCTGGGTGGCCCTTTTCTCTATCAAGGAGACGAGTAAATTACTCTGTCACCCTGACGGTGGTGCCGCCTGCCAAACTGAGAAATACCTGCCAAGCAGGCGGTAATTTCTTAAAGCACTGGCAGGAACCACTGTCAGTTTGGTGCCAGCTCTGTCCACAATACAAATCCTTGTGCCAAACTGGTTTCTTGGATATTTTCAAAAAGAAAATCGTGAAGCAGAATTTTCTTTTTGAATGTAAAAAAGAAAATACTCCCTTCGTCATCGGAGTCCTCTCCCACTGCGAGGGGAACATTTAGTAGTGTTCACTGCCCCTTTTTGCCAGGGTTTTCCTGGCAGTGAAAGCCAACTTCTACTTCCTCCCATCTCAAACAGGGGGGTGGAATAAGAAGTCTGCCCTTTTTCTGCAGTTGTCGGAGGGGTTTAAGCACAGCGAAGAAGGAGACGTCACTGCTATGATTAAACCTGTGGTCCACCCACATCTAAATCATCTTGGCGGCCCTTAGTCATGTATCTGGTAACAAATTTGATACCAGCTAACCTGTGCTGTTTTTTAGGGCTAGATCAAAGAGTCAGGGACTCACTATGAATGCAGCTGCTCTGCAAAATGATTGGATCATCTCTGCCATACCTGAGAATTCACATTACATCTCGGTTGTCAACACTTCATGCACCACTGATAGAAGACATTAAAAAAGACCTCAAGAGATGGAGTATGGATATCTCTTAGCTGGGAAGAATTACTGCCAAAATTGTCAGTAGTACCTATGCTCCTGCACAGTTTCCAGGCCTTCCCAATCAAGAAAGAATGTTTAATGTTTCATGTCATGGTAAATGCTGCCAACATGTTGTGTTGCTGTACCCTCTGTTGGATGGTGAACATTTCAGCCTAGCACTGCCCTTTAGTTGTGCCTGTACAGCCTGCTTGGGAGGACTGGATACCTCAACGGGGGAGGGCGGGGGGATTTGCAAGACTGGCCTGCTGCGGACTGGTAAAGGTGCACTGGAGATCGTGGAAGCCTGGTGAGATTGCTGACACTGAGGACGAGATGGCCGCTGGCTGCCACTGTTGCTGGGCTTACCTTAGGCGAGCTGTGTGGCTGACACTTTTTCCATAAGAACTGGTATGCTTTCCCATCAGCCGCCCTGGAACATCATCAGTGCTGCCTCAGGCAGGATCCTGCGCACCCGGCATCGCCCTCCCAACTGTTGGTACTTCCCTGTGAGCCACTCTGGGCTCTGTGGTACCCCTCATTTATACCTTCACTACGGGAACTGTCTGACTGTTGTGGTGAGATTCAGGGGCTCCTTGGCACGCAGTGGCCAGGGCGCTGTCAGGGAACAGTGCAGCATGTTCCCCTGGGACTCTGGCCCTGCTGTGGGGCCTTCAATGTACATTGATGGCCTGACCATAAAAGAGGGATGGTTGCTTTCCAACCCACTACGTCACCTCACTCCAACTGCTATATCTGGACTACATAAACATCCCTACTTTGCCCACCACCATAACTGCCCAGGAGAGAAACACGGGACTGGGTGTGTGGCCAAGGAGTGGGGTTCTCGGTGGCTAGAGGTCGGAGTTAATGATTCTTGCTTGCCCTACCGGACTGGCGAGGTTCTCTGCCAGGACCTCATTAGCCCTGTGCTCCCATGCGCTAGCAGCTAAGCTACTGCTGGCACCTTTTACTTTGTCGTAGTCGTCTACACCATAGGACTAAGAAAAGGTGTTCTGTGGTGGAGTATGGGCGATCCCTGTTGGCTTTTGCTGGACATTAACCCTGCCCTTGGAGCTCACCGCGTCCTGAAGGAAGATAGCCCCCTGAATGGTGCCAGGTGCAGCCTACACAGAGGACTACCTGCCAGTGTCTACAGTGATCATCCTGACAGCACATTCCACTACCACACTGAAAGACTGAGCCACCCATCAGCCTTGAGGAATGAACGCTGCACATCTGCTCCTTCACCTGTGAGATGAAATTCAACTGGGAGCTATGCTCAGCAATAAAGGCTTACTATCACCTAAGCTCAGACGACACTGTTTTTCAAAATAACAAACTGTTTGTGCTGTAGTGGAAATTACTACCTCCCTAGGGTGCCCACTGATCCCTGTAAATGGGCCTGTGTCTCTGAAAACTTTGCAGGCACCTCTATTGCTTTCACAGACACTTGCCTTCTCCCCTTCACATCACTCTCCGAATGGGTGAGTCCCACTAGACTACAGCTATTCGGCTGTCTACAGTCTCAAGTCACCCTTCCAGATTAGCAACTACCATGGCTCTCAGTGCTAACTTTCCTCAATGGAGTATCTGATAAACTGAACTCCATTTTAGCAACCACTGAAATCACCTGCTCCTCTCTTGAGAACAAATTTGATGCAGTGGCCAAAGATGTTAATCTTCAACTTAACCAACAAAGGATGCCGTCTGACTGTGTGTCTTGCAGCAAGCGTGCCCTCCAAGATCTGCAACTGCAAACATCTGCAGCACAAAAAACATCTATAAACATATCAGACAGAGGGAGTTTTTTTGAAGGCAGGGCCAAGAATGCTGAGAGATTTGCTCAAAGAAACAATATAAGAATAAGTACATTTGGTGGAGGCCCAAGTCAAAAAGGAAGATCATCCTGAAGTATGTGTATAGAGCAAGTATTTAAATGAGATGACTCTAGAGTCATTCTAGAAACTACTCCAGGATTGCTTCCTGATTACTTCAGTGGAAAACATGTGATGATCTTTTACTGCTACAGGATGATCCCATGATGATTTCAGGATTAGGCTGGATTACTCAGGATTTGTTCCTGATTACTTTACTGGAAAACATGTGATGATAATTTACAACTGTGAAATGATCCCAGGATGATTTCAGGATTAAGTTGTATTATGTGAGGATGATCCTATGAGTATTTTATGATTGGTCTGTATTATTACAGAATGATCTTGTGATGACTTCAGAATGTGGCTGTATTACTCAAGTATCATACCCAAAATATCTTCAGAACGGGGCTGTACTAGTGGATGTTGACTTCATGATGGGGATGTTTTGGATGGCTTCTAGCTGTATAACTGCAGGGAAATTTCAATATGCAGATGATCTTGAGCAGTAATGGAAGGAGTAAGGAAGTCAAGAAATTCACACTTTTATTAGTTTGTTGGCAGAGCAGTTTACTTCAACAGCAACAAAAAATAATTGTTTCAGGGGTGGTCTACCAAAAGAGTACTCCTTGTTTGACAACAAGAAAACATCTCACTATGTTACGTGTGCACAGAAAAAGAAGAGGGAACCGGAAAAGGAATACCTGTCTTGGAATTTACTTCAGCTTGCCACTGAAAATGTACACAGCCCTACCTGTAAGGGCTTCAGACATGTTCATCTTAATCCAAGATAACTCCACTATTACTTCTATACAGGTTTTCTACAATTGTCACTTACTACTGCAACCTAATAATACTTGTGTGTTAAACTACAGCAGTAAGCAGGGAGGTGCTAATCATACTATTGCTGTTCTTTTAATTGTGCCTCACCCTTACTCTTTCATATTGATGATTGTTGTTACAACCAAGTAATTTTGTTGACAGCAGATGTAAAACAATGACTGTACATATAGAGGTTAGTATAATCAGTGCAGGACTGGTCTTGAGTGAGTCATTGTGCATGTATGAGACTGCTCAAGAACTACGTAGGTATGCTGGAGTTCAGTGCTGATGTGAATGAGGGTGCTATTACAGATTGTGGTGATGGCAGTGGTGGGTGGTGACTGGTCTTGTAGTTGTGAGCTGTTTATTTAGCTGATGGAGTGTGGTTTGATCAAATGAAGCGAGTGCCCATGAATCTTATGAGTGAAGAAATAAGTGTTCTGTGTGGCTCAGAGGAATTGTGAGTGGCTTTAGTTAGTATGTAGTGTCAGGGACATCTAATACATGAAAATGTGCTGAATGTATGTGAATGATAGCTTGGGCTCATTCGACTAGGAATGTTTATATAATAAAAGTGGGTTAAGGCAAGCATTTTTGGTGATCCCTGATATTCTGACTGAGTGCCGTGAGTGACTAGTGCAACTTGACTGTATTAGGAATGTGGATGTTGTCAGTGTGGGTGCAGTGAATGAATGCAAGAGTATTGCAAGGACTATTGCAAATATCTCTGAAGTATATTGCTAATGGGGGTGTGAGTGGATATGGGGCGGGCCAATGTTGCCGAATGATTGTGGGTTAGTGCAAGCAAATTTCCGAGGATGAGTTATGAGTCATGTTGAGACGTACTTTAGTAAGTAATGAGTGGTATGGACTGTAAATGATGTGAAGTAGTGAATGAATGTGACTTTTGAGTGATAAAATGTTTAGATCTGAGATGTAAAAGAAAAGTTTTAGCAGCTGGGTCACACTGTGAGGCAGAATAGGGTTACACATCTGTGAGTAAGACATGACTGATTGCATGGATAAGTGATGTTTAAAACAGCTGAGATAAGTGAATGGTGTGAGTAAGCTGGACAGTGAGTGCCTGCAGCTTATTGCTGGTGTGAGTAAAAGGATGTGATTGTGCCTATGGTTGCTGGTAAGCAGTACGAATGACTGGTAATGCAAATAGTGGAGAATGAATGATGCATGTAGCTGAAGAAGAGTGGTTATATTAAAAGGAGTTATACGTTTAGAGGTAGTAAGCAAGTGATGAGAGTTCTTGAGAGGAGTGTTGTGATTACTTAGTAGTAAGGCAGCAGAGGTGAACGGCTGCTGAACATGCATGGAGTGAAAGTGGTTTTATGAATGGTCAAGGGGTACACATGCCAAAGTAAGGTAGTGAGTGGTAAAGTCAGACGTTGAGGTGACAGGTAGTTGTGTGGACAAGTTATTGTGTAGTATTGTGAGTGGTTGGTGCTGAAAGTAAGAACTGTTGCAACTGCCTGCATGCTAGAGAGTGGAGTGGGTGACTCATGCAGTAGATGGTGCTGTGAGTGTGTGCCATGGTGGTGTTCTGAAGGGATGACCGGCATTGCATGCAGCTGAATGCGTGTTGTGAGGTGTCAGTGAATGAATGATGGAGGCCATGGATATTGCATCTCATGTGTTTAGTGCCTCAACAGGTATCATGAGATGATGGGAGTCAATGGTGTAAATAATAAGTTCTGTGAGTGAGTTATCAGTTTTTGCTGATGCTGCTGTGTAATAAAGTGAGTGGTTGAATGGTGCTGTTTTAGGGCCCCATTAGGAGCCTGGTGGACTGGTTAATCCATCAGAAACAGGAAGTTTTCCTGTCCATCTTATTTCAAGCAGCATAGGATTAAACACACTTGTAAAAACACAGACTGGAAATCCGTCATGTTTGTGATTGAGTACTGCTTATGCCAAACTCTTAATCACACCCCTAGTAACTAATCAAAGGATAAATTAGCCTGTTTAGCCAGGGCACATTTGGCATCCATCACCGCCTTCTCCTAAGCCCTGTGACCAGGTAAGGCAGCCAGACCATCTGGCAAAAACAATCAGATCCATGTTTTGCAGTAGCACAAACCAGCGACCTCATTTCTGTAATCTATACTCAATCAATCCCGCTACCTAGCATCCTGGTCAATGGACAGCACCTCCTTCAGCAATAAAACGTCCTCCATAAAAATTCTCCGTAGAGCTACCTAGGCGCTATTCATATGCCCTAAAACTATAAGAAGGGACGTATAAGGTCACCAAAATCAAGGTGTGATTTGCAAAACCTTAGCTGCTATCCTTTCAGTGCTAGTTTAGAATCAAAGAGCCCCTCAGATTTATTGTGTGAGTCACAATAAGTGACAGCCACACAAGCACTGGAACAACAACCCAAGGATCTTTAAGCAGGGCGACTGAAATTGCGTTATACTGAGGCAGCTGCATTTTCTGTGTAGTCATGAATTTGCCTCTTAATCTATCATCTGCTGCGCAATCTGCTGAGTTGAACAAAAAAAAATTCTTGCTCAAACAAATCAAACTCTACAAAAAACATTGCAAAATGTGTTCTTGTGCAGTGGAAAGCTTTTGGCAAAGGTTGAATGGCCATCTTTCTGTTGCTTATTGCTTTATTTGATATTTAACTGGTACTAAAGAGGTGAAATATTTGCAGAGTCAGTATTAGCATTTGTAAAAACATAAAATAATGAAGTAATACTATCAAAAAATGTCCATCATTCTGCTGCATAATGAGAATTGTGTAGCATAATGCAGCTCGTTTTTCGTAGTATTACTTCTTTTTATTGACATTTGTACACGCTAACACTGCCCATGCAAATGTTTTGCCTCGTTACTTTAAGATTAACACCCAAATACAGCAGTAAGCAGTGTAAAAGTGACCAGTCAGTATGTGTGATGGGCTTTCCACTGTGCAGCAGTACGTGTTACACCCTTTCTAGTAACTGTTGATTTGCTTGAGTTAGAATCAACATTTTCTTTGTTAAAATATACAGCTTATGCAGCATATGATAGATTATGTCTAAAACGCAGCTATAGAATCTCATAATTAAAGAGGCTCTGTGTAATTATATACAGGATCAGCCATCAGTGCCTAGACAATATGCTGTTTGAAGATAGAGCTTTATAAGTGTGCCAACGCTTATGTTAGAAGCGCCTGCACCATGTTGTAAGTATACCATCGCTGCCTCATGATTTGATTTCTACCCTCCATGGTGGTCTTGACGACCTGCAGGGCCAGTGCCATTAGGGGATAGGGGAGAAGTAAATTATGCAACAGGGTTGACTAAATTATGCAGCAAGAAAAAGTAAATTTTGTGGCCACATAATTTACTCACACCTGCTGCATAATGTAAACCGTTCCTGCCACGTTATTCCAGTGGATCTGCTTGTTTATCATAAGCCACAGGAGCACTGGGCATGGTGGGGGCGGTTTTAAAGTAGGTACAGGAGACGAGAAATGCAACCAAATAAAAGATACAGGCTAACAGTAAAGAGAACAAAATTTGGAGCTTATCCAGTTTCTTGATAGGATTAAGCTTATAAACGTGACACAGACATGGAGCTTTTCCCCTGCGCAGTGGCAAGATTAGAAGAGAAAGTGTGGGCACTGCTTAAGCAAGAAGCTGTGAAGCGAAGGGAGGTGGAGGGGATATTTGAATAAGGAAAAGGCGAGTGTAGGGAGGGTACTGGGAAAGGAGACCTCGTATGAGGCAAAAATGTGGACACTGCGAACTTTCAGACACCAAGGCCCTAAAACGTTTAGCACTGGCTAGCTCCATTTTTCAACGCCACACGGGTGTCATATTTATACTATGACGCTGGGTGCCACTAAAAATAGGTTAGAGTAATTTTTCCAGACGCTATCCATTGTGCCTTGTCATAAGGCAAAAAGGTGTTACTGGAGGAAAAATAACTCTAATCAGTACTACTTGGTAAGGGCATTTCCACCGAGACTCCAAGCACGTCTTCCTCATGTGTTTTCTGATCACAACCCAATCTCCCGCTCTCAGGTTGTGGCTTTGATCTTGAGATGGTTGCAGTGTGATGGCTCCCATCTGATGAGAGAAAGAGCGAACCACATCAGCCAGTCCTCTGCAGTAGTCCAACAACATATCATCTGTTATGTTTACAAGAGCATTTGCAGGAATCACTGGCAATCTCATTGCTCTGCCGATGAGGATTTAAGTGGCGACAGTCCAGTTTCTCTGCCGGATGTGTTTCTCATACTCATCAGAACTAACAGCAGTGCGTCTGGCCATTTCAGATTCATGGACACACACACTCTTGAATTCAAGGTACCATTCATCTGCTCAACAAGTCCTGAGGCTTCAGGGCAATAACTACAATGTGACTTCTGCTCAATGCTTAATGCTGAACATAGCAATTTTTTTACTTCATTGTTGAAGTGACTTTCCCTGTCTGATTCTAAAGAGACAGGAAAACCAAAATGAGGTATCAGTTCCTTTAGCAATAACTTTGCTACTGTGAGACTGTCATTTCTTCGGGTAGGGTAAACTTCAAGCCAGTGACGAAAGATGCAAACAATCACCAGCACATATCTCAATCCTCCACACACAGGCATCTAAAAAAAGTCCATCTGCATTCTGATAAATGGACCTCCCACTCTTAAGATGCGGCTCATATTGACCACGGTCCCTTTACCCGCACTCATCTGCTGACAAATGACGCAACAATGGCAAATTGCCTTGGCAACCTGTCTAAATTTCAGATTAAACCAGTACTGTTTAAACGTATGAATCCTGGCATCCTTTCCAACATGTGCTTGACCATGATAACATCTAGCCATTTGAGTCAACAAACTGTTAAGGGGAACCACTTTTCCCTCTCCTGATACCCACATTTCATCTTCATGTTGAACACATTTTAACTTAATCCAATTTTTCCTTTCTTCCAAGTCAACATTATCCTGAAGTGCCTTTAGTTCTTCCAAGGTGTCAATCACATGTAAGGCATAACTGGTACAATTCTCCTCCTCAGGTAACAATTCCCATTTGACCTTAAACAATATATACTTCAATGCGCAAAACCTTGCAACTTGATCTGCATGTCCATTTCCTATTGACACAAAATCTTAATTTTCAGGGGTGCACTGCATTTCACCACAACAATCTTTTCAGGCACTTGTAACAAATCATTAATTCCTTCACCATTTCTGATTGGTGAACCAGAAGAGGTCAGTGACCATAGCTGGTCAAATTCATGGACTATTCCCTAACCATATTGGCAAACAGTATAAATGGTAACTTTAAGTTGTGCAGAGACATGGCATTCTCTTGTGAGAGCCACTAATTCAGCCACTTGTGCAGAATACACTCCTCGAAGCCAGGACGCTTTGAGTATTCTAGAAATTGTGCACACAGCATATCCTGCTCTCACTGTTCCCATGTTATCTCTTAAACAGGAACCATCAATGAAAACGATTTGGGAATTTTCTCCAAATCGGGTATCTCAAATGTCAGGTCTCAGTTTTGTGCACAAATCAGTAACCTCTTGACAGTCATGTTCAACTTCTCTCAATTTATAAACTTCAATATTTTCTTTTGGAAGTAAAGTTGCTGTACACCTTTTCAACGTCTCATTAGGGGAACCCAGGATGACAGTTTCATAACTCGTCAATCTGGCATTCGTCAGGTACTGAGTCTTAGATCGGGTAAGCAAAACTTCTATGGAGTGAGGGACCCTAACAGTTAAAGTATGTTCCATCACAATGCTCTCACTCTGAGTGAGGCTCAATCCAACCGCTGCAACTGTGCACAGACAGCCTGGTAAAGCTGTTGCAACTGGGTCCAAAGTAGCTGAAAAATACGCTATTGGGTGGATTACACCACCATAGACTTGAGTTAGAATGGACAAAGAACATACCTCACACTCATGACAAAACAACATGAAGTGTTTTGTGTAGTCATGCATTCCCAAAGCCGGGGCTTTGCACAAACTCTCTCAATTCAGTAAAGGCTTTCATACAGACTTGATCTAACACTAAGGGATCAGTAACTTCTTTGTGTGTCAGTTTCTGCAGTTGCGTTGAGATGATCAAAAAGTTGGGAATTCATTGACAACACTAGCTCACCATTCCCAAAAACATTCTGACATCTCTCTGTGTAGCTGGGGAATTAATTTGTAATATGGCTGTAACCCTCTCTCTGGAAATCCTTCTAGTTCCTTTCTTAATTTGGTGTCCCAAGTATTTCACTTCTTTCTGACAGTACTTTAATTTAGCTGGGGACAATTTGGGGCTCATTTTGACCCTGGTGGTAAAAACCGGCTACCGCCTCGGCGACGGCCACCAAAAGACCGTCGCTGTGGCTACCAGCTGTCTGCCGGATTATGACCACAGCCGGATTTCCGCCAGAAGGATAGCGGAAATCCGGCTATGGCCATGCCGGCAGATGGCGGTAAGGTGGAACTGCTGCCAGCAGCAGCGCCATGCCAGTAGACTGCCGCAGACCATATCATGACGCATGATACGGCCTGGCAGTGTTCTTCTGGCGGTCGCTGCTGCTTGCAGCAGCGCACCGTCCCTTCTCCTGCCAGAGGACCCCCTGACAACATGTAAGTAGGGTGCTCCGACAGGGGTGGGGGTGTGGGGTGTTGTGTGTGTGGGGGTGTATGTCTGTGCGTGTGTGTATGCGGGTGTGTGTTACGTGTTGTATGTGTGTGCATGTATGGATGTGTGAGTGTGTGTATGTTGTGTTGTGTGAATGCGTGTGTGTTTGTATGTATCTGTGTGCAGATGTGTGTGTGAATGGATGCATGCATGCATGGATGAATGTGGGAATGAGTGTGTGTATTCGTGTGTGAATGAAGGTGCGTGTATGAAGGTGGTCTGGAGAGGTAGGGAAACCTGGGGAGGGGGCAGGGAAGACCCCTATCAGTGACAGAGAAGGGATTCCCTGTCACTGATAGTGCCGACCGCCATGGTTTTCATGGCGGTAAGGTTGCCACGAAAACCATGGTGGTAGGTGGGGTCATAATCCAACAGGCGGGCAAATGATGGCCGCCGGGCTGGAAAGTGAAGTCTCCAGCCCGTGTGGTACATTGGTGGTTTGGCTTTAGCCAAACTGCCAATGTCTTAATATGGAGAAAAGTACGACAGCCTGTTGGCAGTACTTTCCTCCAAATTAACGCCGTCCCTTTATGTTGATTCTTCCCCAAGTGATTCAGTAAGGCAATAGTATCATGCTTGCATGCCATCTGTGTCTTGGATGCAACCGACAGATCATCAATGTACTGGACTAACATCGATCGGAAAGGCATTTCCAATGACTCCAGGTTCTTTTTCAGGATCTTGTTGAAAATGGACGGTGACTCTGAAAATCCTTGAGGAATTCTGCACCAACAGTAGATTCGAACCCAAAATTTAAAACAGAAAAGAAAATGGCTATCCTCATGAAGGGGTACAGAAAATAATGCCTATGACAGGTCCACTACGGTGGACCATTCAGCATCACACGGGATCTTACACAATATCACTGCTGGATTTGGCACTTCTGGACAACATTTAATCACAATATCCTTTACTTTCCTCAAATCCTGAACAATTGGAAACTTCTCACATGGCTTTCGCAATCCCATTATTGGTGAGTAACATGGGCTGCTCAGCACTTCTTTTAAAACACCTGGGTTTACGAATTCTGCAATTATGGGAGCGATCCCCTCAATTGTGTCCTGTGTCATGTGATATTGAGGTATCTGAGGAAAAATCACATTTGGCTGGACTGGAACTTTCAATGGCTGAACACCTTTGTTTAGGCCAATGTCTTTTCCTGTAAAATCCCACACTTTAATTTTAACTGTTCCTTGTAAATCAGAAGGAAGATCTCTCACTGTGAAAACTGGAAAGAAACTGATCAAAGGGTATGCGTCTGTGATCGGGCAGCCACGATCACGGCGCACGAAGAAACAACCTACGACGTGTCGGGGAACCCCGACACATCAGATCCGCGTTTAGCCGTTCCCTTAGGAACGGCCGCGGCGTCCTGAGGGCGTTTCCCTGTTGCTGGGGAAATGCACAACGCCTTCCGGGCCGTCGAGGGTGAAAAGGAGGACATGACCATTGAGCGAGACGAGCGGGAAGGAAAAAAGACGGAGACGAGTGGAAGCAGAGAGGAAGAGATCGCGACGAGACCAAGGACCGGTTACCCCGACGACGGAGTGGAGAAGGAGAGTATCTCTCACGCGGCGCCGGAGACGGGGAGCCCCAGAGCCAGCCACGACCCCGGAGGGTCGTGGCTTACAAAGGTACGATTCCTATTTGGTAGAACCGACGGGAAAAGGGAAACCACACAGGGGAAGGGAGCTGGGAGGAGCGAGAGGGAGGAGGAGGGAGGAGGAAAGAAGGGAAGGCTCCGTACCTAACGAAAGAGCCTGACTATCCCCTCAAGCCTGGGAGCACAGTGTGTTTAAACCCTAGGCACATCACCACGGTTGTTTTCATAGTGCACGGGTGTCTCTGCACTCCTTCTCTATACCCCACTTGCCTTCCCTTCTTCCTACTTGAAAGATAAACCCCAGGAAATAACCAATTACTTACCGTGGGTTTTTCCATGTGTTTTTTTTGCCGGTCTTCTCCCGGGAGCCACTCGCCTTTCCAGAGGACAGTAACCTGAAGAAAGAAAGGAAGAAAACGACAAGACTAAGGAAGAGAAGCACTAAATAATAGACTATACCAATACTTAGAAAGGAAATAAGAGATAAGAAAAGACACTAATACAATAAAATTCTATTTACTCACCTCCTTACGCCGTTTCCAGTCTGGTTTATACCGCATAGCCTGTCACAGTGGTGTCTGAAGTGGGATTTTATTCCCCTAAAAAACAGGCTAAGAAACGGTATAGACGATGAGTGAAGCTCCTACTTTAGAGGACATGATCAAACAACTGGCCGAAGGCCAACGCCATTTACAGTTGGTGTGGGAAGCGCACCAACGTGAAGCCAAAGAGGATAGGGAAGCCCTGCAGTCTGCCTTGAAAAGTCAAGCCACAATCCTGGCGAACAATCAACTTGTACATGAAACCGCGATGAAAAAGTTAACAGAGACAATAGCCTCTAGTAAAGTACACCCGAATGTCCCCAGTTCGGTCCTACAAAAATATCAGGAGGGGGAAGACCCGGACTCATTCTTCACTAATTTTGAACGGGTAGCATCCTCTGCTCAGTGGCCGGAAGAAAGATGGGGACAATATATTGCTCCTCTACTCACGGGATTTATGCAAACGGCTTACCAGGCGGCCAATCCCGGTGGTACCACCTCCTACCATGACATCAAAAGGAGCATTTTGGAACGGGTGGGCCACGATACAGAGTACTACAGAGTAAAATTCCAGAAAGTAAAATGGGGACACAATGAGGACCCCCGCACCTTCTACTTCAGGGTCCAGGATTTGGCACTGAAGTGGCTGGGGCCGATAGGAACTAGTAGAGAAGATATAATAAAAACGATCATCCTCGAACAATACTTGGAGTCCCTCCCTTCCAGTACTAAAAACTGGATAAGGCAGCATCCTAAGGTAGATACTGACCTAGCCATAGACTTGGCGTGTGCCTATCACAGGTCCACCGATGTGAGAGCACTACCATCACGACCCAACGTAAAGACACTCCCTACTCCATCAAAACCCATTCCACGATTTCCTTTAGAGGAGTCCTTCCAACGTAGACATGGGGAAGTCCCTCCCATTCAAGGACCTCAATGTTTTAACTGTGGGGAGTGGGGTCATATAGCCCGGGCCTGCCCCAGGAAAACCGAGGGAGTTGAGCCTATGGAGATAGGGGTAACCCGACGGCGAGTCTTGTGTACAGGAGGGGGAGATACCAAATTTAAGCAGATCGTAAATATCAATGGCCGCCCTCTCTCTGCCCTTATAGATTCAGGCTGTAGTCAATCAGTCACACGACAAGATCTGGTAGAGCCGGTTGACAAGAATGCCAACAGATGGGTAACTATCTGCTGTATACACGGCGACAAGGAACACTACCCTCTTAGCACTGTAGAGATAGGATGGGATAAGCACCGAGACTTGCTTCCCATGGGTATCATGGACCAACTGATCGAAGATTGTATTATAGGTACTGACTACATACATTTTCAACAACTCTTAAATGAGGTCCAGACCCAGAGGGAAAAACATCAGTGGTTGAACGAGGCTCCCTTCTGTGATAGTATCATTGAGTGTCCCCCATACCGCAGGAAACTTTCTCGACGAGAAAAAAGAGACAAGAGATTTAAGTTTAGGTCCGGTAAAGACAATAATCTACCCATGAGAGTTATAGCAGAAACTTGTAGCGCTCCTATCAGTTTCCGTCAACATCAGAGAGAAGACCCTACTCTCACTCATGCCTGGAGAGATGCAAAAACTGAGGAAACCGATGAGGTGGGTCCCTATTTTCTGGTACAAAGAAACCTTCTTTATAGAATAAGCACTACACAGGCAGGAGAACGCAAGCGCCAACTAGTAGTCCCAGAATCCTATAGAGACCAAGTACTCTTCCTAGCACATAATCAGCCAGGTGGGGGTCATTTCGGCAGAGAAAAACCTGAGGAATATCTCCTCAGGAAATTCTACTGGCCCGGTGTTTTTGCCCACATTAGAAAATATTGCTTGCAATGTCCCCGATGTCAACTCACCGACCCAAATCGACCCCGGAAAGCACCTCTCCTACCCCTGCCCATCATTGATATTCCGTTTAGCAGGGTGGGGATGGATTTGATCGGGCCCCTACTTCCCTCCTATATCTTGGTTATCGTAGACTATGCTACCCGTTACCCCGAGGCCCTTCCTTTGTCAAGCATAACCACTAAAACAGTAGCACAGGCCATGATAACGGTATTCACTCGGACCGGGTTTCCCCGTGAGATACTTACTGACCAGGGTACGCCATTCATGTCCAACCTCATGAAACAAATATGTAAGGTATTAGGAATTGTACAAATCAAGACTGCAGTTTATTGTCCACAGACAGACGGACTAGTAGAGCGCTATAACAGAACCATTAAATCACTGTTAAAAAAAATTGTAGACGAAACAGGGAGGGACTGGGACCTGAAATTGCCCTTAGCCCTTTATGCCATTAGAACCCACGAACAGGCTTCAACGGGCCACAGTCCATTCGAACTGGTGTTTGGCAGACAACCCCGTTCTCTGTTGGATATGGCCGTTGAGACCTGGGAAGAAGATGAGGAAGAAGAGGGACGACCACTGTTAGAATATGTCCAAAAACTGAAAGCACATTTACAGGATCTGTGGGAAGATGTACGACAACATCTTGAAAAGGCACAAGAGACTCAAAAGCATTATTATGATAAAGGAAGTAAGTTGCGTACATTCCTCCCGAACGATCAAGTCCTGATCATGCGGCCCACGTCTGAACAAAAATTATTGGCTAGATGGCAAGGGCCATATAAAGTGATTAGAGCCGTCTCCCCTGTCAGTTATCTCATAGAACCCAGTGTCAACCCGAGGAAGACCCAAATCTATCACGTAAATCTCCTAAAAAAATGGGAACCCGTAGATGAGGGTCCAGACCCCGTTGAGATGGGTCGTTTTGTATCCCCCTACAAAGAATTAGACATCGAATTATTTCCCGTTGAAACACCACAACAAGAGACAAGACCCTGTATCAACGCTTCCCTAACAGCGTCAGAGAAGCAGCAATTGTATGCCCTGTTACGCCAATATCCACAGGTCTTCTCCGACATACCGGGAAGAACATCCTTGATTTATCACCAAATAAGAACGCTTCCAGGACAAACTGTCCGACTACGACCTTATCGTGTCCCTGAGGCACGAAAACACCTCATAGAGGAGGAAATAAGCAAAATGTTAAACTTAGTGGTAATTGAACCCTCCGTTAGTCCCTGGTGTTCTCCCGTGGTCCTGGTTCCAAAACCCGACGGATCAGTCCGGTTTTGTATAGACTTCCGAAAACTCAACTCGATATCCTTGTTGACACTTACCCTATTCCCCGGGTGGATGATGTCCTGGAGAAGATAGGTAAAGCTAACTATATGTCTACACTGGACCTCACAAAAGGGTATTGGCAGATTCCCCTCCTCCCCGAAGACAAAGAGAAAACAGCCTTTTCTACTCAATCTGGCCTTTATCAATTCACGGTGCTACCCTTTGGGCTCCACGGAGCCCCGGCCACATTTCAGAGATTAATGGATCGACTATTGAAACCCTTCCATACCTTCTCCGCTGCTTATCTAGACGATGTCGTTATTTTTAGCGACACCTGGGTAGAGCATCTAGACCACCTACGTCAAATCTTGGCCACTCTGGCAGAGGCAAGATTGACCACTAATCCAAAGAAGTGTATATTAGGAAAAACTGACATATCATACTTAGGCTATACAATAGGCAACGGCAGGCTACAACCCCAAATTACAAAGGTCGAAGCCATTAGTAATGCCCCCACCCCAAAAACAAAAAAAAGATCTACGTTCCTTCCTGGGTTTAGTGGGCTACTACCGTAGATTCATACCTGCCTACTCCACTATCGCAGCCCCTCTTACAGATCTGTTAGCTAAGCGTCATCCTAACAAGTTGGCACCTTTTACCGGGGTTCAGAGGGCTAGTTTTGACCATCTGCGATCCATTCTTACAACGGAACCTGTTTTACAATGCCCTGATTTCTCTAAGCCCTTCCATCTGTATACTGATGCTTCCAATGTGGGCCTGGGGGGAGTACTTGCCCAACCTGATTTGGAGGGTAGGGATCACCCGATTGTTTTTATTAGTAGGAAACTGCTTCCCCGGGAGTGTCATTACCCCATCATCGAAAAAGAGTGTTTGGCCATTAAATGGGCGATTGAAAATCTGCAGTATTACCTTTTAGGCAGACCTTTCGTTCTATATACAGATCACGCTCCTCTTACTTGGCTAGCCTCTCACAAGGACTCCAATTCTAGGATCTTACGCTGGTTCCTTGAACTACAGCCTTTTTCCTTCCAGGTCCGCCACATTCCAGGGTCTTGCCAAGGCCCTGCGGATTACTTATCGCGCTTTCCCACCTCGTCCTCAATCCTCGAGCAGGATCGCTCTTGGGATGGGGTGTGTGATCGGGCAGCCACGATCACGGCGCACGAAGAAACAACCTACGACGTGTCGGGGAACCCCGACACATCAGATCCGCGTTTAGCCGTTCCCACAGGAACGGCCGCGGCGTCCTGGGGGCGTTTCCCTGTTGCTGGGGAAACGCACAACGCCTTCCGGGCCGTCGAGGGTGAAAAGGAGGACATGACCATTGAGCGAGACGAGCGGGAAGGAAAAAAGACGGAGACGAGTGGAAGCAGAGAGGAAGAGATCGCGACGAGACCAAGGACCGGTTACCCCGACGACGGAGTGGAGAAGGAGAGTATCTCTCACGCGGCGCCGGAGACGGGGAGCCCCAGAGCCAGCCACGACCCCGGAGGGTCGTGGCTTACAAAGGTACGATTCCTATTTGGTAGAACCGACGGGAAAGGGGAAACCACACAGGGGAAGGGAGCTGGGAGGAGCGAGAGGGAGGAGGAGGGAGGAGGAAAGAAGGGAAGGCTCCGTACCTAACGAAAGAGCCTGACTATCCCCTCAAGCCTGGGAGCACAGTGTGTTTAAACCCTAGACACATCACCACGGTTGTTTTCATAGTGCACAGGTGTCTCTGCACTCCTTCTCTATACCCCACTTGCCCTCCCTTCTTCCTACTTGAAAGATAAACCCCAGGAAATAACCAATTACTTACTGTGGGTTTTTCCATGTGTTTTTTTTTGCCGGTCTTCTCCCGAGAGCCGCTCGCCTTTCCATAGGACAGTAACCTGAAGAAAGAAAGGAAGAAAACGACAAGACTAAGGAAGAGAAGCACTAAATAATAGACTATACCAATACTTACCAAGTGGGAATTTAAATAGAAAGGAAATAAGAGATAAGAAAAGACACTAATTCAATAAAATTCTATTTACTCACCTCCTTACGCCGTTTCCAGTCTGGTTTATACCGCATAGCCTGTCACAGCGTCACAATCTGTTTCTACAGGCAAGTCATCTTCATCATCACCATTTGTCTGGATGGCAATTCCACCGTTCGAGCAAGTAATCAAACATCTCGACTTGTATAGCAAGTCTCTCCCTAGTAAGGATACTGGACTTGAATCACAAACTACAAATTTGTGTAAGCCTTTAAAATTTCCGATTTTAACCTGGACTGGTTCTTTAATTAGATTGGTTAAATTCTAATTCGATTGGTCAAATACTGATTGGCAACTCCTACAATCTGTACAGTTTTTCCAGAAAGTGGCAAGTTTGAAACTTCTTCCTTTTCCACTGTTGAGCTAATAATAAGACTTTGTGACCCATCACCTTTCCCTTCACAAATGGACCTTTCTGATCTACTTCTAATAAAGCTGCTAACACGCATTCCTCCTCATCTGAACTCTCACTCACCCAATCATCATTCGCTTCATCCTCAATGTGGTGTGGGAATTGGTGTACTGTGTTATTACTCTGGTTAAACCTTTGACTTGTGACCTGCTGAGGAAGCATCACCTGCTGCTGCTCCATTGGGGTTTGAGGTATTTGAATTTGTTTCGTAGGTTCCATTTGCACTAGAGGTTGCATTTGCTGTGACTGGGGCATCTGCAAACGTGGCATTTCCACTTGTTGCACGGGCTGGAAACTCTGCATTGGATTCACATTATTTTGAAAGTTTGGATTTTGATCTCTCGTTCCTGGTACTCTCATGTTTGGGAAAGAATTGATTTCATTTGTTTGCTGAACAACACCTTCCTGACCTAACATCGGACACTCCTGTTTCCAATGTCCAAGGCCTCCGCAAGCATGACACAGCAACATCCTTTTCATTGCCTGCACATCCTTCAGAACAACCACGGTATTCAAATCAGGACTACAATTCACATTTCCCATTCCACTACAACCTCTACCTTTCGCCTGGATCTTCAACCACACATTTCCCTGCTGCTGCTGCAGAAAAGTTCCTTGCATTCCCGATTGTGCCGCTTTAATCTGTGTCACCATTGTCTTCTCTTTCAACTTTCTCTGCTTCAACTCAATCTCATCGCTACAGTACTTTGCATACTGCAATACTTCATCAATCTGCTTTGCTTGCTAACAAATCAAATGACTCTTAATCATCTGGCTAATTTAAAGTCTTAATTCTTCAACAAATCTGAACACAAAATAAATCATGTCTTTCGGCTCAATTGTTTCTGTCGCACTGTAATGTTTGAACGCCTGCAACAGTCTCTCATAGTATGCATGTATGGACTCCTAGCCTTCCTGAGCTGTCCTGTGTATTCTCTGCCAATCAATATTCTTGGGTGAAATTCTTGTTTTAAAAAATGCAGTCACCTTATAGTAATATTTCATTACATCGAAAGATGGTGCACTTGAGACTGGGTCTCTTTGAGGTTCTCTTGTCAACCAATCTACACTCCTCTTGCACTCGACCTATAAGTCTGCTGGAATTACTATTTCTAATAGGGTATTCATATCTTACCACAGGCACTTCACGGGTTTCACAAACCTATCTGTCTGCTGGTACCACTTCACTGGCTTCTTTCTCAACCTGGGGTAATCATTTGTGAATGACAGAATGTCACTTCTGCTCCACAGGACATGGAGGAAATTTCCTCTCAGAATATCTCTCATAGGCAATATTTTCACAGGGTCCTCAGCTTGCTGAAAACTTACAGTAAGATTCCCAGAATCCCTTTTCCTCCTCTCTCTCTTCTTCACCCATCTGCTTTCCCACTTATCTAATGCTCCCCATATTTCAATAATCTGAACCAGTTCTCTAATGTGAATTTTCATTCCCGGTACCCTCATGTTCTCAAAGTCCTTTGAGTCAAACTCTAACCTGTAACTCCTTTGTAAGTGTTTTGTTTTCTCAATTTCTAGGTAATATTTTCCTACCAAGTCTTCTAATTTCTGATGTACTATTCCTGCTTTGTTGGTAATCAGTTTGCATAAGTAACGTAGCTCATCCTCTCTGTATGAGTCAATTCTGTCTAGCCCCATCGTCCCTTCAATCAAATCTTCTGCTTCTAATCTAAGCCTGGTCAAATTCAGGGCACTTCCTCTGCTGGAATCACCTTGGGTGCTCGTCAGTTTCTCCAACCACTCAGTTAACTGTTGAGCTGTGTAACCTTGTAATGAAGTGTGATTATTACTTGCACCGGGCACTTGCTGTAACGTTAGGCTCGGGGTTTCTGGTGTCACCATGCTTGGATTAGAACATATCTTAAATCTCCCCTGATTTTCTGGAAGAGTTCTAAAAGAACTTAAATCAATTAATGGACCTGTTCCATCAAATGTCAATCTCATGGGAATCATCATTCTTGAATTTTCATTGAATCTCTCCCTTTCTATGCTCAGATTCAGGGTTTCCTGCTCTCTGTTTCTGTTATTTCCCTGGGCGAACAATGGTATGACTGGACCTATCGTCACTGGTCAATACTGCATCAAGACTGGATCTGACACTTGGATCTCTGGGGTACATTACTCCTGCATTCGGATTCATCAATGCAGACATATCTGCCTGTGACCCTGTTATGGAGGTGTATCTCAGGACTGTCTGTGCTTGCATTGGGGGCATCAAATTTGGTGTGGACGGTATCTGGATCAAAGTCGGCTTCTGGTAAACTTGTCCTTTCAGAACCACTAAGTTCTTTGCAGTCTCTACAATAGGCACATCTGGGTAAATTCTCGGTATGTTAATCAGCGGCATAGGCCTCTGAATTGGAGAAGTATTCAGAACACTATGGCTAACCTATATGTGCCTCTGTGTGAATTCAGTCGGTATCAGAGCTGTGGAGTCCACACTGGTATTTTAACCTTTCTCATGTGCTGTATATGTTGGCAGACGATTTCTAATAACTGTAAAATTAACTCATCATCGTTTGAGTCTTCCTCGCAGGTCAAAGATTTTCTAGACTCTGTCGATCTCTGCTGTTTGCCATCAGAACGATAGGAATCCCTCTTTCTAAAGCTCTTTCTAGCCTCATTCCCTCTCTCTTGGGTAATTGCAGGAAACAACTTAATTCCCTGTAAAGTCTCAGTTCTCCAAAATTTTTGCTCACTATCCCATTGAGCCTCAGCTAAAGTCTTCTCAGCTTTCCTCATTCTCCTTGCAAACTTCAGTTGCTGTTGCTGTCTGGCTAATAATTCCCAAACAGCTAATGCTTCGAACTGTGCTGATTTCGGAGGAGGTTTCAAATCATACAATACTCTTCTCAAATTCTCTAAATTCCTCAAGTTAAATGTTCCATGGGCAGGGAATGCTAAACTCCAGTCTCTCTCACTGTCTCTTTGCACCATTGTTTCAGCCAAAGACATCGCGCTGCACCTTGTTCTTTGAATACAATATAGGCGGGTAATTTCTGGCAGTGTAATTTCTCCTATTCTCGTTGGAATAAACATATCTCCTCTTAAGGCACTCTTTAAAGCTTTGAAAAATCTAATGTTCGGTAGTTTACACTACTATCAATCAAATCAGGAAGTGACTTTCAATCCCAAAATCCTTTTGCTTACCTTCTCAACCAATGATGCTTCACAGTTGTCCACCAATCCGTTCGCGACCCTTCTCACTAACCCACCTATCACAGCGCGGCTCCAATGATGTCACACTCCAACGTATAGTGGCTGACAAAGCCCTTCAGCTTGCCCTCCTAAACTCAGGTTCAAGCAAAACTAATGCAAATATTGCGAGCACTAAGTAAAACCAATACACAAACTTATCTGTTTACTACAGGTGGGTAACACAATCGCTTCAGAAACCTTACTGATTTTTCTCTGTGGCCTTTCGCTCCTGACAGATACTCCTTCTTTCTCAGTTTCTCTGACTCACAAGCAAAATTCGACCAGCCAATTTCACTCTCAACTGATCATTAAGTCTATCTTGGTGCATATAGGACTCACCAAATCTCAGTTGAAAACCTATCGCTCACTTTAACACGCACTTTTGAGTTTGTCAACCACGCCCGATTGACCTATTAAACAGACATATTACAACATAAACCAAGTGTCTCATACACTTTTCAATACTCCAGAGTCTTAGACCACGCAGGCTCCGTATACCAACAACCACATGGGCATTTTTTTTTTTTTTAGCACAAAGCACCACACACGTGAAGTTTAACGACTTCTCTACTCACACACCGGAGTACGCAAACTCCTTAAACAACTTAATTTTCAGTACACAAACTCCTTAAGCACTCACAAGCATCACAAATCACCTGTGATCTGCTTAAGCTGTGCAAGCACAACACTTATTTCATCCACACTGTCACTAGAACGCAGAGAGCGTCTTCAAAGAAGCATGGGCAAACTCCAATGTTTTGGGAAAGTCATGGTAGGTTCTTAGGGAGATATTTTCTTTCCACTTTGTATCATCAAATCTGAAAATCTTAACCTTTACCAGCTTCTTTACCAATTCTGCGAATTATATTGATCTCTTAAGGAGACTACCCATCCAACTCTTTTACCACTTCTAGGGAGAAAAAGGACCTTATGCTGGCCTCTTAGGAAGACAAACACCCTACTCTTTAACCAGTTCCAAAGGGGAAAAATGACCTTATGATGGCCTCTTAAGAAGACTAAACATCCTCTGCTACCATTTCTGTTAGCACATCAGTCCTTATATTGGGCCAGATGTATGAAAGCTTTTTGCATTCGCAAATGGTGCGAATGCCCGTTTGCGAATGCAAAAAGCCATTTCAGAGTGTATGAAAGGCATTCTGAACGCAATTTTAAGGAATCGCTAAAATAGCGATTCCCTAAAATTGCAACCCTGTTTAGAGAGTCGCAAATTGCGACTCTAAATAAGAAATCGCAAATAAGGAATCCTTATTTGCGATTTCTAAGCACATGTAAGAAGCAATTCCTAAATGCGATTTGGGCATTTAGGAATCGCTATTTACCACCAAGTTGAACTTGGTGGTAACCATGTGCAAATTTTAAAAATGCATTTAAAATGCATTTTTAAAGTTTACATGTAAAGCAGACATGCCCTTTTGGCATGTGTGCACCTTACATGTTGCAAAAACGTATTTTGGGGTGCAGCAGAGGGGGCCTTAGGCCCCCAGCCCCCTGGGGTTTTGCATTTCCAATATTGCGATTTCTGGTTAAGAAATTGCAATTTTGGAAATGCAAAAAATTCGCAGATATGGTGGGGCCGGTATTGCAATTTGCGATTCGGTAATAGCATTTGTGATTTTTAAGAAATCGCTATTACCGATTCGCAAATGTGATACATTGCATTTTGCGAATCAGAAATAGCGATTTCTTAAAAATCGCTATTTCCGACTCGCAAAAGGTCTCCTTGATACATCTGGCCCTTGGTCTTTTATACTTAATTTATAAGGGGACGTGTTATTAGGTCAATGAACCTTTTGACTGCGCTTAGAGTGTAACCACCACAAGTCCTTAGTTCAATGCAAATACAACATCACAATAAATAAACATAAGCCAATTATATCTCAGGACTCAATAATCTTCATGCACCATGACCCATTTGGTAACGAATAACCACACCTTTAGTAAAAGTGAAAATGTTTTTTTCCCTAGATAAACAATGCTAATATCACATAAATTAGTCTCAACACCATGTAACATACATACCCAAACAACACTGGTTCACCAAATGTTCTAAAGAATCTCAATTTAGCTAGAGCATTGGCTATCAAACATTCTAAAATCACGGTACAATCAAGAGCAAGAATAGCTGCACATTAAAAATGACATACATCTACATTCAGCACATTAACAATATCAACTCTCTGTTAATAGCCGTTTGTCAACATTTCCAGTGTCTCCCTACCTAACCTTCAGATTAGAATAGCTCGTTTGGGCTTCATGCAAAACAATTTAGTCAAAGTTAATTTAAAATACATCTAACTATAGCTCTATCAAAATAGCGGTTGGTACTTAGAAACAAAGAGCAGACTTACAACAAGAACAATAGTATTATGTTTCCTCAAAATGGATCGGCAAGCACAGATTCTCTTTGTCAGTTGGGCATCCTTCTGGTCTTCTTCAGTGAAAGGGCAATGAAAGGGAATGGTTCAGACACGGGGACTCTAAGAAAATCTGAACCATATGAGAAACAGCGTCTAAGGATCAGCATCAATCATTTAGCAAATAAGCTTTAAAATTAAAGTAAGAAAATAAAGTTATCAGGAAAAGATTAGCTCCCAAATAGAACCTTTATGGGGAAAATCGAAGTAGGAAAAGCCTTGCTTCTTCTCAGTACAGTCGGGCTAAGTTAGAATTACCTAAAGAACTCCCTGCATTCCAATTGGTCAGAAAATTGTACGTTTACCATCGATCCAATAAGAATAGAGGGCCAGATGTATGAAGAAATGGCCTTGCGAATCGCAAATAGCGATTTTTAAGAAATCGCTATGTCCGAGTCGCAATTGGCCATGTATCATAATTGCGATTCGGAACTAGCTATTTCTTAAAAATCGCTATTTGTGGTTTGCGAGGCACAATTACCGAATCGCAATTAGCATTTTCGCAAATTGCGATTCGGTAATTGATAATCGCAAATTGCGAGAAATTGCGAGAAAGCACACCTGGAGGAGCCCAATGACATCACAAGCAGGAAGTGAGTCATCCCAGGCAGTTTCAGGTGCCACACCCAAACCAGCACTCAGAGAGAGCCAGTCCAGCCACAGCTGAACAACCATGGACACCTCTGCCCAGGGAAAGGAGAAGGGAGAAAGAAAGCGTAAGCTGAAATTTAGCGAGCAAGAGCTGGAGGTGCTAACAGAGGAGGTAGTCCGGAGCCATGATCGGTTTTTTGGAAAAAGCTCACTCCAGGTGCCTGAGAGTGAGAAAAGGAGACTCTGGGCAGAAATACAGACAAAGATCTGCGCTGTTGGAGTGGCACAGCACTCGGTAGAAGAAATAAAGAAGAGGTGGTACGACCTGCGGTCCTGTGCCAAGGAGAGGGTGGCAAGACGACTGCAGGAGGCCAGGAGCACAGGAGGCGGACCACACACAGAGACACCCTCCACCCCGATAGAGGACCTAGTGGACTCCACACTCCTCCCGGAAGCAGTCAGTGGGGTCACTGAGATTGACACCTCCGGCACACAAAGTACCAGCAATGGTAAGTGCAATATTGAAATGTAACCCCATATGTGTATGCACAAAAGCCCCTTAGGAATTAGCAAGTAATGTAAAACAGTGTGATAAGTAGTCCATTCCACATCTTAGAAGCAGCACAACAATACCTTATGGGAGTCGTAGTCCACAACCCAGAGCTGAAAGTAGCACATACAATGTAATTAAGCAGAGCGACACCCAGAAGAACACAACACCGACAACACAGTGAAGAGAGAAGTACCTGTAGCTTTATTGCCACTGTGTGACCTTAATTGTAACAAACATAACTGACATGCTGCATATTGTCGTTGCAGGTGGGCCAGGCCCAGCAGCCACAGCATGTGCCAGTTTAGGGGAGGCTGACACCCATCCTGCTTCAGACTCCAATACGAGTGGGTCTCAGAACATTGCAAAACTCCGACTCAGGCCTAGGGTGCTGCCAGAACTGAGTCAGGACTCTGATGAGCAGCAGGAAGGCCCACAAACACCATCCCCAACTGGCAGATGCACCCAGATGCAGGAGCCCCATTCGCAGCAGACCACAGCACCCCACAGGATGCCAACATATGCAGGTGCACAGGCGTATAAGGCAGGTGAGGGAACCTCCTTCTTTGGTGGCCTGGAGTCGGCTATGTTGCAGCAGCAGCGCCTGCAGAATAAAAAGATCACTGCATTACATAGGCAGATGCAGCAACATAATGCCAAATGGGGGCCTGCATCGCCAGCTGGAGTGTCTGAATTCCAACATTGAAAATCTGCATGAGGGACAGGTCCAGGCATCACAGGACACAAGGGAGCTCACTTCTGCTGTGTGGGAACTATGTCAGGACCTGCGCCATGACAGGGTGAGCCACCGCAGGCAGGAGCAACGCTTCATGAGTATGTTTGGGGGATTTTGTCACTCTGTGAATACGCTGGCTAATTCCACCTCCCTAATTTCACGTTGTGCAGTGGCTGCACAGGTTGAGGCAGCACACAGAAGCAGGGATGTTGCTCAAGGACTAGTCCAAATCACCAATGTGATTGACAATATCATGGGAAACAGGTCAGCCACACCTTGCGAGCTTGGACTGGGGGACACGAAAGCCTCAGCAGCCTAGCTGTGCCCGCAATGGACACCAGACGGCGCAGTGCCAGGCACAGCACTGCCACGGAGGCAGACAATTGAGACGCCAATGAGGCAACTGGGCACTCGAGTGGCATGCGTGGCCGCAAGAAGTGACTGTAGTGGCCAGAGGGGTAATGAGTACACTTTGAAGGAATAGTGCTTTACAGTGAACTGCAATTGATTTTTTTAAAATCACTTTTGTTGGTATTCATTGGACAAACATTACCTGACATTAAGGTAATAAATTTACTCACTACAGGTACATTTGTCAGTGGATTTGTGTTTACATACTTACATCTGAAATGGTTGTGTGTGATGTCAGCACGCCTTTGCCTTCCCTCTGCTGCACTGGTTCTGTCTGCTGACTGTAGGGGTGGTATTGGATCATCATCCTCATCTGAGTCTGTCTCCGATATTTCCACAGGTATGCCCCTGGTGGTAGCTACATTGTGCAAGATTGCACAAGTAGCCACTATTCTACATGTTGTCTCTGGGCTGTACTGTAGTGCCCCTCCACTTTTGTGGAGGCACTGGAAGCGACTCTTCAGCAGGCCAAAGGTGCGCTCCACCACGGTGCAGGTTGCCCTGTGTGCTGCATTGTATCTCCGTTCTGCTGGTGTTGCAGGATTTAGGTAGGGCGTCATCATGTAGGTGCGCACTGCGTAGGCACTGTTTCCTGGATGGGACAGAGAGTATATTGAGTAACTGAGTCATCTGACATTAGCACGCCATCAATGCGCCAGTGTACGGAGTGTCAATACCTAGTAGATATCCTTCTCCAAACTCCCCAGCTAGCAGTCTTGTGTGAATGCTGCTATGGTGAAATATGTATGAATCATGTGTGCTCCCTGGGTACCTGGTCACAAGATCAGTTATGATATAAGATACATTGCATATCACCTGTCTATTCATTGAATGTTGGTATTTACGGTTGCGGTACACATACTCTGTGGCTGATGGTGGACAGATTGCAACGTGTGTCCCATCTATGGCACCTAGGACATGGGGGAACTGTGCTATCTGGTAAAAATCAATTTTTGTCTGCTGTATTTCCTGTGGGGTGTGGGGGAATCTGATGTGCTGGTGTATCCTGCTCAGCATGGCGTTAATAAATGCATTAAAAAATATAGAGAGGGTACTCTGTGAGACCCCTCCAGCTGCTGCTATGACCCCTTGATAGCTCCCTGAGGCAAGTAGGTGGAGGGAGCATAATACCTGCACATGGGTGGGGATGCTATGAGTCCTATGTGTTCTGAGCTGCAGTATGGGTTGTAGCTCAGCTATCAGATCAAGTATCATGGCTGAGTTCAATCTATACCTCTCAAATATTTCCTCCTTTGTCTGGTCAAAAAGTGTAATGCGCACTCTGAAAATGCGCTACTGTCTCCTCCTCCCTCTCCTCAAACCTGCCAAGATCCTCATCCTCCTCGCCATGATGTAGAGTACTGCCATTGTGGAAAAGAGTCTGGGGCATTCTGGGCCTCTTTATATAGGTTGCACCTGGTTACCACCTGGTTTCATTCAGTGGTATTTTGCATGTGCAAAATGCCATTCTGCGAAAAATCGCAATTTGCAATTTTTTGATGCATCGAATTGCGACTTGGATTTTGCGAATCGTATTTTGCACCTCGCAATTTCCTACTGGAAATACCGAATTGCAAAATGCGACTCGCAAAAACAAGTTGCAATGCAAAAAATCAAACTTTTTGCGATTTCTTATTTTTGGTCTGCAAATGCCTTTCATGCATCGCAGACCACGTTTTTGCATTCGCAAACGGACGAATTTTGCTATTCGCACCGTTTGCGAATGCAAAAAAGTTTCATACATCTGGCCCTAAATCCCAAGTCCAATATATAACTAAACTGTCTTTCACATGTCGATGATTGGCTCCTCTTCTCTTGCTCCCATCGTCCGGCTTGTCAGGTAACTTTCCTATATCCATTTGTACTCCAGTCAGTGAATCCATTGTTAGTTCCTGGGAACATCGCTGTCTCATGCATCAAGTTAACATTGTAACAAATACTAGTACAGAACAATCTAGCAAGCAGTTCTCATGAGAAAGTTAAATAAATCTGTTCAACATTTGGTCAACACAGTGTGAACAATAAATGAGTTAAATCTTTCTGGACATACATTCCCCCGATTTTCTTCAGACATTGCAGTTTAACATGAGGCTGTGCACACTAAGCCCAAGCCTCGCTAATTTAAGGCCTCTAATTAATAAGCAAATAAACAACACAAAATCATTAATATAACATTTTACTATAATTTCTCCACACATACACTTTGAATAACAATTAATATGCGTTCTCTAAAAGCATCGCATATTTTATGATGGCCACTAAAGTGGGCAAATTTTACAAGTTGCTCATTATTTCCTCTATTAGGCTAGGTTTTATGCAAATTCTTAACTCAGAACATGTAAAGGTATTAGTAATAAATTCAGCAGATTTGCTGCTAGATCGTCCAGTTTCCCCATTATGTCTGCGCTAGAAATCTACAAAAGCCAACCTAGAGGGGGGGGGGTTCTGTATGGTGCTGAGCTATGGGGCCATGGCAAACTGCATGAAATAGAAAGAGTAGTGAAATCATTCCTAAAGGCCCTACTAAAGATTCCCTGGAGCTCACCTATGCTGCCTATTCAAATGGACCTGAATCTGCATTCTGTTGCAGACATAGCTGCCTTGAGGCCGCTGCAGTATTGGATCCGGATCTGGTCCATAGATACCTTAGATCCCTATAGGATATGGCTAAGAGCGCTTCTGGGTGCCCTTCAAGTCGAAAAAATTGCATGGTGTAGCTACGTAAAAAGCAGCTTTTTTAAACTTGGGCTGGGCTCCTATTGACTAGATCTCTTGCACCTCCCAAAGAATACCCCACAGAGTCTGAAGGATGCATATTGGGCGAGTGTGCAAATGGCAGAGTTAGCATCAGCTCCATCTGGCAGCATGACGGACAACTTTTAATCAGTCAAGTGTTACTATGAATTTGAGCATTACTTAGACATGATCTTACATCCTTTAGCACGTGCACTTTATATTAGATTTAGAATTGGATCCTTACCACTATGTGATCTTACCTCTAAATGGAAGCAAAATGTCAGCCCAAGAGACTCTTGCCCGATGGGATGTAAGACCAAAGAAAACATCTGTCACGTCCTTTTCCACTGTCCTGCGTACAAGAAGCAGAGGGCCCGCTGGATAAGACCACTCTGCAACTCCTTGGGCATCAGGGATCATCACTTGACCCTTAGGATCTACAGAGCAAGAATCCACAGGCCCATGGTGTGTACTGTGGCAAAGGTTTTAGCAGCGATTTGGCACACTAGAACAAGATCCTTAAGTACTAATGTACATTCTTTTATTAAATTATCTAAATTGTGTTTCTTGATTAACATTTAGTATTGTTTATTTCAACCACTTCTGTATATATTCACATTTTAAGCGTTACATCTCTACATAGAGCAGGAGAATGAAATCTCTTTACTGATACCACAACTTATCTGGTAATGTTCTTGCTGCTCTCTTTTAGAACTGTATCTGGCACAATTTTCAAATAAACCACTTGGTTGCATAAATTCAAAAATGTTTAATTAACATTTTAGATATAAGTATATGGTGATCTTGTAGTCTGTGTGCAAACCTCATGTCTTGGGACCTGCTCATGGTGGTATTTATTATTGTAAGGTTTTTACTATAGTTTTTTATCTGTCTTACAATGAATTATTGGGTTTTTTATTGTGTGTATATGCTATGCTTTTATGGCACCTGTTGCTGAAATAAAGTTTATATTTGGAAAACAAAAAAAATTCAGTGTTCACGATTCCATGGTAAAGGTCCTTTTCATTGTGTTTTCACTCACGAACGACTCAAGCGCTGCACTGGCACCATTGTTACAATACACTAGCAGCCTTGCACTAACACCTCGTGCGGGCTGGCACCTTCCCTGGGCCTTGTACATTTTCAACGGCGGGAGAGGTTTGATCTCCTGTGTCACCTTCAATCACAGAGCAGACTTTACCTTGCCTGATTTCTTGGCTTCTCTCACATTAGCCTCAGTGACCCAGAGAGCGTGCATAATAAAGTCAGGATAGCAGTAAATTTCGCCAATAATACCCTAATGTATGGATTTTGGCTCCGATGTATAATTGCCCACTCTCCATCTCACTGTAGCGCAGTGATGTCGAATGAGAATCAGACTCGTACATCACCTTTTTTGGGGCGAGCGTGCGAGCTCTCTGGCCCCTGTTGCAATCTCTCTGTGGGCTTTTAGCCACACCCATGTCACGCCCATCACATTCGTTGGTTCGTGGCCTTGCCTTTTAAAATTCGCTTGATTTCATTAGTGAAAGGCATGCATATGTCATGCCTTTTCCTGTGTTTATCCTTCATCAAGAGCACCGTCCAACTACTGAAAACAGAGTCTCCATGTCTTCAGTATGGTTTCTGGGCTACTTTTATTTTTTATTTCATAGGCAGCATGATCTTGCTGGGCAGTAATCAAGCACTTTTCATGACTACTGGTTTAATTATATTGTTTATCCTAGCGCTCCTTTGCGAATTCAAGGTTTTACCCAGAGTGATCACACTCGTTTTTTAAAATTATTTATTTGTAAATTTTTTTGTACTTTTTCCTAGACTAGAGCAGACCACAGTCCCTGAGCAATGTTCAGTGTGCTTGCCATGGGACTGCATACACCAAGTCTGCAGTCTGGTTTTAAGGCCCCATTGAGCATGAAACATTATTTTGCTGGAATCATAATTTATGCAGCAGTTGGTGGATGATGCGGCTAGGCATTTTCTGCTTGAACTAGTCCACAGCAGGTGAAAATAACTTAAAAATGTAATAAAAATAAACATTTCAAGAAATGTGCATACCTCAAAAGTCAAGATTTACTAACTTTTATCACTGTTAAATCCGCCGCACTTGCACAATTTATTTTTTGCCCCAGTGTAATTAAATGTAATAAAAACAGTAAAATTATTACCCTGCAAATTACCTTAGACACATTTTTCTGAAGAACATTGTTTGCTTATTTGTATGTTACCGGCAGCTCATATAGTAGCTAAATAGTTTTCACTGTTCACTACTCAGCCAAAAGGCTCAGCATTCCTGATGAAAATGCAACCAAAATAGCAGACAGACACAATTTCATCTTGTTAATGCCCCTGAAGTAATCAGATAGTCATTTTGAATTCATTCTCAAATCATCAGCAACAAACTCAGTTTAAGAAGTAATCCTAAACTAATTTTCAAGTCATCCTCAGTCATCAGGCTCAAGTGCCTAAACTTTGCTGATGACTTTAAGAGTTTGATGATGTCTGATGATGTGAAAATGACTTCTGCAGTAGTGAGATGATCATCCAAGGATTCTTGGATGGCTTCTAAATTACTCCTGTTTGACCAGGGGTCTGTGGAGTAATCTACCTCGAATCGTGGATCAAGAGCTTGCATCGTGGATCAAGAATGCATACGTTTGGGAGGTAGGTTCTGGAAGTCCAAGATGCTGTATGTGAGGCTTTGAAGCTCTGAGCCACATCCTGCTCATAATCCGAAACCCGGTGGCAAACAATGACAAATCCACCTCTTCCCTATCATGGATCTTTCCACGACTGCTTGTGATCAGGTCAGCCCAGGAAAGAACCCTAGAGAAACTGCACAGACCCCAGGACTCAGACCAATCCTGATGCTGCTTTCATGCTAGCTTTAGCTTGAAAGCAGTGCCAGGATTGCTGGGGAGCCTGTGCTGGTGTCCCAGTGAATGCTGGGACACCAGAAGAAGAGGAGCAACAAGTAAGGTGGCAGGAGTCCATTGTTGTCTCTGTTCCTGTCCTCCTCCTGCCACCCCCCACCCTTGACATTTGCGGCTTCTGCCACTTCATGACTGGCCCCAGACAGTGGCAGTACCAATTTGTGAGACTGTGAAGCGAGGCATGAGGCAAGCAGAGGCCCACTTCTGGACGCTGGCTGACCGCCCAGTCTGGCATAGGACTGACACACCGAGTGAGGACACCGGAGGGAGATGAAACATAAGGCCGGCACACCAGATTAACACACTGGAGTGCAGCGGCCAGTGAATCAGAACACCATCAAGGGGTCTTTTTTCTATTCCCCCCTCATGTGAAGCACCATCCTGGTGGCGCTGGGACGACGTAGTGGTACAGTGGATTAGGGGGTCTTCCCTTTTCCTCTCCGCATGCTGGGAAGACTGTTGTGAGGAATGGAGTCGGGCGTGGTGACCGCCAGGTGGGAGCGGAGACACGCAAGGACTTTGGTAGCTCTCCGGTTGTATGCTGCACCTCACCACCCTGGACTTAGGAAGGTGTGCTGACAATCTGTTCCCCTAGCTCACCAGAAGTGGCTGGATGACCTGGTACTCTAACTTCGATCTGCCCTCACCCCCTGGAGCCACGGAGGGTGGCACCTGCAGCGGCGAGAGAAGCTCCCCGGCTGGGGACTCAGAGATCAGTCCCATATGAACTACTTGGCTGAAATCCTGACTCCCTGACAGGGTGTTGTCCCACTGCTTCATACTACAGAGAGCCATTTGCTCTTTGATGCCCTATACCCCTCCATGAGTACCCTCACATCCAGTCTTCATGAGGATCCTCAGTTATGCTGACAAGAGATGCCATCCCCCAAGCCACTCGGCAACAGAAATGCCTGGTCTGTGACATCACTAAGGTACTCTTGTTCCCAGATTATACAATCAAAGTTTATCAGGAGTGTAAATTCTACATAGAGGCTAAGCAGAAAATAAAGGCCATGCACATTTCTTAAATGCTGCTTTTCCTGGCCAAATTCAAGGATATGATTGGAGAGAAATCAGTCTGCTTTGACAAACCAGAAGCAGTTTGGGAGTAGGTGGAGGAGCAGAGATCTCTTCATGGGCAGTCTGACTTCCAAACTGATCGGCATGTGGGCGGGGGTCAGAGGGAACATGCTGAACATGCTGGTCTGAGCCCAAGGAGGGGAAGATGCTGGGACCAGAGATAAAGGTGGCAGCTGTCCGGTGCAAGAGTGGAGGCCTCATCAGAGGCAAGTGATGGAACTGACCCGGTCACAAAGACAAACTGAAGGAGCTCCAAAGGATACTAGCTATCGTTGGTACCATGTGAGGAATCCTTGGTCAGCCACCCCTCATCCATTTTCAGAAGTTGAGATGGGGGTGCACGTATCTATTGGTCTCTGTTACACAACCGCTGGTCGTTCCTACACAGTTCTGAACACATTAGGCACAACGCTGTGGGCTTTGCCAACACTTATCCTCAGTTAATTTACTTACTGTTTGTTGAATAGGTGACAGATGCTTCTGTTTTATAAGGGTGGGGTTTGGGTGTGGTTGGAGGTGTCTGGGGGGGTTTGTCTGAATGTTGAAATGCAACTTGACAAGTTAGACATGAAGAAGTCCCTCACTGTTCTTGTTGTCTCTAAAGACAGATGGTGAGGGAGATAAATCAGACCCGGAATAAGGTGGTCTCCTGGAATGTTAATGGGTTGAGTAATAAAATCAAGAGAAGGGCAATACGTTTACGGGTCAAGAAGTGGGCACCAGCAGTACTCCTCTAGCAGGAGACTCACCTCCCTGGAACGAATTGTAAATTCTTGGTTCGACCCAGCTAATCAAGTGTCTTTCATTTCGCTATACCAGGGACTCCAGGGGGGTGGCGATCCTACTACACTGCATCTTCCAATTTAAGGTGGCAGGGGTTGGACATATGATCCACTGGGCTGCTGGATAATCAATACTGGCAAGTTGAAGGACAAGGCCTGGTCTATCGCCAGAGTATGCCTCCCTTTCGCACTAATTGAAAGTACACTTCAGGACCTGGCAGCACTCCTGCACAAATTCCAGGTAGGCACACTACTATTAGGGAGGGATCTTAACTCCAAAGTATACAGCGAACAGGAAACCAATACACCGACAAGAAATGCCAGGAATACCCCTTACAACATGAATGCAACTGGTCGGTCTCTGCAACGCTTGGTGGCTCATGCACCCACATGCAGTTCAGAACACTTAGGGGGTCATTCTGACCTTGGCGGTAATTACCGCCATGGCGGAGGTCGGCGGTAGCACCGCCAACAGGCTGGCGGTGCACCGCTGGGCATTCTGACCGCGGCGGTTCAGCCGCGGGCAGAAACGGAAAGTCGGCGGTGTCCCGCCGACTTTCCGCTGCCCTTGAGAATCCTCCATGGCGGCGGAGCGCGCTCCGCCGCCATGGGGATTCTGACACCCCCTACCGCCATCCAGTTCCTGGCGGTTCTCCCGCCGGGAACAGGATGGGGGTAGGTGGTGCCGCGGGGCCCCTCGGGGCCCCTGCAGTGCCCATGCCAATAAGAGGGCCCCAAAAAGAATTTCAGTGTCTGCCTAGCAGACACTGAAATCCGCGACGGGTGCAACTGCACCCGTCGCACCTTCCCACACCGCCGGCTCAATTCTGAGCCGGCGTCCTCGTGGGAAGGGTGTTTCCCGCTGGGCTGGCGGGCAGACTTTCGGCGGTCGCCCGCCAGCCCAGTGGGAAAGCCAGAATGACCGCCGCGGTCTTTTGACCGCGGAGCGGTTTTTCGGCGGGAACCGCGTGGCGGGCGGCGACCGCCGTCCGCCGCGGTCAGAATCACCCCCTTAGTTCTCTATAGATAACATACTCAATCAAGACTAGATTGCATTCTAGCTGTGGCAGGATTGCCCCTGGTGGTCATTAACTCTATTATCCTCACAAGGTTTCTATCAGATCACTCTCCAGTTGAGCTGACAATTGGACTCAGCTGGCGGGTGATGGGGGAACTGGCACTTGCCTACTTGGCTTCTATTGGAGCCTGACTTGCCGGAGGTGACTAGGAGCCCATCAAATGATTCCTAGACTTCTCCAATGTCACCCTATGGTATACTGTTAGACCTGACAGCCTTAGGTTGGTCACACTGTTTTTTCTGGTTTTAGGAGTCTGCGCACGTAACCACTGCTAACCAGTGCTAAGATGCATATCCTCTCTCCCTTAAACATGGTAACATTGGTTCATACCCAATTGGCATATATAATTTACTTGTAAGTCCCTAGTAAAGTGCACTACAGGTACCCAGGGCATGTAAATTTAATGCTACTAGTGGGCCTGCAGCACTGATTGTGCCACCCGCATAAGTAGCCCGTTAACCATGTCTCAGGCCTGCCATTGCAAGGCATGTATCTGCGGGTCATTGCCACTTCGACTTGGCATTTAAAAGTACTTGCCAAGCCTTAAACTCCCCTTTTTCTACATATACGTCACCCCTAAGGTAGGCCCTAGGTAACCCATAGTGCAGGTGCTATGTAGGAAAAGGCAGGACATGTACATATGTGTTTTATATGTCCTGGTAGTGAAAAATCCCTAAGTTCGTTTTCCACTACTGTGAGGTCTACTCCTTTTATAGACTAGCATTGGGACTGCCCGTATATACTTGTGCGTAGTAGATTCTGATCAGAAAGGCATAACCAGGTCATATTTAGTATGGCCAGAACGGCAATAGAAAATCCTGCTTATTGGTGAGGTTGGATTTTACAGTACTATTTCAGAAATGCCACTTTTAGGAAGTGAGCATTTCTCTGCTTTTAAAAAGCATCTATGCCTTACAGACTATCTCTAATCAACATCTGGGCTGGGCTGGTTGACATCTTCTTTGTGCATTTCACCCAGACAACCACAAACACAGGACACTCAGTCACACCTGCACTCATCTGCACACTGAATGGGTCTTCCCGGGCTGGAAGGGTGGAGGGCCGGAAGGGTGTAGGGCCGGAAGGCTAGTGGCCTGCCCTCACATAATGGACTGTCAAACCCCCTACTGGGACACTGGCAGACAGGCCTGTACTGAAAGGGGAACTTGTGCACTTCAAAACCATTCTTTGAAGTCTCCCCCACTTGAAAGGCATTTTTGGATGTATATGTACACTGGGTCTCTGACCCCACTACATCAGACACTTCTGGACCTGAAACTGCAACCTGTCAAGAGGAACTGCCTGGCTGCCTAAAGGACTCATCTGGACTGCTTTGCGGAGAAGAACTGCTGCCCTGCAGATCTCTGACTTTGCTGAGAAGTGCTCTCCGAGGGCTTGGATTGAGCTTGCCTCCTGTTTTCTGAAGTCTCAGGGCCAAAAAGACTTCATCTCTTCAGGAAACGCCTTGTGGGCCAAAAAAGTGACGCACAGCCTGCCAAAAACAACCCACAACCTGCTTTGCGACCAAGAAATCACTACACAACTGAACCGGAACGACGCAGCCTGACTTCCCGAGTGGAAATTCGACACAGTGCCTGCCTTGTGACAGAAAATTGGATGCATAGCCCTATCGGATCAATGTTCAGCTGAACCGGAACGACGCAGCCAGAGTGGAAAATCAACACAGCGCCTTATGTGCGACAGAAAATTAGAAGCATCGCCCTACCGGATTGACGCAATGCCTGTGACTTCTTCCAGATTGCGCAGGATTTCTCCACATCATCCCTGTGCGCCAAAAAGATCCCTGCATCGGAGTGAGGATCAAAGACTGCACGCTGAAAAATGACGCAAGCCCCTTGCAGCATATAAAGAAACAACGCATCGCCTGTGCCGTGTCGGAAAATCCGATGCACACCATATTTTTCCACGCATCTCCTCGTCTGCGGTCTCCGTGTGTGTTCATTTTGATGCAAATTAAGTACTTTATGTAATCAAGAGACAACTGTTGATTTCTAAGATTTAAGACTCTTTTTAATCTTGCAAAAGTGATATTTCAACTTGTGCATATTGAATCTTTATCGTTTTGACCTTATTTTAACCAGATAAATATTATCTATTTATCTTTTTGTGGTGTTTTCACTGTGTTACTGCATGATTTATTGCACAAATACTTTACACATTGCCTTCTGAGTTAAGCCTGACTTGCTCAGTGCCAAGCTACCAGAGGGTGGCATAGGATAATTTGGATTGTGTGTGACTTACCCCGACTAGCATTGTGGTCCCTACTTGGACAAGGGTGTATACCTTTGCCAACTAGAAATCCAATTTCTAACAGGTACCCTAAAAGCAATTATGAGAGAAGACATCATCTCCTATGCCACACAAGGTAAGCAGACATAAACACGGAAATCACTGTGCTAGCATGGACAATTGAATAATTGGAGAATGAGGCACATCGAATTTCAGATCACCTGGTTCTCCGTAAACCAGACACTGCTGGGGAGGCACTGAAAACTAAAGTATAGAAGCAGGTCAAAACCGCAAAATACAATAGCAATGAGACTGGGGACAAACCTGGTAAACTGTTATATTGGCTCGCCAACAGGGAAGCAGAAGTAAAATCTGTCCTGGACAATCAAGGGAGGGTAGCAGACACAATCACCTATACTTAGGGAGTGGGCTTTGCAAGTTACTATAGAGCTTATACACTTGGTGAAAGGGGTTACCCCAGGCAACACACAAGCCCATCATTAAAGACCAACCCCTCCACAGACTCACGCGAGGACAGAGAGGATATGGACCAAATTAAAAGGTACAGTTAACAAAGTGTCAAACCAACTATTACATTGCATGACCAGGTAAACCATGTAAAGTGCAAAACATTTTAACAAAAATATAATTTAAAATTTAGTATAACCTTGGAACTATTGGGCAAAAGGTTAATCTATCAATTAAAACATTAGATAATTTATTCTGGTAAATGCACATTTGAGGAAGGAACATATACTTGCACAGTTAGAAGGGGAATCATGCGATTGCAGATACACTAGGGCTATTCTTGAGGATCTGAGCCCTTTGTTTCTCAAAATTAAAATTAAGAACATCTTAGTAAGGTAATTATAAAACTTACAGAAGAGAACAAAATGCAACAAACTTTGCGGTGAAGACTCATCACAGGTGCATATCAGGACTTTGGAGGAGTCAAATGGGCCAAGAGGAAAACCAAGGTGCCACCTTTCAAAGCCTAACCTGAAAATGTTAAGTAATAACCTGTCCCAGGAGCCAACCATTCACTTTAGATATGGTTCCAAAGATGGAGAAGTTTGAATCTCCACAAACTTTTTGTTGGACCTTTTTGTATGTCTATATCCTCTCTAAGAAATGTCAACCTTTCCTTAAATGCACATTGTACCCAATGTATATCCACTTTGCAAATTGACAAAGGTTTGGTAAAAAAGTGTTGGCCTACCTAACTTTGTGAATTTAGTATCGATGTAATCAAGCCAAGGAATGTTCATGCTTCACACACACTTGGGGCAATCAATAATAATCTCTCTTATTTAGCGAGGCAGGAGGGTTCGCCCAGATGGAGCACCACAAAGTCAAGGGGGCAAGTTTAATAATATTTTCTGTGAAATCCATCCATAGCTTTGTTCCACCTGAAGTGAGCTGTTGTTGAAAAAGTCGCAAATTCCTGCACCATAAGTAAGAGCCAGGGAACACTTCCTCTTATAAATTTCCAGAAGGGGAGTGTGATCAGAAAGCCGCAAACAAGGAGGACGACGCAGGAGCCGCAGATGAGGACAGGCCACTTCAACGGTTCTCCAGGGGTACCGCAAAGAGTGCACCATCCAGAAGTCTCTACGACTTATGGGTTAAGAGCCATGAAGGAGACCACGCTGTGAGACGTGAGGAGGAAGAGGCTCGAAGGACGAGCAGCACGAAAGAAGGAGCGAGGGAGAAAAACCACAGAGAAGAGCCAGGAATCGAGGGGAAGAGCAACATGCAAGAAGTGTCCAGCATCATGATGAATGCTTGCACCAAAATTAACATGTCCACCACAAATGTCCAACACTAATGAATGCACCATATAAATATGTCCAAAAATAAAACCTGTGTTTGTTGCTGTTAGAAACTAAAATACGTTAATATTATACATGTGCATTAAGAACATTCTTATCATTCAGTTACTAATAAATTAAAATTAACGTCAGGACAAACTCAGTGAAAATAAATTACATTTTATTCAATGAATGAGGTACATTTCTCTTTATAAAATTAAAAAATAATATCAATAATTTTCCACAGATTCCTGGATGGACAATGTGGCCTTCGGGCCCAGAACTTGCCTCCTAAGTACACTGCCAAGTACAACCTCCTCAGTAAGGGGCATCTAGTGGGCAGAGCAGGCACCTCAATGATGTTTTTTGGGAATAGTGGGCTTGGATTTCTTTGGGTGTGAGGGCCAGTAATCGGTAAAGGTGGGTGGAGGAGGAGGGTTAGAATGGGTGGGAGATGATGGGCTTTGGGAGGTAGAGGGAGCTGGATTGGGTGTTGAGTGTGTGTCTATCTGTTGTGCAGGTGCATGTGAGTCTGATGTATGTGGTGCATATTTGGGGGGGTCTTGAACGCTGTGTGGTGTTGGTGTGTGTGTGCTTTTCTGTGAGTGTGTATGTTTGGATCTGTGTGGTTCTGTAGGAGTAGTGTATTCAGGTGATTGTGAGTGTGTGTGTCTGGTGAGTGTTGTTTCTCATGTAGGTGTGTGCGTGTGTGCGTTTGTGTGTGTGTGGGATTATGTGTGTTTGGATGAGTGTGATGTAGAGGTGGACGTTGTTGTAGTGCTTGTGGGTATGCTGATGGCTATGGGTGTAGTGGTGGCTGGGGTTGTGGTGGTGGTGGGGATGCATGTGTCTGTGGTGGTGGGTGATGTGGTTGTTGGGATGTTGGTTGTGTCTTTGGTGGTGGGTGTGGTGGTTGTGTCTGTGGTGGTGGGTGTTGTGGTTGAGGGTGTGGTGGTTGTGTCTGTGGTGGTGGTGTTGTGGTTGTGGGTATGGTGGTGGGTATTGTGGTGCCTGTGGATTGAGTGTCAGTGGTGTGTGTCTGTTAGATGGGTATATGCTAGTGTTTCTAGGTGTGTTTGTATTTATGTGTGGGTGGGCTGCTTTTGTCTGTTGGACTAGGTGTGTGCAAGAAAGTGAGTGTGCTTGGGATTGGGGTGGGAGGTGGGATTTAGGATGAAGAAGGGACAGGAGTAGGGGCACAAGGTGGTGCCAGTTGGGGGGCTGCAGTCAGTGCAGGGGCTATCTTTGCAAGCAATCTCTCCATGCCAGACACTGAACTATGAATGGCATCCAGGAATGCAACCATCTGTTGCATTTGGGAACTAAGCTCCTGGATGCCATTCACAATCGCTGTCTGGCTTACAGAGATGCTATGCAAGAGGTCAGTAGCCTCTTCACTGAGCGCAGCTGGGGGACAGGTTCAGGGTGCCTGTGGCAAAAGAGACCGCAAACCTTTTAGGGGGCAGGGTTGGCCAACTGGAGAGGGGTATGAACGCTGAATTTTTCCTAATAATTATTCATGTATTCTGAATGTTGAATCTGCATAGAAAATGAATTAATATGGAAAATAACGCACAGCTTTGAAAATGTGCCTACTTGAGTGGCTGACAGTAATAAGGAAGTGTCCTTATTAATTGCTTATTAATATGAAAAGATGTGCTCATGTTTAGATTAATGTAGTAATATGTTATAATAATGATTACTTATTATGTATGTGGTTTAATAATTGTAGGCTTTAAGTTAGCGAGGTCTTGGGCCTAGTTGCACAGCCTCATGTTAAGTTGCATACTTGTTTTGTTTCACTGCATTGACCAAAAGCTAGTAGATGGTTTATTTTCCCATAAGAACTGCTTGCTAGAATATGCTGTATTAGCTATTGTTACAATGTAGAATTTAGTGTGTGTGAAAGCGGTGTTCCCAGGAGCTAACAATGGATGCACTGACTGAAGAACAGAGCGATACAAAATTGTTACCTGACGAGTTTGACGATGGGAACAGGAGAAGAGGAGCCAATAATCGACATGTGAAAGACAGTTTAGATATATCTTAGTTTTGAAGTTCTACTTTCATCGGACTAAATGTAAACGTACGATTCTTTGACCAATGGCAATGTGGGAAGAGTTTTAGATGATTTTAACTTAGCCCGACTGCACAGAGAGAAGAGAGCTCATTTTTCTTAATCCTTTGCTGAGATACCATTTTATTCATTCTCACTTCCGTGCTCATTCCTATTTGATTTTTTTACTTAGAGAATTCTATCTTTAACTTTAGTGCTTAGGCTTTTGATGCTGAATGCTGATCCTTAGACTATGCTTTGCAAATAGTTTGGATAGTTAGAGTCCCCTGTTCTGAACCATCCCCCGTTCATGGTCCGATGCTGATGCTGACTGTACAGATGTCCACTTGACGAAGACAGTCACAGCTTGCTGATCTATACTGAGGAGAGGTATTAATCAAATTATATTGTTTGATGTACTTTGTCTTTTGTTTCTAGGTACCAACCGCTAATTTTGATAGAGCCTTAGCTAGAAGTTTTCCAAATGTGTGTTGACTAAATTGTTTTGCATGAAGCCCAAACATGCTATTCTAATCAGAAAGTTAGCTAGAAAACCCACAGAAAATGTTTGCTAATTATTAACAACAGTTGATGTTGTTTCTTTGCTGAATCTAAATGTATGCTATTTCTATTGTGCAGTTATTCTTGTTAGCGATTTGTACTGTAATCCTAGAATGTGTAACAATACACGCTTTAGTTAAATTGAAATTCTTTGAAGATTTGGTCAACCAGTGTTGTTTCTGTATGCATATCATTAGATTTTGATATTAAGTTACGCTATATTGTTAATATAAGGAAATAAACATTCTATCTTTTACATAAAGGTGTGGTTATTCATGGCCAAAGGGGTCATGGTGTGTGAGGTTACTGCCTCTAATAAATATTGATACTATTGATTGCTATTGGTATTGATTGGTGCTAGAATTGAGTCTTATGGTGGGATTTACTCTAAGCGCAGTCAAAAGGTCCATCGAACCTCTAACGCATCCCCTTATAAATTAAAGATAAGAACCCAAATAAGGTCAGATACGCTCACAGAGAGGGGAGCAAGAGGGACGGTGTAGATGGGAAACTAGGTGGCAGACAAGGATGCAGATGGGACAGGTCCTATTGGTCCACCACCACTAGGGACTAGTCTTCTGTGGAAGCCTCAGAAGAAGATGTAGAACTGGTGGCCTCCGTGTCAGTGCCCTCACCCTCATCCCACTGTGTCCATTCCATACGGGTCTGATGTTTCTACACCTGACACACAGTGTCCACCTGCTTCCTTGCCTTCATTGCCAATGTCTCTCTCGCCTGCTGCAGCAGATGCTGAAAAGACACATTACACATTTTTAGCACATCTGTGCAAATCAAAATGGTCACAAGGTCATCTAACAATACATTTCCTAATTTCAATATTTCACATGCTTAAAGTCTAGAAATCTTAGGTATAACTTACCATTACCCCATGCATATAGGGAACATAGTATGGACCCATTTGCACACAGCTTAGGAAATTACCATCATTAGCCCCATTTAATTTTAGATCATCTCGCGTAAACACTCCTAATTCCTCGGAACGCTACTGATCTGCAAAAGTCCCTTTCTAAAACTCCTGTCCTCCAACATTGATACATCATCTTGAACTAACAAAGGACATAAAAATGTTGTTTGGGCTATGCGTGACTCTGTCACCACTATGCACACATTCCTGTCTGTTTCAAATAATGAAGTGTGACTAATAAAGTCATGTTTTTTTAAACCGACTGGCTTACATGTACATTTGTAAAGGAGTAAGGCTTCATGCCAATCAGCTGCTGTCAACATGAACTGACTTGAATCTTGCTATGAAAACCTATTTATCAAATGTTTTTGGTAAGAACTGTTGCCATTGCGGTCATGTACCTAGTCATTTTGGACCAGATGTTCAATATTGTTTGGTCATTATGCCAACTCACTTATGAAGTCAGAAACATCCACTGTATCATAAGTGCATTGCATGCCATGTCACCTGTGAAAGGGTTAACACTATCTTATCACATTTTGATGGAGTATCACACCTGATCAAATCCTCAATTTGGGCCTGTTTGGTACAAGTGTCCCTCATAACATAGACAAAATCCACGGAGCTCTAATTTTCTTATGCAGGCGTGTGTCTGCTCAAGACAGTCCTTGGGTCGTAATAAGTAATCTAGTGGCAAACTTTAACACAAATCAATATATAAAACACATCATCACACGCCTTGTGCAAAACTTACATCTTCCAGAAATCATCTTGTGCATTGGATGTGTGTCAACCTTAATGTTGATGCCATAAATCATTTCTGTAACAAAAAATTGTTAACTAACAATAAGAACTCAAAAAACAACTTACCTCCTTGATGCTGCTGTTGGGCTCCCAACAGCCCATCAAGTTCTGGATAGGCCACAGCAAGTATGCAGGCTTTTAGGGGGGTAAGGGTGTTGCGCATACGCTTCCCATATTGGGAGAACAGGCCTAGCTGGACTTCTGACAATTAACGCTGCACTGTTTACACACCCCCAGAGTCCGCAACTTCTTGGTGATGGCCTTCCATATTGCCTTTTTTGATGACCGCTGACCTATATGGATAAGAAAAAAAGAAAGCGCAAAGTAGAAGCGCCTGGGCAGTGCGTGGCGTGGAGGGTCGGAATTAAATGAAAGTAAAAATATTGAAATATTTTTTTAAACACTTACCTTACCGCTGCGCGCCCCTCCGCTCCTCCATCTCCTCGTTGCAGGCAGGCACAGACTCCCAGCCTGCCCTGCGCCAATCCTGATGCTGCTAAGAGCAGCATTACGATTGGCTGGGAGCACCCAACCAGGTCGCTCCCAGGCAGACTGAGAGCCTGTGCAGGTTCTCTCCACTCCAGCAACTGTGTTGCTGAGCTGGAGAGAGCCATGTGCGCATGTGTGTTTGGCCGGCCCGAGACGGTCGACCAAACACACATGTGCTGAGGGGATGTGCTGTGCACTCTCTCTCATTGATCGTCACCACCGTAGCCCTGCCCCTTTTCCCAAAAAACGATAATAAACACAGTTTATTATGATTTTTTGGGAAAAGGTCGGCAGCTGCTGCTGCTGGCAGGGGGGCAATGTTCCTCCGCCCTCATGGAGGAACCGCCACAGGCAGAGAGGGCCCTATATGTCAGAAAAACAGTAGCAATCTTCCCCAAAGTCCCCCTCATGCCCTTACCTGAATAGAAGAACCCTTCATGAGTGTAGGTATGGACATTATAGGGCCCCTTCTTCCCTCGTGTAGTGGCTGCCATTATGTCCTGGTTCTCTTGGGCTAAGCCACATGATTCCCAGAGGCAGTAGCACTAAACCAACCCAATACTACAAATATAGCCAAAGCTACAATTAACATATTTTCGAGGGTAGGATTCCTGAAGGAGATTCTAACAGACCAGGGAATTCCTTTTGTATCTAAGCTCATGCAACAGGTATGCCATCAGTTGGTTAATTAAAAACTCTGTACTGCAGTGTATCACCCCAAACGGACAGAGTTGGCGAGAGATATAAAGCCACACTAAAAAGTACATTAAGAAAACTGTTAGTCCTTAAAACAAAGAAGTGGGAAGACATGTTGCCCCTTGTCTTGTTTGCTATCAGATGTAGTGTACACAAAACCACAGGGTGTTCTCCATTCGAGGTTCTTTATGGCTGTCAACCCTGCTCACTTGTGGATATGGCCAAGGAAGGGTGGGAGCAAGAAAATGATGGAGTAAACCCCTACTTGAGTACACAACTAATATCAAAACTTATTTGGGTCAGATCAGGACCTTAGGTAAACTTTGGAGCAGGCACAAAACTCACAAAAAAACAACTATGACAGGGAAACAAAGGAAATGTCCTTTAACTTAGGGGACTCAATGCTATGAATGATGGCCTCGTCCGACCACAAACTATTGGGTCAATGGCAGGGCCCCTATGTGATTATAGAAAAAGTAACACTAGTTACTTACCATATTGAGATAGGTGAAAACAAACATACATCACAAATCTACCACATCAATCTTCTAAAGAAATTGGTATGCCCTGTACCGGTCCTGATTGGGACCTCTAAAGAGGAAATCCCTTTGTTTACACAGAACATAGATCCTGATCTTACACCAAAATTGAAGCAGGAATTAACCCATTGACTCCACACCTGTCAGGGGGTGTTCTCTCTTCTGCCAGGTAAAACCGACCTGTTAGAACATCCCATTAATACAATCTCTTGGAAGAAGGTTCAGTTACTAGCCTTCCGAATACCAGAGGCCAGGAGAGATATTATAGAGAAAGAAGTGGGGCAGATGCTGCAGATGCAAGTCATCGAACTCTCCATTAGTGAATGAAACTCCCCAGTCATTTTGGCACTGAAGCCTGGTGGGTCAGTCCAATTTCGTATTCTTTGGGGAAGTAAATCAAATTTCACAACTTGACCCTTATCCACTCCCTAGAGTGGATGAAATAATCAAAAGATTGGGAGAAGCCAAATACATCAGCACCTTGGATCTTTGTAAGGGGTATTGGCAAGTACCCCTGAGGAAGTAGAGCAAAGAAAAGGACTGCCTTTTCTTCCCCAGGGTGTTTATACCAATTTACGGTGTTGCCCTTTGGGCTTCACAGAGCCCCTGTGACTTTCCAACACATGATGAATAACATACTCAAACCCCAGGAATGATATTCTGCTGCATACATAGACTATATTATCATATATAGTTTCTCATGGGAGCAAAATTTGCAGACCGTCATACAAGTGACTAGAAGTGACATAGAAGTGGACTAAAGATCAACCTTGCAAAAAGCCACTTAGCAGCGAGAAAAGTAAAATACCTAGGGTTTCTCTGGGGGGAAGACCTTTTCCAAACCCAAGCTGAAAAAATAGCTGCCTTTGCGGAGGTTCTCCTACCCCACACCAAAAGAGACTTACAGTCTTTTTTAGGCCCCCCTCAGTTACTACATATGCTTCATTCCTGGTTTCTCCCATATAGCAAGCCCCCTAACAGATCTGTTGAAAAAAATACCAAAACCGAGATAGAGCTAAAACAGCCCTCCCCTGAAGTATTGAAGTCCTTCCATACACTTAAACAAACCCTTATCTCTAAACCTGTTCTAATCTTTCCAGATTATACGAAACCCTTGTTTTTACAAACAGATGCATCAGACGTGGGTCCGGGGGGCATATTGTAACAGGTAGATGAGAGGGGGGAGGAACGGCTGATCTTGTGCAATTGTAGAAAACTGTTCCCCAGAGAGAGAAACTATGAAGAGGTAGAAAAAGAAGCCTCAACCATCAAATGGGCTATAGACACCCTGTGCTGCTACCTAGAAGGACAAGAGATTACTCTATTTATAGATCATGCCCCTCTTGAGTGTATGGCCCACAACAAAGGCAACAATGAATACATACTTAGATGGTTTTTATCCTTACTGCCCTTCCGATTCCAAACCTTACATCAGAAAGGAACAGAACAGACCAATGCGGATTTCTTATCAAGATATCCCCTGGAGATATTTCTTACTACTAAGAAAGTAAGGGAAGAGGGATGTGAGGAATCCGACCATAGGCCCTCTTCTTACATCCCGAACATTTCAGCAACTACCGCACCAACCACCATCACCCCCGGAATACCTGAGAAAACAGAGAAGGAAGGATTAAAGCAGGAGGGTTTCCCCGATCACCAAGCCTAAAAAATGGGCTTCTGTATTTAGAAACAGGGAGGTGTAACCACATGAGGAGAGAGACAATTGAAGAAACCTAGAGGAGAAGAAAAGGACACTGTCATCAGACTAACAGGAGAGGAAGGAAAGACCAAGGGTCTGAAAGGAGCAGGAAGCTGCCGTACTGAGGGAAAACCTTCAGACACAGACGACATCATTGAAGACTCCATGGACATGGAAGGAGTCTCCAAGATTTGGATTGAGGAGTGGTGGACGCCCCCGGAAGGCGCTGAATAGTCAACTCAGGGGAGCTGTGGCATAGTGGGTGAGTGCTGGGAGAGGGAGAGGGGGGGAGGTTGTATAGGGAAGGGAACAGCATATGTGATGGTGTCTTTATTTGGATACTAAGCTTGGGCATGACGATGAAACCGCATGGGACCATCTTGACAACATCGCATATTGGGCATATCATTATTGTTTGTTTCGCATGCGCTTGTAGTGCTGAAACCACCCCATATGTCGAGCATTTTTTTTCTTCAATGTTAAAGCCGGTGATGCTAGCCAGAGGTTTCATGTTAATCAAAACCGACCCAGGTGAAGTTTAACGTGGCCGGTAACCCCTGCATGAAACAGAGTAATAACCACCCGAAACAACCACTATTGAACCTTGAGGAGTATACAAAAGAAGGGCGAAGTCCCAGGATAGTTCGGGCAGGGGCGGCTCCTACATGAGAGCGGAGGAGCATTGTCCCCCCGCCAGCAGCAAATCCTTTACAAGGAAACAATAACAAACAGTGTAACGGAGGTAACGCATGTGAGGGGGAATGCTCAGTACTCGCCCTCAGAGCGCATGTGTGTTTGGCCAGATGCTCGTGCCAGCCAAACACACAGGCGCACAGGGCTCTCTCCAGCTCAGCAACTCTGTTGCTGGGCTGGAAAGAGCATGCACCGGCTCCCAGTCTGCTTGGGAGTGCTCCCAGCCAATCCTGATGTTGCTTTGAGCAGTGTCAGGATTGGCTGGAGAGCAGGCTGGGAGCCTGTGCTGCAGGCAGCAGAGGAGTGTGAGCGGTGCGACAGTGTGTACAGGTAAGGTTTTTTTTTTCTTTAAATGTTATTAATATTTTCTCCCCCCCCGCTAGTCCCCCTGTGCGTGCACCACCCCGACCCGCCCCCTTTAACACCCGCGAGCTGCGACTGAGTTTGGGTGCATGTTTCCCTCACTATAGAAAAAGTATTCTGGCACAAAAAAAAGAGCACACCTGGAGATGGTACTGGGATACCATACTTATCTATTTCAGTATACTTCCTGCTATTTTTTCTTCTGAGACTCAGGGTCGGCATAATCCCAGAGAAGATCTGGAGAAGGGAGACAGAAGAAATCTTCATCATCAGGCATTACCTATATCATGTGGTGCCAGACTTTGGATCTACATTCACATCATCTTCTGTAAATACAAGGTAAATCAACATTGAGAAGAAAATGCAGCCTCCTCGTCCATATATCTGTCCGTCCCTCTACAAATAGGCAAACTATTCTGGATTTACGTCAACAGATGGAGCCAGATCTTCTGCCTCACAATAGGAATCTCACAGAAATAACACCAATAGTAAAAGTCATAGAAGTACTCCATTTTGTGGCCACAGCAGCCTTCCAATCCGCTGTGGCAGCATCTAGAGGCATTTCACAATCAACTTTCAGTGGTGTGCTACAAGATGTCCTTTCTTCAATGATGAGCCACATCAACAGTTTCATCCAGTTTCCATGACATGAGGATTTTAAAAATGTGAAGGGAAATCTTTATGCTTTGTGTGGTACACCACATGTGGTTGGAGCAACTGATGGCACACATATTGCCTTGGTGCCACCACATGCCAGGGAACAGGTCTACTGCAATTGGAAGAACTCACATTTAATCAGTTAGCAAGTTGTCTTCTTTCCAGATTTGTACATCTTAAGGATGTGTGCCTATTTCCCAAAGTCAACACATATTTACTTTGTACTACGGAACAGCAGCCTCCCCTGCAATTGTCACTACTTGGACCTGAGATGGCCTGCCTTGTTGGTAAGTACAATATGACAATTAGGCAATTTGCTTTATTTATAGATTAGGAATGTAGAATGGGATGAGATATTATTGCTCAATGTATTTTATACTTTCATATACGAGACTCAGCTTATCCTAACTGGCCAAGGTTGTTAGCACCGCTGAGGAATCCAACAACGTCAGGGGAAGTCTGCTTCAATGAGGCCCAGGGAAGAACAATGGGGCCAATGGAGTGGGTTTTTGGGATCCTGAAGGCCAGATTTTGCTGTCTAGATAAGACTGGTGGAGCTCTCCTCTACTCACCAGATAAGGTGTGCCAAATCCCTGTGGCCTGCTTCATATTGCTAACATAGCCCTGCGACAGAACAGCCGATACATCGCAGAGGATGGAGACCATGAAGAGCCACTGGGTGAGGATGTTGAAATGCAAAATGAAGATGATAGTGGTGAAGAGGAAGGAGTTGACATATGGCAAGATGTTATTGACAACTTCTTCACATGAGTGTAAGTTTACCTTTACATATTGCTGAATCAAATGTCCAAACAACCTGTGACATAAAGAGCATATCAGTCTGTGCCGGAGAATTATTTTAGGAATGGTTAGTTCAGGAAATTCCAGGCCAAAGATGTTTGTTGTTAAATTGTTTGACACATTGACTACTGTGTGTTTTGACATAGAACATTCAGAGATAATCAAAGTGAACTTGTCCTTATAACTTATCATTTGAGTCTATTTTATCTTGTAAAATAAATATGCTCTTTTTGTTTTTCTTTTTTAGGAGCCTTCATCATGTCATATTCATTTGGACATTTCAAAGTTGTGACATTTGCAGATATATGCTGATATTGCAAGATACGAGGGAACATGGGTTGATCCCAAGGTAGACACACACTTTGGATGTACGTATCTTGTACAAAGACAACTTGCACAGAGATTGACTTCATGTGCTCGAGATTGCATTAAGACTGTTTTCGGTTGAATGTTGACACCAAGGCAATATGTGCTGCATACCGTGCTCTAACCACGTTAATCGACCAAAGGATACTAGTCTCCATTCACATTGACAAAATCCTCATGCTGGTGAGTCTCATTATAGTATAAAGAACTTTCTGTAGCACACCACTTAAAGCTGGTTGTGACATTCCACCAGATACTGCCCAATGTATTGGAATGATCCTGTGTTCACAAAATTGTGTACTGCCTTTATTTTGACTACTGATGTTATTGATGTGGGATCCCTACTGTGAGGCAGGTCTGGCTCCAGGTGGTGATGACATGAATCAATAATAGTTTGCTTATTCAATCTGTTTTATGTGTTTATATCTCATTCCATGGTGTCAGGGTTTGGGACAGTACAAACACAACTGACACTGATGTTTTGGGTTATACATTGGTATTGAATGTTTTCTGATTTTATTTCAAACAATTATTTCTTACAGATGTATGTAATCAATACATTGAGATTTGTGTTTGGTACTTTTGAACTTTTGTGGAAATGGGATACACATTGGATTATTGTAACACTTTTTAAAAAATTATTTTTATTTATGTTTAGCTTTCTTTTACATAATGATGGGAGAAAGAACTAAAGAAAGGAAATACCACAAGAAGTACGCCAGGCTTTGACTTTGTGTTTTTTTATTTTATTATTCAAACAGAAATAAACTCAAACATGTTGAAAACCAAAAGAAAAATGAAAAACCCAAACAAAGCAGTCAATCATAGTGGATGAAACTATTTTTGTAGAGGCGAATGTACAAAATACAACTGTCCTCAAATAACGTAAATGTGTCCATAAAATAGTCCGCATAGTGAATGGTAGTCACACACTGGAGGAAATTAGGTTCTGCGTCTCTTCCTGGTGGAGGCCTTCCCATCCTCTCCTGGTGGGCCAGATGAACATTCCCTCTAGGGTGGGGGGATCCACAGTTAGAGAGACTTGGGTGAATGGAGTTGTTTCCTGTTGTGGCAGAGCCTCCCTGTCTGTGGTTGAGATTGACAGACAGGGGAAGATGGTACAGGAAAAGCCCTACACATGTGGTGATTCATGTCAAACATCATCTCAGTCAGGGAGCTCAAATTAGTGTTTAGGTTCTGTATCTCTACATTGAGCTCCCTCTGCATTTGCTTAATGTCCCAGAGCTTTGTTAGGACCTGGCCCATCATGTCTTAGGACTGATTTGAGGCTTCCAAGACTTGGTCAATGATGTTCTGGGTGACAGTGTGCCCAGTGGCCTCACTTTGCTGGCCCACAATATCCTCCCACGATCCCTACCCCCGCTACACTGTGCCCTTGAAGCAGTGTGCCCCATTCCACTGGGTCCAGGTTGAACTGGAGGTGGTGGTGGTGTTTGCTCAATAGCAGCCAGGACTGGGGGGGGGCACAAAATGGGTGTTATATTTTGTTTTTACACGGGAAGTGGATGTAGTCTGAGGTGTTGTCGTGTCACTGCACTGTCACTCTACTCCACTCTGCGCCACTTTACTCTGTGCAACTCTACTCTGCGCCACTCCACTATGCGTCCCGTCACTCTGCACCACTCCACTCTGTGCCACTCTACTATGCACTACTCCAATCTACGAGACTGCATTCTACGATGCTGCATTGTACCCAGCTGAATTTGACGCCACTGCACTCTAAACCACTATAGTCTGCAACACTACACTCTGCAGCACACTGTGCCAATGCACTCTACACCAGTCCACTCTACTCGAAGCACTCCAGTGTATGTCACTCTACGTGACTCCACACGATGCCACTACTATGCACAACTCTCTCTGCCACTCCACTCTACAACACACTACTCCACTCTTTGCCATTCCACTCTATGACACTCCTCTCCACTTTCCTTTATACCACTAACTTTTAGCCATTTTGAACTGCAGTCATGCTGGCGTACAACATGGCTAAAACACACTGGCAAGTCAACAGCACTTGCATGAGTAAGACCTATTGGCTCTGCCTATGCATGTTTCTTATTATGTTCTATTTCCCTACTTTTTCTTAGGTGTTCAACTTGTTGCATATGTCGGAGTTGTAATGCCCTAGAGGCACTGTTGCCCTGAAGTATCCGCTAGCTGTCTGTATGCCTCTCGTCTCATGACCGACTACCTAACCACACCCTTAAAGTCACCTCGGCCTTTAGGTTACATGCTGGATTTTTATTTATTTCCTTCAGGTGTCTTCTGACAAAAACAGCATATCCATATGGGTTCACATCAGCATATGCTTGATAACTCAGCAAGTTACTATGATTTTAATGCAACTATCATTGACAGAGTCTCTTTACAGATGTTCAAATAAAACAGTACTTTACTATACAGAAAGGTCCTTCGCCCTGTAAAATACTTCTGTACACTCTGCAAGAATAGCCTAATTGAACAATTTTGGAACTGTTACGTTTAGTAATTCTAAATGTACGTACAGCTGGTAGTATCTGCTATTGTTTGACCTGTCTGATACCTGAAAGGGTATGGCACAATGAAAATGTAAATCAGCGGTCTCCAGCCTTTTCTGTAGTGAGAGCTACTTCTAATCAGTGAAAATCATAGTGAGCTACAGAAGGCTAAACAACTTATGCATTGATACCAGACACCCCAAGGGCCAGCTTCATCGACTTTAAGCCTAATGGCCATAGAACCATAATACTATGGTTTTGAACAAAATACTTTGAATAGGGGCACTTTGAGAGGGCTACCATTTGTGACAATGAGAGCATGGTCTTTGGGGAATGTATGAACATGTGTGTGTATTGATGAGATATAGGTGCATGGGTGACTGAGAGCCTGTGTTGTATGTACTTGTGGCACAGAACATACCTTTCAGCATATGTTGCCCTGTTACATGTATAACACAAACCTACAACCATTTTTAAATGGGAGAAATTATAGAAATTTAAAGTGGTGAAAAATGTTCATTTTTCACCACTTTAAATTTCTCCCTGGCCACTGGCGGAAGAGGTCTGCTGATTGTAAATGTGACACTTTGAATTGGCAGAAAATTAAAATGAAGTGTTAACTTAATCATTAAGGTGACTTTTCATTTAAATTTTCTCTCATTTAACAGCATTAAGAAACACCTTTTTGTTCTCACGCTCCAATACTGAGTTGACAAGGACTTTTACTTAAGAGTTAAATGCCTCCGTTTTTCACCTCTGTGCCCCAGCTGCCGCCTAGGTCATAACTTTGGCAATTGCTCATTATCAGGCCCTGCTGTCTGCAACCTTTTGATACTAATGTAAAATAAACACAGCCTTCCTTTAACTTTAAAAGGAAAATCGGACCCTTGCCTATTTAAAAATAAACTCAGAGCCACGATCTACTCTGTTGGTGTCTGGGAGCTACTGCTAGCTCGAGATCCAGTGGTTGGAGACACCTAATGTAATGTAACAATGTAATCAAAAGATATTTAAAAAAATAACAAACTTGGTTACGCGTGACCAAATGGGATTCAATGCCCAGAAAAAAACATACCTCTTGATCCAGAGGACACGTAGTGACAAGATGCAAAGTCAAATAATAAATCATTTCTACAAAGAGAAGCAGTCCTCAGAATCATGAAGGTCTAGTACCTGATCCTGAAAAGATTGCACCCAATATACCTGAGATGCTCTGGCAGATGCTGGAGGGTTAACAGAGGGCTGGGAGACCTCGTATACAATCAGTGGACTTGTCTAAAAATTATCACTTTAATGGAATTAAGTGTTTGCAGAAATCAAGTACGTAGCGGGCATTCTGATTCCAAGGTACCAAGAAATAATGATTCTAGGATTGAGGCAAGATAATTGGGAATCTCTCAGCTGCTAAAGGGTAAAAGAATGGTACTAGCTAGACATTAGAAGCACATCCTACCAACCATTTAAGTGGTAAACTATGCTGTGGGCAACAATGATGACATAAAGACTCACAAATCACCTGGTTAAAACAATTTCTTGATGATATGACAGCTGGTTATATAATGCACATGGGGAGGGTATGCCAAGAGGTTACATGTCTTCTGAGACTGTGAATGTTGCAAGTGTCCTTTTAATGAGATTAAGGAATTGGTGAAGCTAGTAGATAGGGGAGGACCATGAAGGTCACAAGGTCCTGGTCCACAGAATACCTTCACTGCTTAATTTCAATACTATGATCTGAGCAACCATCACTCTGAGGAGTGTGAGTAGGGAGGGAAAGAGTTATTTTTGAAGTCCTTTCATTCACGTTTACTTGTTTAACTACTAACCTGACTGGAGTTTAAGAATGGTCAGTTCAACCCCATTGCGAACGTTTCTGAAAAGTGAAAAGTAAAATTTGTGAAGTTCAGTGGCAGAGTCACCTTACTGTTCAGAGTGTAGCAAGTCAATATTTTTCTGCAAAACAAACAGCTAAACATTTGGTGACACATCATTTTGGTTGCACCATCATGTGTTAAAGGAGTTACATAATAATGTAATCAATAAAACACACATTGTGTGCTTTACATTGATAATATCAAGTGAAGCATCCAAATTGCATTACTGAGGGTGCATTCACAGTAGAAGACTAAAAGGTCATATGTATGTGTGTTCTAATGTTTGATTTCGATAGGGTGAATTGTAGTACTCATGAACATTAATATTCATGTATTCTGATTATGGTACTGTGGTGTAACTTGCATATATTCACATTTCATTTATTAATCATGTATTCATTTATAATTGCAAGATGCACTTACAATCATGTATTTCGAATCTGCACTGAATTTCTTATTAAGTTAGCATAACCAAAGGCCTGAAACATTTGGTTTCTTTTGTTGAACCTTCAATGTGGAATTGTGTTTGCTTTGTATTAATCTTTCTTTGAAGCTGTGTTCATGTGAGTCTACAGTTAATGAAAGGCATATTGCATGTTGAAGATAGTGGGGTACGGAAGGATACTTTGGCAAGGACAAGGAGCACTAACAAACTGAGAAGAAAAGACTCCTGTTTGTGTACCAGACACTGACAAACATCCAAGGTTCCCCTAATGTCCAATAGGTGAGATGAGAAACCTGAGGGGAGTTGTCAATTTCAACTGCGCAAGGAATGTGCAAAACTATTGGCTGGGATGACATGGATTTCTTGAAGGTTCTGTAGGTTTAGTTTGTACACTATTCACCTAGTTAGACAAGGGCAGACTCCCTTGAGGCTTGGAGAGGTACAAACCACTCTACCCATTATTCCTTAATGTGGCTTTATGCTATACAACACCGCTCTATCAGAACTTTTACTGAGGTTTCTATTATGCTGACACTTTCCTATATTTCCTGAGACTTAAATATGATTTTATGTCAAGACCCGAGGCTCCTCTTATGCATTCTTTTCTTACTTTATTTACAACAGCAGCAGTCAAGAACTACAGCTCCCAAAAGGCTTAGCAACAGGCTAGCCAATAGGAGCGAAAAAGTAGTCATGTATTAGACCAATAGGGATCCACCACAGGCCATAGAGTACACCCTTGACTGCAAGCAGCCCTCTTTTCTTGCTGCTTGCAGTCAAGATAAGTACTCCCATTATCTCTCTTCATTACTGTGTTATTGTAATATTGTTTAATGTTAGATATTTTTCTTAATATGTGACTTTTGGTGTTTTTTCCTGAACGTGTTTCACTCCAGATGCCGTTTCCCGTTTCCTCTCCCCCCCTTTCAGGCGTCCCGCTCGCGCACACCTCACCAGCTCCGCTTTCAACTGCTGCGTGTTCTATTGCATCCTTCTTCGCGCCCATTGCTTCCTTCGGAGCGCGTTCTTTTGTATTGCCTTTTTTGACCGCGTCACTCCTCTGCAGTCGTTCCACCTTCATTCGGGCGCGCAGTCTCTTGTCTCTTCCGTGTTTCCTTTTCCTCGGTTTGTGGTGCTGGTAGCCCCACCCCTCAGGGGAGTGTTTTCTCCTGCCAAGGAGTCTCTCCTCTTTAACCCTATACTAGCCAAGCGTTTTTCCTTCAGTTTTTCACAGCTTTTTTACACTTTGACACAAGGACTCTTCCCTAATAATATCACAGAAAATATTATTTTCCCTTTTTTTTGTTTTGCTATATGGATTCAGACAGTTCTCCTGTCATGCCTGAATTAAACGAGGATGAAGAGGTTTTTAAGCAAGATTTGAATATTTTTATTCAGTCATCGGTGAAACATGCTTTACAAGCTTCCATGGAGAAAATGTAACAAAATATTGAAAATACTGTTAAATCCATGGTGTCCAATTCTCTGGCCCATTCTGCGGGGGAAAGCAGAAAACGTAAGCAGTCTATAAATAGACCTTCTAAATGCGCTGAAATGAACAGTGAGGTTGCCTCACAACAGATTGAGGACTTGGTTCCTCCCAGGCTCCGGTTAAGGAGGGGAATACATAAAAAAATCTTAACTCCTCTTCTACCCTTCATTCCAAATGTAAATTCAAATCAAAATATTCTGATGATGCACTGAAAAAGATAATTATTTCTCATATTTTGGACACAAATGATGATGACATGGATGATTTATATCATTCTGACATTCCTGATGATAATTTTTCAACCTCCTCTCCTCCATCTAAACGTCTCAAACTTTGTCTCACTGATGCTTCATCCACTATTGTGGATTCCGATGACGTTCCAATGTTTGACCCCACCCTGATCTATCACCCCAATTCCAACGAGTGGCTTCCTTCTGCTCATGTGGGAGAATATATTTCATCCCGTCTTCGCCTCCCTTTGGACAAGCAAACTTGTGCAAAACTCAAATCGGAGTGTCCAAGGCCTTCACTAGCTTCCAATATTACCGCCAACCCCTCTATAGATCAATCCCTGATAACTGTGTTTACCAAATTCAGTAAGGATCCCCATAAAGGGGTTGACAAGGCCTGGAAGACTTGCCAGGACAAGCTTCTGGACGTGGTGGATACTCTTGTCTGTTTTTTCGATCTGGCGGAATCAGCCAGACTGGATGATTCGTCTATCAATCCTTCAGACCTTTCCCTCTGGATCCAAAGCCCTTTCTGTCTCCTAGGAAATGCCAACTTGGAGATCATTCACAAGAGAAGAAAAGGTATATTACTAAAGTTGGACCTTAAACTGGCTAATCTAGCTTCCCTGGATCCTGACATTCAGGCCGAGGGAAAGCTTTTTGGTGATTCTTTCATCAAAGACCTCAGTCGTTATGTTTCTACTTTCTCCTCGCTTGACAAAGCACAACAATCCTTGAAAAAGGTATTCAATCAACGTGTTTTTGCACAGGCTGGTAGAGGCAGGAGCCGCTTTACCGGCCGCACTTACCGAAACCAAGGTACAAGAGGCTCCTTCAACTCTAACAACCAGGAGTACAAACCACAATTCTACCCTCAAAGGACCAGAGGCTTACGATATTGTGGATAACGTTATTCCAGATCCAATAATTCACAAAGTATTCTTCTGGCCTTCCCGTGGGATGGCGTTTACAATAGTTCCTCCCAAAATGGCGGTTAATATCCTCAGACCCTTGGATTCTAGATACGGTTCAGGGTTATCCCATCAAACTATATCCCCCTCCTATTCAGTCTTTTCGTTCTCCTCCTCCAAAATTCTCTCTTCTGATGTCCTCTCTCATTACTTCAGAGGTTCAGTCGCTTTTAGATAAAAACGCTATCCAACCCTCCCTTCCCGATCCATCGGGATTCACCAGTTCCCTCTTTCTGATTCAAACAAAGAACAAGAAACTAAGGCCAGTAATCAATCTCAGATCATTCAACCAATTTGTGGTATATTGCCATTTCAAAATGGAAACTATACTCCACCTCAGGGACATATTACTTCAAAACGATTGGCTAGTCAGACTAGACCTTCAGGATGCTTATTTGACTATTCCTATTCATACTCACAGGACATTCTTACAATTTCAATGGCTCTCAAAAACTTATCAGTTTTCCTCCCTCCCCTTAGGCCTTTCATCTGCTCCCTGGTGTTTCAGAAAACTGTTGAAACCGGTAGTGGCTCATCTCAGATCTCTAGGTATCAGACTTATAATTTACCTCGCCGACATTCTCATCATGCATCAGAATGTGTCTTCTCTCCTTTCACACCTTCATACCACAAGTTCACTCTTCATGGACCTCAGTTTTCTCATAAACCAAGACAAATCCATAGTGGTCCCTTCTCAACAAATAGAGATTTTAGGATTTCAAATTGATTCCATTTCAGCCACCCTCCATCTTCCTCCCTCAAAGGTTTCTTCGATCAAAAAAGAGCTTTCTCTTACGCTCCAAAAAGAACTGAATTCACTCAGATCCCTTGCAAGAGTGGTAGGTCTTCTTTCTTCCTCAATTCAGGCCATTTTTCCAGGCCCTCTTCACTACAGTGCTCTTCAATGCCTAAAAATCCTTCACCTTCGCAAAGGTCTCGCCTTTTATGACCTCATATCTCTGGACTCAGAATCCCGGATGGAAATTCAATGGTGGATATCCCATTTAGATTATCTTGCCCTCTGTGCCCGATCTTATATTAGAATCAGATGCAAGTCTCATGGGCTGGGGCGCCCGTTGTGGTCCAATATCGACTGGCGGTATATGGTCCACAGAGGAGTCCAGATTGCACATAAATTGTTTAGAGCTTCTTGCAGGCTCCTTTGCGATCCAAAGCGTTACAAAAAACAAGGCTCAGTGTTCTATTCTTCTTCGCATAGACAACATATCCGCAGTCTGTTACATAAACCATCTTGGAGGCACCAGAACCAGACCTTTGGCTCTTCTAGCCAAGAGCCTTTGGGAGTTCTGTCTATCCCACAAATTTTCCCTTCTAGCAGAATATATTCCAGGCTCCCAGAATTCTATAGCGGATTGGCACTCCCGTCATCTCAAGGATACCAGCGATTGGAAACTGCATCCGTCAGTCTTTCAAAAACATCTAAACAAATGGGGTCCCTTTCACATAGACCTCTGTGCGTCTCGACTCAATTCCCAGCTTCTGCTCTTTTTCAGTTGGCATGCCGATCCACTAGCTATGTCAACAGACGCTTTTCTTCAAGACTGGTCCAAATCGTTCAACTATGCCTTTCCTCCTTTCATTTTAATCAACAGAGTTCTAGCCCATGTCAGACGTCAAAAAGCTTCTCTGGTCATCGTGGTTCCCTTCTGGCAGTCCCAAGTTTGGTTCCCTCCTCTTTTTGAATTATAGATAGATTTTCCTCTACTTCTCCCAGTTTTCCCGTCTCTGCTACTAGATCCAACCGGATCTCCCCACAATCTAATTCTCAACAATTTGTTAACCCTTTCAGCTTGGAGAGTCTCGGGATTGCCCAACAGACCTTTCCTATTTTGGTGGAAGTTTCAGAACTCATTAGTAACATCTGGGATCCTTGCACAAAGAAGGCCTACAGATCAGCCTGGTCTCTTTGGTCAGGCTGGTGTGTGGGAAAATGTGCCAATCCCTTTTCAACAGATCTAAACTTAATCATTAACTTTTTAGCAGCCCATGCAAGTTCAGGTAAGCCTTATAGAACTATAAATCTCTATAGATCAGCTATTTACATGCATCATTGTTACATTAATGGCAAACCAATCAGAGAACATCCTTTATTCTGTTGCCTTTTGAAGGGAGTAAAATTGTCGAAACCTCTGGCTTCCAAATACTCTTATATTTGGGATGTATCCCTCGTATTGAATATGTCCCTTGCTTGGCCGGATAATTCGGGCCTTTTGTTGTGTTGGCTCACGAGTCGGGTGAAATGTAGAGGGCTCGCGGGTCGGGTGGAATGTAGAGGGCTGGATGGTGGCTCGAGGGCTGTGATGCGGGAGGTGCGGTGAGGAGAAGGAAGGCGGTTGGAGTGGTGCCGGGGACGAATACTGGAGGTGGTTCCTGTGACTTTGGAAATAAACGTGGAAAACACACCCACCTGTTTGACCTCATTTATGTCGGATACAACATAATTTTGGCGACGAGGATTTTGTGGAACCATCTCCGAATCTACGCTCAGTTCATATTTTCAAAGACGGACGCTGCACTGCCAACGGATCTCCGGGGTGAGTGAGATCTTTGTCTTCGCTGGAAAGAGTCAGGAAGAGTTTCTGGTGCTCTAAAGTTGAAATAAACGCGCAATAAGTCGCGTGTATGACATTAAAGATTGGTTTAAATTTGGTCCCCGGCCACAAGCGCATTCTTACTTCGCTTGTTTACACGCGCTCTCTGACAACGCGTATTTGAGTAACAGAGCACTCCAGGACGTTTCATTTACAGGATGCTTTGGTAGTTTTATATAAAAAAAAAAAAAGGGAATATAAGGCGAACTTGCTTTAGAAAACGGACCGTTTGTTTGTACATTGCCAAAGAGGAGGTTGTTTATTTGTTTTTGTCAGAACCACAGCATAAGTACACTCTTCAGAGTTACATCAGATGTTTCTGTGTATGTGGTTTACATTAATATTTCATTTCTACCACCAGATTGTCTAATTATACGCTGTAATTATGCAATCTGTCTCGGCTCCTCCTCCTTTTCTTGAAACACCTGGGGAACCACCAGTGGCCTGGTCTCAATGGTTTGATGCTTTTGAGACTTATTTGGGAGCCATTGGGGCATCACGATATAGACCAGAAAGGAAAAAGTTTTTGTTGTTACATTCACTGGGATTTGAAGGCCGTGAGACGTTGAAACATCTTCCTGAAATTGAAATGACTGATAATGAAGAGTTGGATGAATATCAGGAAACAGTGAAGAAGCTGATTGTGAGATTTGATAAACAACCCAGTCTTGTTGTTTTGCGCCACAAATTTTTCAAGAGGATCCAGCTACAAAATGAATCGGTAGACGATTTTGTTAGTGCACTTCGTAAATTGTGCGCACAGTGCCAATTTGGTGCTTTTCGTGACCAATTAGTTAGGGATCAACTCATTGGAAATTGCTATGATAGACATATTCAACAAAGACTACTTACGATGGGTGATCCTTCACTTGAGGAGGTTATCAAGCAAGCTAAAAGCATTGAACTTGCTCAAATTTCTCTTAAAGAACTGTCGTATCAACGCAAGGAAGATGAGAAAGTTTGTGTCAGTGTTGTCTCTTCACGGAAAGAATTCAAGACGAACAATAATCAGTTTTTCAAACGCACTAATATTTGTTTTAGATGTGGGAATGTTCCACATTTGAAAGACTCGAAAGGGTGTCCTGCGAAGAATGTAATTTGTCACAAGTGTGGCCGTACGGGCCACTTTGCTAGAGTGTGTCAGAGTGTCAAGAGTGACAAGAATGTTAATATCAGCAGTGTGTCTGATATCTGTGAAGGGTCCAATCAATGTTTGGAAAGTGAATTCCGTGACATGATTGTGGTTGTCACAGATGAGCAACTGCCAGTGAATGAATTTGAGAAGTGTGTCGACCCGTATGTAGATATTTGTGTGGGGAGTAAAACACTTCATTTACTTGTAGATTCTGGGGCACGCATTACGATGATAACTTTAGACTTGTTCAAGAGTACGTGGGGTCATAGAAAATTGTTTCCACCTGATAGAGCTCCTGTTTCCTATGAAGGAAGGAGGATTGAATTGGAGGGTTTCATTGAGGATGTGTTGGAATTCAAGGGGCGCAAGATCCGTGGTAAGGTGTATGTAGCTGTCAAAGGTCTTAATATTTTAGGCTGGTTCCACCAAGGTCTATTTGGGATGGTATTGAGACCAGGTACCACTGAACAGGTAATGGTGGTTAGAGACTGTGATGACATGAACTTTTCTACTCTTCATTCAATGTTCCCTAGGGTTTTTGGGAAAAATTTAGGATGTATCAAAGGTTTTAGGCATTGTATCAAAGTTAAAGATAATGCTATCCCGATAAAACACAAGTTAAGAGCAATTCCATTTAGTTTGAGGGAAGACCTTAAATCAGAATTGGAGAAGTTGCAATCTTCAGGGGTGATTGAACCAGTTGAATCTAGTTTATGGTTGTCTCCCATTGTGGTTGCTCGCAAACGCAATGGTGAGATCCGTTTATGTATTGACTTAAGAAGTCTCAATAAAGAGATTTGGGTAGATTCTTTTCCTTTACCCAGAATTTGTGATCTACTTGAAAAACTTAGTGGCGCAGTCTGGTTTTCAAAAATTGACTTAGCTTCAGCTTATCACCAGGTTGTTCTTGACGAAAACTCTAGGCATTTAACAGCGTTTAACACCCCGTTTGGTACTTTTCAGTTTCGTAGAATGCCTTTCGGCCTTGCTTCAGCTGCTTCAGTCTTCCAACGCATCATGTCATTTCTGTTGAAAGATGTCGTAGGGGTAGTGGTCTTTCAGGATGATGTGTTGATTTTTGCCAAACAGTTAATGGCTCACAATACAGTGCTCAAGATGGTATTACAGATTTTTGAAGATTGTGGGGTTGTGGTTAAGGAGGAGAAATGTGAATTTTGGAGGAAAGAGATTGAATTTTTGGGACATGTTGTTTCGTCGGAGGGTGTTAAACCGAGACCAGGGTTAGTGGATGCTGTTCGTCGATGTCTTCCCCCTAAGAACAAAGATGAATTACGATCATTTGTAGGTTTATGTGAATTTTATGCTAGGTTTATTCCGAACTATGCCTCCAAGATGAAGTGTTTGTCAAATATGTTGAAAAAAAGTGTTGAATTTAAGTGGGACAAGGATTGTCAGGATACATTTGAGTTGGTAAAAGCTGAAATGACTGATGCTAAAGCTTTACACTCATATGATCCTGCGTTAACGTGTAAAATTATGGTTGATGCCAGCAAATGTGGTTTAGGGGCAGTTCTGGTCCAGGACACGGAACATGGTGAAGTCACCATCAGCTATGCGTCTAGAGTGTTGAGGGAGGCTGAAGTAAATTATTCAGTAATAGAAAAAGAATTGTTGGCTTGTGTCTGGGCAAGTGAGAAGTTTAGGAGCTACATTTGGGGCAGGAGGTTTGTTATAGTGACAGATCATAAACCTTTATTATACATTCTCGGTGGGGAAAAAACCAATTACACTACCCCACGCATTGCACGCCTTACCACTAAGTTGTTGCAGTACAATATGGAGGTAAAATTTTTACCGGGGAAGCTCAATGTAAGAGCAGATTTTCTTTCTAGGTTACCTGTGGGAGAAGTGGAGAGTGTTGATGCTGAGGACGATAGAGAGGATTGTTTTATTGCTTCTGTGGATCTACCGATGTCCAGAGCCTATACTAAACATGATTGGGAGGTGGCTTTTGCAAAGGATCCTATTTTAAACCAAGTCCAAGAGTTTGTAGTCAATGGGTGGCCAAGTGAAAAGAATGTTTCTTTACCGGTACAACCATTTTGTAAAGTTGCAAATGAGATCTCTATAGAAGATCATATATTGTTGAGGGGCGAAAGGTGCATTCCCCCACACGATTTACGTTCAGGTTTGATTAGTATAGCGCATGAAGGACATTTTGGAGTGACTATGACTAAAAGGAGGTTAAGGGAGAATTATTGGTGGCCATCTATGGACAAAGAGGTCGTTTTGCTTGTCAAGGGGTGTCTTGTTTGCAATTCGGCTGAAAAGGGGTTAAAAGTATCTACTCCGCCGTTACATCCTATTGAAATTCCTCAAAGACCATGGTCTAAGCTGGGGATTGACATGATTGGCCCATTTAATTTTCTTCCTCACAACTTACGATATGCGTTTGTTCTTATGGATTATCATAGTAGATGGCCTGAGGTTCGTTTTTATCCAGTTCCTTCAGCGTTTAATGCTGTGAATTTTCTAAAGGAAGTCTTTTTGCGAGAAGGTTTTCCGGAAATCATTATTTCTGACAATGGTGTGCAATTTGTTAATGCGGAAATGGAGAAGTTTTTAAAGCAGTCTGGTATTAAGCACTTGAAGAGTTCATTATTTCACCCACAGACAAATGGTTTAGTTGAAAGGATGAATCGGGTGGTTGGTGACTGTATAAAGTGGGCTAGACACAATAATTACGACGTCTTTGAAGCGGTAAGCACCATGTTGTGGGTTTATCGTTCCACACCTCATTCATTAACTAACGTGTCACCTTTTGAAGCCTTAAAAGGGCGTAAACCAACCACCGTTCTCTTTCCCTCTTGGTTGAAGAGTTCGTTGAAGACCAGGGGATTGTGTGATAGTAAAAAGGGGTTGGAATGGGAAAAGGTGAAGTCTGGTCAAGAACGTATGAAGAGGAGATATGATTTGATCAAAGCCACTAAGTTGTGCAAGGTATTCCCTGGAGATGTGGTACGTATAAAAAAATGTGTGTCTGTAAGAAAGGGTGATGATTGTTTTGGGAAGCCTGACAGGGTAAAGAAAGTTTGTGGAAGTGCAATTATGGTTGAAGATGGTCGTTGGTGGAATCTTTCCAGAGTGGTGAAGTCACCTGATGAGCCTGTCTTGAATCCTTGTAATGACATTGACAGGTGTGCAAATAGGAGTTCTTCCTTACAAGTTCAAAACTTACGTAATGTGAATACTCAGAAGTCAGCTTTACAGCATGAGGATAATTTTCCACGCAGATCTTCCCGTCAAAAGTTTGTGCCATGGAAATTAAGAGCTGATCTATAGTATATATATATATATATATTTTTTTTTTTTATCTTCATCCTCTATTGTTATTATTAGATTTGTGTTTGTTATTTACTAGTTTTACTCGTTTTTGATAGTTATAGTTTGATTTTGTTTAAAAAAAAAAAAAAAAAAGGAAAAAAAAGAGATGGTATGTTGTGTTGGCTCACGAGTCGGGTGAAATGTAGAGGGCTCGCGGGTCGGGTGGAATGTAGAGGGCTGGATGGGGGCTCGAGGGCTGTGATGCGGGAGGTGCGGTGAGGAGAAGGAAGGCGGTTGGAGTGGTGCCGGGGACGAATACTGGAGGTGGTTCCTGTGACTTTGGAAATAAACGTGGAAAACACACCCACCTGTTTGACCTCATTTATGTCGGATACAACACCTTTCCTTGAAAATGCTTTCTGCAAAACTAACAATGTTGTTGTTTTTAATTTCTATTAAACGTGTCTCTGATGTTTAATCTTTGGACGTTTCTTCCCGACAATTCATGCCTACAGGTCTTTTATTTCATATTTCAAAACGCACCAAAACCAATCTTCATTCTGTCTTCTACCCCTTTTTTCCTGAAAAACCAAAACTCTGTGTGGGTCTCTGTTTAAAGGAATATGAGAAAAGAACTCTTAACCTAAGAATGTCCTCTTCCCACCAACTTCTAATTTCCTTTCGTAAGCCCCATAAACCAGTTTCTTCAGCCACATTAGCCTGTTGGGTCAAATGGGTTATGTCCTTAGTGGGTATAGATATTTCCACCTTTGGTGCCCATTCTTCCAGGGGAGCCATGGCTTCTAAAGCTTTTTCTTTGGGTTCCAGTCTAGAGGACAGTCTCAGGTCGGCCGATTGGTCTAATGATAATGTTTTTAAAATGTTTTACTGTAAACCAGTTAAAACTGCAACTTCTTTGGTAATTGACAAGATTTAAACTTGCATAATAAGAGCCTCCGATCTTGACATAAAATGTAGATTTTCCTAGTAAGTTATGACTGAAAGTCCTAATTTTATTAAAGACACAGAGGCGAGTATTATCCCGTCTCTATATTTACTAATATGTATTTTTTCTTTCTCTCCCAGTGACTCCAGCATTACCTCCTTCATCAGGATGATTCCAGTCTGTCTACAGCCGCTTCTTCCGACATTGGACATCAATATTCTCGATTCCTGCTTCCTCAAGACCTTTGCTCTCCTCCAAGTTTTGCCTGGCTTATTTCCTGTGTTCAAGAGTTACTCTCCTTCACTCTCGCTTTGTCAAATATAGGACTGATCTTTCCTTTGTTTCATGACCCTGTTGGATCTGCTCACCCAATAAAAGAGGGCTGCTTACAGTCAAGGGTGTACTCTATGGCCTGTGGTGGCTCCCTATTGGTCCAATACATGGCTACGTTTTCGCTCCCATTGGCTAGCCAGTTGGTAAGCCTTTTGGGAGCTGTAGTTCTTGAATGCTGCTGTTCTAAATAAAGTAAGAAAAGAATGCATAATACTCACCTCCGTGTCTTTAATAAAATTAAGATTTTCCGTCATAACTTGCTAGGAAAATCTACATTTCCCTTCAGTTACGTTTAGGGCACTTAGGCTTACTTAGACTCTCTGATGATTAGTCAAGAGGACCCCAACTTATCTACAGATCATCAGATTCTGTTTCTCATCTTTCGTATGGCTGCAACTGAAATTCTCGCAAGTCTTATGCTTATATGATTTAATCTTATTCCTCGCTTTACCATGCCTTTGGTTATTTTGTACTTATACAGCATGTTTTTGAGATTCATTCACATCAGTTTGTCCCTTAATTTGTTAGAAACTTTCAAACTTTATTCCCCGTCTCCTGGATTTAATATGTGAACAAGTAGGTTACACTGTTAATTGATTTGAAAGGTTGATTGTAACTCCTCTTTACAAGTTCCATCGGAAGAAGAGAAGTAAGAATATGGGCCTAGAGCATCACCAGATTCCTACCTTTCTCTGCTTCAGGACTCTCATACATTTTTGGCCATTCGTCACTCTTTTAATATGTTTTACATGAGATGTATTTAATCCTAACTACCTGCATCCCTTCTTCTTAAAAAAGATGCAGGTTTCTTTTTGTGCATATGCACACTCACTTTGAGTATCTTTTGACATTGGTGCCTAGCATCTTGGGCTTCTTGTAAGTTTTATAAAATAGAATAGGCCTCAAAACATTGCCACACTTGCCTTCAAAACTCTGAGGTTTCCCAGGTCTTTTTAGGAGTAGTCCAACAGTACAGGATTTTAATTTGTATTCTGGAACTTTTAGCTTTGATTTTTAATGGGATGAACGGCACTACATGCCTAGAACACACAGAAAACAACTGTGGCAAAAAGCCAATCGATCTGGCCTTATTAGCAATGGATAACAGATTTTTATATATTTTTCCAAGCATATGCAATAGAAATTTAGGGCCTGATTACGAGTGGGTCTATCAAGAAAGTGCTATTTATCACACCACATAAAAAATTATACCTAAGGGTATGTTATTTATTGGGTGCAAAGAATAGTACATATTTCAAGTTTTGGGGGAATAACGTGGGTTTTGGTGTTTAAAGCACCAAAATCCATATGATACAGTAAATACTGTATGCTTTTCCTCTGTTAAATTTTGGCAGGTTTGACCCGCTGAAATTTAGCCAAAGTAGGTTGTTGGAAATGGCCCTTTTTGCAGGGTTTCCCCTGTCTTTTTGCTTTTGACCTCCTGCTTTTGATCCGGTGCTGAATTTCATTTTTGCTGGCAATATGACTCTAGACACTTTACCACTGCTGAACGATGCTAAAGTGCAAGTGCCCTCTGTCTAAATGGCATTGGTGATTGGTGGTTTACCCATGATTGGCATATTTGATTTACTAGTAAGTCCCTAGTTAAGTGCACTAGGTGTGCCCAGGGCCTATAAATCAAATGCTACTAGTGGTCCTAAGGCACTGATTGTGGCATCCATATGAGTAGCTCTGTAAACATGTCTCAAACCTGTCACCTCAGTGTCTTTGTGTGCGGTTTTAAACTGTCATTTCAACCTGCCATATACACCCACTTGTCAGTCACAAACCTTCCCTTTTACTACATGTAAATCACCCCTAAGGTAGGCCCAATGCAGCCCCATGGGCAGGGGGCACTGTATTTGAAAGGTAGGAGTGTACTGGTATGTTTTACATGCCCTGATAGTGAAATACTACTAAATTTGGTTTTTACTATTGCAAGGCATATCTCTCCCACAGGGGACCACAGGAATTCCCTTGAAATATCTTTTAAGTGTAATTTCCCATTGGGAGCAGATAGAGATTTTAAATTTGGGGTCTCTGAACTCACAATTTAAAAATACACATTTTGGTGAAGTTTGTTTTTAAATTGTATGTTTGAAAATGCCACTTTTAGAAAGGGGGCATTTTCTTGCGTAACCATTCTCTGCAGACTCTGCCTGTCTGTGGAATACACGTCTGGGTTAGGATGACAGTTGGGCTGTTTGTGAAATCACTGTAGACAGTCACACAAGGGTCATCCTGAGCTCAAGTGGTGGGAGGAGCTGACACTTGCACCTGAATAAGGGTGTGCCTGTCCTTACACAAAGCAGTCTCCATCCCCCTGGAGTGTATATCAGGCCAGGGCAGGAAAGGCAGGGTCTTGTGCACTACAAAGCATTTCCTTTGAACTTTGCCTTCTTCAAAGGCAGACATAAGTATAAGTGCTGGACCTCAGAGACCACAACTTTAGAATCCTACTGGACTGAGTACATTCTGGAAGGAAGAAGAGCTGGATGCTGTGGAATGGGACTGCCACTCTGCCTGTTGCTTTGCTCTGCTGACCCGCTGCTTGCTGTTTCTATCCTGGAAGTGAAACACTGGACTTTGCTTTCTATATCCTGCTTCCAAGGGTTTTCCAAGGGATTGGACTGAGCTTTCCTTCTGTTAAAAAGTCTCAGGGACATCAGAGACTTCATCTGCTAGCATCTGGGCTCTCTTGCTGAGAGTCCTGACTTGCCAAGTGGTGCCAAGTCCAATCCCAGGGGCTTTTGGAGTGAGTTCTGGTGCAACCAAGAAGAAACCAAACACATCGACTCAAGAGCGAGTTCGGAACTGGCGCCACTGCCCTACTCTGCACCGCTGCACGCACCGGAGCCATGGTCCTGCTGAGTGCAGTGACTGACACTGCAGGCCCGACACTGCCGCAGTGCCTCTGAAATCCTGCCACACCGTGAGTCCTAAGTGCTGTGTCACCAACATCCGTGACACCCGACTTTGCTGCTGCACCTGTGCCCCATGGTGTTATCACGACACAGCAAAGTCGACGTCTTGCACCCTGACCGGCTGTATTCATTGACCCCCGCCTTGATGTAAGGAACCGATGCCTCGCCATGGACACTGCATCACCTCCTCTGCAACCGTAAGGAACCGACACCTCCCCAGCCTAGCAGTAAGGAACCAACACCTCACCTACCAGTAGCAGTAAGGAACTGATGCTGTACCGGTTCCACTGAGGCCTCCGCTCCTCAACTCCTTGCAACGTCTTTGATTCCTTGTTGTTCTCAAAGGTATTCTCCCTGGGGTCTGTGTGACTCCGTGACTGGCCCGCACTCCCTCTTGAGTGGCGTTGGACTGCTTACTCCGTCAAGACGCTGTGATAGCCGCAGTTGGAACCTTTGTGTTTCTAGGCGCTATACTACGATTTAATCTTTGAAAAGATGTATCTTTAATTTTGTATGTTAGATTTTTGACCTTTTGGTGTTGATTTTCTCAGACAAACATTGGCTATTTTTCTAAACTGGCGTGGAATACTTTTGAGGTGATTTCACTGTGTTACCGTGTGTGTACATATACTTTACACATTGTCCCTGAGATAAGCCTGACTGCTCGTGCCAAGCTACCAAGGGGGTGAGAAGGTTTATCTCAGCTGTGTGGCTTCCTTCCCCTGACTATCGTGAAGATCCCTACTTGGACTGGGTGCTTAAAGTATCTGATAATTATTGGATTTGTTAAATACAACCAAACTGTAATTCCAACCCCTGGGCACACAGGGATTTGCGCAGGTGTTGGAATACAATGCTCCCTTATATTGAGGTTTTCCAAGATAAAACAATATATAGTGGAAAATAGTGAATAAAAAAAGGCTTGAAAGGAGGGATTGGTCAACCATCCTTGGGCCTGAAGGGTACTACTTTTTATTTGGAAGTTTACAGGTGATCAGGCAAAATGCAGTCACTCACAGTACAAGTGCAAGAAGATCATTGGCTGACGTAAGCTGCCCCACAGTCCCATGCTAGATGCAGTGGCGGATGGATTCAAATTGTGGCTTACAAGTTAACAGACCAATGGATGAAAAGTGCCATACAATGTATGCATATTTGTATGTATTTTTGTTTGTTTTAAGCTCCTATATACCGCAACAGACAACATCCGCTCCCTGCTGGACAAGGGAGAGACGACGGCACTCATCCTGCTAGACCTCTCGGCAGCCTTCAACACAGTCTCCCATCACACCCTGATACGAAAACTCTACGAAGCCAGCATCAGAAACAGGGCCCTTGACTGGGTCCAACCCTTCCTCTCTGGCAGAACTCAACACACACCACCTGCAGATTCCCCTAGGATCCTACCTCAGCCCCACCCTGTTTAACGTTTACATAGCCCCGCTAGCCACCATCATCAGAAGCTAAGTAATCAACATCCTCTCCTATGCCGACGACACCCAACTCATCCTTTCCAACGAGCCCAACAAAGCCAGACACAACTTCCACAAAGGCATGGAAGCAGTCGCCAACTGGATGAGAAACAGCTGCCTTCAACTCAACACAAACAAAACAGAAGTACTCATCGTGGGCCCTCAACCCAACGCGTGGAACGACTCCTGGTGGCCACCCACCCTCTGAAAACCGCCCACCTTCACCAGCCAAGCCCGCAACCTTGGGATTATCCTGGACTCCAATCTCAACATGAACCATCAAATCAACTCAGTCACCTCCACCTGCTTCCACACCCTCTGCCTCCTACGCAAGACCTTCAAATGTATCCCCCTTGAACACAGAAAGACTGTCACACATGCCCTCATCACAAGCAGACTGGACTATGACAACGCACTCTACGCAAGAATCAACAAGAAACTCATCCGCAAACTACAAAACATCCAGAACGCTGCCGCCAGACTGGTCCTCGACCTACCTCGACACTGCCACATCTTGCAACACCTTCATACACTGCACTGGCTTCCAAAAGAGAAAAGAATAATTTTCAAGATTCTCACCCACGCACATAAAGCCCTACACAACACCGGACCAGCCTACCTGAACCAGCGACTCAACCTCCACGTACCCCACAGGACCCTACGCTCAGCCCAGTTCTCTCTCGCAGAAGTACGCCGCATCAGGAAAACCAGAACAGGAGGAAGCTCCTTTTCCTACCTCCCAGCCACTGCCTGGAACGCCCTTCCTCTCTACATCAGACAAACCACCTCCCTCCTCAGCTTCACGAAGGAACTGAAGACATGGCTTTTTTAAGAACCACTGGGGAACGATACACTTCCCTCCCCCAGAACCTTGAGACCCTAACGGGTGAGTACTTGCGCTTTACAAGCATTGATTGATTGATATAAGTATATTATCCCTGCCATTAATTAAAATCCTAAAACTTCATAAAATGGCTGATATTACTCTCTGGGAAAGGTGGTAACCTTAACTACAACTGTGGGAGGGGTGGTTTCATATGGCAAGGCCCAGAGAATGTCCTCCCTGAAAAATGCCACTGTGATGGGAGTCCAATGTGCAGTGTTTATCACTAGCATATTTTACTTAATTGGTAATGCCAGGACATGATGTGAAATTCCAAAGTCCTATCTCTAAAATGTACACTTTGGGCCGCATCTGGTGATCATGAGACACTCTCTGCTTCTCCCCCCCCCCCCCCCAATTGAATTGCCAACCTTGATTTAAAGGAGGGTATTATGGAATAAAATTCCAAAAAAGGTACTAAGCAACTCTTACACGCCCACACACCTAAATGCCTTCTGAAAGCTTGCTGAAAAATATCCTGTGAAGTGACACTAGAACATTTTTATTGTGGCCATTTTTTTCTTTGTTTAATAACGCAAACCTGGCCTAAGGCCATGATAGCGCTCTACAACAGAATCTGAATAAATTACACATTTTATTTTTAGGCACAGGAAGATTAAATAATTTTTGCCCAGGATCAAGGGATGTTGAGACGAGACCAGGATATGAACCTTCTTCCCCGTGCAGTGTAAACTTAATGATTGTGGGGGCCTTTGGCAAGAATTGTTTTTGGGCTCCTTCTCTGAACTTTTAATTTTATTACCTGTTTCTGCTAATTTAAGTCCCGTAATAACAATAATTTATTGAATTATTTGTTATGGGCTGAGCCAGATAAATCAAAGTTAAACAGAGAGAAAGTTCACTCTCCCAGGAGTCCATTTGAAGGTGGACTCTCGGCAACTGTCCATTTTGCCTATGCCTTAAAATGTCCCTGTCCCCGTGGTCTAATATCAGCTGCTCTAGTTATTAGGACATCCTGCAGGGTACAAGTCCTAAAATAGAAATAGGAGGGAGGGTGAATCAAGTTAGGCAGTATACAAGTGACATCATGGAGCATGACATTACGGCGCAACAGTACACGTGATGGTACATGAAGTGGTATCACTACCTATGACCTCACAGGAAATTACATCACAAGAAGTGACATCTGATGTTAACACCTCAGATATATGTTTAGTAGTTTTCTCATAAGTACATTGGAGAGCATTCTGAGATTTAACAAGTGAGATTTTGCGTTAACGGTTGTGCCAAAAAAGTGACGCAACCCCTACACAAATTCTGGGTCACAACTTATATATATATTTTTTTTAAACTCTGTCACAAAGACATTAGCAGCAAGGTTGCAAAGTCTGCATTTAAAATTATTTTATAATGTTAAGGCACCTGCTGCAGAGATCTTTGTGTAAGTAAGTCTTAGTCAGTAATAATAACAGTAATATAACTCTGGAGGTTAAGGCATTGCTGGAGACATCTGTGTTTTGTCTAGACCCAGTTTTGGGTTAAACCTGCCCTAGACAGGCTACCTGTTCCTACTGGGCCTTTGATCGCCCTCCCCTCCCCTCGCCCGTCCTTCTTTCATTGAGAGTCAGAGACCATGGGTGGAGGTAAAACTTGCAGTTTGTTAACATTGTCATAAAATACAAGATGGTAATAAATCATCATGACAGTAATCGATCATTGATATACACTGTATATCCATCAAGAATATCATAAATCAATCATGCATTCCTAAATAATTGATCCTCAGCATTAAGCCAGCCAGTTTGTCACCACCATAAATCATCTTTGACAGCACCATTCGACACAGGTTCCTGTCCATGCACTAGATGGGAAGGCCCCTCGGGTTGCGCACAGCAGCTTCTAGGCTTCCCTTCCTACTGATGTGTAACATCCAAGGCCATTTCTGACTGTGCCTGGGCTACAAGTGCCGTGTCTGCTTTGCAACAATCTCCTCAGGCTATCTCCATTGCCCTCCAGTGTCGCAGTGATCTGGCATCCCAAGGACCACTTTATGGCAACTTTCCGGTGGCCTACTGTAAGAGGCTGGACTGGCTTGTAGTGAGTACCAAGGGGTACTTGCACCTTGCACCAGGCCCAGTTATCCCTTATTAGTGTATAGGGTGTCTAGCAGCTTAGGCTGATAGATAATGGTAGCTTAGCAGAGCAGCTTAGGCTGAACTAGGAGACGTGTGAAGCTACTACAGTACCACTTAGTGTCATATGCACAATATCATAAGAAAACACAATACACAGTTATACTAAAAATAAAGGTACTTTATTTTTATGACAATATGCCAAAGTATCTTAGAGTGTACCCTCAGTGAGAGGATAGGAAATATACACAAGATATATATACACAATAGCAAAAATATGCAGTATAGTCTTAGAAAACAGTGCAAACAATGTATAGTTACAATAGGATGCAATGGGGAAACATAGGGATAGGGGCAACACAAACCATATACTCCAAAAGTGGAATGCGAACCACGAATGGACCCCAAACCTATGTGACCTTGTAGAGGGTCGCTGGGACTATTAGAAAATAGTGAGAGTTAGAAAAATAACCCTCCCCAAGACCCTGAAAAGTGAGTGCAAAGTGCACTAAAGTTCCCCTAAGGACAAAATAGTCGTGTTAGAGGAATAATGCAGGAAAGACACAAACCAGCAATGCAACAACTGTGGATTTCCAATCTAGGGTACCTGTGGAACAAGGGGACCAAGTCCAAAAGTCACAAGCAAGTCGGAGATGGGCAGATGCCCAGGAAATGCCAGCTGCGGGTGCAAAGAAGCTTCGACTGGACAGAAGAAGCTGAGGTTTCTGCAGGAACGAAAAGGGCTAGAGACTTCCCCTTTGGTGGACGGATCCCTGTTGCCGTGGAGAGTCGTGCAGAAGTGTTTTCCTGCCGAAAAGACGCCAACAAGCCTTGCTAGACGCAAATCATGCGTTTGGCGTTTTTGGACGCTGCTGGGGCCCAGGAGGGACCAGGAGGTCGCAAATTGGACCTGAAGAGAGAGGGGACGTCGAGCAAGACAAAGAGCCCTCACTGAAGCAGGTAGCACCCGGAGAAGTGCCAGAAACAGGCACTACGAGGATGCGTGAAACGGTGCTTGCCGAAGTTGCACAAAGGAGTCCCACGTCGCCGGAGACCAACTTAGAAAGTCGTGCAATGCAGGTTAGAGTGCCGTGGACCCAGGCTTGGCTGTGCACAAAGGATTTCCGCCGGAAGTGCACAGGGACCGGAGTAGCTGCAAAGTCGCGGTTCCCAGCAATGCAGCCCAGCGAGGTGAGGCAAGGACTTACCTCCACCAAACTTGGACTGAAGAGTCACTGGACTGTGGGGGTCACTTGGACAGAGTCGCTGGATTCGAGGGACCTCGCTCGTCGTGCTGAGAGGAGACCCAAGGGACCGGTAATGCAGCTTTTTGGTGCCTGCGGTTGCAGGGGGAAGATTCCGTCGACCCACGGGAGATTTCTTCGGAGCTTCTGGTGCAGAGAGGAGGCAGGCTACCCCCACAGCATGCACAAGCAGGAAAACAGTCGAGAAGGCGGCAGGATCAGCGTTACAGAGTTGCAGTAGTCGTCTTTGCTACTATGTTGCAGGTTTGCAGGCTTCCAGCGCGGTCAGCGGTCGATTCCTTATCAGAAGGTGAAGAGAGAGATGCAGAGGAACTCGGCTGAGCTCATGCATTCGTTATCTAAAGTTTCCCCAGAGACAGAGACCCTAAATAGCCAGAAAAGAGGGTTTGGCTACCTAGGAGAGAGGATAGGCTACTAACACCAAAAGGAGCCTATCAGCAGGAGTCTCTGATGTCACTTGGTGGCACTGGCCACTCAGAGCAGTCCAGTGTGCCAGCAGCACCTCTGTTTCCAAGATGGCAGAGGTCTGGAGCACACTGGAGGAGCTCTGGACACCTCCCAGGGGAGGTGCAGGTCAGGGGAGTGGTCACTCCCCTTTCCTTTGTCCAGTTTCGCGCCAGAGCAGGGGCTAAGGGGTCCCTGAACCGGTGTAGACTGGCTTATGCAGAATTGGGCACCTCTGTACCCAACAAAGCATTTCCAGAGGCTGGGGGAGGCTACTCCTCCCCTGCCTTCACACCATTTTCCAAAGGGAGAGGGTGTCACACCCTCTCTCAGAGGAAGTTCTTTGTTCTGCCATCCTGGGCCAGGCCTGGCTGGACCCCAGGAGGGCAGCTGCCTGTCTGAGGGGTTGGCAGCAGCAGCAGCTGCAGTGAAACCCCAGGAAGGGCAGTTTGGCAGTACCAGGGTTTGTGCTACAGACCACTGGGATCATGGGATTGTGCCAACTATGCCAGGATGGTATAGAGGGGGCAATTCCATGATCATAGACATGTTACATGGCCATATTCGGAGTTACCATGGTGAAGCTACATATAGGTAGTGACCTATATGTAGTGCACGCGTGTAATGGTGTCCCCGCACTCACAAAGTTCAGGGAATTGGCTCTGAACAATGTGGGGGCACCTTGGCTAGTGCCAGGGTGCCCTCACACTAAGTAACTTTGCACCTAACCTTTACCAGGTAAAGGTTAGACATATAGGTGACTTATAAGTTACTTAAGTGCAGTGTAAAATGGCTGTGAAATAACGTGGACGTTATTTCACTCAGGCTGCAGTGGCAGGCCTGTGTAAGAATTGTCAGAGCTCCCTATGGGTAGCAAAAGAAATGCTGCAGCCCATAGGGATCTCCTGGAACCCCAATACCCTGGGTACCTCAGTACCATATACTAGGGAATTATAAGGGTGTTCCAGTAAGCCAATGTAAATTGGTAAAAGTGGTCACTAGCCTGTTAGTGACAATTTGGAAAGAAATGAGAGAGCATAACCACTGAGGTTCTGATTAGCAGAGCCTCAGTGAGACAGTTAGTCACTACACAGGTAACACATTCAGGCACACTTATGAGCACTGGGGCCCTGGGTTACCAGGGTCCCAGTGACACATACAACTAAAACAACATATATACAGTGAAAAATGGGGGTAACATGCCAGGCAAGATGGTACTTTCCTACACAACCCCCCCCCCCAAACGAAGGACAATAAGACTAGCCATGACCTGATGAGTCTTCATTGTCTAAGTGGAAATATCTGGAGAGTCCATCTGCATTGGAGTGGCTACTCCCAGGTCTATGTTCCACTGTATAGTCCATTCCCTGTAGGGATATGGACCACCTCAACAATTTAGGATTTTCACCTTTCATTTGTTTTAGCCAAAGTAGAGGTTTGTGGTCTGTCTGAACAATGAAGTGAGTGCCAAACAGGTATGGCCTCAACTTCTTCAGAGCCCAGACCACAGCAAAGGCCTCCCTCTCAATGGCAGACCAACGCTTTTCTCTAGGGGTCAACCTTCTACTAATAAAAGCAACAGGTTGATCCTGGCCCTCAGAATTAAGTTGTGATAGGACTGCCCCTACTCCTAATTCAGATGCATCAGTTTGGACATAGAATTTTTTAGAGTAACAAGGGCTTTTCAGGACAGGTGCAGAGCACATGGCCTGCTTCAGCTCCTCAAAAGCTTTCTGACAGTTTGCTGTCCATAATACCTTTTTAGGCATTTTCTTGGATGTGAGGTCATTAAGAGGGGCTGCAATGGAGCCATAGTTCTTAATGAACCTCCTGTAATACCCAGTGAGTCCTAGGAAGGCTCTCACCTGAGTCTGAGTGGTAGGGGGAACCCAATCAATAATAGTTTGGATTTTCCCCTGAAGTGGTGCAATCTGTTCCCCACCAACAAGGTGTCCCAGATAAACCACCTTACCCTGCCCTATCTGGCACTTTGAAGCCTTGATAGTGAGGCCTGCCTTTTGCAGAGCCTCCAAAACTTTCCATAGGTGGACCAGGTGATCATCCCAGCTGGAGCTAAAGACAGCTATATCGTCCAAATATGCTGCACTGAAAGCTTCCAGCCCTTGCAGGACTGTGTTCACCAACCTCTGAAAAGTGGCAGGTGCATTTTTCAAACCAAAAGGCATTACAGTAAACTGGTAATGTCCTCCAATGGTAGAAAATGCAGTCTTAGGTTTAGCATCTTCTGACAATTTGATCTGCCAATACCCTGCAGTCAAATCAAAAGTGCTTAGATACTTGGCAGATGCCAATGTATCTATAAGCTCATCTGCCCTGGGTATAGGGTGAGCATCAGTTTTGGTTACCAAGTTGAGACCTCTATAGTCTACACAAAACCTCATTTCCTTCTTTCCATCTTTAGAATTGGGTTTTGGTACCAGTACCACAGGAGAAGCCCATGGACTGTCAGAGTGCTCAACCACTCCTAGTTCCAACATTTTCTGAACTTCTTGCTTTATGCAGTCCCTGACATGGTCAGGCTGCCTATAGATCTTACTTTTGACAGGTAAACTGTCTCCAGTATCTATAGTGTGCTCACACCAAGAAGTGGTGCCTGGCACAGTAGAAAAGAGTTCTGAAAATTGTCCTAGGAGATTTATGCAATTATCTTTCTGCTCAGCAGTAAGACAATCTGCCAAAACTACACCTTCCACAAGAGCATCTTGTTCTGTGGAAGAGAAGAGATCAGGTAGAGGATCACTGTCTTCTTCCTGTCCCTCATCAGTTGCCATGAGCAGGGTGAGATCAGCCCTGTCATAGTAGGGTTTCAGGCGGTTGACATGGAGCACCCTAAGGGGACTCCTGGCAGTGCCTAAGTCAACTAAATAGGTGACTTCTCCCTTCTTTTCAACAATTGTGTGGGGACCACTCCATTTATCTTGGAGTGCTCTTGGGGCCACAGGCTCCAAGACCCACACTTTCTGCCCTGGTTGGTACTGAACCAAAACAGCCTTCTGATCATGCCATTGCTTCTGGAGCTCTTGGCTGGCCTGAAGGTTTTTACTGGCCTTTTTCATGTACTCAGCCATCCTTGATCTGAGGCCAAGTACATAATCCACAATATCCTGCTTAGGAGCTTTTAAAGGTTGTTCCCAACCCTCCTTTACAAGTGTGAGTGGACCCCTAACAGGGTGTCCAAAAAGAAGTTCAAAGGGGCTGAAGCCCACTCCTTTCTGGGGTACCTCCCTGTAGGCAAAAAGGAGGCATGGTAGAAGGATATCCCATCTCCTGCGGAGTTTTTCAGGGAGTCCCATAACCATGCCTTTGAGAGTTTTATTAAATCTCTCCACCAGTCCATTTGTTTGTGGATGATAGGGTGTTGTGAACTTGTACGTTACACCACACTCCTTCCACATGGCCTTTAAGTATGCAGACATGAAATTGCTTCCTCTGTCTGATACTACTTCCTTTGGGAAGCCCACCCTGGAAAATATTCCCAGGAGGGCCTTTGCCACTGCAGGAGCTGTAGTGGTCCTTAAAGGAATTGCTTCAGGGTATCTTGTGGCATGGTCCACTACCACCAAGATAAACCTATTGCCTGAAGCAGTAGGAGGGTCAAGGGGGCCAACTATGTCAACCCCTACCCTTTCAAAGGGAACCCCAACCACAGGCAGTGGGATAAGGGGTGCCTTTGCGGTGCCACCTGTCTTGCCACTGGCTTGACAGGTTTCACAGGACTTACAAAATTCCTTTGTGTCCTCAGACATCCTAGGCCAATGAAACAGGGGAACAAGCCTGTCCCAAGTTTTCTTTTGTCCTAGGTGCCCAGCTAAGGGAATGTCATGTGCCAGTGTTAGGAGGAACTTTCTGTACTCCTGAGGAATCACTAATCTCCTGGCAGCTCCAGGTTTAGGATCCCTATGCTCAGTGTACAAGAGGTTGTCCTCCCAGTAAACTCTGTGAGAGTCACTGACATCCCCATTAGCCTGTTTGACAGCTTGCTGTCTGAGACCCTCTAATGTGGGACAGGTTTGCTGTGCCACACTCAGCTCCTCTCTGGCAGGCCCCCCTTCACCCAAAAGCTCAGCAGTGTCTGCTTCCAGCTCCTCTGGTGTAGGTTCTGCACAGGGAGGGAATTCTTCTTCCTCAGAAGTTGAATCCACTGTAGAGGGAGGGATAGTAGGGAGTGGTTTGCTTCTACTAGCCCTAGCTTTAGGGAGCACTTGGTCCATTGTTCCAGGATCCAAGCTTCCCTGTCCTTTTTGCTTTTTGGCCTGAGCCCTTGTCAAAGCAAAAATATGCCCTGGGATGCCCAGCATTGCTGCATGGGCCTCCAACTCCACATCTGACCAAGCTGATGTCTCCAAATCATTCCCTAATAGACAGTCTACAGGTAAATCTGAAGCTACCACAACTTTCTTTGGACCAGTTACCCCCCCCCCAGTTGAGATTTACAACAGCCATGGGGTGGCTTTGTGTTATGTTGTGAGCATCGGTTACTTGGTACTGGTGTCCAAGTATGTGTTGTTCAGGGTGCACCAGTTTCTCAATCACCATTGTGACACTGGCACCTGTGTCCCTGTAGGCCTGGACCTCAACACCATTTATTAGGGTTAGTTGCTTGTACTTCTCCAAGTTATGGGGGCAAGCAACCAAAGTGGCTAAATCAATAGCCCCTTCAGAGACTAAAGTAGCCTCTGTGGTCTCCCTAATTAGACCAACCCCAACTAAATTACCAAAAGTGAGCCCAGCTACTCCCTTGGATTGGCTATTAGTAGGTTTGCTCCCACCACCACTGCTATTAGTAGGGACACTAGGTGTAGCAGTAGGGGTTGTAGTGGTAGGAGCTGTGGTGCCTTTCTTTGGACAACTGGGATCTGTTGTCCAATGGCCTTTTATTTTACATAAATAGCACCATGGTTTCTTTTCCTTGTTCTGATTAAAGGAGGATTTGGACCCACCACCCCCACCAGAGTGTTTTTGTGGGCCTGATGAAGACTCATTTTTAGATTTGTCCCCACCCTTGTCAGAAGACTTACCATCCTTCTTTTTGTTGCCATCTTTGTCACCCCCTGTATGAACTTTTCTGTTCACTCTTGTTCTGACCCATTTGTCTGCCTTCTTTCTCAATTCTTGGGGAGAGGTCAGATCAGAGTCCACCAAGTACTGGTGCAACAAATCAGACACACAATTATTAAGAATATTCTCTCTCAGGATTAAGTTATACAGGCTGTCATAATCAGTAACTTTACTGCCATGTAACCACCCCTCCAAGGCCTTCACTGAATGGTCAATGAAATCAACCCAGTCTTGTGAAGACTCCTTTTTGTTCTCTCTGAACTTTATCCTGTACTGTTCAGTGGTTAAGCCATAACCATCCAGGAGTGCATTCTTAAGAACTTGGAAATTATTAGCATCATTTTCTTTCACAGTAAGGAGCCTATCCCTACCTTTTCCACTAAATGATAGCCATAGGATAGCAGCCCACTGCCTTTGAGGGACATCCTGTACAACACAGGCCCTCTCAAGTGCAGCAAACCACTTGTTAATGTCATCCCCCTCCTTATAAGGGGGAACTATCTTGTGCAGATTCCTGGAATCATGCTCTTTTGCAGGATGACTATGGGGAATACTGCTGCTGCCACCATGGGTATCTAAACCCAACTCCTGTCTTTCCTTCTCTAATTCAAAAGACTGTCTATCCAAATCCAGCTGTTGCTTTTTAAGCTTCAGTCTGGTTTGTTCCACCCTCAACTTATTGAGTTCCCTCTCTAACATTCTGTCATCAGGGTTGGTGGGAGGGACATTTCTAGAAACAGAGCTATGATGGGAATGAACAGAAGGAGACCTGTCCCTTACAGAAGCCAACTTAACAGCTTGGTTTACAGAAACATTACTACCAGTATGGTGAGAATAAATGCTTTTGCTATGATGTGAGACAACACTATTTATTTGGTGTGGCTCATCATCATTACCATCTATGCTAGATTGTCTAGTAATGGGCAGGCTAGGAAGTTTCTTTCCTGAATCTTTTCCTGGGGGAGTCCCTGAATCAGATTGGGAACTATTAGGTACTTTTTCAACAGATGGGGCACCTATGGCCTTATCTTGTTCTCTAAGCATGTTAAGTAACAGTTCCAAGGAAGGATTCTTCCCTACACTCAAACCTCTCTCTATACAGAGACTCCTTGCTCTTTTCCAGCTAAGGTTGTCATATGCAAGTTTGGACAGATCAACACTTTGGCCTGTGCCAGACATTTTTAGAGAGAGTTAAAGTGATAGAAAAAGAGAAAAAAGTTTTCAGAACTTTTTGGAAAGACAGAAAAAAACTTTTTAAACTTTTAAGAACTTTTTGAAAGTTTAGGAGTACTTTTCAGCACTTAGAAAAGAGTGAAAAGAGGAAATGCTAAACTTTTTCGCTATGTGTATATACACTGACCTTGTTTTGTATATTTTTCTCTTATGAAAAGTACAATGACAAGAGTGGTAAGTAGTCTCAAGCACTTATCCCACCACTGCACAACCAATGTAAGAGGCTGGACTGGCTTGTAGTGAGTACCAAGGGGTACTTGCACCTTGCACCAGGCCCAGTTATCCCTTATTAGTGTATAGGGTGTCTAGCAGCTTAGGCTGATAGATAATGGTAGCTTAGCAGAGCAGCTTAGGCTGAACTAGGAGACGTGTGAAGCTACTACAGTACCACTTAGTGTCATATGCACAATATCATAAGAAAACACAATACACAGTTATACTAAAAATAAAGGTACTTTATTTTTATGACAATATGCCAAAGTATCTTAGAGTGTACCCTCAGTGAGAGGATAGGAAATATACACAAGATATATATACACAATAGCAAAAATATGCAGTATAGTCTTAGAAAACAGTGCAAACAATGTATAGTTACAATAGGATGCAATGGGGAAACATAGGGATAGGGGCAACACAAACCATATACTCCAAAAGTGGAATGCGAACCACGAATGGACCCCAAACCTATGTGACCTTGTAGAGGGTCGCTGGGACTATTAGAAAATAGTGAGAGTTAGAAAAATAACCCTCCCCAAGACCCTGAAAAGTGAGTGCAAAGTGCACTAAAGTTCCCCTAAGGACAAAATAGTCGTGTTAGAGGAATAATGCAGGAAAGACACAAACCAGCAATGCAACAACTGTGGATTTCCAATCTAGGGTACCTGTGGAACAAGGGGACCAAGTCCAAAAGTCACAAGCAAGTCGGAGATGGGCAGATGCCCAGGAAATGCCAGCTGCGGGTGCAAAGAAGCTTCGACTGGACAGAAGAAGCTGAGGTTTCTGCAGGGACGAAAAAGGCTAGAGACTTCCCCTTTGGTGGACGGATCCCTCTTGCCGTGGAAAGTCGTGCAGAAGTGTTTTCCCGCCGAAAGGACGCCAACAAGCCTTGCTAGACGCAAATCATGCGTTTGGCGTTTTTGGACGCTGCTGGGGCCCAGGAGGGACCAGGAGGTCGCAAATTGGACCTGAAGAGAGAGGGGACGTCGAGCAAGACAAAGAGCCCTCACTGAAGCAGGTAGCACCCGGAGAAGTGCCAGAAACAGACACTACAAGGATGCGTGAAACGGTGCTCGCCGAAGTTGCACAAAGGAGTCCCACGTCGCCGGAGACCAACTTAGAAAGTCGTGCAATGCAGGTTAGAGTGCCGTGGACCCAGGCTTGGCTGTGCACAAAGGATTTCTGCCGGAAGTGTACAGGGGCCGGAGTAGCTGCAAAGTCGCGGTTCCCAGCAATGCAGCCCAGCGAGGTGAGGCAAGGACTTACCTCCACCAAACTTGGACTGAAGAGTCACTGGACTGTGGGGGTCACTTGGACAGAGTCGCTGGATTCGAGGGACCTCGCTCGTCGTGCTGAGAGGAGACCCAAGGGACCGGTAATGCAGCTTTTTGGTGCCTGCGGTTGCAGGGGGAAGATTCCGTCGACCCACGGGAGATTTCTTCGGAGCTTCTGGTGCAGAGAGGAGGCAGGCTACCCCCACAGCATGCACAAGCAGGAAAACAGTCGAGAAGGCGGCAGGATCAGCGTTACAGAGTTGCAGTAGTCGTCTTTGCTACTATGTTGCAGGTTTGCAGGCTTCCAGCGCGGTCAGCGGTCGATTCCTTATCAGAAGGTGAAGAGAGAGATGCAGAGGAACTCGGCTGAGCTCATGCATTCGTTATCTAAAGTTTCCCCAGAGACAGAGACCCTAAATAGCCAGAAAAGAGGGTTTGGCTACCTAGGAGAGAGGATAGGCTACTAACACCCACCTGAAGGAGCCTATCAGCAGGAGTCTCTGACGTCACTTGGTGGCACTGGCCACTCAGAGCAGTCCAGTGTGCCAGCAGCACCTCTGTTTCCAAGATGGCAGAGGTCTGGAGCACACTGGAGGAGCTCTGGACACCTCCCAGGGGAGGTGCAGGTCAGGGGAGTGGTCACTCCCCTTTCCTTTGTCCAGTTTCACGCCAGAGCAGGGGCTAAGGGGTCCCTGAACCGGTGTAGACTGGCTTATGCAGAATTGGGCACCTCTGTGCCCAACAAAGCATTTCCAGAGGCTGGGGGAGGCTACTCCTCCCCTGCCTTCACACCATTTTCCAAAGGGAGAGGGTGTCACACCCTCTCTCAGAGGAAGTTCTTTGTTCTGCCATCCTGGGCCAGGCCTGGCTGGACCCCAGGAGGGCAGCTGCCTGTCTGAGGGGTTGGCAGCAGCAGCAGCTGCAGTGAAACCCCAGGAAGGGCAGTTTGGCAGTACCAGGGTCTGTGCTACAGACCACTGGGATCATGGGATTGTGCCAACTATGCCAGGATGGTATAGAGGGGGCAATTCCATGATCATAGACATGTTACATGGCCATATTCGGAGTTACCATGGTGAAGCTACATATAGGTAGTGACCTATATGTAGTGCACGCGTGTAATGGTGTCCCCGCACTCACAAAGTTCAGGGAATTGGCTCTGAACAATGTGGGGGCACCTTGGCTAGTGCCAGGGTGCCCTCACACTAAGTAACTTTGCACCTAACCTTTACCAGGTAAAGGTTAGACATATAGGTGACTTATAAGTTACTTAAGTGCAGTGTAAAATGGCTGTGAAATAACGTGGACGTTATTTCACTCAGGCTGCAGTGGCAGGCCTGTGTAAGAATTGTCAGAGCTCCCTATGGGTGGCAAAAGAAATGCTGCAGCCCATAGGGATCTCCTGGAACCCCAATACCCTGGGTACCTCAGTACCATATACTAGGGAATTATAAGGGTGTTCCAGTAAGCTAATGTAAATTGGTAAAAGTGGTCACTAGCCTGTTAGTGACAATTTGGAAAGAAATGAGAGAGCATAACCACTGAGGTTCTGATTAGCAGAGCCTCAGTGAGACAGTTAGTCACTACACAGGTAACACATTCAGGCACACTTATGAGCACTGGGGCCCTGGGTTACCAGGGTCCCAGTGACACATACAACTAAAACAACATATATACAGTGAAAAATGGGGGTAACATGCCAGGCAAGATGGTACTTTCCTACACCTACTAGTCACTCTTATGTGTTATTGATGCAACTTAACTGGCTGTCTCCACCCCCAGTATCCCAGTCATCAAGCCTCCCGAGGACCACTGTTATGGCAACTCTCAGTTTTCCAGCATACCGACACCCCTATCCATTACCGACACAGTTTCTTCATGCTAGTCATTGGAGATCCCTTCCCCCCGTTGCGAGCAGCTGCTGGAATGCCCTCTGTCCTGGTAAGTGTGGGTGGGTGGGACAACATTTGCAATCAACAACTTACTCTGACCCCAGAATTAGCCTTTAGGCTTTGTGAGGGGGTCAGACTGGTATTGGTATTGGCTCCTTTAAAGAACCCTGGCCAATCTTGAGTGCATGTTTTCCCACGCCTGAGGAAGCTAAAGGGGAAGGGGTGAATGTGTATGCTCTCTGCCACCCACACCTCACATTACCCTTACCCCTCATCCCAAGTGCGCGTACATCCTAGAACCCTCTGGCATGTTAGCCGTGGTCCCCTCATCATCTGGCTTCGCTTTCATGTGCATAGCTGCCAAGTTTCCCAGGTCCATGTGTGATGTGCTACTCCATGTCAGGGTTTTTCTTTGAATTATGGGACCTGTAATCCTGTTTTACAATGGAATAAACACGAATACATGTCCCAAAATTCAAGGAAAAATCCTGGACTGGAGCAGCAAATCACACATGGACCTGGGAAACATGGTAGGGTTGCATGTGTGTCCTGCAAAGCACATCGTGTAACATGGAGATGACAGGCTTTTAGTTTATATTTCTAGCTAAGTGGGTTAACAAAGACCTTTTTTGTTACTTGTAGTTCATAAATTGTAATCCTTCTAACATAGCACAGTGACCCATGAAGGGTATGTGATTCCTACACCTCGTTACCCTCACTGTCTTACCTAACACTTCCTGTAAACTGATTTACACACATATGATTTATTGCCAATGTGTAATGTTTAAGTATTATGTAAAGCGCTCTGTAACCTGTGTTGGATTGAGAAGCACTAGAGAATAAAACAAAATAGTGGTATTTAAATTTTTAGTTGCGTACATATTGGAATAGACCAAAAGATTTGACATTCTTACAGTGCATCCATATCTCTTATATACAGGGACTGAACAAAGTCAAAAGCAGGGCCGGCTTTAGGGCGGTAAGACAGGTGCAACAGCTCCAAGCACTGACCTTGGGGAAACCGATTTTTCAAATATATTATGATTTAAAAGCACCTGTTGCTGAGTTCCTTGCCATCAGCAATCTCCAGGCTACAATAGAACTGTCAAGATAACTCTGGTGATCAATGGACCAATGGAGTTTTATCTATGGAAGTTTTGACTCATCATGGAGTATTGTTGCAAAGATTGTGTAAAAAGTGCATATAATGTAAACAGTTCAGTGGGTTACGAATTTTGTCTGAGAGGTGCTTTTGTTACTTGCAGTTTAAAAGTTACAATCCTAAGATAGTAGAGTGAGCTATTAACTGTCATCAACGAGCTGCATAAAAACTGCAAGGTATAGGTTAGAGTGCTATGATTTGTACTCCAGTCATTATCCTAATGCTACTAAAAAGGGTTAATTTGGGTAGAAATGATTTATTAGTAAAGTCAGCCCAACCACAGTAGTACATTTTAAATACTTAGGCTGTGCTGCTCCAGACCAAGCACTCTTAAACTATATACTGCCTACCAGTATGGATGACATCCTGTAGTCCTCTTTGTCTTCTCTAACATTTACTACGCACTGATTTACACATCCATCATCTCTGTATAATGTGTGTGTGATGTAACAGGCTCTGAAACGCTACACTAGTATGAGTAGTGCTATAAAACAAAAGAAAAGCTGTGAGAGAGAGGTTATGGAGAGATGAGGTGCACTGTTGGAGGGTGGTAGTGTGAAAGCTGAATTAATTACTAATAAATTTGCATTGATTAATGGCTAAGGATTTACATAAATTAGGCTAACATAGAACATACGGCCAGATGTAGCAAACTTCCAAATTGCGACTTGCAATTTGCGAGTCCCAGCGACTCGCAAATTGCAACTCGCAATTTGGAATGCAGTACGGTGTCTCAGACACCGACTGCGACTCGCTATGGGGTCGCAATGACCCACCTCATGAATATTCATGAGGTGGGTCGCAAATTGCGGCCCCATAGCGAGTATAGGAACTCGCAAACATGGAGGCCTGCTGTCGTCAGCAGACCTCCATGTTCGTGACTGCTTTCAATAAAGCAGTTTTGTTTTTTTTAAGTGTAGCCCGCTTTCCTTAAAGGAAAACGAGCTGCACTTGAAAAAAAAAAAAAAACCTTTAGTTTCGGTATTTTTTCAGGGCAGGGAGTGGTCCCTTGGACCACTCCCTGCCCTGGAAAAATATTTTTGGGTCCATTCACAAAGTGGAAGGGGTCCCATGTGGACCCCTTCCAATTTGCGAGTGGGTTACTATCCACTTGAAGTGGATGGTAACTGCGACTCCATTTGCGACCGCGTACGCGGTCGCAAATGGAATTGCATCCCACTGCGAGTCGCAAATAGGAAGGGAACACCCCTTCCTATTTGCGAGTCGGAAATGCATTTTGCGAGTCGTTTCCGACTCGCAAAATGCATTTCTGCCTGGGAAACTACGTTTTGCGACTCGCAAACGGCAAATTTTGCCGTTTGCGACTCGCAAACAGTTTCCTACATCTGGCCCATAGTGTGTCTTGGAGAATGTGCCCACTTGAATGGCCATCATAACGGGTACAAAAATTAATAAAGAATTTGCACTTATAGTTTAAATAATGTGCACATGTAGAATGAAATGTAGTAGTGAATCATATTAATGAGTTGATGTTATGTATTTGCATTAATAATATTAGGCATTGATTAATTTCGAGGTTTAGGCCTAGTTGACAGAGCCTCATGTTAATTTTCATGTAATAAATAATGTTCGTAAATGTTTTGTGAAAGCAGAGAAATAATATTGTCCATTGTTCTCACGGAGCTGACCAAGCGATTTATTAAAGTCTTAAGCTTTTCTCGTGAGAACTATTTGTTGAAATGTTCTGCACTAGAAGTTGATACTTTGTAGATTTGGTGCGTGAGAAGAAGATGTTCCCAGGAGCCAACAGTGGCCGCACTGACTACAGCTAGGATTGCAACTAAAAAGCTACCTGACAAAGCAGACAATGGGAACGGGAGAAGAGGAGCCAATCATCTTCATGTGAAAGACTGTCCAGTTATATTTCAGATTTAGAATTTAGAGACTATTGGTCCTACTGTGGACGTATGATTTTCTGACCAATGACGGCATAAGAAAATGCTCTATGGATTTTAGTATATCCAGACTACACTTTGCAGAAGTGACACAGTTGCTTTTTCATTCTAATCCTGTTCTAGCCCATTCTCTGTCTTTTGTCAGTCACTTTGGTTGTTCTGTCCCATTCTCTACCCCATAATAGTCCTGTTTGCGGAGCACCGCAGTTCCAGATGTTCTTTTTTCTTATAGTTTTACCCTCATAGAGTAATTGTACTGATGCAGTTTTCTTAGTTAAATTTTTTCTAAGTTGGTTCAGTTAACTTAGAGCCCAACCGTGGCTTAGCCATTCCCTTCTACTGTCCTGTTGCTGAGGCTGACCAGACGAATTTCCAACTGATGAAGAAATCGCAGCTTGCCGATCCATTGAGGAGAGGTATAATGAAATGCTATTGTTTCAATTGTAGATTTTTGTTCTTTTCTTTTAGGTACCAACCGCTATTTTGATAGATCCCTCGTTAGATGTTTTCCAAATTAACTTTTGACTAAATTTGCTTTTGCATGAAGTCCAAACATGCTATTCAGATTTGAGGGTTAGTTAGTATGCCCAGCGCCAATAAATGCTATTAACAAAGGATAGATTTTGCTCACCTATTGAATCTAGATGTGTGCCATCTCTGTTGTTCAGTTATTGATGCAATTAATTTGTACTGTAACTCTTGAATGCCTAATAATTAATGCATAAGTTAAATTGAGATTATTTCGACGCTTTGGTCACCCTTTGTTGTTTGTATATGTTTATCATTTGGTTTTGAGACTAAACTACGTGATATTAGCATTATTAATATAAGGAAATAAACTTTCGAATTTTACTAAAAGGCATAGTTATTCATGACCACATGGGTCATGGTACATAAAGATTGCTGACTCAAAGTTTCCAATAATTGAGATCTTGAACATTTTATGTTGTTGCTAGTCACTTTAGGAGTAACAGATTGTGTATGGTGGAATCACTCTAAGCGTAGTCAAAAGGTCCATCAAACCTCTAACGCGCCCCCTTATTAATTAACTACCATAGACCAAATAAGGCCAGACGCGCTCACAGATCTTGGTAGCAAAGAATGGTTAGTCTCCTTAAGAGGCTACCATATTTTCCAGTTATTGATAGAAAAAAAGGATGGTTACTTCTCCTCAAGAAGCCACTACAAGTTTCTTTTTTCAGGTCTTGGTAGCAATAACCGGGTGTTGCATCTCCTTAAGAGATGCCCCAGTCGCACCAAATGCAACCACAAGTCCAAATGGTAACTAGGCAATAAATTCAGATACCTCAAGCACCAATGGAACAGCAGCAGATGATGCTTCCTCAGCAGGGCACTGGTCAAAGGTTTACCACGAGTAATAACACAATACACCAATACCCATTATACAGTGAAGATTAATCAAATGATGACTGGGTGAGTGAGAGTTCAGATGAAGATAACTGTGGGTTAACAGCTTCATTAGAAGTAGACCAGAAGGGTCCATATGTGAAGGGAAAAGTGATGGGCCACAAAAATCTCATTTTTAGTTGACACAGGAGCTACATGCTCTACAGTGAGAAGTGCAGAAGTCCCAAATTTGCCCTTTCGGGGAAAAAAGTGCAGATTGTAGGAGTTGCAAACCAGTATTTGTCTAACCCAATTACAGAACCAGTTCCAATTAAAATTGGAAACTTCAAAGGCTTACACAAATTTGTAGTTTGTGGCTCAAGTCCGGTTTCTTTACTCGTAAGAGATTTGCTGTTCAAAACTAGATGTTTAATTACCTGTTCAAATGATGGAATTGCCATCCAGACAAACAGTGATGATGAAGATGACTAGCCTGAAGAAACAGAATGTGACTTAGTGAATGAAGAGTACTCCCTGATCAGTTTCTTTCCTGTTTTTACGATACAAGATCTTCCTTCTGACTTACAGGGAACAGTTAAGATGAAAGTATGGGAATTTTTAGGGAAAGGCATTGGTCTAGTCAGAGGAGTTGAGCCAGTTAAAGTCCCACTCAAGCCAAATGCAAATATCCCCCAGATTGCCCAGTACCACATGACACTGGATACTATTGAAGGGATTGTACCTGTAATTGCGGAATTTGGAAGGCAAGGCGTTTTAAAAGAAGTATTGAGAAGCCCATGTAACTCACCTATCATGGGTTTACGAAAACCCTGTGGGAAATTTCAAATTGTTCAGGATTTGAGGAAAATCAATGATATTGTGATTAAATGTTGTCCAGTGGTGCCAAATCCAGCAGTGATATTATTTCAGATTCCATGTGATGCTGAATGGTTCACCGTGGTGGACCCATCACAAGCATTCTTTTCTGTACCTCTTCATGAGCATATCCAGTTTATTTTCTGTTTTAAATTCCTGGATCGAGTATATTGTTGGTGTAGAATTCCTCAAGGATTTTCAGAATCACCGTCCATTTTCAATCAGATACTGAAAAAGAATTTGGAGTGATTGGAAATGCCTTTCCAATCGACATTGGTTCAGTACATTGATGATTTGCTAGTCTCTGCAAAGACAACAGAAGCATGCAGGCATGATACTATTGCCTTGTTAAATCATTTGGGAAAGAACAGACATGAAGTGTCCCCAGCAAAATTACAGTATTGTCAGAGAGAAGTGAAATATTTGGGACACAAAATTGAAAAGGGAGCTAGAAAGATTTCCAGAGAGAGAGAGTCACAGCTATATTGCAGATGAATCCCCCCATTACGCAGAGAGATGTCAGAATGTTTCTGGGAATGGTGGGTTATTGTCACCAGTGGATTCCCAATTTTTCAATCATTTCAAAGCCATTGCAGAGGCTGACTCACAAAGAGGTTACTGTTCCTCTAGAGTTAAACCAACCTTGCATGAAAGCCTTTACTGAGTTGAGAGAAAGTCTGTGCAAAGCTCCACTTTGGGAATGCCTGACTACACATTCATTCAATCATTCATTCATGTTGTTTTGCCATGAGCATGAGGCATGTTCTTTGTCTCTCCTAACCCAGGTTCATGGTGGTGTTAACCACCCATTAGCATATTTTTCAGCTACTTTGGATCAAGTTGCAGCAGTGTTACCTGGCTGTATGCAAACTGTAGCAGCGGTTGGATTGACCCTCACTCAGAGTGAGAGCATTGTGATGGGACATACTTTAACTGTTTTGGTCACTCACTCCATTGACATTGAAATTTTGCATACCTGAACAAAAACCCAACACCTTATCAATGCGAGTTTGACCCGATATGAATCTATAATTTGGGGCTCACCAAATGTTACTCTGAAAAGGCATACAGCGTCTAACCCAGCAACCTTGCATCCAAAAGAAAATGTTGAAATTGATAAATTGAAAGATGTTTAACATGACTGTCTGGAAATAACTGATTTGTGCACCAAACCTAGACCTGATATTAGAGATACCTGATTGGAAGAAAATAACCAAATTATTTTTGTTGATGGTTCCTGTTTAAGAGATAACATGAGAACATTAAAAGAAGTCTGTGCTGTGTGCACAATTTCTGGTATACTCAAAGGTTACTGAATTCGGCGAGTGTATTCCGCACAAGTAGCTGAATTAGTGGCTCTTACTAGAGCATGCCATGTTTTTGCACAGCTTAAAGTTACCATTTATACAGACAGCCAGAACGGATTTGGAATAGTCCACGATTTCGGTCAGCTATGGTCACAGAGAGATTTCCTGACCTATGCTGGTTTGCCAGTTAGAAATGGTGAAAGAATCCATGATTTGTTACAAGCTTTACAAATGCCTGAAAAGATTGCTGTGGTGAAATGCAGTGCACACCAGAGAGCCCTAGATTTTGGAACAATGGGAAATTGGTATGCGGATCAAGTCGCAAGGTTTTGCGCATTAAATTGTATATCTTTCAAAGACAAATGGGAACTGTTACCTGAAGAAGAGACTTGTACGAATTATGCTTTAACTGTGATTGACACTTGGGAAGAACTGAAAGCTCTCCAAGAAAATTTCGACAAAGATAAAAAGAAAATGTGGGTTAAAATGAAATGTGTGCAAAGGAAGGATGACTTTTGTGTATCAGTGGAAGGCCAAATAGTCCTGCCAAATAACCTATTGACTCAAATGGCTAGATATTATCATGGTCAAGCCCATGTTGGGAGGGATGCTGTGATTCGCACCTTTAAGCAGTTCTGGTTCAATCCAAAGTTTAGACAGGTTGGCAAAGCAGTTTGCCACCGTTGCATCATTCGTCAACAAATGAACATGGGTAAAAGGACTGTGGTTAATATGAGCCGCACTGAAAGAGCAGGAGGTCCATTTAGCAGAATGCAGATGGATTTTATTGAGATGCCTGTGTGTGGAGGACTGAGATATGTGCTAGTGACTGTTTACATTTATAATCACTGGTTTGAAGCCTACTCCACATGAAGAAATGACAGCCTTACTGTAGCAAAATTATTGCTTAGGGAACTGATACCTTGTTTTCGTTTTCCGGTCTCTTTTGAATCAGAAGGAGGAAGTCACTTCAATAATGAAGTAGTTAAATTACTATGTTCAGCCTTAAAGATTGAGCAGAAGTTGCATTGTAGTTACCACCCTGAAGCATCAGGACTTGTAGAGCAAATAAATGGTACCTTGAAGTCCAGACTTGCAAAGATGTTTGCATCCACAAATCTGAAATGTCCAGATGCACTACCTTCAGTTCTGATGAGTATGAGAAACACACCCGACAGAAAGACTGGACTGTCGCCACATTAAATCCTTATGGGCCAAGCAATGAGGTTGCCAGCGGTTCCTGACAACGCTCTTGTGAACATAACAGATGACATGGTGTTGGACTACTGCAAGGGTGTGGCTGATGTGGTTCGCTCTTTCTCTCATCAGGTGGGGCCACCACTGTGCAGCCATCCCAAGATCAAAGCCACAATCTGAGAGCTGGAGACTGGGTTGTGATCAGAAAACACATGAGGAAGACTTGTTCGGAGCCTCAGTGGAAGGATCCTCACCAAGTAGTACTGGCTATTACTACTGCTGTGAAGTGTGCAGGATCCATGCCAGCCATACTCGGAAAGTGCCATTTCCTTTAGACAATGAAGAAGAGTTGTTGAGAATACCAACAAAATATGGACAAACTCCAGAATCGGAGAAAGAAGCTGGAGAATCAGAGACAGACTCTGAGCAGATCGATAACAACCCAGACTCTCCTGTGAGAGATGAAACGGAGGACATACAGGAGAGTGACAGGGAACCAATCTCAACTGAGCAGCAGGAGAGCCTAGTCAGAGGAGGGCTCTCACAGAAGCAGACAATCTTGACAAACAAACAAAGCAACCTACAGACCCGAAGGAGGGAGTTGAGTTGGGTCAAAGTCAAATCGATCTGACTCCTCTGAAAGAAACCGCAGATACACCAAGACAAAATCCTGCAGACCCTGAAGAAGCTGAAAGTCCAACATTGAAAAGAGCCTTAACCAAGGGTCCATTGAAATGAGATAAGTGGCTGAAATCACAAGCTAAGAGAAAATAATTGATTACAGTGTCAACAATTGCAGAAGAAGTAGACATCACAAGAAAAGATTTGAGTGATGGAGAGTTAAATGGAGATTGAAGACTGAAAAGAAAACAAATTGCAAATCAAAGACATGCAGGCCCTGAACGGGCATATGAAACCACTAGTGATTGGCAAAGTGAATTTCTGTCATTGTGTTTTGATTGTGAAATTCCAGGTCATTATTTTGGCATGTGAAGTTGGTAAGTGAACTGAACTTTGAGAATTCTGTGCAACTGAAAGAGAGAAAAGAGACATTGAAAGTAATCTGAAAATACTTTTGAAATAAACTGATTTGACAAGCTGCTAAACTGATTTTGACAATTTAACTATTTTTTACAAAAGTCCTGGAAAAGAGACTGAAAGCTGTAAATATCTGGAAAGAAGATTTTTGTTTTGCTGCATAGTTATGTATTTTTTTTCTTTTTACTTTCTGATTCTTTATGGCTCGAGTAACCCCAACAAGCAGGTTAAAAAGAATAGGTATTGTAAATATATAGGTATTGACTTAGCAATTGTGTGTAAGATGGTATGTTTGTTATTGATTGTGAATATGGGCTTTTTTAACAAAGCTGCAGCTAATCATACCGCTGCTTTAGAAACTACTACTACATTTACAGAGTTAGATAAGTTTAAAAGGGATGAGAAATATTTACACATAGGTAATTCACAAGGAGATCTTTCTTCTAATGTTTTCTATTGCTTATTGCATGAGTTTGTTGAGACAATGAATGTGGGAGAATGTTATGTTTGCACGCAAATTCCTTCTTCAATACCTGAGTAGAGTGGCTAAGGAAAATAATATTGAATTATTGAGAGGTTTAACAATTTAACATGCTTGCTTATACCAGTAGAAAAGAGCTTCTTAGATCAAACTGATGACAGGAGAAAGGCATTAAAGGAGAAATTAGATAAGGGCTTAGTGAAAAGGACATTTAGAAATGACTATGCATTTAGTTAAATCAAAACACAAGGGAAGTTAGCTTTAGATATATATATATATATATATATATAGGCCAAAATCTAGAACTGATACATTATTTGTGGGAAAGAGTGAATGAAGACATGTTTCTTTTCTAGACTTTTATGTTAAATGGACAAGACCCAGCAGTACCAGGGGTTTATTACATATGTGGACCAAATGCTTATTACTGTCTTCTGAGAGGATGGTATGGCACATGTTACTTGGGAATAGTTTTCCCAAAGATTTATCAACTTGAGAACCTGAATGAGACACCTAAACTGAACAAATTACATCTCGCTAGACCAAAGAGAGAATCTTACTCTGGCATATTTGGAGATATATTTGGAGAAATGATTCCCTCAGTGGGACTTATTCTAAACTCCATGAAAATTCGAATGTTTTCTACTATTATGGCTAACATGCTTACTAGTTTCTCGGGTGCCATGATCCTAATGGACACTGAAATGGCTGCAGTAAGATTCATGACTCTTCAAAACCACCTTGCGTTAGACATCCTTTTAGGGAAGGAGGGCGGAGTTTGTAAAATGCTGACATCACAACATTGTTGCACATTTATGCCTGACAATTGTAGAGGAATTAGAAGCTTTATTAACAATCTAACAAATATTAGGTCTGATTTAAAAGTTCTAAAAGAACCTGGGGTTTGGGAAAAGGTTTGCAAAGGTTTTGCTTCTGTGGGAAATTGGCTGGGCAACAAAGGAAAAGGTGGAATTGTGAAACCAATACAGATAATAATGATTATTGTGATTTGTATAATTGAAATATGGGAGATTTATAAAGTGTATACTGTGATTAAAATGCAGAAGTTGAAAAATTATCAGAGGAGGAAAGAAATTAAATTTGAAAGGTGCTTTAGAGGACATTGGTAAAAGAAATGTAAAAGGTTATAATGAGACAAAATATTAGGTTAACAAAAATTATGTTAAGTGATGTAAAGTGTGATGACACATTTAGTCATCAGGGGAGGGATTGTAAAAGGCTGAATTAATTACTAATAAATTTGCATTGATGAATGGCTAAGGATTTACATGAATTAAGCTAACATAGAAAATTGTTAGCCTTGGAGAATGTGCCCACTTAAGTGGCCTCCATTGCGCATATGACATTAACAAAGAATTTGCAGTTATAGTTTAAATAATGTGCACATGTAGAATAAAATGTATTAGTGGATCATATTAATGAGTTGATGTAATGTATTTGCTTTAATAATATTAAGCATTGATTAATTATGAAGCTTGGGCCTATTCGACAGAGCCTCATGTTATGTTTCATGGCATAAATAATTTTTGTAAATGTTTTGTGAAAGCAGAGAATTAATATTGTCCATTGTTCACACTGAACTGACGCGATTTATAAATGTCTTAAACTTTCTCATAAGAACTGCTTGTTGAAATGTCCTGCACTAGAAGTTGATACTTTGTAGATTTGATGTGTGAGAAGATGTTCCCAGGAGCCAACAATGGTCGCACTGACTACAGCTAGGATTGCAACTAAAAAGTTACCTGACGAAGCAGACGATGGGAACGGGAGAAAGGGAGACAATCATCAACGTGTGAAAGACTGTTTAGTTATATTTTAGATTTTGAATTTAGAGACTATTGGTCCTACTGTGGACGTACGATTTTCTGACCAATGACAGAGTGAGAAAATACTTAATGGATTTTAGTATATCCAGACTACACTTTGGAGAAGTGACACAGTTGCTTTTTCACTCTAGTCCTGTTCTAGCCCATTTCCTGTCTTTTGTCAGTCAGTTTGGTTGTTCTGTCCCATTCTTTACCCCTTAATAGTCCTGTTTGCGGAGCACCGCAGTTCCAGGTGTTCTTTTTCCTTATAGCTTTATCCTCATAGAGTAACTGTGTTGATACGGTTTTCTTAGGTCAATGTTTTCTAAGTTGGTTCAGTTAACTTAGAGCCTAACCGTGGCTGAGCCATTACCTTTTACTGTCATATTGCTGAAGCTGACCATACGAATGTCCAACTGATGAAGAAATCGCAGCTTGCTGATCGATTGAGGAGAGGTATAATGAAACGCTATTGTTTCCATTGTAGATTTATGTTCTTTTCTTTTAGGTACCAACTGCTATTTTGATAGATTCCTAGTTAGATGTTTTCCAAATTAACTTTTGACTAAATTTGCTTTTGCATAAAGTCCAAACATGCTATTTGGATTTGAAGGTTAGTTAGTATGGCCCGCGCCACTAAATGTTATTTACAAAGGATTGATTTTGCTCACTTGTTGAATCTAGATGTATGCTATCTCTGTTGTTCAGTTATTGATGCTATTAATTTGTACCGTAACTATTGAATGCCTAATAATTAACGCATTAGTTAAATTGAGATTCTTTCGATGCTTTGTTCAGCCTGTGTTGTTTGTATATGCTTATCATTTGTTTTTTTTAGACTAATTTATGTGATATTAGCATCGTTAATATAGAGAAATAAACTTTCTAATTTTACTAAAAGACGTGGTTATTCATGGCCTCATGGGTCAGGGTGCGTAAAGATTACTAACTCAAAGTTTCTAATAATTGAGATGTTGAACATGTTATGTTGTTGCTAGTCAGATTAGGAGTAACATATTGTGTATGGTGGAATCACTCTAAGTGTAGTCAAAAGGTCCATTGAACCTCTAACGCGTCCCCTTATAAATAAATTGCCTAAGACCAAATAAGATCAGACGCGCTCACAGTAGTGAGGGAATCTGTGGAAAAGGTGCTCAATGGGGACACAAACAAATATTCTTGCACAGGGCGCCACCAGGGTTAAAGCTGGCCCTGATCAAAAACATAGCTGCCAAGTTTAGAGATTGCTTATGTGTGACATTTCCACGGTTTCGAGGTGTTTATGAGTAACTTTTACTGCCCAATGTGTGACACTTTAAGTACCACTTTGTCATGTGTACGAAGGCTAGAAAGTCACAATCATACTGGTAAAGCATAATGTGACAGCACCCTGTTAGTTACAGACAGCACATTTTCAATTGTAATGGCCACTACATTTGCACAAAACAGTTTTACTGATAAACCTAGATGTGTTGAAATCGGGTTTCACCGGATATTTCATTTGTGCTTCAAAAAGTTTATTGATTTTTCTTTTGATCCTATTAAAATGTTTGTTTCCATCACTCTTCAGAATTACAAAAAAACTGTTGTTCTAATTGCTGATATAGTTTGAAAAAAATGTACAGTTCATTTACATGTATATAAATATTGTGTGTTAGGGAAACAGCATAATAAAGCCTTTCCCACTCACTGTACCCAGCACGATGATTGTATACTTCAATTTAGAAAATCCTCTAACTTTAATATTTCAGAAAAAAAAGTCAACTCCAAACTCTCTTTAAAGAGAATAAGCAGGAATAGAACATTTTCTAGCGTATGCAAAACGAACTTTAGATTCCATTAAGGAAAGAGAGGCAAGGATTATGCTTTCTCTATCTTTACTACTCCACTTAGCAGCCACACAAAAATCATTAAATACCACAACAAACCACATTTCCCATGAGGCTTTGAACCACACACCCACATTCTTCTACCAACATAAACGAGGCATATACCTCTAAAATGTGTTAGTTTAACCCCAGATCCGTGTTACTTCGCAGGGCTGTCAAAAACATTCCTCCCTTAAGTACCTGTAAAGGGATAAGCTGTGTCCCTTTGTTTCCCCTCCTTTGCATTTATACTCTAGATAGCTCCTGAGAGAGCATAGCTTATATAATCTATACTAACATGAAATGTTTATGAATTAATGTGTGATAATGCCGCATAGAAAATGTAATAGTAACTTTGCTTAAAACGTGCACCTGAAATGTGACCACGGGGAGTGGCCGCCAATGTATATGTGAACTAATAATGATGACTAACATGTTTATGTATTATTATATTGAATAAGTTTATACTAATTATTAATTGTGTTATTAAATTTATACTGAAATCCTTATAGGCCTTAAGTTAGCATGAGTCAAAGCTTAGCTGTTTGGCTCTCATATTAAATGTATTTTTCCTATCTTGCAGTGTGCTGACTCACAAAAGGACACAACCTTTTATTTTTCTTCAAACTAGAAGACGAATGTAACCATGCTAGATCCGTTCCCATGAATTTTTCATTGCTTGTAGGGTGATGTTAAAACAAAATGAAACAGTATAGATTAATGTAATGTACAAGGTAATTCAAACCGGTGAAGACAATGGAGCTACTGACCAAAAGATGTGCAAAGAATTACAGAAAGATGAAATCATACCGGACGTGCCACCTCTGAAGATATCGAACAGGAAAACCAATCAGAGACTTGTAAAACAATATGGGGTGAAAGTTAGGTGACATAATGTGTTTTCTGATAGGTTAAAGATAGTGGGGTCTAACAAATGTCCAATAGAATTTTGGGGGAATGTACAACGAAAAAGGGATAAAAACCCATGACACGGGGAGCCATTTAGGTGGGTTAGGGAATGCTATTGATTTTATCCTGAAAATTTGTCACTCTGTTTGGTGATTTGTTGGTTCGCTTAGAACCATCCTCATCCTTAAATTTCCCCATTTTACACTTTGTCTCCTTATGAGGGAAGTGCCCCATTTTGCCACAGAGCTGAGTTCTGACCGATGGCGATTTGACTGATGTCCTGAAGACGAAGACTTAACCTGTGCGCTGACCTAAACTTTGGAGGGTAATTATGACAATGCACTTGTGATTTGTTTGTTTGCTTTTCCTTTCTAGTTACCAACTGCTTATTTTTTACAGGGACCATAGTTAGATGCTTTCCAAATTGGTGTTCTAAATTGTTTTGCATGAAGCACAACATACCAATGCTAATCAGTGGTTAGGACAGGGGTTCACTAACTGACGCAAATAGACAAACAACTGAATCTATGCTTTGTTGAACTGACGCGTTATTGACACTCTGCTAAACTGATCTATGTTTACGTTGTGTTATGTTCTGATATTTGTGATTCTCGCCTTAATGAAATCTTACCAAAGTTGCCATATCGTGACTATGCTATTATGTTTCTTGGTTTTGAGATTAACGCATCTGCTCTTAGATTTGTAATCAATAGGGAATAAAACGTATAAAATTCTACTAAACCGGTGTGGTTATTCATGGCTGCAATGTCATGGTGGAGTTTTGAATTAGTTAATGACTTTGAAATGTATTGTTTTGATAAATATTGATGACATTATTGACGTATTGATTGACATATTGATTAGTTATCTCGTCCTAAGGTGTCTCTCCACTGGGTCAAAAGATTCATTGGCCTAAAACGAGTCCTGATGTGTGATAAATTATCATAAAGGGACGCGTTAACAGTTCTGGTAGCAGAGGGACGGTTTGGCCCTTGGGGGCTCTAGGACGGAGAATTATTGTTTAGACTGTTTTTCTGAGATAATGCAAATTGGAGATATGATGCGTTTCTAAATTCACCATGACTTTCCTGGGATCTTGGAGCCTGCCTAAGTGAGTTGGGAATGTTCTTGGCGTCATAGCATGTGTGGTGTAGGATTTGCGCTTGCTCAGCTTATGCATTTTGCAGGTGATTTGTGAAGTTTGTGTGCATTTAGGTCAGGTAAATGTTGTTTCAGTAGGAGTGGGCGTACTCCGCAGTATGAGAGTAGGGAAGTCGGCATACTTCATATGAGTGTGGCGCTTTGTGCTCAAAATTATCCACGTGGTTGGTTGTTCATGTACGGACCTGTTGTGGTCTAAGACTCCGGAGTATATTGACAAGTGTAGGAGACACTTGGGTTTATGTTGTAATTTGTGCGGTTTAACTAGATCAATCGGGCATGGTTGACAAGTCGAGTTTGAGTCAAATTGTATGTGTGAAACCTTCGATGGAGATTTGGCAAGCTCTAAAGTGCACTAGAACGAACCATTGACAAGTCGAGAGTAGGATTTGCAGATCGAATTCTGCTTGCGGATGCAGGAACTGAGAAGGAGAGAGTAGCGGCCGAGGCTTCAAGTGAAATCTCTGTAAAGTTCTGAAGAGAATGTGTACCCTTCCTGTAGTAAACCGGCAAATTTGTGTTGTTGTTGTTGTTAAGGTGCCTGCAGTAAATTTTTTGCATTAGTTTGGTGTGAATCCAGTGAGGGGCGGTCGAGCCGCAAGACCTTGTCAGCTGCAGTGTGTGAGTGTGACATCAGTGGTGCCGCGCTGAGATAGGTCAGTTGTCGAGAGGTGTCGCGCACGGATTGGCTGCCGTCCATGAGAGGAAATAGGTTGAGAAAGGTGGGTGAAGAGTGTCCTGGGAATCAAAGTCACTTCTTGATTAAATACAAACAAAAAGAAAAGACGCAAAGATGAATTTTATCAAAGCTTTTAAGAGCGCTCTGAAAGAAGACGCATACATAATGGCGAGTGAAGGGGAGCCTACACCACCTGAGGGTACTCCAGCTTATATAGTCATGGAGGAAAAGGGTGTTGCACCTTGTTTATGGATGAAACCGTGGCACAAATTGACAGAAAAGATGGATGTTTGGCATTCCGGAACACGGAACGTTCAATACGAGAGTTCTAGAGAATTTAAGGTGGATGTTAAGCGTACAGAAGCCACCCCCGAGGCCAGCTCAGTATGAGGCTTTAGCTATTTGGGATTTAATGGCTATTAAACAAAGACAAGAAAAATTCCAGAGAAGAATAAAGAGGGCAGAAAAGACTTTGGCGGAAGCTAGATGGGATATTGAGAGCAAAATTTGGAGATGGGGAATAGTTGGCGGACTCAAATTGTTCCCAGCAATAACATAGGGAGATGAGACGCAGGGGAAGAAAGCCACATGTAAAACAGACAAAGACTCTAGTAAGCCTAAAGAGACTAAGAGATCTTGGATAAAAGAAGACGATTCAGACGATGAAGAATTCCTATATCAGATATTAGATGATCGCCCGCCACCTTATGCGGTAAGCGACAATGTCCCGAGCACTAGTGCGGTTCCTGGGAACCAGACGCAGGAGAAGGGAGTTTCTGATACAGTACAGACTAGTGATACGGGTCTGATACAGAATGTTGTCAGTGTACCCACTGCGCCAGACATGCAGACACAGTTGCAACCTCCACCACAGATACAGAGAATCTATCCAGACGTCCCAGTACTAGAGACTACTACAAATCTGATAGTGCCACCAGACTCGATATATACAAAATCGAGGTTAGTGCAGATTGAGCCAACTCCACAATTGCTGCCCCAGCCGCAGCCACAACTATTACCAGGGTATAATCCAGCAGCAGGACCTCCATTAATACCTGCCCCAGCTTCAGAGAATCAGACCTTTGAAGTTGCTGCTCCACAGAGTTTTGGACCAGGTCAGACACCTGCGGCCATATCAATGCCAATTACTGTTGGTCCACCGGTGCCATTGTATGCACAAGGTAAGCCTGGCATGTGTAATCAGGGGTTAATGACACAAGATGTAATAAGAGGAGGGTCCATAGGAACTCCCCAGTTGATGGCCCCGGGAGAGCAAGCAGTTGAAACACCGAGGTCTTTGCTACACCTTAACCCAGCTGAAGCACCGTTGGAGGCAATGAGACAGGCAGGGCTAGGTGTGCTAACCCCACACACAATAAGTACGAGTGCTTCACAGTCGCAAATGATGCATGCAGGGAATATTTCACTGCAAGGTTTTACGGTACAACCGTTAAATGAGTGGTTAGAGAAAACCTATGCTTCACAAAAGACTACAGTAACTGAATTTTGTGAGACTGGGCGTGGAAGCTGCTGAACAAGTGGAAGGAACAATGGGGGTGAACAGATTAGAGTCATACACAGAAGCAGAATTGAGGTATCTGTGCCCTAAAATCACTAAAGAAGTAGGTAAGGTGCATCAGAAGTTGGCGAACCTGGCAGACAAATACCATATCGATATTGAGAATACTAAACATTTGAAAAGAAGTTACAGATTAGACTTTGACTCAAAGGACTTCAAGCATATGAGGTCTGCCGGGGTGAAAGCACATCTAAAAGAAATACTGCAAAGTGCTCAGATGTAGGGAGCCTTAGAAAAGTGGGAAGGCAGATGGGCAAAGAAAAGAGATAAGGAGAAAAGTGACAGTCCGGGATCAAGTCAGGCTTGATAGGTTTGTGAAGCTTGCGAAGTGTCTCTGGGAAGACTTGAATACCTTGTTTGAGATCATTGTTCCACCTGACTTATGGCTTGGGTGCAAGAGAGGTGTAGACTAGCCGACACAGGAGCCAGCAAGGGATAAGGCGACCGGAGCACCCTCTGATGAGGTGATGAAGTATTATCACAAAGTGATTGAGTTTTTGAAGCAGAAAGTGTCGCCGAAAATTACTGATTGGCAGAAAATCGATCGGACCTCACAGGAGGTTAAATAATCGATACATGCTTACTATGAGAGGTTGTTGAAGGCATTCAAACATTACAGTGGTACTGAAACTATTGAGCTGAAAGACATGAACCATCTCGTGTTCAGATTTGTTGAAGGGCTGAGACCAGAGGTTAGCCAGATGATTAAGAATCATTTGATCTGTTGGCAAGCGAAGCCGATTGATGAGTTGTTGCAATATGCGAACTACTGTAGTGACGAGATTGAGCTAAAGCAGAGAAAACTAAAGGAGAAAGTGATGGTGATGCAGATAAGGGCAGCACAGGCAGGTATGCAGGGAAATGGAATCCAGCAGATGATACAACAGCAACAGCAAGGGAATGGTGTGTTTCAGGCACAACCGAGAGGTCGAGGTTTTGTGAATCGCGGTCCAGATTTGAATACTGTTGTGGTTCAAAATGACGTACAAAGGATGAAAAAGATGTCACCATGTCACGCGTGCGGGGGCGTGGGGCATTGGAAGTGGGAATGCCCAAATGTGGTGCAGGATGGTGTCGTTCAACAAAGCATTAATGTCGGTACATTACAAAATGTGAGAGGTCCAAAATTGAGAATCAAAATCCGAACTTCCAAAATAACATGGTTCAGATGCAAGGGCTACAGCCCATGCAGCAAATGCAAAATGCCGCGTGTTCAACCAGCACAAATGCAGCAAGTACAACAGCAGGTTCCCACGGTACCTAGACAGCAAATGCAACTACCATTAGCTCCAATGGGACAGCAACAGGTGAGGCTTCCTCAGCAGTTCACAGGTCAAGTGATGAGCCAAAATAATACAGTACAACAATTCCCATTGCGTGGTGAAGATGGAATGAATGAGGAATGGTTGGATGACAGTTCAGACAGTGAAGAGTGCAGGCTTGCAGCGTCCCTAGTAGTAGATCAGAGGGGACCCTATGTAGAGGGGAAGGTAATGGGTCACAAGGTTTCATTCTTGGTTGATACCGGAGCTACACGCTCTACAGTCAGAAGTGCAGAGGTTCCAAAATTACCACTTTCAGGGCGTACCATAAGAGTGGTAGGGGTAGCAAACCAGTACTTGACAAACCCGATCACAGATCTGGTGCAAGTTGAGATTGGCAACTTCCAGGGACTGCATAAGTTTGTAGTCTGCGATTCAAGTCCTGTGTCTCTACTGGGAAGAGACTTACTGTGCAAAACGAAATGCTCGATTACCTGTTCCAGTTATGGAATTGAGGTGCAGACAAACAGTGATGATGAAGGGGATGATAGTCACTTCTCAGAGTTAGAGACAGAAACTGCGAATGAAGATTACCCTTTGATAACATTATTCCTGATGCTTACAGTGACTGACTTACCAGCCGAGTTACAGGGAACAGTGATGGAGAAGGTGTGGGATTTGACAGGAAAGGAAGTGGGACTGATAAAAGGAGTGGAACCAGTTAAAGTTCAAGGAAGCCAAACGTGGTGTTTCCCCAGGTGGCGCAATACCACATGGCACAAGATGTCCTTATCCAAAGAAGCTGCAGTACTGTCAGAAAGAGGTGAAGTACTTAGGACACTTGATTGAGAGAGGATCCAGGAGAATATCAAAGGAAAGGGTGACAGCTATTTTTCAGATGAACCCCCCGACAACAAAGAGAGATGTCAGGATGTTTTTGGGAATGGTGGGCTACTGTCGCCAGTGGATACCCAACTTCTCAATTATCTTAAAACCATTGATAAAACTGACAGGCATAGAAACTAAGGATGACCCATACACCATAACTCTGCCCAAAGAAGAGCTTGAGTCATTCATGGAATTGAGAGAGTTCATGTACAGGGCACCAGCTTTGGGTATGCCTGATTACACAAAACCTTTTCTACAGTTTTTTCATGAACGTGATGCTTGTTCTTTGTCTGTCTTGACACAGGTCCATGGAGGTGCAAACCGCCCTGAAGCATATTTTTCAGCTACCTTGGACCCCGTCGCAGCAGCCTTACTGGGTTGTTTGTGTGCAGTTGCAGCAGTTGGTCAAAGCCTCACGCAGTGTGAAGGCATAGTGATGGGACATCCCTTGACAGTAATGGTTCCACATTCAGTTGAAATTCTGTTGACTCGAACCAAAACCCAGCACATGACAAATGCCCGACTCACACGATATGACACAATTATTTTGGAGTCGCCTAATGTCTCACTAAAGCGATGTACTGTATTAAACCCGGCAAATCTACATCCTGTTGAAAGTACTGAGATTAATAATGAAGAGGAAGTGGAGCATGATTGTCTTGAGGTAACAGAACTATGTACCAAGCCCCGACCTGATATTAAAGATACGCAGTTAAAGGAAAATGACTGCATTATGTTTGTTGATGGATCCTGTTTGAGAGACTCAGTCGGAATGCTGAGAGCTGGTTATGCTGTGTGTACCATAGCTGGTATTATTGAAGCTTCCTGGCTCGAGAGAGTGTATCCCGCACTAGTGGCAGAATTAATTGCCCTTGGTAAGGCATGCCAGCAGCTGAAAAACTGAGAGTCACTATCTATACCGACAGCAGATACGGATTTGGAATTGTACATGACTTTGGCCAATTGTGGTCACAGAGAGGTTTCATGACCTCTTCTGGTTCTCCAGTGAAAAATGGTGAACAGATTAAGGATTTGTTACATGCGCTTCAGTTACCTCTTGCAATTGCCGTGGTGAAATGCAATGCTTATGTTAAGTCACAAGACTTTGGGGGTCATTCTGACCTCGGCAGTAAAAGGCGCTTACCGCCGGTCAGAAGCCCGCCATAACACCGCCGCGGCCGCGGTAAACCACCACGGTCATTCTGACCCGCAACTGCCAAACCGCCGAAAACCCGACATCCACAAAAGTCCGCCATACCAAATGTCGGCGAAAAAATGGCGATGACCAAACCTCCACCGTCACGCCAACAGAAATACGCCCACACTATCACGACACACGAATCCACGCGGCGGTCTTTCAAACGCGGTATTCCATTGGCGGTACACACCGCCGCGGTCAAAATACACACACACATAGAAAACTCAGCTACATTGGTCATTTTGAAACACACACACCTGATACACATACTAACACCACTCCCACACACCCAATACAATATAAAACACACATCCACATCACCCACAAACCCCGACGACCCGAAATTAATGACGAAGGCTAGAGAGAGAGCACAGAATAGACAATCACACAACACAGAGGCACACAACACAATCACCCACACAACATCCACGCACCAAACACCACACACCACCACACGCACCACACTCATCACCACAAACGCCACCCCACATCTCATCCACACCACCCCATGGCACCCCAAAGACATCCCAGGTTCAGTGACGCAGAACTCAGGGTCATGGTGGAGGAAATAGTCCGTGTAGAGCCCCAGCTCTTCGGGGCACAGGTCCAGCATACCACAATTGCCAGGAAGATGGAGCTATGGCAAAGGATAGTGGACAGGGTCAACGCGGTGGGACAGCATCCACGCAATCGGGATGACATTAGGAAGCGCTGGAACGACCTACGGGGGAAGGTGCGTTCCATGGTATCAAGGCACAACATCGCGGTGCAGAAGACTGGCGGCGGACCCCCACCTACTCCCCCAGAATTCACAGCATGGGAGGAGGAAGTCTTGCACATCCTGCATCCTGAGGGCCTCGCAGGAGTACGCGGAGGAATGGACTCTGGTAAGTCAAATCTTCACTACTTCTTCCCACCCCCACCCCACCTGCATGCCAAATCATACCCCCACCCTCACCCCCACCCCCACCCCCATCACACCAACTCCTTGCAAATGGCTCACCATCACAACCCACCCATCCCGAAACCTAGCCCTGCATGCGTCCCCAAAGCATGGACACCCATCACCAAAGCATGCCCACGCACACACACATCACCCCCACAACCCACCCTCACAAAAGCCCCCACAAGGGAATGCCTGCACTTGGGTACACGGACACCCACCCATCACACGAAATGCCACACACAGAAGCAATAACCATACCTTCATACCCCTGCAGGACCCGAACGCCACCACACCGCCACGGAGGGTACAGAGATGTCCATCCCACCCCCAGAAGAGGCCCCCAGCGATGACAGCAGCTCTGTCTCCCTGGACCCAGATGACCATCCCGGCCCATCGGGGACCTCGGGACAGTCGGTTCCCCACAGACAGACAGAGGCTACACCAGACCCAACCCCCTCTGGGAACACCAGCATAGCTCCCACCCAGCGGGCCCATGCCTCTGTCTCCAGGACACGTCAATCAGCGGTGTGTCTGCCACTACAGGGCACCCAGGTTGACCCACCACCCCAACAACAACAGGGACCTGGGGGCAGTGGTAGTGGGCACACCGTCCAGGGGACAGAGGCCCAGGAACACAGGGGAACTGGGAGGGCTGCTGTGCGACAGGGGGGGGACAGGCCCAGGGAACCCACTCTCCAAGAGGCCCTCTCCTCCATTATGGGAGCTTACCACCACTCCCAGGAGACGATGGCGACGGTACTGGCCAGGTTCCAGGAGATCCAGGCACAGCAGGAGGAACGGTACATGGGGTTCAGAGAGGAACTGAGGAACATCGGTTCCGCAATGGGGACCATCGTCCTGGCCCTTAACCAGATAGTCACCACATTGAGGGACCATGTGGCACCACAAAGGGCCCCTGTCACTAGCCCAGGCCAGGAACAGCCTACCACCTCCACCGGCGCTAGTGGACAGGAGGCCCCCACACAAAAACAGGCCACCAGAACCCCACCTCCTGCTGAAGAAGAACCACCCCGCAAGCGGAACCTGAGATCTCACAAGAAGACAGAGTAGGATGCCAAGACCCCCGCCAGCATAAGATACCCCCTGATGTCATCCCACTGTCCCACATTGTCACCCTGTCCAACCTTTAACTGCCCCTGCTCCATCCTTCCACAGGCATATGGACAATGCACCTGTGCGACTGAGAACAGGACTCTGCCATGGACATTACTCCACCCCCACCCATCACCGTTTGACAATCATGTACCAATATGTAGCACTTCAAATAAATCACTTATTGCACTTAAAATAACAGGAGTCTGCTTGTATTCTCAACAAATGTATTACACATAACGGTGCAATAATGTCCAGTAACTTTGTGACGACAACATACCAGTTTCGATAAGCTTTAGTCCATGGGCAAACAAAGCAGAAGTCACGCAGTGGGTCATACAGCTCCGAAAAGGGAAGGGAAAGTCACAAATCAGTTCACGGGAACTGGGGGGAAACACAGACAGTACAGACGCATGAGGCCTTAAGTAAATGTAATATGGCGTGGGTGAATCTTACCTGTGTGCTACTGAAAATATTGTTGTATGACTGTATCCCTGTTGTGCGTGTCGTCCCCGTCGTCTTCCTCCTCTTCACTCTCCACAGGCTCCACAGCTGCTACAACACCACCATCTGGACCATCCTCCTGTACGAAAGGCACCTGGCGTCGCAAAGCAAGATTGTGCAGCATACAGCAGGCCACGATGATATGGCACACCTTCTTTGGTGAGTACATAAGGGATCCCCCTGTCATATGCAGGCACCTAAACCTGGCCTTCAGGAGGCCGAAGGTCCTTTCTATTATCCTCCAAGTTCGCCCATGGGCCTCATTGTACCGTTCCTCTGCCCTGGTCCGGGGATTCCTCACTGGGGTCAGTAGCCACGACAGGTTGGGGTAACCAGAGTCACCTATTAGCCACACACGGTGTCTCTATAGCTGTTCCATCACATACGGGATGCTGCTATTTCGCATGACATACGCGTCATGCACTGACCCAGGGAACTTAGCATTTACATGGGAGATGTACTGGTCAGCCAAACAGACCACCTGGACATTCATCGAATGATAACTTTTTCTGTTCCTGTACACCTGCTCACTTTCACTGGGGGGAACCAAAGCCACATGGGTCCCATCAATGGCACCAATGATGTTGGGGATATGTCCAAGGGCATAGAAATCACCCTTCACTGTAGCCAATTCGCCCACCTCAGGGAAAATAATGTAGCTCCGCATGTATTTCATCAGGGCAGACAACACTCTGGACAAAACCTTGGAAAACATAGGCTGAGACATCCCTGATGATATGGCCACTGTTGTCTGAAAAGACCCACTTGCCAAAAAATGAAGTACTGACAGAACCTGCACCAGAGGGGGAATCCCTGTGGGTTGGCGGATGGGGGACATCAGGTCTGGCTCCAGCTGGGCACATAGTTCATGTATAGTTGCTCTGTCAAGCCGGTATGTAAGTATGATATGTCGTTCTTCCATTATCGACAGGTCCACCAGCGGTCGGTACACGGGAGGATTCCTCCTTCTCCTCGCAAGTCCCAGCGGACGGTGCCTAGGAAGGACAACATGGAGCACACAGTCAAGCAACCCACAGGTTCGTTCACACAGCTTGCACAGTACACGATTCGCTATGCATTGAAAGGCTTGTATGAGTGGCAATGCAAGGCCTAGGCCTGTGTGACGCAGTAGAAATCAAGCCATGTGGGCCCTTGAAATGGCGGCTGCCTGACCTGTGAAGTGTGACAGTGGGATGTGAGGTCAATGCGCTGGCGTGGCACACCGTGGCGGTAGGCGGTCGAAGACCGCGGGGTTAAGCCGCATTGGTTAACATTGAACCCTATGGGTTTCAGTAGCCAATGACGATGTGCGCCGCCGGTCGCGGTACGCACCGCCGCGGGCGTGACCGCCATTTTCTATCTGATTAATCACTCGAGACCTGATCATCCACAGGAGAGGACCTATACTGCAAGTGCTGCTGTGACCTCGGTCTGGGAGATACAATGGCTGCTGCGACTGGGGAAAGGGCCCCTGCCTTCACTTCTGAGGAATTGGAGAAACTTGTTGATGGGGTCCTCCCCCAGTATGCGCTACTCTACGGTCCTCCAGACCAACAGGTTAGTACACAGGGTGCACGTTGAATGGGCTATGCCTGTGTTGAGTGGGGTGGATGTAAGATGGTGGGGATGGGAGCGAATGAGGAGTGCAACGCACGAAAGATGAGAGCATGTGCCACATGGCAAGGTTGGGGAGGGGGGGGCACTCACATTGACCAGGCAGAAAAGTGATGATATTTATGTTTCAACCCTGTACATGTCACATAGGTCAGCACCCATCAGAAGATCGACATTTGGCGTGCCATCGCCAAGGATGTCCGGGCCCTGGGGGTCCACAACAGACGGGGCACCCACTGCCGAAAGAGGTGGGAGGACATCCGCCGCGGGACCAGAAAGACCGCCGAGTCTCTGCTGGGGATGGCCTCCCAACGTAGGAGGGGTGCCAGCCGCCAATTGACCCCCCTGATGTTCCGGATCCTGGCGGTGGCCTACCCCGATTTGGATGGGCACGTGAGGACATCACAGCAGACACAAGGGGGTGAGTATCAGCACAATCTGCTATCTTTGCACGCAGTGAAGGTGTCTGGGTGGGGGAGGAGGGCTGGGGCTATCTCTAGGCCAGGGCGCATTCTGTAGGCTAGGCCCCTCCGTTAGGCATGGCCCTGTGCCCCCGCCCCCCACCTCTGTAGGGTGCCAAGTACAGCTATCCATGGTCCGGCCTCATCCATGTGTGCATTTGTCGTCCATTGACCTGTAGGCCTAGTCATAATAACTGAGTAGTGTACCCAGATTGCGCGGCCTAGTGCAGGGGGCTTCTGTGTCTGTCCTCTCCGCCAACGGTGTTGCCAATGCATGCACTCAACCTGTCTTCATTTCTCACCCCCCCATTTTCTTTGTCTTCCTGTTCATGTGTGCATTAGCATCATCAGGCGGAGGAGAAGTGGCATCGGCGCACGAGGGAGCTGCATCTCACATGGCCCCGGAGGGCCATGCAACAGAATCCGAGTACACCAGTGAGACGGAGGGCGAAGGGAGCTCCACAACGGGGACCCGTGGCGACGTCAGCGACACCGACACGTCCTCGGAAGGGAGCTCCCTTGTGGTGGCGGCAACATCCGTGCCCACCGCAACAACAGGTACAGCCGCCACCCAGCACACCAGCCCCGCCCTCCCAGCAGCCCCTCAGCGTTCGCCCCGTGCCCGCTCGGCCAGGAAGCCGGCCATCTCCTTCGCCCCAGGCACCTCAGGCCCTGCCCCAGTTACCCCTGCTGCCCTCAGTAAGGAGGTCATTGACCTCCTCAGGACGCTCATTGTTGGGCAGTCTACCCTTTTGAATGCCATCCAGGGTGTAGAAAGGGAGGTGCATCGGAGCAATGCATACCTGGAGGGCATTCATTCGAGTCAGGCTGCCCATCAGCGATCGTTCAACGCTCTGGCCTCAGCACTGACGGCAGCCATTGTCCCTGTCTCCAGCCTCCCTCTTCTGACTCCCTCCACCCAGTCCCAGTCTCCTGTTCCTCTGCCTGTCCCATCCACACCATCAGACCAGCCTGCACACACCTCAACACCCAAGGGCAGCTCATCCAGACATAAGCACCACAGATCCCACAAGCATTCACCCAAGCAACATCCAGATGCAGACATGCCAACAGTCACTACCACCTCTGTGTCCCCCACCTCCTCATCTCCCTCCTCCCTCCCTGTGACGTCTCCACTCACACCTGCATGCACACCACCATCATCCAGTACTTTCATCACCAGCACACCCTCCATTACAGTCCGCACACGTGCAGTCACCACCCCCACTGCCATTTACACGTCCTCTGTGTCCTCTCCCAGTGTGTCTGTCACCCCCTCTTCCAAAACACACAAACGCAGGCAGCCACCCACCCAACAGCCATCCACCTCACGACAGCCTCCGTTACAAGCACCTGCACCCAAAGACAGCACACTTGACTCTCCTACAACCACATCCTCTTCCTCCACTCCCATACCCACTGCACCTACCCTTCCCATGGCTCCTAAAAAACTTTTCCTCTCCAAAATTGACCTCTTTGCCTCACCTGACCCACCCCCTCCACCTGGTAAGAGTCCAAACAGCACCTCAGCCACCACCAGCCCTGCATCTACTGTGACCATAGTGCAGGGCTATTGGAGTCCACCAGCTCCTAGGGCAGGAACATCGCCCAGCAGCAAGGGGACAGCCAGCCCACCCCCTGGGAAGAGGACAAAAAAGAATAAGGGCCGGCGCGACAAGCCTGAGACGGCTGCCACCAAGGACAGTAGCCATGCCCCGTCACCTGCCACATCATCAAAGGGAGGCAAGGGCCACAGAGCTTCAGCGAAGGAGGTCAAGGGCAGCAGGGCAGAGAAGTCAGGCAGCAGCCGAGCTGCCCAGGAGGGCCCCACCAGCCCCATTCCGGGTGTGACGGACGACACCCACGGGCCCAGGACTCCATCACAGGAGGGCCCCGCGACCGCACCGTCGGATGCCGAGTGAGCGGGGAGTCTTGGCCAGGTCTGGCTCCCTAGAAACACAGGACAAGCACCGCTGAACAGGGGCCTGCCGTGAGGAGAACCGCTGAACAGGGGCCCGCCGTGAGAAGCACCGCTGAACAGGGGCCCGCCGTGAGAAGCACCGCTGAACAGGGGCCCGCCGTGAGAAGCACCGCTGAACAGGGGCCCACCGTGAGGAGAACCGCTGAACAGGGGCCCGCCGTAAGGAGAACCGCTGAACAGGGGCCCGCCGTGAGAAGCACCGCTGAACAGGTGCCCGCCGTGAAAAGCACCGCTGAACAGGGGCCCGCCGTGAGAAGCACCGCTGAACAGGGGCCCGCCGTGAGAAGCACCGCTGAACAGGGGCCCGCCGTGAGAAGCACCGCTCCGCTGGGCCCTTCCTGTCAAGCACCGCTCCGCTGGGCCCTTCCTGTCAAGTACCGCTCCGCTGGGCCCTTCATCTCAAGCACCGCTCCGCTGGCCACCGCCGTCTCAAGCACCGCTCCGCTGGGCCCTTCATCTCAAGCACCGCTCCGCTGGCCACCGCCGTCTCAAGCACTGCTCCGCTGGGCCCTTCATCTCAAGCACCACTCCGCTGGGCCCTTCATCTCAAGCACCGCTCCGCTGGGCCCTTCCTGTCAAGCACCGCTCCGCTGGGCCCTTCATCTCAAGCACCGCTCCGCTGGGCCCTTCATCTCAAGCACCGCTCCGCTGGCCACCGCCGTCTCAAGCACCGCTCCGCTGGGCCCTTCATCTCAAGCACCGCTCCGCTGGGCCCTTCATCTCAAGCACCGCTCCGCTGGGCCCTTCATCTCAAGCACCGCTCCGCTGGCCCCCACCGTCTCAAGCACCGCTCCGCTGGGCCCTTCATCTCAAGCACCGCTCCGCTTGGCCCTTCATCTCAAGCACCGCTCTGCTGGGCCCTTCATCTCAAGCACCGCTCCGCTGGGCCCTTCATCTCAAGCACCGCTCCGCTGGGCCCTTCATCTCAAGCACCGCTCCGCTGGGCCCTTCATCTCAAGCACCGCTCCGCTGGCCACCGCCGTCTCAAGCACCGCTCCGCTGGGCCCTTCATCTCAAGCACCGCTCCGCTGGCCACCGCCGTCTCAGGCACCGCTCCGCTGGGCAACGCCGTCTCAAGCACCGCTGGCCCATTGACAGTGCCGGGTCTGTGTCGAGCAGGGCTTCACGTAGCACTCTGGGCACCGTGCCTCCTCCATTGACAGTGGAGTCAATAATCCATCTGATGGCCTGTGGCTTTGCACTCCCCAGGATGGCGCAGTGGGCAATCCACCCACTGTAGAGACTTGTGAGACTGTGGCTTTGCACTCCCCAGGATGGCGCAGTGGGCAATCCACCCACTGTAGAGACTTGTGAGACTGTGGCTTTGCACTCCCCAGGATGGCGCAGTGGGCAATCCACCCACTGTAAAGACTTGTGAGACTGTGGCTTTGCACTCCCCAGGATGGCGCAGTGGGCAATCCACCCACTGTAGAGACTTGTGAGACTGTGGCTTTGCACTCCCCAGGATGGTGCAGTGGGCATGGAGGCCCCTCGTGGATCTGGCGTCATGGACTCATGTGGCTGAGGTGCCCCCCCTTCTCTTCCCCCTGAGGTGCCTGTAGTTTTGTCATCTGATGCCCCAGCAGTGTTCTCTCCAATGGATTCGGGTCTCCTGTGTGGGCTTTGCCCCTGTGTTTGTGCACATTGGCCCACGGACTATGGAACTTTGACAGAATGGGCAGGACTTATTGCATATGTATATATTTTTTACTATGTTCATTCCTTATTTTGTATCTTTCATATTTCATATTTCACATTACTTAATTTGTGCTATTATATACTTCAATTTCAATGTTCATTTTATTTTGTCTTTGCATTATTCCGTGGGGTTTGGGGGGTGTGACTCTGACTTGTTGCTCGGCAATGGTGTGTAGGTATTTGGAGGGGGGGTGGGGTGGTGGGTGTATCGCGTATGTGTGTGCCCGTAACCCTTCCTCCTCCCCCCTCCCCTGTGTCGTAGGTGCAGTACTCACCGTTGTCGTCTGCGCCGGCGTTCGTACTCGTGGTAGATAAGCAGGTAGACAATGGCTGGTAGGATGTTTAATTCGGGTTCCATGATGTCCTCCTTCCTCGTGGAGTGTGTATAGGTGAGCGTTTTCCCGTTCGTAGTCTGTTTCCGCCGTGTTTTTATCGGCGGGGCTCCCGCCCCGGAAAAGGTGGCGGATTGGTGAGTTGTGATAGGGTGGGCGGTACATTGTCTGCCGCCTGCCTGTTGGCGGTGACCGCCGCGCTGTTTGTTTGTCCCGCCGTGGCGGTCGGAGTGTTAAAGTGGCGGGCTGTGTTGGCGGTTCCCGCCAGGGTCAAAATTCCATTTTTTTGACCGCCTGCCTGTTGGCGGGTTGGCCGCCGCTTCATCACCGACCGCCAGGGTTGGAATGACCCCCTTTGTGTCCATGGGAAATGGCTATGCAGATCAAGTCACGAGATTTTGCGCATTGAACTGTATATCGTTCAAGGATCAGTGGGAATAGTTACCTCAAACTGAAAATGAAACATGCTTGAACTTTGCATTAAGGGTGGTTGATACACTAGATGAGCTAAAAACATTACAAGGTCATGCTAGCAGAGAGGAGAAACGTTCCTGGCAGAGAATGCAATGTGTACAAAGAGATGATGACTTATGGGTCTCAGAGGAGGGGAAACTGGTTTTGCCAAATAGTCTTCTGTCACAATTTGCAAGGCTTTATCATGGACAGGCACATCTTGGGAGGGATGCAATGATCAGGTCATTCAAGATTGACTAGTTTAAACCAAAATTCAGACAAGCCGCAGAGGTTACTTGTCACAGGTGCATCATCTGTCAACAGATGAATGCAGGAAAGGGGACTGTGGTAACTTTGAGCCACATAGGGAGAGCTGGCGGTCCACTTAGCAGGATGCAAATGGATTTCATTGAGATGCCTGTTTGTGGAGGATTGAAGTAAGTGTTGATGATTGTGTGTGTTTTCAGCCACTGGATTGAAGCTTACCCCACACGTAGAAATGACAGTCTCACAGTTACAAAGCTACTGCTTAGAGAACTAATACCGAGGTTCGGGTTTCCGGTCTCTTTAGAATCAGATAGGGGCAGACACTTCGACAATGAGGTGATTAAGCTCTTGTGTGCTGCGTTAGACATCGAACAGAAACTGCATAGTAGCTACCGCCCTGAAGCATCAGGACTAGTAGAACAAATGAATGGTACCTTGAAGTCGAGAATGGCAAAGATGTGCACGGCTACCAATATGAAATGGCCAGATGCATTGCCCTTAGTGCTGATGTCGATGAGGAACACCCCTGATACGAAGACAGGACTATCACCCCATGAGATCCTTATTGGCAGAGCTATGAGGCTGGTCGCAGAATCCTGCAAATGCTTTTGTGAATATCACAGATGATATGGTGTTGGACTACTGCAAAGGTTTGGCTGATGTGGTTCGCTCTTTTTCTCACCAGGTGGAAGCCAACACATTGCCATCGATCAGTGATCCAGGTCACACCCTGCAAACCGGTGACTGGGTGGTTGTTAAGAAGCACGTGAGAAAGACGTGGAAGGGGCCATATCAAGTAATACTGACAACAACCACTGCTGTGAAATGTGCAGGCGTTCCATGCCAGTCACACAAAGAAGGTAACGTGTCCGACTGATGAGGAACTTGAAGCCTCCGACTCAGCAAGTCCAGAGAAAGAAGTCTCAGGGTCAGACAATAGCCAAGGAGGAACTGAGACTGTAGGAGAGCCCACTGAGAACAGCCTAGTCCCTCAAACAGTAAACGAGTTCGAGAGAGGTGACAGTGTGCCTATCTCAGTAGAGGCAGCAGGAGAACTAAATCAAGGAGAGGTTCTCCCAGAAGTAGACGGATACGGGTTAGAGCTTGAACCTGTTACAGATCCAGAAGAAGAAGAAGGGGAGATAGTAGAGAGAGATCAAAGCACACCGGCATCCCCTGAGCCAGTTGCAGGTCCATCAAGAGAAAACACAATAGCACAAGAGGAGGGTACTGTTCAGCGTCCTGAAAGGACAAGCAGGAAAAAGACGCATAAGGGAGATAACTGGCCAGAGAAGCAGGCTGCGAAAGAAAAGGTTGTACCAGATGAAACAATAATAGAAGAAACCGATACCACAAGAACAGAAGATCTGAGTGAATGAGAATTACAAAGTGAACGCAAGTTGAAAAGAAAGAGAACAGCAAATAGAAGGTACGCAGGTCCTGAATGGGCGTATGTAACAACATCTGAATGGCAACAAGAATTCTTAGCATTCTGTTTTGATCGAGAAGTACCAGTCCAATACTATGGTACCTGAAATCAAAGAAAGAGACTGTGTTAAAACTGAAATTGAAAATTTTAATTGAAAGCTGAAAAGCTGAGAAAGAGACTTATAAATTACCGGATGTGACACTGATAACCTGAATTGACTTTGAAACCCGATTATGACAAGCTGCTAACCTGATTGACAAAAGGATCCTGGAGTGAGTGAAGTGGTGTAAATACACGCAGAGAGAAAGAGACTTTGCATCAAGAAAAAAAAAAAGAGCTTTTGATTGTTTGTTTGGCTTTGTTCTGCTATCTGATTCTTTACAGACCATAGCTTATAATAGAGGTAGTAACAAAAAGAGCAAAGTGTGTGGGTGGTTAGGATTTATATTAGGTATTATGTGTGCAATAATAATTGTAGGTGTGATTGTGCGAATGCCGTGGTTGGATAAGAAAGCAACTAACAATGCTTCAAAACCTGAAACTACAACACTAACACCGTGGGAAAGGTTTGAGCAAAATACAAAACTCTTGCATGAGGGGACTAATTTAAAGGGGGAACTTTCCACTAATGTCTTCTATCGCTTGCTGAATGAGTATGTTGAAACTATGGATGCGAGAAATTGTTATGTGTGCACAAAGATTCCTTCATCAGTGCAAGAAGGGGACACCTACCATAGCTTGCCACTAACTTACGGGATAAGCTGTAGCTTGCTACTAGCAAGATTCTATGACCAGGAGCATGTGCAATACTTTTATTCAAATTTGGATGTGGTGTTTTCCTTTGGGCCTGTGATTGAGTTTCTGAACAAGTTAGCTAAGGAGCATAGTATAAAATTAGTTAGAGGTTTCTTTGAACCAACACTTACATCTGGGACAGCTTATGCACACCGCAATAATCTGACTTGCTTATTGATACCTGTAGAGAAAAGCTTTTTAGATCGCACTGATGATAGACACAAAGCATTGAAGGAAAGATTAGAAAAGGGGTTAGAAAAACGCACATATGCAAATGATTATGCTTACACTGCAATAAAGACGCAAGGCAAACTAGCTATAGATGCATTACATGTAGGAAGGCTTTGTATATATAGGCCGAAATCTGAACATGACACTTTATTTGTGGGTACGAGTGAATGCAGGCATGTGTTTTTGTTTCAGAGTAAACGGACATTCATGTTAAATGGACAGGACCCAGATATCCCTGGGATCTATTATATCTGTGGACTTAATGCTTATTACCGTCTCCCTAAGGGATGGTATGGGACATGTTATTTGGGAATAGTTTTCCCAAAGATTTACCAGATTGATGACTTAAAGCAAATACCTAAAATGTCTGAATTACAACATGCTAGACAAAAACGAGAGACAGTGGCTGCTGTCGTTGGTGACATATTTGGAGCCATAATTCCTTCAGTAGGGGTTATCTTAAACTCCATAAAAATTCGAAAGTTGTCTACTATTGTGGATAAAATGTTGACAAATTTTACAGGGGCTATACTCCTGATGGATACTGAACTTGCTGCGGAAAGAGCTATGACTCTTCAAAATCGGCTTGCTTTAGACATTCTTTTAGCAAAGAGCGGCGGAGTCTGCAAGATGCTCAACGAGCGTCATTATTGCTCATATATACCTGATAACAGTAAAAAAGTTAGAGGTATGCTTACTAACCTAACTAAAGATAGTGCAGATTTGAAGGATTTGAAGGAACCTGGAGTGTGGGAGAAAGTGGGAAATGGAATTGCCAGAGTAGGGAGCTGGTTTAGCAACATTTGGAATGGGTTTCTTGCAAAAATACTAGGGGGTCTATTAATTGTTCTGGCCTGTTTATTAGGTTTATGGGGAGCATGCAAAATGAATGATAAAATTAAAAGAAATTGGACAAAGAGGAATAAGAAGAATGAAGAAAGTGAAAGGGAGAAAATGTTTAATGAAATTTGGGAAAGTTCACACAAGGGACAAGATGTTGAAATGCGCATTATGCGCAAAGTGAAAAATTAAGTGAAGTTGCAGGGAAAGATTTGTGTGATGACGAACGTCATCAGAGGAGGGACTGAGAGAGCATAGCTTATATAATCTATACTAACATGAAATGTTTATGAATTAATGTGTGATAATGCCGCATAGAAAATGTAATAGTAATTTTGCTTAAAACGTGCACCTGAAATGTGACCACGGGGAGTGGCCGCCAATGTATACGTGAACTAATAATGATGACTAAAATGTTTATGTATTATTATATTGAATAAGTTTATACTAATTATTAATTGTGTTATTGAATTTATGCTGAAATCCTTATAGGCCTTAAGTTAGCATGAGCCGAAGCTTAGCTGTTTGGCTCTCATATTAAATGTATTTTTCCTATCTTGCAGTGTGCTGACTCACAAAAAGACACGACCTTTTGTTTTTCTTCAAACTAGAAGACGAATGTAACCATGCTAGATCCGTTCCCATTAATTTTTCATTGCTTGTAGGGTGATGTTAAAACAAAATGAAACAGTGTAGATTAATGTAATGTACAAAGTCATTCAAACCGGTGAAGACAATGGAGCTACTGACCAAAAGATGTGCAAAGAATTACAGAAAGAGGAAATCATACCGGATTGACACCTCTGAAGATAGCGAACAGGAAAACCAATCAGAGACTTGTAAAACAATATGGGGTGAAAGTTAGGTGACATAATGTGTTTTCTGATAGGTTAAAGATAGTGGGGTCTAACAAATGTCCAATAGAATTTTGGGGGAAAGTACAACGAAAAAGGGATAAAAACCCATGACACGGGGAGCCATTTAGGTGGGTTAGGGAATGCTATTGATTTTATCCTGAAAATTTGTCACTCTGTTTGGTGATTTGTTGGTTCGCTTAGAACCATCCTCATCCTTAAATTTCCCCATTTTACACTTTGCCTCCTTATGAGGGAAGTGCCCCATTTTGTCCCGGAGCTGAGTTCTGACCAATGGCGATTTGACTGATGTCCTGAAGACAAAGACTGAACCTGTGCGCTGACCTAAACTTTGGAGGGTAATTATGACAATGCACTTGTGATTTGTCTGTTTGCTTTTCCTTTCTAGGTACCAGCTGCTTATTTTTGACAGGGACCATAGTTGGATGCTTTCCAAATTGGTGTTCTAAATTGTTTTGCATGAAGCCCAACATGCCAATGCTAATCAGTGGTTAGGAAAGGGGTTCACTAACTGACGCAAATAGACAAACGACTGAATCTATGCTTTGTTGAACTGATGCGTTATTGACACTCTGCTAAACTGATCTATGTTTACGTCGTGTTATGTTCTGATGTCTGTGATTCTCGCCTTAATGAAATCTTACCAAAGTTGCCATATGGTGACTGTGCTATTATGTTTCTTGGTTTTGAGATTAACGCATCTGCTCTTAGATTTGTAATCAATAGGGAATAAAACTTATAAAATTCTACTAAACCGGTGTGGTTATTCATGGCTGCAATGTCATGGTGGAGTTTTGAATTAGTTAATAACTTTGAAATGTATTGTTTTGATAAATATTGATGACATTATTGACGTATTGATTGACATATTGATTAGCTATCTCTTCCTAAGGTGTCTCTCCACTGGGTCAAAAGATTAATTGGCCTAAAACGAGTCCTGATGTGTAATAAATTATCATAAAGGGACACGTTAACACTCCCATCTAGGTTACTCGAACAAAAGGAGACCTGGTGGCCCCTTAACTTCGGGGTTTGCATAGAATAGCAGGAATTAAAAAAAATATAAAGACCCCTTCTTCAACTGCAACTTGCTGCTTCGAACGAAAGAAGACAACGAGCAGGCGCTGTTGCAACTGTCCGGTGTCTAAAACCTATGAGAGAGCGTAGTTTAAATGTTATATATTATAGACGTGAAATGCTTACATTTGACAATGAAATATTAATAAGTAATAACTGAAATGTATTAATAAACGTGGAGATTTACTGGTTTGTGAACACTAATGTTGAATTAATATAATCTTCCAAATATATGTATTATTGCGATCAAAACTGTATTCATTAGAACTTGTATGTCTTAAGTTAGCATAAGTCGCGAATTAGCTGTATAACTCTCATTTAAAGGTGTATTTTTCTGCTTCTCCAGTATGCGGTCTTGCAAGCAACCATAACCCAGCTATTGTTCTTTTCTGTACTTGTTAGCAACATAGTGGAATGTTCCCATTCGTATGCTAGTAGCTTCTAGCTCAAAATTATGCGATTTGAAACAAACATGGACACTTCCAAGGACAATGAGACGAGGGGAAGAGAACTTTTAACCTGAGACGTGTGCCAAGATGGTGAAGTAACCCCGGACATGCCACCTACGAAAATGTCGATTATGAAGACCAATTAGAAAACAAGTTAATATCAAGAAATGACAAATGCATTACTTAATGTATAATTTGATTGGTTACCAATAATGGGGTGTAGTTATTAACCAATAGAATTTTGGGGGAATGTATTACGAAAAGGGGATAAAAACTCATGACACGAGAGACGAGACACATTAGGTAGGGAATGATATCGATTGCATCCAGAAACTCTGTCACTTTATTTGGTGATTTGAGACTTAGACAAAACCATCCTAGCCCATAGACTGCCCCATTACACCTTCCTCCTTATGAGGAGAGTGTCCCTTGCCTCTAATTTAGATAGATTGACGGTGAACTAACTGATGTCCTGAGGACGAAGACTGATCCTGCATGCTGACCTATCTCGAGGAGGGTAATTATAATGCTAACAGAATCTATTTGCCTTTTCTTTCTAGGTACCAACTGCTGTATGTCTAATTAGGTATCTTAGTTAGATGTTTCCAAATTGATGTTCTAAATTGTTTTGCATGAAGCCCCAACATGCTAATGCTAATTTGAGGTCAGAGGAAGAGCTCATTTGACTGACGGAACTGACGTGACTGACATGTAGCTATGCTGAACTGATATTCTATGGATTATTATGCACTGTGTTCTATTCACTTCGACAAATCTATCTTATGTTTCTGTTCATCGCATTATTGAAAGCTTACCATAGTTGCCACCTCGTGATTATGTTCTTATGCTTCTTGGTTTTGAGACTAATACGTTTATTATTAGATTGTAAACAATAGGGAATAAAATCACAAAAATCCTTCTTCAAGGTGTGGTCATTTGAGTTTGAGAATTAATGAATGCGCCGAAGGTTCATTAATGGTTATTGTGAATTATATTTGTATGCTAACTTTTAATAATGCTATTGATTCGATAATTGATAATCTCGTCTTACGGAGACTCACCACTGGGCCCAAAGATCATCGACCTAAAACGAGTCCCGATGTGTATAAATTGACATAGACGGACGCGTTAACAGTTCTGGTAGCAGAGCGACGGTTTGGCCCTTGGGGGCCTTAGGACGGAGTTTTTATTGTTAATTTTATTTTCTGTGATAATGAAATTTGGCAAAACAATGAGTGGCTAGGTTCACCATGGGCTTTCCCGGGATCTCGGAGCCTGTCTAGATGAGTTGGGAATGTTTTCAGCGCTATAGTATGTGTGGTTAGGGTCTTTGCGCTTGCTCAAAGCTTATGCATCTTGCAGGAGATTGTGAAGATTTGTGTGTATTTAGGCCAAATTAAGTGTTGTTTAGCAGGAGTGGGCGTACTCCACAGTATGAGAGTAGGGAAGTCGGCGTACTTCATGTGAATGCAGCGCTTATTTGTTCAAAATTATCCACGTGGTTGGTTAATGTATACGGACTTGTTGAGGTCTAAGACTCCGGAGTAGGATGAGAATTATGGTTCATGTTGTAATCTGTGCGGTTTAATAGGTCAATCGGGCGTGATTGACAAGTCAGGTTTTGAGTCATAACGTATGTATGAAACCTTCGATGGAGATTTGACGAGCTCTAAAGTGCACTAGAGGGAGTCATTGACAAGTCGAGAGTAGGATTTGCGGGTCGAATTCTGCTTGCGCATGTGGGAACTGAGAAGGAAAGAGTAGCGGCCGAGGCTTCAAGTGAAATCTCCGTAAAGTTCTGAAGCAAATGTGTTACCCTTCCTGTAGTAAACCAACAGATTTGTATTGTCATTCTAAAGTGTCTGCAATAAATCGTATTAGTTTGTATGGATTATATGAGTTAGTGAGGTGTAGACAAGCCGCAAGACTTTGTCAGCTGCAGAGTATGTGAGTGTGACGTCAGTGGTGCCGCGCTGAGATAGGTCAGATGTTAAGAAGGGTCACGCACGGATTGGCTGCCGTCCGTGAGAGGCAACAGGTTGAGAAAAGGGTAGGTGAAGAGTGTCCTGGGAATTAAGCCATTTTCTGATTAAAACGAATTAAAAGAATTGCAAAAATGAATTTTGTTAAGGCATTCAAAAGCGCCTTGAGGGGAGATGTGTACATTGTCGCAACCGATGGGGAACCTACACCACCCGAGGGTACTCCAGCTTATACAGTTATGGAGGAAAAGGGTGTTGCACCTTGTTTATGGATAAAACAATGGCGCAAACTGACGGAAAAAGAAGGGTGCCTAGCGTTTCCAGAACATGGGACATTCAATCCAAAGGTATTAGAAAATTTGAGGTGGATGTTAAGCACGCAGAAACCACCTCCAAGACCGGCACAATATGAGGCTCTAGCGATCTGGGATCTGATGGCTCTTAAACATAGGCAGGAAAGGTTTCACAGGAGGTTGACAAGGGCAGAAAAATCCTATGCAGAAGCAAGATGGGACAACGAGAATAAGATGTGGAGACGGGGAATAGTAGATGGGTTAAAGTTGTTTCCAGCGATAACACAGGGAGAAGAGACACAGGGAAAGAAAGATTCTTGCAAAACTAACAAAGAATTAGGCAAAGTTAAAGAACAAAAAAGGTCCTGGGAAGAAGACGATGACTCAGAGGATGAGGAGTTTATGGATAGATTACTGCATGATCGACCACCACCTTATGCGGTGAGCGACGATGGTCCGAGTACTAGCTTGGATCCTGGGAACCAGACGCAGGAGAAAGGAGTTACAGATACGGTACAAACTAGCAATACAGCCTTGATACAGAATGGTGACAGTGTACCTACAGCACCAGACGTGCCGATACAGTTACAACCTCCACCACAGATAAAAAGAATTTATCCCGATGTTCCAGTGCTTGAGACTACTACGAACTTAGTGGTGCCGCCAGACCCGATATATACAAAACCAAGATTGATTCAGATCGAGTCAACTCCAAAGCTAGTGTCTCAACCGCCACAGCTGATACCAGGATATAACCCTGTAGCAGGACCCCCGTTAGTACCTGTACCAGGTACCTTAGAACAGACCTATGGTGTTGCAGCTCCTAGAAGCCTGGGTGCAGGTCAGACACCTGCCGCTATATCACTACCTATCACTGTCGGTCCTCCAGTACCGTTATATGCCCAAGAGAGAACAAGGACATGTGAACAGGGAGTCATGACTCATGAAACGATAAGAGGAGGGTCTATTAGAACTCCACAAATAATGGCCCAGGAAGAACAGGTATGTGAGCAACAGAGACCCTTAATGGACCTTAGTCCAATAGGGGCACCTCTTGAAGCAATGCGACAAGCAGGGTTGGGAGTTTTGACTCCCCAAACTATGAGTACGAATGCCTCACATACACCAATGATACATGCAGGAAACATCTCACTGCAAGGTTTTACAGTACAGCAATTAAACGAATGGTTGGAAAAAACTTCTACTTCTCGAAAAACTACAGTAACCGAAGCCAATCCTGAAAGGGGAAAAAAAGATGAATATCTGAATATTGTAAGGCTAGGAGCAGAAGCTGCTGAATTAGTAGAAGGAACAATGGGAGTGAACAGGTTGGAATCCTACACTGAGGCATAACTGAGATACTTATGCCCTAAGATTACCAAAGAGGTAGGGAAAATACACCAGAGACTAGCAAAATTGGCAGACAAATACAATATTGATATTGGTAACACAAAGCATTTGAAAAGGAGCTACAGATTAGACTTTGACACTAAAGATTTTAATCACATGAGATCTGCAGGTATGAAGACACACCTGAAAGAATTGCTGCAAAGTGCGCAAATCTGGGGAGCATTCGAAAAATGGGAAAACCGATGGGCAAAGAAAAGAGACAAAGGGAAGAGGGATAGCCCAGGGTCTATTGAAACAGCGACCACACCCAATGTAGATTCAGTAAAAATCCTGCCCATGAGAGAAACAGCTGGTGGTGTTTTAGTCCATGTGCCTTGGTCCAGGGGAGATATCTTGTCCTTTACGAATGACTACCCAAGGTTGAGAGAAAAACCGATCGAGTGGTATCAACAGACAGATAGATTTGTGAAGCTCGCAAAATGTATTTGGGAGGACTTAAATACCTTGTTTGAGATTATTGTTCCACCGGATTTTTGGCTCGAGTGCAAAAGAGGGGTAGATTGGCCCACAAAGGAACCGGCAAGGGATAAGCTGACTGGAGCACTTTCTGAAGAGGTGATGAAATATTATCATAAAGTCATTGAATTTTTTAAACAAAAAGTGTCACCGAAGGTGACCGATTGGCAGAAAATCGACCGGACTTCGCAAGAGGTTAAGGAATCAATACATGCCTATTATGAGAGATTGTTAAAAGCATTTAAACATTACAGTGGTACTGAGACGATCGAGCCGAAAGACATGAATCATCTTGTGTTCAGATTTGTTGAAGGGCTGAGACCAGAGGTTGGTCAGATGATTAAGAACCATTTGATTTGTTGGCAAGCTAAACCGATTGATGAGGTGTTGCAGTATGCAAAATACTGTAGTGATGAAATTGAGTTGAAGCAGAAAAAGCTGAAGGAGAAAGTGATGGTGATGCAGATAAGAGCTGCACAAGCTGGAATTCAGGGAAATGGTGTTCAGCAAATGATGCACCAGCAACCGCAAATGAACGGTGGGTTTCAGGCACAGCCGAGAGGTAGAGGTCGAGGTTTTGTGAATCGTAGTTTGGACATGAATAATGTCGTCGCTCAAAATGACGGGCAGGTAGTGAAAAGGATTTCACCATGCCATGCATGCGGGGGCGTGGGACATTGGAAGCGGGATTGTCCAAATATGGTGCATGATGGTACAGTTCAGCAGAGCATAAATGTCGGTGCACAGCAGAATCCGCGAGGTCCAAGAATGAGACAACAGAACCCGAACTTACAGAATAATTTGATGCAAATGCCAGGGGTACAACCTATGCAACAAATGTTACTGCCGCGTTTTCAAAACGTGCCCATACAATCAATGCAACAGCAGATTCCTATGGTGCCTAGACAGCAAATGCAGTTACCCCTAGCTCCGATGGGTCAGCAACAGGTGGCGCTTCCTCAGCAGGTCACAGGTCAGGTGACAAGTCAAAACAACACTGTAAAACAATTCCCATTACGAGGTGAAAATGAAATGAATGAGGAATGGTCAGATGACAGTTCAGACAGTGAGGAGTGCAGACTTGCAGCCTCATTAGAAGTAGATCAGAGGGGCCCATATGTAGAGGGAAAGGTAATGGGCTATAAAGTTTCATTTTTGGTTGACACTGGAGCTTCACGCTCTACAGTCCGCAGTGTAGAAGTACCGAGACTACCCTTATCGGGACGAACTATACGAGTGGTTGGTGTGGCTAACCAGTATTTGACAAATCCAATTACTGACCCAGTACAGGTTGAAATTGGAAATTTCCAAGGCCTGCACAGGTTTGTCGTATGTGACTCAAGTCCAGTATCCCTACTGGGAAGGGATTTACTATGTAAGACTAAATGTTCAATTACCTGTTCCAACGATGGAATAGAAGTTCAGACAAACAGTGATGACGAAGGAGATGAGGGCCAGTTCATAGAAGGAGGGGAGACGAGTGAAGATTACCCTTTAATTACTCTGTTCCCAGTGTTCACTCTAATCGACTTACCTGCTGACCTACAAGGGTCCGAAACAGAGAGAGTGTGGGATTTGACAGGAAAAGAGGTTGGATTAATTAAAGGAGTTAAACCAGTCAAGGTGCAGATAAGACCAAATGCAGTATTCCCACAAGTACCACAATATCACATGACTCAAGACGTACTCATTGAAGTGACACAGATAATTGCAGATTTTCTCAGGCAAGGAGTTTTGAAAGAAGTTTTGAGCAGTCCGTGTAACTCACCTACTATGGGTTTGAAAAAGCCCTGTGGGAAGGTTCGAATTGTTCAGGATTTGAGAAAAATAAATGAAATCGTGATAAAATGTTGCCCTGTGGTACCTAACCCAGCGGTAATAATGTTCCAAGTTCCTTGTGATGCTGAATGGTTTACTGTAGTAGACCTATCACAAGCATTTTTCTCAATACCGCTACATGAGGATAGCCAATTTTTGTTCAGTTTCAAATTCCTGGATAAGGTGTACAGTTGGTGCAGAATCCCTCAAGGGTTTTCTGAGTCACCATCCATCTTTAATCAGATATTAAAGAAGGATCTGGAACCTCTTGTGCTGCCTTTTAATTCAACTCTTGTGCAGTACATTGATGACTTGTTGATTGCATCCAAAACCAGAGACAGTTGTAAATATGATACTATTGCATTGTTGAACCATTTGGGAATGAACGGGCATAAGGTGTCACCTAAGAAACTGCAATACTGTCAGAAAGAAGTAAAATATTTGGGGCATCTAATTGAGAAAGGATCCCGAAGGATATCAAAGGAGAGAATAACAGCTGTCATACAGATGAATCCCCCAACAACAAAAAGAGATGTCAGGATGTTTTTGGGAATGGTGGGTTATTGCCGCCAATGGATACCCAACTTCTCAATCATCGCAAAGCCCCTAGTAAAGTTGACAGGGAAAGATGTCAAAGATGAACCATACACAATCACTTTGACAAAAGAAGAGCTTGAGTCATTCTTAGAGCTGAAGGAATGCATGTGCAGGGCACCAGCATTAGGAATGCCCGATTATGAGAAACCTTTTCTGTTGTTTTGTCATGAACGTGATGCTTGTTCTTTGTCTGTTTTAACACAGGTCCACGGAGATGCAAATCGCCCTGTAGCATATTTTTCAGCTACTTTGGACCCTGTCGCAGCAGCCTTACCGGGTTGTTTGCGAGCAGTTGCAGCAGTTGGTCAAAGCCTTTCCCAATGTGAAGGCATAGTCACGGGATACCCTTTGACAGTATTAGTCCCACATTCTGTTGAAATCTTGTTGACAAGAACGAAAACACAACACATGACAAATGCACGACTTACCAAATATGAGACGATTATTTTGGGATCACCAAATGTTACACTGAAAAGATGCACAGTACTGAACCCGGCAACTCTACTTCCCAATGAGAATACAGAAATCAAAGAAGGGGAAGAATTTGAGCATGATTGTCTTGAGGTGACTGACCTCTGTACCAAACCTCGCCCAGACATACAGGACACCCAGTTAAAAGAAAACGACTGCATTATGTTCGTGGATGGGTCCTGTTTAAGAGATTCAACAGGGACATTGAGAGCCGGCTATGCAGTATGTACAATATCTGGCATAGTTGAGGCCTCTTGGCTTGAAAAGGTATTCTCTGCACAAGAGGCAGAATTAATAGCTCTTACAAAGGCCTGCCATGCTGCTGTGAATTTGAAAGTTACAATCTATACTGACAGCAGGTACGGATTTGGAATTGTACATGATTTTGGTCAGATCTGGTCACAAAGGGGTTTTATGACTTCCTCCGGATCACCAGTGAAAAATTTAGAACAAATAAGAGATTTGTTACATGCAATTCAGTTACCTCTTGAAATTGCCGTGGTAAAGTGCAGTGTTCACACCAGATCACAAGATTTTGTGTCAATGGGGAATGATTATGCAGATCAGGTTGCAAGATTTTGTGCATTGAATTGTATATCATTCAAAGAGCAGTGGGAATTGCTACCTCAGCCTGAAAGTGACACAACTTTGAGTCTAGCATTACAAGTGGTTGATACTTTAGATGAATTAAAGACACTACAAAACCGTGCTAGCAAAGAAGAAAAACGTTCCTGGCAGAAAATGCAATGTGTACAAAGGGCAGATGATATATGGGTCTCAGATAATGGAAAGTTGGTCTTACCCAATAGTCTTCTGTCACAATTTGCCCGATTATATCATGGGCAAGCACATTTAGGAAGAGATGCCATGATCAGATCTTTTAAAGTTGATTGGTTTAATCCAAAATTCAGACATGCCGCAGAAATTACCTGTCATAGGTGCATCATCTGTCAACAGATGAATGCTGGAAAAGGAACAGTGGTAAATTTGAGCCACATTGGAAGAGCTGGAGGTCCATTTAATAGAATACAAATGGATTTCATTGAAATGCCTGTTTGTGGAGGATTGAAGTACGTGTTGGTAATTGTATGTGTTTTCAGTCATTGGATTGAGGCATACCCTACACGTAGAAATGACAGTCTCACAGTTGCAAAACTATTACTCAGGGAGTTAATACCACGATTCGGGTTTCCGGTTTCTATAGAATCAGATAGGGGAAGACACTTCGACAATGAGGTGATCAAGCTTCTGTGCGCAGCACTTAACATCGAGCAGAAGTTACACTGTAGCTATCGCCCTGAAGCATCAGGACTAGTTGAACAGATGAATGGTACCTTAAAATCAAGAATAGCGAAAATGTGTGCAGCAACAAACATGAAGTGGCCAGATGCATTACCGCTGGTACTGATGTCCATGAGAAACACACCAGATAAGAAAACGGGACTGTCCCCCCATGAAATCCTCATGGGTAGAGCAATGAGGTTACCAGCGGTACCTGCAAATGCCCTAGTGAATATTACAGATGATATGGTGTTGGATTACTGCAAACATTTGGCTGACGTGATTCGCTCTTTCTCTCACCAGGTGGAAGCTAACACATTGCCACCAATCGGTGAACCAGGACATTCTTTGCAAGCTGGCGACTGGGTGGTTGTCAAGAAGCACATGAGGAAATCGTGTCTTGAACCATGCTGGAAGGGGCCATATCAAGTAATACTGATTACCACTACAGTCATACAAAGAAAGTAACGTGCCCTGTTGAAGAGGAAGCTGAAGAATCTGGTACAAAAACTTCAGGTGGAGAGGCCACAGAAACAGAGATCAACCAAGAAAGATCTGTGACTACAGATGAGCCCACTGAGGACAGCCTTGTCACTCAAGCTGAAAGTGAGATCGTGAGAAGTGACAAAGTGCCTATCTCAGTTGAGGCAACAGGAGAACTAAGACAAGGAGAGGTTCTCCCAGAAGCAGACGAATATAATTCTGAGCCTGAATACAGCATAGAACCAGAAGACGACAGGGAAGGAGAAATAATAGATTCGAATCAAAACGGATCAGAGTCTTCTGAATTGATTGCAGGTTCGTCAAGAAAAAATAACATATCACAAGAGGAGGGTGCTGTCCAGCGTCCTGAAGGAAAACACCGAAACAAGACACATAGAGGTGATAAATGGCCAGAAAAGTCACCTTTTAGAATAAGAGAATTAACAAACAAGACAATAATAGAAGAAAGCGATGCCTCACAGGCAGATGATCTGAGTGAAGGGGAACAGCAAGGTAAACGAAGATTAAAAAGAAAGAGAATAGCAAACCAAAAGTACACAGGTCCTGAATGGGCATATGCTACAACTTCTGAATGGCAACAAGAATTCTTAGCATTTTGTTTTGATCGAGAAGTGCCAGGCCAATACTACGGTACCTGAAGGGAAACTATAAAAGAAAACCTTGATAAAATTAAAGAAAGAGACTTTATAAATTACCGGAAAGAGACAATTAAACTTGGATTTGACATCAAGAAACCGAATTACGACAAGCTGGTAACCTGAACTGACGAAAAAGGGTCCTGGAGTGAGAGAAGACGCTGTAAATACGCAGGGAGAGTTGTCATCTTGAGTTGATTGTCGATCTACTATTCTGATTCTATACAGACATGGCTTATAGTAACAAAGGAAGTAAGGTGTGTGGTTGGTTAGGATTTATGGTAGGTGTTGCATGTGCAATAATGATTGTAGGAGTGATTGTAGGAATGCCGTGGAGAGAGAAAGAAACTATTAACGCAACTTCAAAACCAGAGACTACTACTATTACTAATAAATTATCACCGTGGGAGAAATTTGAACAAGATGTTAGACATCTGCATGAGGGAACAAATACAAAAGGGGAACTTTCTACTAATGTCTTCTATCGCTTATTAAATGAGTATGTGGAAACCATGGATACGAAAGATTGTTATGTGTGCACTAAAATTCCTTCATCTGTGCAGGAGGGAGTTACTTATCATAGCCTCCCTCTTACTTATGGGATTAGCTGTAGTTTGCTACTAACAAGATTCTATAATCAAGAGCATGTACAATACTTTTATTCAAATCTGGATGTTGTGTTTTCTTTTGTGCCTGTAATTGAATTTTTGAATAAGCTAGCTAAAGAACATGATATTAAACTAGTTAGAGGATTTTTTGAGCCGACACTTACATTTGGAACTGCTTACGCACATCGCAATAATCTGACTTGCTTATTGTCTTCAGTAGAGAAAAGCTTTTTAGACCACACAGATGATAGACGCAAAGCATTAAAGGAGAAGTTAGAGAAAGGCTTAGAAAAACGTACTTATGCAAATGATTATGCTTACACAGCAATTAAAACCCAAGGCAAATTAGCTATAGATGCATTACACGTAGGTAGGCTATGTATATACAGACCAAAATCCGATCAAGACAATTTGTTTGTGGGTACGAGTGAATGTAGACATGTGTTTTTGTTTCAGAGTAAATGGACCTTCATGTTAAATGGACAAGACCCAGCGATTCCTGGAATCTATTACATCTGTGGGTTAAATGCATATTACCGTCTCCCAAAGGGATGGTATGGGACATGTTATTTGGGAATAGTTTTTCCAAAGATATACCAGATTGATGACTTAAAACAAATACCTAAATCTTCTGAAATACAACATTCTAGACAGAAACGAGAATCAGTGGCTGCTGTCATTGGTGACATATTTGGAGCAATAATCCCATCAGTTGGGGTTATCTTAAATTCTATGAAAATTCAAAAGTTGTCTACTATTGTGGATAACATGCTGACAAATTTCACAGGAGCAATACTATTGATGGATACTGAACTTGCTGCAGAAAGAGCCATGACTCTTCAAAATCGGCTTGCTTTAGACATTCTTTTAGCAAAGAATGGACGTGTGTGCAAAATGCTTAATGAACGTCACTGCTGTTCATTTATACCTGATAATAGTAAGAAAATTAGAAGTATGCTTACTAACCTTACTAGAGGTAGTACAGATATGAAGGATTTAAGAGAACCTGGAGTCTGGGAAAAATTTGGAAAAGGAATTGCCCGGGTAGGGAGCAGGTTTACCAACATTTGGAATGGAGTTCTTGCAAAAATTATGTTAGGTCTATTAATTATTTTGTTTTGTCTATTAGGATTATGGGGAGCATGCAAAATTAATGACAAAATTAAGAGAAACCTGTCAAAAAGAGCCAGACTGAATGAAGAAAGTGAAAGAGAGAAAATGTTCAATGAAATATGGGAAAGTTCACATAAAGGACAAGATGTTGAAATGCGTATAATGCGCAAGGTGAAAAATTGAAGATTAAGAATTGTGTGATGACGAGCGTCATCAGAGGAGGGACTGAGAGAGCGTAGTTTAAATGTTATATATTATAGACGTGAAATGCTTACATTTGACAATGAAATATTAATAAGTAATAACTGAAATGTATTAATAAACGTGGAGATTTACTGGTTTGTGAACACTAATGTTGAATTAATATAATCTTTCAAATATATGTATTATTGCGATCAAAACTGTATTCATTAGAACTTGTATGTCTTAAGTTAGCATAAGTTGCGAATTAGCTGTATAACTCTCATTTAAAGGCGTATTTTTCTGCTTCTCCAGTATGTGGTCTTGCAAGCAACCATAACCCAGCTATTGTTCTTTTCTGTACTTGTTAGCAACATAGTGGAATGTTCCCATTCGTATGCTAGTAGCTTCTAGCTCAAAATTATGTGATTTGAAACAAACATGGACACTTCCAAGGACAATGAGATGAGGGGAAGAGAACTTTTAACCTGAGACGTGTGCCAAGATGGTAAAGTAACCCCGGACATGCCACCTACGAAAATGTCGATTATGAAGACCAATTAGACAAACGAGTTAATATCAAGAAATGACAAATGCATTACTTAATGTATAATTTGATTGGTTACCAATAATGGGGTGTAGTTGTTAACCAATAGAATTTTGGGGGAATGTATTACGAAAAGGGGATAAAAACTCATGACACGAGAGACGAGACACATTAGGTAGGGAATGATATCGATTGCATCCAGAAACTCTGTCACTTTATTTGGTGATTTGAGACTTAGACAAAACCATCCTAGCCCATAGACTGCCCCATTACACCTTCCTCCTTATGAGGAGAGTGTCCCTTGCCTCTAATTTAGATAGATTGACGGTGAACTAACTGATGTCCTGAGAACGAAGACAATCCTGCATGCTGACCTATCTCGAGGAGGGTAATTATAATGCTAACGGAATCTATTTGCCATTTCTTTCTAGGTACCAACTGCTGTACATCTAATTAGGTATCTTAGTTAGATGTTTCCAAATTGATGTTCTAAATTATTTTGCATGAAGCCCCAACATGCTAATGCTAATTTGAGGTCAGAGGAAGAGCTCATTTGACTGACGGAACTGACGTGACTGACATGTAGCTATGCTGAACTGATATTCTATGGATTATTATGCACTGTGTTCTATTCACTTCGACGAATCTATCTTATGTTTCTGTTCATCGCATTATTGAAATCTTACCATAGTTGCCACCTCGTGATTATGTTCTTATGCTTCTTGGTTTTGAGACTAATACGTTTATTATTAGATTGTAAACAATAGGGAATAAAATCACAAAAATCCTTCTTCAAGGTGTGGTCATTTGAGTTTGAGAATTAATTAATGCGCCGAAGGTTCATTAATGGTTATTGTGAATTATATTTGTATGCTAACTTTTAATAATGCTATTGATTCGATAATTGATAATCTCGTTTTACGGAGACTCACCACTGGGCCCAAAGATCATCGACCTAAAACGAGTCCTGATGTGTATAAATTGACATAGAGGGACGCGTTAACACCTACAAGGGAAAAAATTCAGCGTATTTTAGAGGGACCCAACTTCTTGGTAGGATAGAGAGCGTCCACCCTATGAAAACAATGGGTGGACGCCACCTACCCCATGCATCCTCGACTTGTAGTCTGAAAACCCGCTATGCTAAAATACTGTTTCATAAACTATAAGTCCCAGCACGCCGTGCAGACATGTATGGAGTGTGCGTCACTTAGTAGTTCCACCTTGTCTAGCATGAACTACAAGTCCCGCACTTTATACAAAGACCGGCATGTGACAACGTCACGTGATTTCTAAAGACATTTTCCTGTTCTACCAACGCGACAAACCGCTGTCTGGCATTGGTTGTTTTTCAGGATTGGACTGGGTGCGGTACCGAGGCACACGCACTTATTCTGAAATTTGGGGCTCCGAGGGGGTGAAAATGCAGTGCTAGAGGCGCTGACGTCGGGTAAATAGTCGTGCTTCCGGGTCAGAAGGGGCTCGGCTTGTGAGGTGCTCGTGACTTTGACGTCAGTAGTTGGTTATCCTTTCAGGTTCGGGAGAGCTTGACTGCCTGGCCCAGGCAGGTCCTCTAGTTGTGCCGGTGACGTCAGCCCCCGGTTGTGCTTCCGGGTAAGGAGGCGCTGGCCCGGTGTAGCTGGTGGTGGTCCCGCTAAGAGAATGGAGGCTGTGCCACGCATGCCCATGATATGGTTGGACCTAAAGGAGGCCGGCGAGTTCAGCTTCAACAGCGCTGTCAAGCAGGTAAGTGGAGGGCAAGAGCTGTCAGGGCGGAGGCAACAGTGGTTCAGGGTCTGTAAGTTGTAGAGGGGAGTGACTGGTTGGGGTAGTGTTTAGGGTGCTCCTAGGTTGAAGAGCTGCTTTGGCAGGGTCGGTAGATATTAGGAAGCGGAGATCGTGTGAGAGTGAGAAGAATAGGGTGTTTGACAACGGAAAGCCCTAGGATCAGCAAAAGTGACTCTTAATTTTTAAAGGAACAATTCTTACTTAGAAGGAGTAGTGTGTGTCAGGAAGACGGTTTTAGGAGAGTCAATGAAAGGTTGTCTTAGAAGTTATGCCATTTTTGTCGTGAGTTTACACGTACGTTTTACGTGTATGGGAAGAGACAATATGTGGGAGACGGATTGAAATGAGTCTTGGAGGAAAACTGTATGAAGAGTCTAGACAAAGTTTTATATAAAGTTCGGCAAGATAAATTGTTTGAACTTTTAGCTTAAAACATTTTAAGTTAAATAGATTAACTTTACACAGGATTGAAATTCGAGCTTTGACTATTATCACTACGGACATTACTACGGTATGGCTGCAATGCACAGATTGGGTAGGTATAGACTAATAAATCTGCTCGGCTGAAGTATTTAGAAGACCAGGAAATGAGTAAATCCTGGCTTTGCTGACTTTAGGAAAATGTATTTGTTTACATTAAATGCCTTTTATACTGTTGTCTCTAATGGCTTTGCCTCACTTTGCCCTTGATTTGTTGCGTCACTTATATGTGGCATGAAGGTCCACATGCACACCATCCTCCGCGGTTGTAGAAAAGCCAGCAGTGTTGTTGTACTAGTCACAGTTTGTTCTCCTGCGACTCACTCCTTTGTCATTGACACAGTCATCTCTTTTAGTTTAAAAAAAAAAAGTCTATGCGTCCTCAAAAATCATTATCAAACTCTATAGATCAGCCAACGTTTTCGCTAAACATTAAAATCGAAATAATGTCTTTCTCCATGCTCCCTGCTGCTCTTTCCAACTGCCTTTTACTTCACCCAGTGCACCCCAAATACTGATCTTCCTTCTTATAGCTCCTTTGTTTTCAAGTACACATGCTCGAATTCTTCAAGAGGCCCATAACTCTCTACTTTTGTCCCACTTAACCAACTTTACTTAGCTGATCACCCAAGCCATCTCCCCACTCTCTCGTCAATCTGACTTGTCAATTCATTTCATATCTGTCTCGATGCTTCCCCACGTTGTTAATCATCATCAAAATCAAGGAGCCCTCTGCAGAATCCTTCACCTTTCCCAAGTACTACCCACTGTTTTCTACTTTTTTTCCATAAAACATTGTAAAAAATGGACTAACAAATTCTAAAACACGTCCCTCTAGCTTCTGGAAAATACTCCCACGTCCTTACAAAACCATTTCAACCACATTTGATGCTTCTTCACTTTTGTTTCTCAGTAGCATATTTGTGCCACCTTCTGTACCTTGAGCACGGTACCATTTTCAATACAGTTATCGTAGTATTCATATGCACAATGTCTCCCAATATCTTGAGGCAACCCTTCAATCTGGGTATTCCTCCTACTTTACCAACAGATACTACTGTTTCTCTGGTACTTGGCAAACCCACCACATACATCTGCTACCAAAGAGAATGAAGCCTGCTTTCATTCTCGGTGCTCTTTTGCTCCCTCTCACTACATTATTACTGCTTTAGTTAAGTCATCCCCTGATTCAGTTCTCCCACTTCTAATTTACGAATGACACCCAAACCTTTATTTTATTCTGCATCTGCACTAGTTCTCTATAAACATGTATACCAAACTGTCTTTTATCCAGGCTATTCTATAGGGCCACTGTGATGTCCTGACACTGAAGCTCAGTAGAATGTAGATCACATATTTCCCGTTCATTGATTGTACCAAGCAAATTACCCCTCTCAACTTCTACATCCTACTAACTCCATTCTCCTTGGTGTCAGCTTCATGGTGCAATTTACTTCTGCACTTTTATCACCTCTATTGAAACTTCTGCCAGGTGCCGCTGGCTTGCCTGCTACATCCCTTTGAACTGTGTGAATTTTTCACACAGTCCTGTCAGTCCTAAGCGCTCTTATCTTTAAACAACATATATTGCTGCAGCAGCCTTCTCTGTCCTGTTACCTTGCTACTTTTTTCTGCTCGTTTTCTGAGTTCTCCTCTTTGCTGCCGATATCATAGTCAGTCTCCCATGGTCCATCCCCACTACTCCAGTCAAATCTAATCAGTCTAGTTATTAGCTTACCCCAGATTTATTTAAACACTTGGGTGGACATCAGCCAATGGCTGAAAGGGTGCTGTGCTTAAACAATTTAATAGACAGTCAAACATTGATAAATACATTTTAAAAATGAAAATACAATTTGAGTAAGTGTTAAAGAAATTAGAGCAATTCCTGGAAAATTTGGAAACAAAAAGGCCATTTTAGAAAAGAATTTAGAAAGCCAGAAGGACCAGGCAAGTGTGAATATCTACTAGAAGATGATTCCAGAGATGTTGAAAAGCTGTAGGGAGTAGCCACTTGAAGACAGCAGAAATACAGGAGTAATACGATCAAGTATGCTGGAGCTAGAAGTCATATCCACAGAAGTGTGCAAAATAGATGTTAAGGGGGAAAGATGAAAAGCACCTAATCCAATCAAAATGTCATATCTGCCATCCATGTGTCAAAGAGGACAGTAATTCTGAAATATATTACCTGGTGTCGGTCACCATTAGGTAGTAATAATTAGGACTTAGTTTCTTTATGAAAAGCTGTTTTTACTTGCCTATATATTTGGGCCGAGATAAAGGGGAGGGAGGTTAAAAAAGGAGTGTTTCCAATGTTAATTCCCATAGGAAATTTTGAACAGTGATAGCCTTTGCACCATCAGACGGAGCTACATCAAATTTGGCAGAAAGGTAGGTCTTGGACCAGAAAGAGCCCTTTTTAGGTCGAGCTTAAAGCATTCGCCTTGTGTATAATTTTAGTATACTTCTTATGGCTTAAAGCGATTTCATTTGTTGGTTGTAGTGTCCTTTTACCTTTTTTTGCTCGCTAGTTGTCAGTTCTGCCTTTTTCTGACTCCTTTTTCTGTTTCAAGCAGTGACCAACTACTGTATTATTCCACTTTGGTTTCTTTATCTGTTGCTGTGGTGGACTGTTTTTTTGTTATTTCTTTGGTGCTCGCCTTTCCCTGTGGGTGTTTTAGGCTGATAGCTGCCTGAGTTTTATTGCAGCATTCAGTTCCTCTCATGTCGCTGACATTTGTTTTGGCTTTATCCCAGTGCTGTCATCGTTTACCTTTGGCTCATAAAATAAGCTTATTTTACGAAAGAATCACCTGGTTGTTTAGCTCACTGCTCCCAAAGGCCATAATATGCCCTTTCTGGCAGAATGTAGCTAAACCTGCAAGCAGTGATGTGAAACCTGCTTAGCATCGCATCTGGAGCCTCTCTCTCTCCAGGGTCCCTCCCTGCAAGCACTCAGGACATCGCACCCAGGGCATTGTTTTATCTTCTTTGTTGGGCCAATAAATCTTCTCAGACTACTCTGCTGGTTGAAATGCAGACAAGAATGCTTGCAAGACTTTTCATTCTGTTAAAATAAAAAGAAAATACGTTTCCAGTAGTGCATTCATCTTGTCTCTCCTCAAGGGCTTGTGATTTCTGATGTCAGTAGCTGCCAGTGACCACCAAAACATGGTAGGAAAAGATGAAATTATGAGACAGGGTTGACCAATTTATGTGACATGAAAAGTCCATTTCTGAATTTACAATGCCAATAGCTCTAACTCAAGGAAATGTGAGACCTATTGCATTGTAAAGGCTTGTTGTTTGGTGTAAATTCCTTCAGTAGTTTTTGAGAAATTAAAAGAAATCCAAATTTGTATATATAGGGACGGGGAGGATTTGAGGCCTCTACATCCCTCACCCCCCCAACATGAATCCTCGCGCCACAGGGAATACTGTGATTGGTTGGCTGCAAACTGTTCAGAAAGTTGCAGCAGCCATTTTATGAATCTGGGCACAGTCCCAGGGGATGGAAATAAAAGCTGAGAATAATAGAATGGGTCAGAGTAGAGGTATTCTTACCCAGTGGGTCTATTAAAGGGTATGTGAGGCACAGTTGTTAGGTTTGAAAAGATTAAAACAGTTTTTTTTATCACAATGTCGCAACTTTGTTGCTGCCTTCAGTGCAATCTCATGTGTAAAGCCGCGACCCCGTCCGAGAAGGGGGGGGGGGGGTGGGGGGAATACATTTACACACACTCCATCTCACCCTAATTCACACTACTGACAGACATATTGAGACTGTGACTTACTTTCTCACAGATCTATAAGTACACTCACACAGACACTGAGACATCCACTCACTTACCCACGCACTCACAGACCCACACAGGCACCCATGCACCCACTCATAGACCTACTTAGACACTAACACAGCCATTCACAGACCCACTCAGGCACTGAGAGAGCCACTTACAGGCCCACTGAGACACTTACTCACTCACAGACCCTCTCAACGACTGTTACCCTCTCATAGGCCCATTTAAACACTCACGCATCCACTCAGACTTGTGGACTCACTGTCCGATTCACTCAGAGACTCACGCACCCACTCACAGACCCACTCAGAGACTCGGTCATCCACTCATAGACCCATTTAAACAGTCACACATCCATGCAAAGATCCACTCAGAGAGACACACACACACACACAGTCACTGACCCACTCAAACTCTTGCCTGCCTACTCAGTGCCACACAGACCAACTCAGACCCACTCATGCACCCTCTCATAGTCCCAGTTAGACACTCACAGACCCACTCATACTCACTCACTCAGACTCGCACACCTACTCAGACACTCATGAACCCACTCACGCACCCCTTCACAGACCCACTTAGGCACCCATTCACCCACTTAGACACTGACACAGCCACTCACAGACCCACTCACACTCATAGACCTACTCACCAAAGGTTACAGGGACATTATAGTTAGGCTCACATTTTAAATGTACCAAACCATAGAAATTCACCAGTTATAGTTAGTTATAACAAATAGCTATAACTTGTGCCCTAAGGATTGCTATAACTTACGCCCTTGCAATGCACTGCTAATTCCTGCAAAAATGATAGCACTCATGACATATTTGATTACATCATTGATAATGTCACGGTATCATCTGCAGCAAAATTATTGATTAGATAACTATGCAGGGCGGGGCGTGAGTTATAGTTACCTTAGGGCACGAGTTACAGTTACTCTGACAATAACTGGTGAATTTCTATGGTTTGGTATGTTTAAAATGTGCGCCTAACTATAACGTCCAGTAACCTTCTATATATTTTTTTTTTTATTTATTTTTTTAAGTGTGTGTGTGTGTGTGTGTGTGTGTAAGTATATGTGTGTGTGTACATGCATCAATTGGACACAGAAGAGCATAACTGGGGCCAAAATGAAAGGTACTTAGGGAGCAGGAAGGTTTACAATTGCTGGAAAACTACTTCCAGCTTGTGTTCATTGCCCAACATATTCAGTTGAACCTTGCATGGAAAATGTGCTGATGTTGAGGTTTCCTCATATTCTCAACAAAAAGGAGACCTAAAATTTGTATCATTACTTAGCTTTAACCTTGATTTGTTATTACACCTTAATGTGTCCAGATTACCTCGCATAGACTACTGAATAGGCAAATAGGTAAGTCATTGAAAAGAAAGAACACAACGAAAAGATAAAACAAAAGTTCTTTACAAGCCCTGGTAACACAGGCTGTTAACGCTCCTGGACAGAGGGTGAAACCCGTACCCACACTGGTACTTTTGCATGGTGCTTGCATGCATCTGTCTAGTCGGAGCCTGTCTCTTTTTCATGTTCCTTTTGGAAAAAATTAACTAATGGCAGCCTGCTACTGAATTCTGTTGCGTCCTTTGATATTGTCCACCAACCCAATCTGCTCCAGAGATTCAAATCCCTAGGGCTGCAAGACACTGTCCTTCTCTGGAATACTTCTTTCCTAGATAGTAGAACCTTAATTCTATAAGTACCAAATTCTTGTCTGATGCTTGCCCGTGGACTGCAGGAGTCCTTAATAATACAGTATTGCCCTGTCTTTTTAACAAATACGCCAGTCCACTACTCTAGTGTTTGCCATCATCCATAGCTGCTATGGCTGCATTGACAGCACACAAATTCGACTAAAACTTAAATGCCCAGCTGAATTAGATCAGTGTACCATTGGTCAGTGCCTCCTAGTGGTAGATCATTGGATGAGATCAAATTGGCTCTAACTAAACCCATTCAAACTAGATAGACCTAGTAATCTGAGACAAATGGACCATCTACCACTATCTTGCTAAAAGAGCCTGGGCTGACTCCTAGCGCATCAAATGAAGTAAGTGATCCAGATGTGATCTTGGATATGACCATGTTCCTTGTCCCACAAGTGAATCAGTTACGAAGTGGTCCTTTTACACGATGAAATGCATTATCAAATTTTATAATGCATTTCATCGTGTAAAAGGACCATATCAAAGGACGCAACAGAATTCAGTAGCAGGGTGCCATTAGTTCATTTTTTCCAAAAGGAACATGAAAAAGAGACAGGCTCCGACTTGCATGGTGCTTGCATGCATCTGTCTAAAGTACCAGTGTGGGTACGGTTTTCACCCTCTGTCCAGGAGCGTTAACAAACAGGCTGTGTTACCAGGGCTTGTAAAGAACTTTTGTTTTATCTTTTCGTTGTGTTCCTTGTTTTCTTTCTTTTCAATGACTTACATATTTGCCTATTCAGTAGTCTATGCGAGGTAATCTGGACACATTAAGGTGTAATAACAAACCAAGGATAAAGCTAAGTAATGATACAAATTTTAGGTCTCCTTTTTGTTGAGAATATGAGGAAACCTCAACATCAGAAGTAAAGCACATTCTTTTTTACAATGTTTTTTTTCCTATACTTTTAAAGTGAAGCCATCACGACATTTTATTAAAAAGGTAGGTCCATTCCAAAGTCAGTTGTCATAAAAAGAAAATAAGCTAGTAGAAACAATCACAAAATGTTACTCAGTCTCATATGCTCCCCTTCACCTTCAACACACCCACCATCACCAGACCCAAATTCCAGCTATCACATAGGAACTGGACAAGAATAACAGACGATCAGCTCACCGCTGCCCTCGCCGCCCCCATAATCTCGCACGGCGACCCAAACACCGCAGTACGCACCCTCCACAAATGGATCACCGACTGCGCCAACACCATAGCCCTCCCTCAAAAATAACACCCATGCAAAGAGAGCCAGCTGGTTCACCCCCGAACTCCAAGAATTGAGACAATCTGGAGAAACACCAAATCCCCGGAAACCCACAGCAACTTCAGAACCGCCATCACCACACACCCCCAACTCATCAGAAACACCAGAAAGAAGGCTATACAAGACAGAATCTCCTCACAAGCACACAACAGCAAGGAACTCTTCAACAGCATCAAGTAGTTCACCTAGGAGTGAAACAAAGGACATCTCACCCTCACAGGACCTCTGTGACACTCAACACCTACTTCCACCACAAAATCAAGAGCATCTACAACAGTTTCAGCAAGGACAACCCACGGGCAGAACCACCGCCTCCAAACCCCAACACCAACAATCTCCACCTGGACACCCCTCACCACCAAAGACACACTGAAAACAATGAAGTCCACACACTCCAGGGCCCACACGGACTCATGCCCCCATCACATTTTCAACAGAGCTGCAGGCACCATCGCCCCCCCAAGCTCTGCCTCACCATTAACCGCGAACTTACTTCTGCCACCTTCCCCGACAACTGGAAACATGCCGAGATCAACCACCTCCTCAAGAAACCCTCGGCAAACCCCACCGACCTCAAAAACTTCAGACCCATCTACCTACATTCATTTCCTGTGAAAGTCATTGAAAAAGCAGTCAGCAACCAACTAACTACGTTTTTATAGAAGACCACAACATCCTCAACATCTCCCAATCTGGATTCAGGTCAAACCACAGCACCGAAACAGTACTCCTGGACACAACAGACGACATCAGCTCCACAATGGACAAGGGAGCAATGGCAGCACTCATCCTACTAGACCTCTCGGCGGCTTTCGACACAGTTTCCCATTACACCCTGATAAGAAGACTCCATGAAGCCAGTATCCGAGATAAGGCCCTCGACTGGAACCAGTCCTTTCTCTCCGGCAGAACGCAATGAATGAGACTCGCACCTTCCTCGCAGATCCCACACCCACCACCTGCAGAGTGCCCAGGGATCCTCCCTTAGCCCCATGCTGTTCAACGTCTACATGGCCCTGCTAGCCATCTTCGTCAGAAGCTACGGAATAAACTTCATCTCCTACGCCGATGACACCCAACTCATCCTCTCCCTCTCCAACGAACCCAACAAGGCCAGACACAACTTCAACAGAGGCATGGAAGCAGTCGCCAACTGGATGAGAAACAGCTCCCTTAAACTCAACACAAACAGTACAGAAGTACTCATCATGGGCCCTCAACCCAACACATGGAGCGACTCCTGATGGCCACCCACCCTCGGAAACCCGTCAGCCAAGCCCGCAACCTCGGAATCATCCTGGACCCCAACCTCAGCATGAACCATCAAATCCACTCAGTCACCTCCACCTGCTTCTGCACCCTCTGGCTCCTATGCAAGACCTTCAAATGGATTTCCCTCGAACATAGAAAGACCGTCACACATGCCCTCATCACCAGCAGATTGGACTATGACAAATCAACAAAAAACTCACCCGCAAATTGCAAAACATGCACAACGCCACTGCCAGACTGATCCTCGACCTACCCCGACACTGCCACATCTTGCAACACCTATGTTCACTGCACTGGCTCCCTGTAGAAAAAAGAATGACTTTCAAGATCCTCACCCACGCACACAAAGCCCTCCACAGCACCGGACCAACCTACCTGAACCAGCGACCTAACTTCCACGTACCCCACAGGGCCCTACGATCAGCCAAGCTCTCCCTCACAGAAGTACCCTGCATCAGGAAGACCAGAGCAGGAGGACACTCCTTCTCCTACCTCGCAGCCACGGCCTGGAACACCCTACCTATCCACATCAGACAAACCACTTCCCTCCTCAGCTCCACAAAGGAACTGAAGACATGGCTTTTCTAAACCACCTCACTGGTATACGCTGCATTTCTCCCCCACCGCCAGCGCCTTGAGACCCTAGCAGGTGAGTAGCTGCGTTTTAGCACTGATTGATTGACCCTAAATTCACAATTGTCACTCTCACTTAGATGGTATCAAAAGGCAGCTGAAAGAGGACACAGTAGATGAGGGCAGAAATGGTATTTGGACTAAGGCCCATACATATTTAGTACTATTTTACAAAAGATTTAAACGCATCCTTAAGCATTTAAAGGCATCCCCTTCCGACTCTCTTGTACCATTAGACTGGGTTGTTGTGACAAAAATCTTTTGCATAACTTGGTAAATCTGTGCCATTCCGTCCACATTGTCTTTCAAAATTAAATATGGTTTTGCTCCACTGAGCTTTATAATGATGCAAGATCACTTGACGTGCTCATGTTTTTACTTTTCTCAGCTGTGCTTTGATATTAGGGAGACAGACAAAAGGTTACCTTTTTTATGTATGTGTGTCTTCTGAACCCAAGTTATGCAGTGATTGGCAGGGTGTTGTGTGATTATAGTTCAGAGGTACACTCCTTTTTATATGTACCCCTGTGCGTGGGACTTCTTCAGTAAACGGTCCATCTAGATATCACTATGTCATTTCCTTAATCACGTCTGGGATGTCTGAATGGATCTTGTGTGTTCTGCAAAAGATGGTGGTATCATTTGGATAAGCTGGGTATTTCCATCTTTGTCTTATTACTTACCAACTTGCACCCCCCCCCCCCCCCCCCAACAGAAACATGTACCTTGTGGGTGGAGGGAAAGTGGCGAGCCTACTTATTTTATTCCAGGTAGGTTCCTCTGCCTAGGTAAGACTCGACCATCCTGTTACTTTTGTTGTGGCGATCTCGTATGGCAACGAGAGCAGATGCAAACATAGAACACATTGCACCCAGGATCAGTCAAACTGATGTGAGTGGGAACTCTGGATGCGGGTGTCCACAAGATCTGGCCACCAATGAATATAAAGCTCCTCTGGGTTTGGAGGTGTCTATAAACACTTTAAATGTTGTTGACTTGCTAGGTGAAATTGGCATTTGCCTTGGCTACCCGGCCAGCATACACTGGGTTACGCTTTGTTAGATGCACACTGACGTTCAAGGCACTAATGTAGGAACAGAAGCCACTGGACCAGAAGTGGAACCTCACAGTTGTTACCAGACCTATAGAATGCCCTACTGATAAATGCACAACCAGGGGTGTGGAATTTAATAAAATATATATGTGTACATGGAACAGGTCGCTTCATAAATCTGCTTGCCCTGTTAAAAAACAAAACAAAAAAAAAACAAAAAAAACATTGTAATAAATAATCCACTTATCCCTTTGGTGCCATGTAGTGCTGTGACAAATTATGGCACTATGCTGTTCACAAATATTTTCCAGGAGTACGATTTCCTGGCCTACTTCTGTAAATTATTGTGAATTCATGAAAGGCGGAAATCTGCCCTAGTGCAAAGAAATATACAATTGGCGTACTTTTCTTTCTTTAAGAATTCGGCCCCTCTTTGGGTCTGCCATTAACCAAGTCTATCTCTTTTACTTATCTGTGAGCGACAAATGCAAAAACAGCAAGGTGATGGATGGAATGCCTGAATTAATCTCAGCTGCTGGAAGTTGCTCTGGCCGCATCTCAATTCATCATTTTGCACACCATGTCACCTCAGTTTGGATCCAGCTATATGCAAATCAGTCTTGACCCTGGTCTGCTTATGGTGTAAATCATTTATTAAAGACAATAAGCTTTTAAGATTGCTTTGATATTTTACTGTGATAAAGCCTGTAGGCAGGTATTTTCTATGTGGAAATTCCTATAATGCCATAGTAGAAAAGGGTTTGGTGTTAGTGATCCTACTAGGCTCCGTGGGGATGGAAGATATGCACTACAATAATTCTTGTTAGGCCCTCCTCAGAGAGTTATTATTTTGCTTTGCCAACTGTAATTTTATTAACATTTGTATTTGTGTACATTTGAACTTTTATGACTGTATGCCTGATGGCTACCTTGCTCATTACAACACTCTTGAGTTGGTTATCCTGATAAGCCAGTGACAAAGGCTATTGGCCTGATTATTTATTATGAAATGTTATGATACAGGCAGTAGGCCTTAAATGTTAAATACTGAAGAAGACCGGTTACCTGCTTGGGTGAGAGACTTGGAAATACTAGGAGAAATATTAGCAATCCTTAGAGACTCGATAGGATCAGTTGAGCTAGACGTCAATTACAACTTGAAGGTTTGTTCTTAAAAACAAAAAAAGGTAAAGAAATCCCATTTGAAATGACTTCCGCCTGGGATGTGTACTGGCCCAAACTCCTTTTTTTCCCCTCATTCTTATGGACATACCTTTTTGTATTGTTGAGTACCCATGCATTTTCACCTAAAATGGGAAGAAAACGTGTCCTGTCTTTTTATAAGCAGGAAATGTTGTAATCAAATCCGTGATGATAATAAAGTAACAAAGAAAACGTGACTTTTTAAAAAATATTGTGAGATAAAAAAACAATAATTAGTAATATGAAAAAGATCAAAACTATGCATTTTGGTCATAAAACTCAAAAGCACCAATAGGTCTTTGCCAAAATAAGGGTTGGGGAAGTGTCTTCCTAAAGGTACCCGGAATGCTCTTTACATCCGATCTTGATTGGAAATTGCATTTAGATGTTGTAAAACCACAGGCATTACTAATCATAGCAGGATTATGGATGTTTAGCAGGAATAGGGAGGAGTAACTTTGGTACCAGTTTTTGATGCATTCAGTGCAGTTCTTCAAACATCACTGGAGTAAACTAGAAGGCCAGGACCTAAAAGCTCTTTTGAAGCTCCCCAAATCATTTATGATACAAGCATTAAGAGCGCAAACAACATTGGTTCCATGGTACTTAATGTAAGTGAAGCCATTGCTGAAATTCTGGAACAGATTATTAGCTTCAGTAGAAGATAAAATTGCAGTCTGTTGAAATAATGGACTTTTGTATAGTGAACTGACATGGGCTGCAAGTCTAAGGGGACAGTGGGAACCAGTAGTCAATTTGCATATTGGAGCTTCTGTTTCAGTTTCCTTATTTGTACCTAAATACAGCTCTAGAAATGTTATCTCTGGATCAAGATTTACAGTATATACATACAAACAAAATTCAGTTTTTAATTTGGTCAAATCTACGCCGGAATAAAAAAAATAACTTTTTCACATATATTCACATTACCAGATTAAGCTATGAGATGTCGAATTTTAAAATTCAGCGTTGGGTTGAACACTGTATTTTTCTTTTCTGTGGTATCAGACTCAATACATGAAGCAGGGGGTCATTGTATATACAATCTGAATGTGAAATGCACAAGTGAACTTTTTATTGGAATGTCAATTTTATAAAGTAGGAGGGTGTTTAATTTTAAAACCGATCTTGATTCAATATCTAAATTTGCGGGGCAAAACCTGCAACATGGCTGGCTACGATGTTCTCTTTGAGCTCCATCACATAGTCAATATCCTGCTGAAATCCTGCCCAGCACAAACCCAGTAATAGCTGCAAACTGCCAAGCAGAGACCAGCAGTGACAGAGGCCCCGTTGACAGCCTTACGACTGATTGAAACCATTTTTGGAACCAACCATGGGGATGACAGTGAGCTTGCAGCCAGACTTCCCCATTACAGCAGGGCCTGGACCAAACAACAAGACAAGCCTCCTACAGGCAGCAGACTAGAGGGGAAAAAGCACCAGCCCAAGACCTAGACAGGGTTGAATGTGCTTTCCCTGCACTGAGGCATTGGGGGCTGAGGTTCCCACTGGGATACACTTGGGGGCATGTGGGTTCCTCGCAGACGAGAGTGTGGGCCTTAAGCAGCCTGCACCAAGAAGCTGAAGCAGAACAAAGGGGTGAGACCCCTGCTGTGATACTCCTCTCTGCCCGTGTGGAGTACATTGTCCTGTGAAGCAATCCAGCCTCAAAGACTGCATGCTTGGACGCAGGGCCCCTGGAAAGGAAATGGTACACCTTGGTGGGGGAGAAGCAGCGTGCTGCTCGCTCTCACTTTGGGGGCCTGGTGGTAACCAGGGCTGCCTGATTCTGCAGTGGGGCGCTGGAGTCTTTGCTTCTCCTGGGGACATATACAGAGAAACAGGGCTGCCGACAGCTGCATGCTCCTTGGTGGTGTAGGGGGATAGACGACTGGCCCCCTGGAAAGCATGATGGACAGCAGAGCGAAACTGCCTGAATCAGCGAGAGGGGTCTCAACATTCCCTCCTTCTCCCCCCTTCGATCCCGGACCTAGGCTCGGGAGGTGACTAGATCGGTGAAGATGGCGCATAGTAGCCTGGGGAATGGTTGAACAGGCACAGTGGAACTGTGTAAAAGCCAAACTGGGCCATTTGTGCGAATACGCAGCTGGAGTGCCCATAACCTTAACGAGGAGCTGCAATGGATAAAGACCGCACTGCCAAACTCTCACTGTCCAACACAATAGCCACAATATATATATTTTACTGCAAATATTACCTTGACATTATCAATTATGTTATCAAAGATGTCATGAGTGCGGTAATTTGTGTGGTCATCAGAAGTGCAGGTGAGGGTACGATCTATAGTTACCTTAGCGCATGAGTTACAATTACTTGAGGTAACTCTAACTATAACTGGTGTATTTCTATGGTTTCGTGTGTTCAGAATGTGAGTCTATCTATAACGTCCTTGTAATTTTTTTTTTTTTTGATTTTTTTTTTTAGTGAATGTCTATTGTTTATTGAATGTATAGTAATTTTTATTAGTATATGTAAATCCAACCACCGTCGGCCGTGTGCGGCGGCTGAGGGCCCTGAGGCCAACCCCCTATAGGTACCCAACCTTGCACCATCCACGACCTTCGCCTTTGCGCAAGGTGGTTGTCTGCAAGACCTGGCCTGCAGCCAGACCCTGTGGCGATTTCTCCCCTTCCCCCACCCCCCCCAACCACCCAACCCCATGCTGTACACACCCCTACAGCTCTGCCCGCAGGAAGTTGGCCCCGGCCCTCTGGGTGTCAGAATAGCTGAGAGGGTGTATCTGGTTGGCCCCGGTCTCTCTGGGTGGCAGAATAGCTATGAGGGGGTGTATCTGGGGATGAGAGTGGCTGTGAGAGTGTATATCTGGGTGTGAGAATGCGTACATCAGTGTTTTAGTGGTAAGTCAGTGTGTGGGCGGGTCTGTGAGTAGGTGCATGAGGCTGTCAGTGGGTCTGTGAGTGGGTGTGTGAGTTTGACTGGGTCTGTGAGTGGGTGCGTAACTGTCTGAGTGGGTCTTTGAGTGGGTGCGTTAGGGTCTGACTGGTTCTGTGAGTGGGTGCACGAGGCTCTAAGTGGGTCTTTGAGTGGGTGCATAAGTATCTGAGTGGGTTTGTGAGTGTGAGAGAGAGAGATTGAGAGAGAAAGTGAGAGAGCAAGTTTTTTTTAGGCTTAGATGTATGATATATCTGCACCATTTGAAAAGTAAAATTTATTTGTTATTTAAAAAAAAAAAAGTAAGATCACCTTTCAGTTTGATCCTTAAACAGTTTCACGTAAAAAATAAATACAAAGGGAAACAAGTCTGTCTGGACTAGAACCCTGAATGCGACCTTCACACTGAGCTGTTGAATTTCTTGTTCTTATGAATTTCTTGTCCTTCAAAGGCTCCCCGCTTTATCTACATTTTAAATTTAAGTTCATAAGAAGCCCTTTACAGGCTATCTGAGACCGTGGGGGAAGCCTCAAGGCCTCCCCCGTGGTCCCTGGACATTTAAAAAAAAAAATAATAATTAAAAATATTTTGCCTATCCGGGATTGCGGGGGGAATCTTGAGGCTCCCCTTGCAGTCACTGGGCTTTTTTTTTTTAAAAATTTTTTTTTTTTTATAATTCACCCTTATGGGCTATTGGGGCCCCCAGGCGGAAGCCTCCAGGCCTCCTGCAGTCCCATTGCTCCAGCAGGGCGGAAGCAGTTTTTAACAGCAGCTGCCTGCTTGTTGGATCAAACCACACCCAATTTGTCAAATGTCCTGGGGTGTGGTGGTCCCTGGAGATAAGGGGGAGGGCTGAGCAACACCCCCTTCCCCCCCACCGTACCCAGTATCACAAATGCCCCAAGGGGGTGGTGGTTCCCAGGGGGGAGGGGGCGCACGAACCCCGGTCATATTTTACAGTGTTCCCCGGGGAGATGGTGGTCCCCGGGTCAGCGGGAGGGGGACAGGATGCTTCCCCCCCCCCCTCCCCCCGCATTTTTAAGCAGGTGCTCCCAGGATTAGGCCCACCTGGGGGCTTTATAATAACAAAGCAGGGAGGCAGCACTCCATTTTAATAAAATAAAAAAACAAAAACTTTTTTATGTTTTATTTTACCGCAGATCCACTGTGACTCCGGCCATGAAATAAAAATAAAAAAAATGCTTTTTAGCTCTGAAGGGTAACTATAACGACTGACACAGGGTAATATGTGTATGACCTACATTCACACCAGAGAGCATAGAGCTTTCTTTTTACTATGCATTCTTAGGATATTATTAGTGCTGTTGGGAAATATTTACAGATGATACAAGTGAAAAATACCCCTTTTAACTAGATTTTATCACAATTTTAGAAACCATATTGATTGAATCTGTCGATTTATATAGTTATAGAGTTTTCAATTTTTGTGTCATATCTATTGTTGAACTATTATGAATGTGATGATTACTCAACATTTTAGCTCATCACAGGCATTTTTTTCTTCTTCCAATACTTTAATCAACTATGGACCCAATAAACTGAATTTGTGACTGACAATAGGACTCGCATATTGAGTTGAAAAAACATATTTTAAAGTTAATAGGCATTTAAGGCTAGATTGTCATTACTCTGAAGTAAAGTCTGCAGATAGTTTTTGTTGCTACATTGAACATCAAAGATTACTGTAGTAAGCAAGGGTTTTGGTGGTGTTTACATCCTCTAACAAATCCTTGGGTATAGAAGATATGTACTGTGAGAATCTTTATGTCCTGCTTGTTATGTCGTGATAGGAGAGAATAGTATTTTGCTTTGTCAACTGTATTTTCATATTTGCAATTTTGTGACAGTCTGCCTGATAATTACCTTGTTGGAAAGTTTATGCTCAGTATGGTATGCTGTAGTCGGTTAGGGTGACAAGCCAATGCTAACAGCTGTAGGCGTGGTTGATGTGCAGGGAAATGTTGCCAAATGCTATAGGTCTGGTCTGTTTATTATGAAAAATTATTACATAGTGGCCTGCTGTATTTATTGTAAACCGCATATGACAAAGCCAGTTAGCTTTAACAGTGGATTGTTATCAGATTACACATTTTAGGAAGGTATTTTGTTACTTGTAATCTCATAGATTATTGTAGTAGATACGGGGTTTGGAGTAAGTCACCCATTTTAACAGACCCTGGGAATAGAATTTCACTCATGATTCTTGTTAGGCCCTGTTGAGAGGAGTTGTATATTGTTTTGCCTACTGCTATTTTATACATATTTGTATTAATGTGTGTCTGATGGTTGAGAGTTAATGTGCACTTCAGTAGGGCTATATTGTTCATAATGTCAAGCAGTTGGTAAATGCTAGAAGCCTTATCGGTTCACTGGGAAAAATTAGATCAGATTCCATAGCTGTGATCTGTTTATAACTGTAAGTTATGACGAAGCAAGTAGCTTTACGTAATGCGAAAAACGCATTTAAAGGTAATAGTCTTAAGTGTGAATTGTTATTGCACTGTGGTAAAGCCTGAAGACAGGTATTTTGTTACTTGGAATCTTGCAGATTACATAGATGGCAAGGGTTTTAGTGTTGGTGACCCACCTGAATAAACCACAGAGGTAGATGATTGGCCCTATGTTAATCCTTATTAGATACGATTATTGGGGATTTTATATTGTTTTGGCACCTGTATTTTGTACATATTTGGGGTTTTATTACAGCATATCTGATGGTTGCCTTATGGTAAGACATATGACCAACATGTAGGCCTTAGTTGATGATGGTGACAAGCCAATGGTAAATGTTATAGGCCCAATTGTTTATAATGAACCGTTACAGTAAAGGCAGTAGGCCTGATCTATTGACTGTGAAAAACATATGTTAAAGCCAGTAGGTATTTAAGGGTAGACTGCTAACACTCTGTTTTAAAGCTTACAGATGGGTATTTTGTTAGAAGAATTCTCACAGGTCACTGCAGTAGGTAAGAGTTTTGATGTTGATAATCCACCGCGCACACGCGCACACACTTACTCACACGCACACACTTACTCACACGCACACACTTACTCACACGCACACACTTACTCACACGCACACACTTACAAACTGTAACTATGAAAGATATGACTGTTAGAATACCTGTTAGTCCTTCTTAGGAGCTATAGTATTTTGATATTTCTAACTGTAATGTTGTATGCTATGTAATGCTATGACTGTATGCCTGATGATTTCCTTTAAGGAAAGCCTAAACTCAGTACAGGAGTCCTCAGTTGCTTATGGTGACAAGCTAATAATAACAGCTAGAGGCCTGATTGGTTTGTTAGGAAAAATATTCCTGGTGCCTTAGCTGTGATCTCTTCATTATGAAAAGTTATAATAAACTCAGAAGGCCTGACTTACAGGCTTTTAAGGATTTATTGAGATTTCTTTCTATTTAAGCCTACAGATAAGTATTTTGTTACATGAAATGTCACATACAACATTGATAGGGAAGGATGTTGATGTTGGTTACCACCTCTGACAAACCCTAGGGGTAGAAGATTTGCACAGTAATACTTTTTGCTGCAATTGTTTCCTAGCAGTATACCAGGATCATGACATTATTATTATTATTATTATTATAATATATATATATATATATACACCTCCTTTGTTGTATACGTTTTGGAATGCCAATGTGGTTTGAAATATGTGGGCAGTACCATATGCCCCTTAAAAAAGCGCATTCTAGAACATTTAAGGGCAGTACAAAATGAGGATGCCGCATATGCTATAACAAAACACTTGAAAATTCACTCAGATCTAAATTGGATGTCCATGAAATATTATGGTATTGCAACAAAACAAAAAAGTGAACGAGGGGGTGATAGGGTTCAGAAACTGAGACGTTTAGAATCCAAATTTATTATCAAATTAAAAACAAAGATGCCATATGGGATTAATTAAGATTAGGAGCTGTATTGTCATTTATGATTTGTGATTGTATAATAGAATAAGAAGATATTACTGTCTATTAACCTAAAATAATCTGCAATAAATTTGATGTTGGTTAAAATAGGGATAATTATCCCTATGATGAATTAAGGCACACATAGGTTGTGACTTTGATTAAATAACAATTGGAAATGCGTAAGAAGTTACGGTTATGACAGAATATTATTATTAAGAATATGCATAAACATAGTGGGGACTATAGAATTTATGATCTTGTTTTTGGTTGTATTGTATGGCTGTATTTATATTTTGGGTGCACATACATTTTTCACGTGTTTATTTTGTTATACTAGCAACACTGTTGGATATTTTTTATGTTATGGGTGGTTTAATTCAGTATAACACATGTTACATAAAACTACATATCCCAGAATGCCACATAAAGGCATGGCTTAGTGGAAGAGTATAAATAGTACATGGATTGGATTATTGCTTTATCGTGATCAAGACCGGGAAGGTCATAACGCGTTGGTGTTATTTGGTGTTTTTTTTTCTTGTTGAATAAAAGATTAATCACAGAATTCTGTGCGTGCGGCATCTTTAACCTGTATGTTAAGCTGGAATGAAGATATAGATATATAGATAGATATAGATATAGATATATATATAGATATATATATATATCCTTATGGATACATAGGCAGCCTTTAAATCAGCTTGTTTCTGCCATTTGTCTCTCTCTCTGTGTCTTTCAAACTTTGTTTCCATCCATGACAGCGTGCCGTATGAGGTAATGGTTCACTTCACATCTGCCATTGGCTCTCTCTCGCCTAGTCAATGATGACGTTTTCTATTCATGTGTACATCCCCCCGAAAATGTGAGCACTTTAGTGTATGGGCTGGTTTGCCAGTCATTTATTTTTCAGTGCTCTCCTTTTATAGTTTCCCCTTTATTTGCTTTTCTTTTCTTTCTTTCTTTTTTTTTTTTCTCATTTGATGTTTTATTAAAGGGATACTGCAGCTTTCCAGGCATTGCTAACAGGCTCACCTGATTGCAGCTCTTTTCATCTACAGTTTGCCACATCCCACATGGCCGCTTCCTCTAAACCAGGAGATCATTATGGAATGCTAATGTCCATAATACATCATTGTTTCAACATCCCAAGATGGCCAACATGCTGGTTCTGAATGTTGAGGCCATCATGGAACTTTAAAATAATAGATTTTTTACCATACCACTGCTATGTTTACTTTTGTTATTGCAAGCATATGCTCACCTTTATTAGGTGATAGCATGTTTACTTTCTTTCTGTCGAACCTGTGTAAGCATGCAAGACTTTTGTGTTCTATAATGGCTTTGGAACCTGCCCATTGCTTACCATTTCTTTGCATCGTTCTCACTCTTCATTACTGTCTTCTAATTGGGCAGCATTTGCCATACGTCACTTCTGTGGCACCTGGACCAGGCACAGATTAGGTTCAGTTAGTGTCCTTCCGCTTTCCATCCGCTGTTTGAACTGTGATTCAGGTATGATTGGAAGAAGGAACCGTGTGGGGACTGTTTTTGAATTTGAAGCTCTAAGACATGGGTCCCTAGCTCTCTATGCCACTGGAAACAAGCCATTGCTGGCTGAAGAGCCCAAACAAGGGCAGAACCGTCCTGGGTTGCTTGTGTTCCGGTTCAAGGAGCACCTAGCCTGGCAGGTCAGGCTGAAATGTTCCCATGAGGAACAGAGTCAATACTGATTTGCATATGGCTGGATCCACACTGAGGTGGCATGGTGGGTGAAAAACAATGGATTGTGATACGGCCCGAACAGTTGCCAGTGGCTGAGAGAGATTCAAGCATTGCATCCATCATCTAGTTGCTTGCAGTGGAACAGGAGCTGAACGAGAGCCAACGCAGGCCAAGGCAAGCGCGAGCAGAGGGCGCAAAGGACACAAGAGAGCCAGTTCGCCTGCTGGTTTGCTGGAGTGGTGTGGTGTGGTGATGGTGCTGGCGATCGGGCACCTGGGCCTTGGTTCTCTCAACAGCTGTCTTCTGGCTGCAACCTCCCCCATCTGGCCCCCGTTGCTACCACCTCTGGACCTGCTTTAAAGGAGGGAGGTAAACAGTGGTGTTAGTAGACCCATGAGGACCCTTTGAGGACTACCATCAAGTTAATAACCAACTGTTTCTCCTCTCATCTTCCCTGAACTTCGGCATCCTGACTTAATCCTGATTTAATTAATTAATCAACAATAGACACATGAACTGTGTCAAAATGATCTAAGTAACCAAAGTAAAAAAAAAAATCCCCTGGGCTACAGCAATACTACTGCCAGATTTGATGGACTTGGTTTTGGGCAGCTTTATTTTGCACCTGCGGCCTCTTGAGTGGCCAGTTTCTTTTCAGCTCTGTTTTCTTATGGGCAGTGTGTGGGCTGACGTTATTGTTGAGTGTGGAGGGGACGGGGTGGCTGTGTCACCCCTTAGTTCACTGGCCTGCCTTCTCCTTCAGCCACTGGTCACTAGCCCCTGCCCCCTTCCTCCTGCCCCCACTGCATCAGTGTCTTCAGAACAGGGAGTGCAGTGCTTTAGACCAACTGCAGGAGGTTGAGCCCTGGGTCTGCGGAAGCGGCACGGTTAGGTCTGGGTGTGGGTTGCGGGCGGGGTGTGCTCCCTATCCCTGCCAAGCGTTAGAATTATTTAGATTATAGATCTTTATCCTTTTGAGAAAAGGAGAAACCCCAGCAGGAGAATCTGCATTTTATCAAGAGCCCCAGTTGGGGGGAGGGGGGTGTCAATCAAAGCTGTGCAAAGGGAAGGTACGGAGAGGTCTGTGGGAGGCAGGGCACAGTGGAATTAAAAGTTTGTGGAGTCTGCTCTTCAGAAGGATGTCCTGGAGACTCGTATGACCGCCTCCTGCTCCTGACATATTTCCCCCCTCTTCTACCTCTTATTTTGCCTCCTTCAGCGTTGGTGCCAGTGGAGATGCTGCCGTCGCAATCAACTCAGAGAGGGGTTATTGCAGCAAACAGTCGCACAGTTCAATGATGATGGCTTTACCCTTTCAGACCTTGATCTAGAGCAGTGTTTTTCAAACTTGGTAATGCTCAAACCCCCCCCCCCCCCCCCCCCCCCAGCAGTGAAAAAATTAAAATCTGGCCCCCATCAAAAATTTTCCACAATTATTTTATTAAGAAGGCAATGTTTAAACATGTCTAGACTTATTGCAGTTATGTTACCTTTTAAAAAATGCAATAAATTGTTTTCTGCTTAAAACAAAGCACATTTATCTGCATAATGCTTCTTTTGGCCACAGCTAGGCCCCCAGTTTGAAGATCCCTGATCTAGAGTCAGGGGGGAGTCATTGCTATCAGCAGAAATTCTCCCTCCTCCTTCAGGGCTACAACTTTTCAGTAGTACTTCGTCAAATCATCCTTCATTGATATCTAACCTGTCTGTTACTCCAGACTTTGAAGTAAGCCGAATAGAACTCTGTCAACCAGCTGATCAAGAAATAAAAATGTGAAATACCTTACAGTGTCTGGAAAGACTTTTATCTCTAATTCTACAGCTATTAGAAAAATTTGTTGGAGGGTCTGACTGTATCTTCAATACAGATAGGGCAATATTGAAATAGCTGATAAACAACAAGAAGGATAATTCCTCAGGTTCAAGGGATCCATTTGGCTTGAAAGGGTCATCGCTGTTGGGTAAAAAGCCCCACCACAAAAAAGTCTGTTGTCAAAAGGAGTTTGGCTCAGAGGCAGGAAAGCCACAATGTAAGAAACTCACCAAAGAAGACCTCTGTTCAGACAGCCCAGTTGATTTAATTTTGTTTGCTTGCAATAAATCCTCTCTTATACAGGACTGAAGTGAAAACCCACATGCAGCTTAGCAGGTTATTGCACAGGACCTGTTTCGATTTTTAAATCCCATCCCAAACAGGTGTCCTGTACCGGCAATTTAAAGCAAGTAAAACATGGGAAGAGGGAAAGTGTGTGCAAAGGAAAGAAAAATCTTGACGTAGACTTTCGAAGACAGGTCGAAGGAAGAGTTGCCTTTTGAAGAAGTTACTGAAAATTTGATGAGCACAGAGGGCTTGGAGTGAATCCCCTCTTCAGTTCAGGCTGTAAGTGACTGTATAACAATTCCTGTCAAGACTTTGGCCGAGAGATTATCTAAAGTGGAAGTCTTCTTGTTCTCGAGACCCTATGGCTGTCCCATTTCTAGATCCTGGTTTTAAAAGAAGCCAGCTGGTGCTAAAAGAGACAAAGGCTGCAGAGACCTATGTGGACTCCTGTTGGCTGGACTTTATCCCTCTTTTTGATTGAGACTTAATCTTAAATAGGTCCTTATTACTTAAATGCTTTTCTGAAATCGCAAATTTGAGATTAATTGAAGGCAATGATATTAAATTGGTTTCCTTAGTACCTGTTGGGCCGGGTATTATATCTAGGGTAACCTTTCAATCCAAATTCACAGCAAATGGGATATTAAATAATCCTGAATGTCTGCAATGGAATATAGCTGGAGTAAAGAACAGTCATGAGAAGTTGTAACATTTTTCCTTATTAAATGCAGATGCAATATGCCTCCAGGAGACCTGGAGTGTAGGGGTTCCAGTTGTTGATGATTTGTTTACCTTGGAGTGTGAAGCAAAGCCCTCTAGAAGGGGGCATGCAAAGGGAGTGGTGGTGTGCCTGTTGTCCAATAAGCTTAAGTGGAGGTACGGGTGCTATAAAGCTCCAAGTCAGCACTTTTTGACTGTAACTCTGCTTAATTCAGGAAACAAACAACTGACTTTCCCCCATTGTTGATAAATGCACATATTCCCCTTAGACCATCTTTTGCATACGTTTTTTTTTCTTATATTGGAAAAGCGGCTGGAAAAGATGAGCCTCGTCATAATATTCTGGTAGGGGACTTAAATTGTAAAATATCTAACTCGGCCTCAGACCAAATATGGAACGCTGAAAAAGAGGAAGCCTTGCGTATCCCTCCAGCTATCTTTCCCCTGAAGATGAAAAATGAGAGGGAGGGTACTGTTGACTCAGTTGGAGAAGACCAACTACATTATTGTCAATGGGAGGCTATCCTCCGATTCCCCGGCAGCTTCTACCCATAGAAGTTCTGGTAGTTGGCCCATTCTGGATTATGTGGTAGTAAGCAACTCTTCGTTCTATCTTTTGGGTGATCTGATGGTGGTAGATTCTCTGCTTAGTGATCACAGCATGCTAGCTTTTCCCTCTGAATTTTAATGTATCCCTTACGAGTCCTTGGAATTTGGATACATCTGATTTAAGCCTTATGAAGACAGGGCAGACTCATTTGGATTCTAGATCAAGTAAGGTGCTGAAAGTTAAATTAGAATCCACACGTGGCAAGTTAGATCATTGGGTAGAGAACTAAATTTAATGTTTTAATAATTATATTAAGAAGAGAGTAAAGGATGCTAATCCAAAACATTTTTTGAACTCCCCTAGGTTAAACCACTTCCACTTCTTATGCTAAATAGTGAAATAAATGGACTGGTAAGGGACCAATATTTGTTTTTTGATCCTGTTAGGAAAGTGAAGGTGCAGGTATGAAAGAGGAGAAGGGCGCGAGTGAAGCCTTGTTTGAAGAGAGAAGCATGGGATGAACTCTGGATTAAAGTAAGGGAGGCTGCTGTCAAAGGCAAGTCCAGGACGTTTTGGATGCTAGTTGTAGATAGCTGTGGGGCAACAGCTCGATCTCTCACAGTTTCTATAGAGGAATCGAAATAGGTTTCCTTTATTAAAGACCTTTATGTGGTAAATGAGGGGAAGAGTAAACAATATATGGTAACGAAGTATAAGGCTCCTCTGTGCCCCCTCCGCCCCCCCAGTCGGATTGCGTCTGCAATTCAAGAAATGCACCCCTTGTCAGCTATGGGGCCTGATGAAATCCCCATTTCTATACCAAAACAAAACCCATTACTTTGGAGTTTAATTCTCTTCCTGGTCTTTAAAAAAAATGTTACGAAACCTCAAAGATTCCCCCATCATGGGCAGGAAGTATTGTAGTCCCTCTTTCAGAAGGGCGACCGTAATTTGCCAGAAAGCTATCATCATATCGCCCTTCTTGATGCAGTGGGTAAATATTTTGCCAAATGTGTATTGGCTCAAATCGATGAATGGGTAGAAGAAAATTGAATTCTCCCCTTGGATCAAACTGGGTTCAGGAGTAGACATGGACCCCTTAAAAATATTACTGCTCTTCAGGCACTAACTGAAAAACATGTGGTAGTAAGGGGTGGGGTCACTTACACAGCTTTTAACCTCTTTTCCATAGCTTCCAACAAAGTAGATAGTCCTTTGCTGTGGAATAAGCTGTTAAACTTGGGTATGTCTGCCCACCCCTCTTAAATTAAGTTATTGCTGTTCATTTGGATACCTGGTGTAGGGTGCTCATGGGTGGGGATAGGGGATTGTCAGAAGTAATTCCCACTCCCAATGGGTTATAACAAGGCTGCCCACTTTCCCTGCTCCTCTTCTCCCTTTACAACCATGGTTCCTGAACTATTTGTCTCAAAGCCGTTACTCGGAGGAAAGTATATTGTTTGTTTACTCTATGCGGACAACTTAGTAATTTTTTATTTTACCTGTAAGGGGTTAACTTGTCACCTGCATGCTCTTCAACATTATCCAGAGACGCACTTTATGAAGAACAATGCTAATAAAATTAAACAATGGGCTTCCATGGGAAGAAGAAGCCAATCCATAGAAATTATCCATGGTCATTGGGTCCTCTCAAACTAGAGACCGTTAACTCATATGTTTTTTTGGGGAAGACAGTATGTGGGAATCTAAGTGAGAAAGCTCATATATGAAAAAAATATATCCAAAGCCCTCCCTTATGCCAAAGGCCTAGGCACATTCTATAAAGCCACAGGGAGAAGGCACTTTTCCCTCCTGTTGGAAGTCTTATCGAGCTAAAATTCCTGCCTCTCTGCTGTATGGTATAGAATCAATTGATGCTTCTAACTGGAATTTTTTTAATGTGATAGAAGGTCGTATTCTTAGAAGCCTAATCTAAGTGCACTCAGCCGCCTCCGTAGCAGCCCTGCGGTTAGAATTTGAGTTGAGAAGTACCTTTTGTTCAGGGCCTGTCAGGGTTGGTGCGCTGGGCTGCGTGTCTTGCAAATTGTGATGATGACTCTTGCATAAAGAAAGACATTTTGGGCAGCTTAGAAGGTAAGTCACCAATTTGAAGGAAGTTTGTGGTAGCCACAGATGTGTTGCTGCTGGACCCTATATTAGTTGTCTCGCTATGAATACAGCAATTAAAGGTGATCTAAAAAAAAGGCCACCCTAGGATTTAAGTTTCCGTTTCAACAGAGCGGCATGCATTAAAAAAAAAAAAAAAAAAATTAGCCAAACCATAATAGACTCAAACATGGTAAATCTACCTCATAACCTGAGACGCATTTGGTTTCTCTTAAGACAAGGTTTGCTTCCATTAATTCCTTTTCTGTCCTGTCTAAATGGTGTGGCATCTCGCCAATGTGTAACTGGTGTCAAAGGGGCATTCAGGATCTCAACCATGTCCTTTTTATATGTTCCACTCTATCACCTTGCCTGTGGAAGTGGTTGAGGCCTGTGTTTACAGTTATCGATTATCTCTGCTCCAGTGTTTCTAAATGCACTGCATACTCTGCCGAATGAAGTGTTCTGCTTTAGAATTTTTAACTTTTTCAAATATCTCCTAAAATTATATAAATGATGACTGATATATTTAAGTTATGGTCATTAGGGAGTTGCTTTTTATCATATTTTTGTTTAAGTAATCTGATAAGTCCTATAAGGTTTCTTGCCTTATACAAAGGTACGACAGTTACTTTTTTTATTCTTTTATTTTTATTTTTTTTAACTGTTTATGTGTAATATTTTATCCTATTATGAAATTGATTTAATGTTTCAAGGATAGCAAAGATGAATTTGACTACTTTGTAAGTTTGTTTTGATATTTTTTTATGTGGACCTCATTGAAGTTCTGCAAAATAAATAAATTGAAAAAAATAGTTGTTTTTTCATTTGTCACTCACAGTGTAGCCAGCCAATAGATAGAGATACAAATTTTAATAAAAACTAAAGGTCTTAGTTGACTCCAGACCTAATTAGTGGCTCAATTCTTAGAGAGTCACAAAAGTGCACCCATTTTATATTTCCATGCATTAGTGCACATTTATGGCTTTTATGAATTCACAACAATTTACAGAAGTGGGCCAGGAAATCGTACTCCTAAAAAATATTTGTGATCAGCATAGTGCAGTAGTTTATCCCCGCACTATGTAGCACCAGAGAGACGAGCGGATTTTTTTAAGGACAAGCAGATTTATGAAGCAACCTGTCCCATGGACAAATTGATATTTTATTAAATGCCCAACCTATGCTTGTTCTCCTTGTATTCTTTAAATTTACCTTGTACATGTTGCTGAGTTTGTGAGTTTAATTGTGGTTGTGTCAGAGTGTGTAATCATGAATAAGTATGTGTATGGATGCATGAATGTTAAGATGAGTGACAGAGTGCCTCTAAGATGACTTATTGAGTGTGTAACTCATCAGTGATGAAAAGGCACTTTCATTCATAAGCCATACCGATTAGTATTACAAATGCTTGTTAACAACTATATACAAATATAATGTAACAAGCACACTTAGAATGTGTTTCTCTTGATTGGGGAAAAAAACTAACATTTTTGAAGGAGTTGTGAACAGTCACTCATAGGGCAAAGAGCCAATGTGTAAAGTGGCCCGATCAATTTACCTTTGCTGTGGTGAGTGGAAGTAAAATAGGAATGGCAATTCAACAGTTAAAAAATTATCTCCGAGGCCAAACCTAAAACTTGTCTGTTTTCTTCACTGCCCTGACATATTTGAGGTAAAGATGAGATGTAGACACCGCCAGTGGAGAGACGGGGACTTTATAAAAAAATAAAAAAAATAAAGAGAACGAGCATCAAAAACCTGAATAAAGGTACATAGAGGGAGGGGTGAGGAGTAATAAGACACTGTTGTTTGTTCTTATTTCATATTACACGTTCCTTATATTACATCTTGATATTGCTGGATATTTCAAATGCACAGCTCTTTTATTTTGAGATTCTGTCATTTTCACCTTTTGCAAAATGTCATTGTTTCCCACTTTCCTTTCAGTTTGGAATTTCATTCAGTCTTCCTGAATGTCAGGTGGATTGTAGAATCATGTCCACTGTGGAGCTAGATATTCTTCTTTCAAATGACGAAGTATGTTTTGCTTCAGGGTTAGAATGTTTATTCATGGTTAAAGAGCTGCTTTCTTTGTTTGTGAGCTGCACTCCCCTATCGTTTTTAGGATCTCTTGTGCCAGGATTAAAATGTTAATAATGCTTTCGACCTTATCTTTGATTGATATCAGATATTTTAAAGGATTTTCATTTCTTGTTCAAACACACCAATACTATGTTGTCAGACAGCTGCTGACTACCTGAATATTACAAGTTTCTGATGATTGCACTGATTTGACAGCTGAGCTGCTGCCCTCTAAAATTCTAGTTTTTACCATTTTTCATTACTAGAACTGCCACTGTTGTGAATCGGTATACTTTCCTGGAAATCATGATCATGTTTCTGTGAAGTGGGACAGATAACACCTGACTTCAGAGTTCTCCCCCATTGTGCCTGCTGCATTTCAGGAGAGTCTCAATACGTGGCTACTGCTGTATGAGTGATACTAGAGTCACATCAGGTTTTCATGACGTAGCACAGCTAGATATAATTTTCACTTTCACTGCACTTACATGGGATCAAGGAATGGCGTTAATGTATCCTTCAGTGTTTAGACTGTCATTAAATAGTTTCTGCAAGGAGGCATCTGCTGGCCTATTTGTATATCCTTCTTTTACATTTCATGTTGGTTCCATCATTCACTATTTAACACTTGTGTGTTTTGGAGTGAGCCTTGGTCAAACTTCATCCTAATTAATGGTGGCATTCCTTTCCTAGTTATTTCAAATTCTGTCTGTGCTTTTTAGGAGGTCTTGCCATTAACCAGGGCCTCTAGCATTATGTTTTTGTAAAGTGACTGTAGTAAGGCATTAGTTCCTGCTGGAGGATGGCTTATATGCGTGTTTTCTTTCATCACAATCCTCATCTTTGTCTGGTCGTTAAATAAATATTTTCATCCAGGTTGATGAATGTTGCACACTAGCACAGATGAAGCTGCAGTCCGTTTTATTGAAACCTTTCTTTAATTTGTGATGTTTTTTTTTTTTATGTGTTGTCATGCTGGAAGATTTTCTTTTAACAATATTGAAGTCTCACTCTGATTTTACTTTTTCATCCAATGTAAGGATTTAAAACCAAGATATGTGTGAGTGGTTTGCCAAATGGAATGTTTGTAGATGCAGTCTTGAGTATTCTATGCTGCAGTCGATGGGAGATCATATTAATCTGGAGGTTACAGAAAAAACAAGACTGATCTAATAGCTTTGTTGTGTTATGATCAGTGTATTCAAAGGTAGACTCGGAGTGGGGAAGTTCCATGTGGCAAACAAGATAATTTACTGGATTGGAAACACCAAAGTGTTTTGTGAGTAGAGTGAGCTTCCAATGACAAAGAAAAAGTAATATTGGTCTGTACATAAATTGAGAAATCACTGAAGGCTAACGCAATTAAGAAATGGAAGCTACAGAATGGTTAGTGCAAGTAATGTTGACAGCTAATGCAGGAGGAACATTCTTATGATTGTGTGTGCACTTCAGAGATTTACATTAGAGTGCTTGCTTTGATCGACACCCTCTTGCTGATATTGCTGGAGCATTGGTGGTGTTGAGCAGGCAGTTGCTTTCACGTTGGCTGCTTCGTAATCCCCTAGCCAAATCAAGCTTGAAGAGTAAAGGCCTCTTGCATCCTTTATTAAACACCATGGGGTGTCCTACTATGCAAAAATGCCTTTTGATTTTGCCTACACAGGAGCCCTGCTCCCAAAGGGAATGAAGAATAATTTGTGTGAATGAACACAGTGATTGGTGCTTAATAAGGTAATGTGCACTTGGAAGTAAAGTTTGAGTTCATAATGAGCACGTTGATTTCACGTTGAGTGGAGGGACTGAGAGAATACAATTTTATCATCCTCTGTGTAACAATAGATTTGTCAAGGTTGCCATTGAGGGGTTGGGTAAGAAAGCTATTTTAGTGAATGAACAGAGTGGTGATATCAACTGGGAGAGAGAGGGGACCCTTGAAAATAAATGGGGTGTAGTTGAGAAGGAGAATAATGTCGTGATAAAGAGGTTGATGGTGGATTCCTCCAAAGTGGACCAGGAGAAAATGGTAAAATTGGCCCATGAGAGTCAAATTAGGGGAACGTCAGGGGAGAGTATTGGTGACCCAAAATTGATTCTGTTGTGAAAGATGTTGTTAATGAGTGCTTCTAGTGTGCTATGAATGGCAAATCATGTAGCCAGTTAGGTGTGGAGCACATGGTCCTGTTTTACATACTGAGAGTCGAGTGTCACCTGAGGGAGGCAGGAAGAACAAATTCAGAGAGCTAGGTCTATAGCTTCTTTTGAAATTCAGGAATTGTGGAGGAGGCTCTGATGTGAATTGGCAGGTCATTCTCGGCTTTGGGAGCAATAAAGGAGAACGCCCTGCTGTGTACTCTTATTTTGCATATGCATGGAATGTGTTAAAGTAAGACTCCGGCCAACGAGAGTTGTCTGGATAGTTAGTTAAAAGAGTTGCGGGAGTTGAGGTAGGCTGGGCCACTGTCATGAAGCACTTTGAATGTGTCTGAGCAGTGGGAACTGTGCTTTTTTGTTTCTTGGGAGCATGCGGAGCTCTCTGAGGTGGGGTGTGATTTGCGTGCGACACAGAAGCTTGAGTGTGATTCGGGTTGCCGAGTTATGGATGGTTTGCAGTAGAGGTTGGTGAGCCACTGAAAGCTTGAGCCTGATGCCGGTCTCTGGCCCAGCTTGAGGTCCAGTCGGACCCTCAAGCTCATTATGAGCCAAGCTGATAGGTGGTTTCTGCCTGCCACCCGCGCTCTACCCAGGATGTATTGTTATGACCAGAGCTGCCGATTTTGGAACTGGGAAACCAGGTTCGTGTCTTGGTGTCCACTTAACATCCTGTGATTCGAGGCTAATCACTTAATCTACCAAAGCCTAAAAAATTTACCTTATGTAATTTAACTGGTGTTTATGTAAAACAGTCATATACCTTCTAGTGGCTTTTGCGCTATTTAAAATCTGCAGAAAAATGCGCAAAAGAGGTTAAAAAAATAATATAAAAAGGAGAGGCAAATAGATAGCGACATAGTGGCTGATTTGTGCAAAGTGAAAGCACAAAACCTGGATAAGTCATGGCTTCCCTGCTTAAATTGTGTGATCCTAGGCAAATATATATATATTTTTTTATAAAGAACTTTTATTGATTTTTGCAAAAGAAAGAAAACCATGATACAAACATCAAAACACGATGCCAACGGGCACCCAACATTGGTCGAATCTGTGATCCCAGACAGCACTAATATTAGAGATGACATGTTGTTCAGGTGCCTATTGCGGTCTCCCATTTCCCCCATATCCTATTGTATTTGTCCGGACATCCTCTAGCCTCATATACAAGTTTTTCACTCTGTGCGCACCAATCCACTCCCCGTCTCCATTTAGCCAGTGATGGGGCACTCTTGGCCTTCCAGTTTGCCACTATATCCCTCTTAGCCACTAAGCACCACACCCCGAGGAAGATTCGATCCGGTCTCCTTAGTTCGGTGTCACCCATGATCCCAAGAATGAGGGGCAAAGGCTCTCTTTCTATATTCTCCTGCAACACCTCAGAAACCTCCCCCAAGACAGCTCCCCAATAGGCTACCATGGCCGGGCAGGTCCATACCATGTGAAAGAAGTCGGCTGTGGGATTTCTGCAGCGGGGGCACTCCGCAGTGGGGCGGAGGCCCGCTCTGTGTAGTTTGTCGGGTGTGAGGTATGCTGTGTGCAAAAAATAAGTTTTTATCAGTCTAAGACGGGTAGCAATCGCCAGGGCACGCGGGGCCATTAGCGCCTCACTCCATTCCACCTCTTCCATGGGGCCCACCCACCCCTCCCATCTCTGGCGAAGCACCACCAGGGAACCCGAGGCGCTGGAGACCAGGGTGCGATATATCTGGGAAACACCCCCCTTTGCCCAAGCTCCCCATCAGTGCCCTGGCCTCCATGGGGCTGCACTCGGGTATGGTTTCTCCCACTCGGATATGTACTGATAAGGCATGTCGGAGCTGGAGGTATCTGTGAAACTGTGTCTTATTTAATGAAAAGTTTTTCTGGAGATCTTCGAAGGATTGTATGTGTGACCCATTCCAGACATCGCCTAGTGTGGAGATGCCAATGTTATCCCAATTCTGAAACCCCTCCAGGCCCGCCACCTCCACCAATTGCCTCCCCTGCCACAATGGGGTCTGTTGGGTAAGACAGCCCCACCACCCTGTCGATTTTTGAGCCGTCCGCCATCCCTGCAGAACCACCTTGGTCACGTCCGGGATGTCTCGAGAGATCGGACCTCCATAAAGGGTGTCCCAAATCCGTGGGTATCCCATTGTTTGGAGCTCCAGTCGGTATGCCGGATCTGTCCACCCACCCCCCATCCAGTCATTAATTACAAGTATTTGTGACGCGAGGTGGTAGAAATGGATATTAGACATGCCCAAACCTCCATCATACACATCTCTCTGGCAGGTTTTGTGTGCTAACCGTGAGCGGGCTCCGCTCCATATAAATTGGCGTGCCAATGAGTCCATTTCCCCAAACCATTTCCTAGGAATGAAATGGGGAAAATTTTGCAGGAGATAGAGGAGCCTAGGGAGGATCATCATCTTGTAGAGCGCTATTCTACCAAGCAGGTTAAGAGGGAGTGTCCTCCAGTGTAGGAGATCGCTTCTAATCTTCCTGGTTAACGGTGTAACATTAAGTTCCCATGTCAACTCAGGGAGAAGTGAAATAAATATTCCCAGGTATTTAAAGCTGTTTCTTCGCACTGGAATATTCCGCTGCCAGTCCACACAGTCTCCGGAGCGGTGTAGGGGGACCAACAGGGACTTGGCGGGATTCAGGATCAACCCCGAGGCTTCTGCGAAAAGGCTCAGGATCTCTAGCACGTGGGGGCCACTTTTAGCCGGGTTGGAGAGCTATAGGAGGACATCATCTGCGTATAGCGCCACACGGTCCTCTGCGCAAGCGGGCCAGGACCAGCATTCGATCAGGGGATCTCCTCGCAGCAGTATCGCAAGGGGCTCTATCATTAATGCGAAGAGCAATGGGGATAGCGGGCAACCCTGCCGGGTTCCGCGGCCAATAGGGAACAGGTCGGAGACCACTCCATTCACCCCGACTCGAGCTGTCGATTTGGAATACAGGAGTCTCACTAGGCCTCGGAATTTGGGGCCGAGTCCATTTTTCTGCAGGACCAATTCAAGGTAGGACCAATCCACTGTATCAAAGGCTTTTTCAAAGTCCAGTAAGAGTAATGCCAAGGGTGTGTGTGACAGAGTCCTGCGATGTACCAGAGCCATATGCAGCCGCCTAATGCAGTGCCTGGTGCTACGAGTGGGCATAAAGCCACATTGATCCGGGTGCACTAGTGTGGGCATTATCTCTTTCAATCTAGAGGCCAGGGTCAAGGAAAGCACTTTGATCTCAATATTCAGAAGTGAGATGGGTCGGTATGCCGAACAATGCCGCGATGGGGGTTGGGTTTTTGGTATCACAACTATCGTAGCTTGGTCAATCTCGGTGGGGAATCGGCCTAGTTTCTCGGCTTCTCCATACATATTGAGTAAGTGGGGACCCAGTATATCACTGCATTTGTTATATAGCTCTGCCGGGAGTCCGTCAGGGCCTGGAGTTTTGCCCGATGCCAAGCCGGAAATTGCACTGGTGATCTCTGCGAGGCTAATAGTTTCATCCAGTCTATCTCTTGCCTCCAGGGAGATCCTGGGGAGAGTGACGTCATTCAAAAGAGGGGTCTCTTTCTCAATGGCAGGGCGGGGGTGCATTGCATAGAGGCGGGCATAGTACGAGGCAAAGCTTTGTGCAATTTCAGCAGGTGTCCTGGAGAGGGAGCCCGAGGGTTCTAAAATCTCAGGTATAACCCTGCCGGCCAGAGGGCGAGCCGCCAGCCAGTGCAGGAGCTTCCCATTTTTATCCCCCCAGCCATATATACGGGCTACCGAAGCTCTCCACATGCACCTAGCCGAGTCTAGCATTATGTGTTTAATTTCTTCTCTGACCATAGTCAGCTGCCTCAGGGCAGTGGCAGACAAAGAGGTTGTTTGTTGGCGTTCCAGTCTCAGGGCCCTAGCCTCCAGGTCAGAGATCTGGGAGTTCCTGTCTCGCTCGCGGGAGCGGAGAAGGTGCTTGGCATGCCCTCTAAGGGTAGCCTTACAGGCGGCCCATAATGTTCCCGGGGACCGGACCGACCCCAGGTTCAGATCAAAATATTGGGTTAGTTGATTTCTGATCTCCTGGGTGTAGTCTTTGTCTTGTAAGTACCATGCGTTTAGGCGCCATACCGGGCGTCTGGAGGGATCTGCTCCACCTAGGCGGACCCGCACCGGTGCGTGGTCTGAAACTCCCCGGGGAAGTATCTCTGTCCCTGTGACGCTTGAGAGGTCCAGAGCGGACATGAATACCAGATCTATTCTGGATTGCGTCTGGTGGGCGGCCGACGTGTGGGTGTACCGACGATCCCTAGGGTGCCAGGTTCTCCATACCTCGCAAAGGCCAAGGCTCTCGGTCCAACCAGTCAGAGCCGAAGCCCTGGCTAATCTACTGGCCGTGATCTCGCCGGATACATCCAAATCGGGATCAAGAACCGCGTTGAAGTCCCCTCCCAACAGGGTGGTCCCCTGGGGCAGTCCCACAACCACTCGGCGGAGCGAGTGCAAGAAGGCATCAAGTCTCGTCGGGGGGGCATATGCAGATATAAAGTTTATCGGTGTTCCATGAAGAGTCCCCGTGGCCACAACAAATCTGCCCTGTGGGTCGACCTGCGTGGCTGTGATCACCACAGGCAGAGAGCGATGAAGTAAAATGGCTACCCCTCTAGAGCCCCTGGAGAAGCCCGCGTGGTATACTCTGTCATATCCTCCCCGCATGAGCATGGGGCACCTAGTCCCAAGGAGGTGAGTTTCCTGCAAGAGGAACACTGAGGGGGAGTACCTGCGGAGAGTGTTAAATACTGCTGACCTCTTGATCTTGTCCAACAGGCCATTTACGTTCCAGGAAAGGACCTGGGTTAATGAGTGCCAGGCATGAGTTGGGTAGGTGTTACATAGGGCTGAGTGTCAGCCTGTGGACCCAGGGGCGACCATTCCAAACATAACAATGAAATAATAAGAGACCTAACCAACTTATTCCTATTCCTATCTAAACTAACTTCAAAAACCCCACCCCCCTCCCCATACTCCCACCCCGGAAGCATCTGTCGCCCAAATACCCAACCAAAACCAGACAGCCAGCAGGACTGTCCTTGGGGTGGAGTGGTGGACCCCTCCATATAGTCGGATCAATTACAATTAGAGAAAGCCTGCCAAGTCTCGGGTGTCATATATTAGGGAGGCTTGGCGCCTTCTATAGTGACCCTTGTAAGGTCTGCATAGGTAAGTGACATCCCAAGTCTTTTGGACTCCGATCAGTGGGTGTCAAATGCGTCATATTAACCAAGGGCCGGGGACTGGCTCAAGTTGTTGTCATCTATTGATTGGTTTGGGGTCTGAGGCCCCGAGGGTTCCGCGGGTTCCCTCTCTGTTTGTGAGCCAAAGTCTTGGATTTCCTCATTATTTTCCAAGGTGTTTGTGTCTTTCAGTCTCCCTCTCCGGGATCTGGTGCACCTCCGGCTCCTCCGGGGACCTCCCGGGGCGAGGGGACCAACCCGAGGGGCCCTCTCCGAGTGTCCCGAAGGCCCCCCTCGGGCTCCGACGCCCTCCTCCGTCAGCCAGTCCCAAGCCTCTTCAGGTGTTTCAAAAAAGTGCGCTCGCCCGGCCAGGAGGACCTTGAGCCGCGCGGGGAAGAGGAGCATGTATGAAAGTTGCATCGCTCTAAGTTTCTGCTTAACGTGTTCGTACGACTGGCGGCGGGTCTGGACCTCACGGGTATAGTCTGGAAAAATTAGGATTTTATGGTTCTCCCATTGAAGATCTTCCAACCTCCTAGCCTCTTTAAGGATATTGTCTCTATCTTTGAAGTTGAAGAAGCGCGCAATCATTGGACGTTTTGGGCCGCCTGGAGGGGGCGAGGAGCCAATGCCCTGTGTGCTCTTTCGATCGCGAACCAGGGCGAAAGGGACTGCTCTGGCATCCAGGTTTTAATCCACTTCTCTAGGAACTCAGATGCACCACCATCTTCTATGCCCTCTGGGAGTCCGATGAAACGCAGGTTATTGCGTCTTGACCGGTTTTCTGCATCTTCCGCACGGCGGTGAAGCTCGCCGGTTCGGGTCTGCAGCTGGGCCACTTTACTTCTGAGGTCGGCTAGGTCGTTTTCAGTCTGGGAGACTCTAGTTTCAACCTCAGTGATCCGGTTCACTGCGTTTCTGAGGTCCTGTCGGACAAGACCCACGTCTTCTCGCACTTCCCCGATCTTAGTCTCTACCGCAGACTGTGATGATTGAATGGCTTGAAGGATGGCACTCACTCCGTCTGGTGCGGGGCCTCCGCTGGCTGTGTCTCCCTCTCCTCGCTGGCCCGCCGGCGTCGTGAACTGGTCAATCTTTTGCTGGGAGGGTGGGGGTTGTTTGTTCGCCTTGTCTCTCCCCATCACAATATCGGAAACAGGAGTCAGGTAGCTCACTTCTTGCGGTCTTTCAAGTCCAGCCTAGGTCCCCTGCGCGTTTGTAGTTACCACAGTTATAAAGAGGGCGTGGGGAGAGGTGTTCAGGCCCAAGTTCTGGTCTTCTCCACCTTTGGCATCCGGTGGCTCCACGATGGGTCCGGCTCCATCCCGGCCCAGCCGCTAACCGCCATTAGGTATTAAATGGTAAGGGGGGGGTAGGGCATCCTCTTCCCTAACTCCTCTCCCCTCCCCCACCCTGTTGTCACTTCGTGCCGTTACCTTCAGTAGGGCCTCGACCGGCCCCAGGGCTGATCACGCTGCACCCGCGGCACCATGAAGTCACTCAAGGCCTATGCCCTTCGTTGGGCCGGATCACGGTGTGTTTCTCGGCGCGGCAGCGGTCCGCGGTGGGCCCGTTCAGAACGGGAACCCGGAGAGGGTGGCCCCAAGTCTTTCCGTTCAATTTTGGTTATTCGGACGTGTCAGTATCCTCAGAGAGGCCTCGTCCCATCCCGGTGTCTCCGCCACATTCCGCGGACCCTCAGCACACCTCTGTCATCACTCACGACACCAGGAAGTCCCTCTCCGCAAACGCCCCTCTGCCGCTCCAGCCCCGGCCCGCGGGGTCTCCCCTGGGTGCAGCGCAGCCTCTCAGCTCTCCTCGGCCAATGTCCTCGAGCCGGCGCACGGCCTCAGCGCCACCCACACAGCGCTCTCTCCCCCTAGATGCAGCAGCACTGCTCCTGCATGCCGCGGGGACCACGTTTGGAGCGCAGCCTCAGCTCCCTCCAGGGTTCTTTCCTCACCCCGCCACACCTCCGTTCCAGCTCGGCCGCATCGGGAGGGATCGTCGGTTCGGCCCCGACTCAGCCGCGGAAATCAGCCCCGGCCGCCATTTTGTTTCCAGGGACGGATCGGGCGCGGCTCGGGAACGGGGCCGCTCTCATGAAGTTACTCGCCGCCGGAGATTCCCAGGGGTCCAGGGGTCGCAAGGATCGTCAAGACGACGTCCTCAACTCGGTCAGGCCACTCTAACTACGGGCGGATGACGGAGGGGTCCAGAGCACTCTCAGAGTGCGACCGCCATCTTGACGCCCGAAGCCACGCCCCCCCCCAGGCAAATATTTAGGACTTGTAATTACGTGCGTTTAGAATGCCAGCTTTACAAAACCCTATTTTTTCATTTAATATTTTATAAGGTTGCTCTGTAATAATCTGTAATAATGTTGCTCATGGTGAGCAAAAGAACGATGGATTAAACCCAGATCTGTGACTGGGGGTGAGTGTTTGCATTGTTCAGCACTCCGTCCATCATCCTTTTGTGTTGCTAAAGTTGCCCTAAGTTGGAAGGGTATCCCCAGACGTGGGTCCCTTGCTCACTGTGCCACTGGATTCGAGCTAACCTGGCTGATGAACGGTGATACCCTGAAACCGGTCCCAGGATGCTTGTTTCTGGTCCATGGAGGACCTGGTTTGACAGTTTGGGCTGGACTGTTCCCATGAGGAACAGGGTCAAGACTGATTTGCATATGGCTGGGTCCAAACTGGGGTGGCATGGTGAGAAAAAAAACGAGCAAAAAAACAATGGATTAAACCCAGATCTGTAACTGGCGGTGAGTGTTTGCATTGTTCAGCACTTCATCCATCATCCTTTTGTGTTTCTATAATCCGAGCCACATACAGGTTTCACATGATGAATGTCTTTGCCTCTTGGTTCACTAATGGCACTCGCTGGCAGCATCAATATATCAAGTACACCTAATCACATTGGAGTAGACATCGGGTCCCCCATCCCTTCACCCAGTAGTATCCCATAAATATCTTTACAATTTGTCAAATTTTCTTTCACCTCATCCTTTCTCATTTTGACCATTCATAATACTTCCGCCAGCAACCAGTCTGCTTAGTCACATTGCTATTTTTCAAAGGAGGGTCAGCATCTTGTGACCAATGCATTGCAATCTGCCTATTTGCCAATAATAGTGTTCCAGTACTCAACTCCCACATCATGTGGGGAAATTCCTCAGGCTCAGCTGAGCAATGGGGGGAAAACCATTTGAATGACTTGGGCAAGGGCATGGAACATAATCATATAGCTATTTGCCCACAGGACAGGTTGCTTCATAAGTCTACTCGTCTTGTAATAAAAAAAAATCCCTTTGGTGCCGTGGAGTGCAGTGACAAATTATGGCAGCAATCTCATTACACAAGACCTCTAATAAGTCTCTCTGATCAGGCCAAGGCTAATACCATAGAGCTTGAACACTATTAGTTTCCTTATTTTCCCACCTTTCAGCAGATCTACATATTGGGGGTTGGAGGAAGCAGTAAGCAATAGTTCCAGGGTTGAGTGCCTTTGAGTCTGTGCAAGCCTACTAGCTCGCATGTTTTACAGATTTTCACCAGCTCTTCTCTAATCTTTTCCCATACTGAGAAAGGTTGGAAATTCAATCCTGATAAGGGCAGAAGTAGAAGTTCTTCCAGGGTTGTGGAAAAAAAAAGTGGTTGGAAGGAAAGTGAACACATGCATATTTGCTCGCGCCAAAATACAGTTTACAATATGTTCTAAGGGTTCCTGGTCTACTTCTGTAAATGTTTGTGAATTCATGAAAGCAATAATTCTGCACAAATGCAAAGACATATACCATGTGTGGCATTTGTAACTTCAGGAATTAGGCCCTTTATTACGTCTGGCGTTAACCAAGACCTCTTGTTTTTATTAAAACTCTATTTCTCTCTCCATCCATTCATCTATCGGCTGGCTTTACTGTGAGTTATAACATTCTGCTCTTTCACACAGAGCATATTGGCACACAAAGTGGTTGCGTTCAGTGCCAAGAACTATTGTGGCAGTATGTGCTGTTTTTAAGAATGAAAAATAGTTTTGCTTTTTGCCAATGTTTGATACAGTGATAAGAGCCTGGCAATCCCCTCAACAGTAAAAGTTTTACAAAAGCCATGCCAATACAAGGTGCACATTGACAAAACCAAAAGACTGACCAACAATTTTAGATTGATTGGCTTTGCCTATCCTTTTTCTATTTTAATGTTTACCATAATGTTGAAACTGGTTAGACTCATTTTCTTTTATGAATATTTTTTAGAACAATTGACATGCATCAACACATCTTACTAAATGATGCTTCAAAGAAATGGTTCCTACAATTTCACAGTAATTTAGCAATACATTTTTTTCCTAGTTGCATTGTTTTTCTGAACGTTTTATTTTGAAAGCAAAGACTCACCAGTCCTCCGTAGTTATACGTAGCTCATATTGTTAAACTTTTCAAACGTATGTGCATTTGTGTGTGTGTTGGTTTTTTTTTTTTTTTTTTTTTTTTTTTTTTTACCGGAACCACAGTCAGTAGTGCAGTGTGAGCTTACAACATTTATTTACAGCGCTCAAGCAAATAATAATAAAGGCTTTGCATTAATGAACCATAAATACAAGTTCAATCAGCATTAACATAGAAACACAAACATTACTTCAGCTGCAGACAGTTAGTTTCCTTCCCTGTAAGTTGGTAGCCAAAGGGTTTGTGCTGCAGTAGGTTGGGCCTACTTGTCCCAAGGGCAAACTAAATATGAAAACTTGTCTTCCTAGGCATTGGGATACAGGTATTCCACACCCCTGCTTGGGAATATTTTATAGCATATTACAAGGGTAAAATGAACTAATTCGAGAAATTTATAATGTGTACTGAAACCTAGCTTGACTCCTACCTATTTTAGTCTAATTAAATACCCCTAACCACTATGAACTGGAAATTGACTTTGAAGATCGTCCTTCCCCAGTTAGTTTGTGTTTGTGTTTGTTTGTGTTTGCGTTCTTGTCTACACACATTGAGTGTTTGCAATGACCATTGTTCCACCATGTAGTGAATACATACCCCCAAGTATACAGGATTCAAAAGATCCGCCAAGAAACCCCTTCCATATCAGTGATGCACACCCAGCCAGTTAAGCAGATTTCAAAAACTGACCAGACAAAACACCAAACCTAATCTTGGCTTTGTCAAATGTTAAGCACCATTCATCATTCTAGAGAACCCATTGTGCCCCAGCCTCCCTCCAGCCACTGCCAGATTTTCTTTACCATGCACAGTGGAACGAAGCGCAGGAGTCCCCATAGCTCCATTCTGTCAAATAAAGCCCACTTTATAGCACTGATAAATATTCTGTTCCAGATATGGGCTGTAGGAAAGCACCCTTTTTGACATGGTTTGCCCTCACTTTTTGCTTGGTTCGGTCATGCGCTCTGACGTGTTGTAAGTATTGTGCGCTTTTAATCACACCCACCACACGCCCATCACTATCACTGGTTCGTGGGCTTGCCTTTCAAAAATCCTTTATCATCATTGGTAAATGCTTTACGTTTGTCTCTCTTTGGGCAGTTTTGTTACCGCCTTGGACATAGACCCTGTTAAATGGATAATTGCACGTTTGCTGATATGTTTGACTGAGAGCAAACTTATTTTTCCGTTTGTGTCTCATCTTTGCACTCATGGCGGCTCTGGCGCTTTGAATCGGCTTGCTTATCCTTTACTTTTTTCATTTTCAGTTTATGTGGCAAAAAAGTCCAGTTAGGAATTTACAACGTTAGCAGCTCTAACTCGAGCAAAACCGAGACCTATTGCATTGCAAATGCTTGTTTCCGATATGGCTTTGACTGTTAGTGCACTGGGTTCCTGCTAACCAAGACCCCAGTGCCAGATCTCTTTCCACAAAACTACACAGTTGTTTTGCACAATTGACGAACTCTTTATCTGCCACAGTAAGTCCCTAGTAAATGGTACCAATTGTGCCACCCTCAGGGACTCCTCACCAAAGCCCACTCAGTACTGCCATTGTAGACTGCGTGTGTTGCTGCACGCTAATAGCAAACACAACCTGTCACACACCCCTGTGTGCCTGGTTCCCTAGCACTACATGTGCCAGGCATAAGTCACCCATAAGACAAAGTGCATCCAGGTACATGTGAGGGCATATATATGTATGAGCAGATATGCCCCGGCTATGTCTGTCGATTCTGAGACATTGTAAGTGCACAGGGAAGCCGTTTTAAATGCATGTGCTGGACACTGGTCATTACGAGCTACCCAGCCACATGATGGCTCTTCTCAATCCTGGGATGTTTGATGTCAAACATCTCAAAATAATAAACCGTCACTGACCCCAGTGATTAATTTATTTTGTAAAAAAAATGCACAGAGAGGGCACCTAGGAAGTGCCCCCTGAAAACCAGCCAGCTACTAGTGTACTGACTGGTCTTGACCAGTTCAGCCACCACAGACGCGTTTTTGCTCTCAAGGGTGTGAGACAAAGGCCTGCTCTGTCGAGGTGTGACCCCCCCCCTCTGCCAGGCAGGATGGGCACTCCAGGGCGGGGTGCTTCAAAGGCCTTGCTACATTTGTAATGCAACCCAGGTCTCTCCAGATGGCGGAGATGACCCATCCCACTTCCCTGACCCCACTTTTGGTGGCAGCACAAGCGGAAAACTAGTTAAGTTGGGAGGCGTGCCCATTTCATGCCAATTCCGCCCCTAAGGTAGATGAGTTGAAGTGGGCCCACTTTTCAAATTTCTCCATCCAGTTTGGAAGAAATTAGGCCACTAGGGTTATGCCCACTTCCCTGTGTAAGTGGTCATAAAAAGGGTGTAGTCACCCTAAAGGTGGTTAGCTCTCTGTAACACCCCTAAATTGAGTATTTAGGTGGCACCTCTGAACCCTAGAACTCAGATTTTGACAACCCAAGAAGACCCGGACAAAGAAGAGTTGCACCCGCAAATGAGGAAAAGAGGAAGCAGCTGACCTGGAATCAGCCCCTCCAGCCTGCCGGCAGACCTCAAAGAATTCCGCACAAGAAGCCAACTTGTCCAGGCTTCAATAAAGCCTCAAGTCTTCCGTGGGCAGAGGACTTGCCCTGCAACATGAAACTCCAAAGAAAAGTCTGTGCAGCTGCTGGAACCTGACACCAGAAGTGACCACTGCACCTGACATCCATGACTCAAGATGAAGCCAACAGATGTTGAGAATGTGGGTGCCCAGCTTCCCAGTGACAGAGTCCAGTGTGGCCTCGACCATCTTGGACTCACTCCACAGTCCTGCAGCCCCTGCACGTAGGCCCCCTCTTCCACAGGCTTGTGGCAAGAGAAAATCCAACCACTCTAGTAACCACTGCACTCGTGACCCCTGCCCCCTACCTGAACTCAAGTCCACCCTGGGTCCACCCATTGCCACCCGGTGTGACCTGTTGGTGTGGTTTGGTTCTGATCGGTGCCCAATACTTACCTTTGCTTCCTGAGATTCTTCATAAGTCCTTGTTAACCCTGTGCATGCTGAACATTGTTTTCCTCCATAGGATAACATTGAGAAGAACTCTGCATATTGCACTGTGTTGATTTCTGAAACTGCAAAATATTTATGCTTAAAAGTCCACTTACTTGATAATGAAGTTCTTGGGTTTGAAACCTATATAAAAATAATTATTTTTCTCAATTGGTCTCAGATTTATTCTTTGAGTGTGTCTCTCATTTATTGCCTCTGTGAGTACAGCAAATGCCTAACACTACCCTTTGATAAGCCTAACTGCCCTCCCACACTGCCACAAAATAGAGCATTAGTCCTATCTAATTTTGCCTCTGCAATACCAGTTGGGGATCCACTGGATTCTCTGCAGTTTGGTTTCATTTTAATGCACTATATGGAGAGCCAGCTTCCTACATGGGACATCAATGTCACCAAAAAGGGAGTTCCAGGATCATCCTCACATAGTCTTGAATAGAATGTCTAGAGGTTCCCTCTCGGCACCCAGACAATAAGCATTCTAAGGTGCATTGCTCCTCCAATTCTGCACATGTTGTACTCCGGCAGAGATATAGTAATATTCAGAGTTTGGCAAAGTGAACCCATGCTGCTCATATGGCAACTTAAAGGTGGACAGCTTTATAATTAGTCAAGACTCAACCTAAAGCAGGGAGGTTATCCTACAGTCCACCCGGCAGAGTTTGAGGGAGAAGATACCATATACCTTGAAATTAATATGGACAATGAAGGAGTATAGCCATCCTCGCCACTGCCACACTTACGGCTAAAAGCAGACTGTACCAGAATTCTACGGATCCCTGCACACCTTCCATCACTCTACTCCTATACAGTGACACCTCTTCAAGGTAGGTACCAGGGTTCCCAGGTACTTTATTGCTTGTGGGTGTTGCTGCATGCCCAAATCCGGCAATTAAGACTTCCCTACTATGACCAAGGTGCTCAACGGGAACGAATACCATTTTGATCAGTTGGTTTTAGCCCTGAGATTTAGCCAAACACACCCAACAGCTGCAGTAACCTTTGGAACAAATAATCAGTCTGGCTAGGTTCACTGTGTAATAAGCATAGTGCGACAACCCATGGGTCTTATCTCCAGTTTATATGCCTTGTCATGCAAAATACACCTAAGTATCACTGCCAGTGGATTCCATAGCGACTGTGAACAATAGACAGGACAGCAGGCTCCTTTGCCTAGTTCGCCTTTTCAGCGCCCAACTTAGTAATATCTTTTTGTTTTCACTCTAGTATGGACATGTAAATACAGCACTCTTACCCAGTTAATTTCTTGCTTTGGAAATACAAGTATTTCACACAGCTAACAAAATTGTGTTCAACTCTATATACTCGCAGCACCTTGTAGAGGAAATCACGATTGATACTATCAAATGCTTTTCGTATATCCAGACACTTTTTTATATACAGAACTGGTCATGATAGATTTATGATTGATAATCAGCCTTTCTTCTGGGCCTTTACTTATGATCTTAATATCTGTGCTATTCATAGTTAAGGGTCTGGCAGCAACCCTGATCCCAAAGTCTGTCACACATCTAAGAGCTTGTTCAGTAACCAATCTGGTGTACACTGGTAAAATTCAGATAGAAGTCCTTAATGCAAACAGGCCCAACATACTATGTTTCGGGGTGTATTGAAGATAGTGAAAGTCTTGGGCCGCACTAAACTTGGGGTAGGGGGAGGGTGTGTGTGCGTGGTACTGTGATAATCCTACTTTCCTCCTACATCTATCACTAAAACTCAGTTTGAGTCAGGTCCTGTACCTACAACAAATAAGGAAATAGAAGTGTTATATGGCACGTGGGGTCCTTCAGCAGTCAGACAGGGGATTGCAAGAATTGTCTTGGCAACCTGTTCTTTAATTTTCAATTGCACCCCAAGACTTGAATGTAACTCAAAAGACTGGTCAACCCATTGCATTCTCTAAAGGAGGCCTCACCCTGCATATTCTGTCCAGAGGAGACCTCTTGGCCCATTCAGGTCAGCCTATTGTTACCTCTAGAGAAGCATTTCACACCTATTTCACGCCTATTCAAGGCTGGGCACAGACTGGGAACTGGTATGCTCAGTAGACTAAAGACCGACCAGGCAAATAAAGGGTAAATTGTTAAGTGTCTTTTCCTTCTTGTTGATTAGAAATACAATGTCACCATTGAGTTGTATTTGAATAACTATTAATAATAGTGGTATAATTAATTTTCTAGCTAGTCACGTTCCAGAAATACAGTATTATTATTGTAATCTATACTCTAGGTTTTCTACATAGGGCAGCTAAGCCTGCCATAGTGAAAGTAGCTTTTAGGGCCTTGTCTTTGCCAGGACGTGGTAATATTAACTTTCTACATGTTCCCCTTTTAAATACCATGCCCGCTAACTTGTGGACTTCAAGGCCTACATAGGGGTGACTTATTAATATTTAACAGGAAGGTTTTCTCCTGTTAAAATGTGGTATTTTGGCATATCATACTGCAGCGTTCATACTTAAGCATTTTGGCTACACAGGGTTGGCCTTGAAGTCATGTCTACCCTACCACTGTAGTGGATGGCACAATAGGTGCTTCAGCCCATGAATGCATTGAACTTCCATGTTTCCTGGGACACTTTCTACAGCATATAGTAGGGGCATATAGGCAGATTAAATGTGGCAATTAGGAATACACCACTTCAACCATTTTTAAAGGAGGACACAGACACCACACGTGGGTAGCAGGGAAAATGCACAGAATTCTAAAGGAAGCAAAAATATAAAGTCCTCAGTAGAGGAAAATTCGGGGTGACCACGCAGACGAGATGGCCTTCCTGTAAACATGGAACAGCAAAATGGAGGTGCTTTTAAAGTGCAATTATGTGAAGGCTTTAAGGAGGGATGAAAACACAATCACAATTTTTAGTACAGAGTGATATATAAAATGTTATGTTTGTAGACGTTCACTGCAATACTATTGTTATGTAGCTTTCCACCAACAATCCAGATAGTCCCACACTGTTTCCAGGACATAAAAAAATATTAAACTATGCTTAGCAGGATTTTAAAGGTACACAATCCAGCTCCTCTGTCTGTTTCACAGCCCTGAATCTCTTACATTGTTGCTGTACTTGTTGAATATAACTGAGGAAACAGTCAAATGGCCAGACCTTCATATTATGCAGCTGCTCTATTTCTGTATTGTCACAATAATTCAGATTGTGGGCAGTGATGGCCTGCAGTGAAGTCAAAGGTTTTGGAATGGGGGGGTCAGGGCTCTGTTCGATCTCTGTATTGCAGACAATTTGAAGAGGTCTGTGGGGTTTATTTGCTCAAGAATCCATTTCTCTAAGAAGAAATCCAAGAATGGCTTCTCCACTCTATCCAGAAAACACAGGAAACAAAAGTTTGTATGCTGAGAACTCACCTCGGCATCCACCACACTTGCCTTGAGGACCTTTGCAGTTCCTAGTAGCTTAATTATAGAAGCTCTCTTCTCAAGTACATTCTTTAATCTCTCTAAAGTCTCCTATCTCTTTCTTCCATCTTCTGGAGGTCTGTTGTGAGCAAAGTCATGAAGACAGGGAGTGTCACATTTTATTTTCAAGAGCAGTTCTGGAGTGTGTTGTGGCCTTCATGAGATATGCATGGGAAGGTGTGCTATTTCCCAGTTGCCCCTGTAGCTTGGCTCTCCTCGCAGAAAACCTTGCCATCCTTGCAGCAGTAGTATATTGACCACTTTTATAGGCTTATTTGTTCCCTTTCCCTTCGACCATCCCAGCTGCAGAGTTACAGAATCACTCGGATCTTTAAAAGAATGGCTGCTTGTATTTCGACTCACTTTCAGTCACTCTTTGAAACCAGGAAAGCCCTTAAGCACAATCCCAGAGCCCTCAGCTGTGGTCCATTATAAACAGTATTTATAGCTTGCCGCGATTAAGCGCTCTGAAGTTGAGGCTGAAGGCGGTGTGAGTTTCTCACACTGCCTGATAGTGGGCAAAATAAAAGAGTTGTAAATTAAAAGAAAAATTAAGTATTTACCTGATCCTCTCCAGACCTGCAGTCCATGTCTCTGAGGCAGGGTGGGGGGTAGTGGGAGGGGGTGGGGGGTAGTGGGAGGGGGGGGGGGTTGTCCCAGAACCACCTCCTCTAACTTATCCAGATGCTCCTTCCATGTATTTAACCAGTATGAGAGAAGAACCAGGATTGGTTGGAGCGGGCTGGATCAGCGCTCCTCGAGTCACTGGAAGCCTTGCCTGCTCTCCACCCAGCTGTATAACACGGCTCGGGTTAGAAAGGTTTAAAGTGTGTATGTCAGGCTGGCGATCGCAAAACAGCCGGCCAAAATAACATGTGCACTACCTATCAGCAGGAACATTCCCGCCCCACCCTGACACTTGGCTCAGGATGGCCACCATGAAAAACAAAAAGGTAATCAAATAATTTTATTTTTCATGTCAGCTGCGCTGGCAGCAGGGTGAGCAATGCTCCTTTTCCCTATTGGAGAAACCACCGCTGAATCTTTATATAATTTCCCTATAGCCAGACTCTTCTATTTTCATGCCAGAATCTCATGACGTAGCACTGCTGCCATACTCTTTTGTGGGAAATGTATCTATATGGAGATTGCCTTCAAGGCTTCTTTTTCATTGCGTCCCTAACTACCCATGAAAGGGAGCCATGATCTGCCTCCTCCTCCCCCAGGCTCCTTTCACTTTAGGAAATAGGTTGACTGTGAAGGTAGCACACTGAGGGAACCAGGAATCAAACACTAGTTACTTTAATGCTTAATTACCTAAAGTTACTCTAATGCTTTAATAACTTGAGGTTGGTTTAACAGATGACAATACAGGACAGAACAACAGAATCCCGGATAAAGCGAACTCTCAGGCTTTAGTTCCAGAGTACAATTAATTGGCATGCCTTTTTCAGTAGCTTCATTTTTCTATTGCTAGCGCCGCTGTGTTGGGTTCCCAACAGCCACTCTCTTCTCTTCCATGCTCTTGGTGGAGAATGAAGTCGCTGCTAATTGCAGATCATCTCAAGCTGCTTTGCTGGTGCATCAGTGAAGGAAAGCAGAACCTCTGAATTGGTACCAATAGTGCTAGGATGCTGTGAAAAACCAGATCCCAGCTTGCCTTTCTCCTGGAAAGCCATGTGAGTGGCCGCCCTCCATCCAGCTATCCGGTTGGACATCAGGTGACCAATGTCCGGGCAAAAAAGTGCAAGCCCATAGGTTGTGGGTTGTGAGTGAACTTAGGAAGGGAACAGAGGATGGGGCTGCAGAATTCCACGGAGGGCAAGAAACTGCTAAGCCACACCAGACGTGTGCATGCCTGCAGCTGCTTGCGATGTCCAAATGCACAGCCACCTGGTTCCAAGGGCCCTGATGCCAGGGAAGGTCTCTAAGGCATGCAGCATGTCTTATGCCACCCTGGGGACCCCTCACTCAGCACAGACACATGCTTACCAGCTTGTGTGTGCTAGTGAGGACAAAACGAGTAAGTCGACATGGCACTCCCCTCAGGGTGCCATGCCAACCTCAGACTGCCTATGCAGTATAGATAAGTCACCCCTCTAGCAGGTCTTACAGCCCTAAGGCAGGGTGCACTATACCATAGGTGAGGGCACAAGTACATGAGCACTGTGCCCCTACAGTGTCTAAGCAAAACCTTAGACATTGTAAGTGCAGGGTAGCCATAAGAGTATATGGTCTGGGAGTCTGTCATGCACGAACTCCACAGCACCATAATGGCTACACTGAAAACTGTGAAGTTTGGTATCAAAATTCTCAGCACAATAAATGCACACTGATGCCAGTGTACATTTTATTGTAACATGCACCCAGAGGGCACCTTAGTCGGTTTAGGTTTCAGGGGGGACCTCTATCAGTGTAGGCTGACTAGTTCTAGCAGCCTGCCACACACCAGACATGTTGCTGGCCACATGGGGAGAGTGCCTTTGTCACTCTGGCTAGTAACAAAGCCTGTACTGGGTGGAGGTGCTTCACACCTCCCCCTGCAGGAACTGTAACACCTGGCGGTGAGCCTCAAAGGCTCACCCCCTTTGTTACAGCACCACAGGGCACTCCAGCTAGTTGAGTTGCCGGCCCCCTCCGGCCACGGCCCCACTTTTGGTGGCAAAGCCGGGGGAGAGAATGAGAAAAACAAGGAGGAGTCACTGGCCAGTCAGGACAGACCCTAAGGTGTCCTGAGCTGAGGTGACTCTGACTTTTAGAAATCCTCCATCTTGCAGATGGAGGATTCCCCCAATAGGGATAGGAATGTGACCCCCTCCCCTTGGGAGAAGGCACGAAGAGGGTGTACCCACCCTCAGGGCTAGTAGCCATTGGCTACTAACCCCCCAGACCTAAACACGCCCTTAAATTTAGTATTTAAGGGCTCCCCAGAACCTAGGAACTCAGATTCCTGCAACCTAAGAAGAAGAGGACTGCTAAGCTGAAAAACCCTGCAGAGAAGACGGAAACACCAACTGCTTTGGCCCCAGCTCTACCGGCCTGTCTCCCCACTTCTAAAGACACTGCTCCAGCGACGCTTTCCCCAGGGACCAGCGACCTCTGAATCCTCAGAGGACTGCCCTGCTCTAGAAGGACCAAGAACTCACGAGGACAGCGGCTCTGTTCACCCAAGACTGCAACTTTGTAACAAAGGAGCAACTTTAAAACAACTTGCGTTTCCCCGCCGGAAGCGTGAGACTTGCTACTCTGCACCCGACGCCCCCGGCTCGACTTGTGGAGAACAAACACTTCAGGGAGGACTCCCCGGCGACTGCGAGACCGTGAGTAGCCAGAGTTGCACCCCCCTGAGCCCCCACAGCGACGCCTGCAGAGGGAATCTTGAGGCTCCCCCTGACCGCGACTGCCTGCTCCTCAGATCCCGACGCCTGGTAAAGACTCTGCACCCGCAGCCCCCAGGACCTGAAGGATCCGAACTCCAGTGCAGGAGTGACCCCCAGGAGGCCCTCTCCCTTGCCCAGGTGGTGGCTACCCCGAGGAGCCCCCCCTTGCCTTCCTGCATCGCTGAAGAGACCCCTTGGTCTCCCATTGAAACCTATTGAAAACCCGACGCGTGTTTGCACACTGCACCCGGCCGCCCCTGTGCTGCTGAGGGTGTACTTTCTGTGTGGACTTGTGTCCCCCCCCTGTGCTCTACAAAACCCCCCTGGTCTGCCCTCCGAAGACGCGGGTACTTACCTGCTGGCAGACTGGAACCGGGGCACCCCCTTCTCCATTGAAGCCTATGTGTTTTGGGCACCACTTTGACCTCTGCACCTGACCGGCCCTGAGCTGCTGGTGTGGTAACTTTGGGGTTGCTCTGAACCCCCAACGGTGGGCTACCTTGGACCCCAACTTGAACCCCGTAGGTGGTTTACTTACCTGCAAAAACTAACAAACACTTACCTCCCCCAGGAACTGTTGAAAATTGCACTGTCTAGTTTTAAAATAGGTATATGTGATTTATGTGAAAACTGTATATGCTATTTTGCTAATTCAAAGTTCCTAAAGTACCTACCTGCAATACCTTTCATTTGAAGTATTACATGTAAATCTTGAACCTGTGGTTCTTAAAATAAACTAAGAAAATATATTTTTCTATACAAAAACCTATTGGCCTGGAATTGTCTGAGTGTGTGTTCCTCATTTATTGCTTGTGTATGTACAACAAATGCTTAACACTACTCCTTTGATAAGCCTACTGCTCGACCATACTACCACAAAATAGAGCATTAGTATTATCTTTTTTTGCCACTATCCTACCTCTAAGGGGAACCCTTGGACTCTGTGCATACAATTCCTTACTTTGAAATAGTGCATACAGAGCCAACTTCCTACAGATGGGTACTGTAGACAATCTGCCTATTCTGCGGTCACCTCCTATTTTTCCTCTTTTGCTGGATCCTGTATTTTTGTCTGCTTTAGAACTCTGAGCACTTTACCCCTCAAAATCAGTAGTAAAGGGTTTGTGTTCCCCCTTTAAACATGGGCGAATTGACGCATTCCAAATTGGTATACTTAACTTACCTATATGTGCCAGTAAATGGTACAAGATGTACCCGGGACCTGGAAGTTAAATTCCACTAGGGGACTTCAGCACCTATTGTGGCAGTGCAAACATGGCTTGAAACCTTCTACTGTAGCCTGACTGTACCAGTGCAAAAAAAAAAAAAATGATATTCAGCCCATCAAAATAAACAGTTTTGACAGATCAAATCCTCCCTTTTAAATATTAATGCACCCTATAGGCCATGTAATCCACACAGCAAAGTGCATAGTATTTAAAAGAAGGATGTGGCACATTTAATGTTAATATGTCCTTAAAGTGACTAGCCCCCAAATGCTATTTTTCACTGTGGGAGGCCTAGGTGTCCTATGTAGAAAACCAGAGTACAGTTAACATCCTAATTCTGTATCTTGTAAAAGGGACTAGCTGGATAAATAATTAAATAGAGAGCCAATTCAATGGTGAGGTTAGTTGTTTAATAAATATTAAGGAAAAGTAACTTTTAGAAAGTTACCTTTTTCCTGCCTGGCATTTCTGGAGGATAACATACATTTGCTCTCAGACTTCTCCCTACCATGAATTAGCATTTGAATAGGTGGGAAATGCATCAGAAATGTGAACAGTAGGCTGAGCTGTATTGGCAGAGATGACTTCTCCGAGCCTGCTAGAATGTGTATGTTGGGGGTCTGTCGGCATCCTTTTTGACATTAGTGTCAAATCCTACTTGATGGGTCCACTGGGTTTACATATAACACCGGAGGCACACTTGAAAGGATTGGAAAATGATGGCAAGACAATTCTTGTGTACTCACTCTGTTGTTGCTGATGAACCCTGAACTCTTCATGCACTTATCCCTATGATCCTAAGTTTTTAGTGTAGCCAAATATTTTTACCATATTTAAATGGGTAGGGTGGGTAGGTCTGGCTTTGGTATCTGTTACCCCATTGGTTAGGACTTGTCCAGGAGTCATTCCCATATCTAGCTTGTACCAGGCATAAATGTGGCATCTTCAGAAACCCATTTCAGAACACTCCTTGACCTGAGAAAGGACACAATAGGGCTAGACCTGCTGTCTGTGACCTTAGAGGAACCTTAAAGTCTTTAGAAATAGCTCCTATTCTCCTTTTTTAGATCTTGGTCATTGTGTTTCTTATTTTCCTTTACTTTTCTAATTCATTTGGGATTTTTGTTGTTTTGCATTTTGACTTTATTACAGATTTGGTACTGCATAAATATGTTACATATTGCCCTAGGTTAAGCCTGTCTGGTGTGTGTTGTAGCCACTTGGAGGTGGAGCTGAGGTTAATTTAGTGACTTTGAGGGTTCACCCTGACAAGGTTTATGATTCATCCTTGAGGATGGTAGTCACCCACCCCACATAATAATCCAATTTCTCATAAGGACTTATCTTGAAGGGTAATTTTTAGCAAATTGCAAAATGTGCTCTTTTATGGACCCCCCATGCTTCAAATGTACTATTGTTTTCAACAGTTTGTCCTGAAGAACTATGGTGAGAATCCAGAAAACTATAATGAAGAGCTTAAGAAATTAGAGCAGCTAAGGCAGGTAAGCACTTCTGTTGTCTGTCCCACGAATGAGTATACATAATTTGTGTTCTTGATAGTTATTGTATTTCTAACTATCCCTTCATTGTGTTCTTTTCATGGCAACTAGCCTTCAACCTCCTATTCTCATGTTTATCATCCATGTGTCACTTTCCAAACTCATTCGAATGAGACAAGTGTGGATAAGGATTGCAGCGTGTATGCATCTGGTGGAGGATTTAGGCATTCATTATGACTTGCGACTCCATATTGTTAATGACACATCTAGAAATACAAACTGAATAACTTAATTCTGGGATGCAAGCTTTCCATACTATTCAGAGTTTTGAATTCAGGAATATGGACTAAAAATTGTTTTTTGTGCATTGATTTTTTTGTTTTTTGTTTTTTTCTCCCTATGATTTTCTCTCTTTCCATGCCCGTTTCCCTAAGTACATTTCACCAACTTTTTCCTGGAGAAATGTACTTCAAGATGTACAGTGTCCCACACAACTCGTAATTTCGATTGGGCAACAACAGCCAGTTTACACCACATGTTGAACCTATATTATTGAAAATTATACAGAGCTATACAGACTGTTAAGACTTCTATTGCTTCAGAGTCTTTGTTTTCGAAATGAAGCATGCACAGAATAACTCCTTGTCACTCTCCTTAAAACCCACAGTGCAACAGTAAAAAAAACTCTGCCTGCTTTAACGCTTGTTAGGACAGAAAAGTATCTACACAGTGACTGATGTGCACCATTGCCCTGAGTTGCCCAGCTTCAGGGATATCTAGACCCATGGCACTGAGTTTTGGGCATGGCTTAATGCTGATCGTGCATATGTGCCATGACCTAGGCCTATGTCATTCAAATGCAGTCGTCCTAAACCAGGGATGGTGCACCAAGAGCTATCTTCATAGCCTTAGATAGCTACTGCCCTGACCAGGAGTTAAGTGACATGAGCGCAGTGGTGGCAGCATACCATGTTTGTGTTTAGTGAGAATCCGTAATGTGAACACGTCTTTTTAGGTTCTCAGCTAGACAGTACATGCTGTCTCTTCTAGACTATTGTAATCTTACAGTGGGCTTAGAGCTGGCCTTTTGATTACCGTTTGTTTTGCTCGTGTGTCGCTGATCTTTACAGTCTCGTAGTTGGTCACTGTGGTCCTAGCATTTCCATTCCCGTCTGTGGAATATGGACTGATCAATGATTGACTCAGTTTAATCAGTGCCCGTCAGCTGCTCCCAGTGTGATTGAGGTACTTCTCTTTAACTTCCGGGGCTCTGCAGACAGAAGGTTTGTGACTGGCAAAAACGGGCCACAGCAAGGCAAACAGTTGCAAAGTTTTATTTTTTATAGTTAACTCTGTTCTTTTATTTTGCTAAAACGTCTTTTCTAATTTTGCACTAAATTTTTGTTTTTTGCTCATGTGCACCAATCTCAAAAGATGACAATTATCTTGTTCTAAATATTGCAAAGTGGCATTGTTTCTTTCTTATGGGTAACTTCTGAAATTATGCTTTAACATATAATCGTGCAGTACACCCCAATCCAGTCGGCCCTGCTCCAGTCCACCCCACCTCACCCACATGAATCCAACCCACCCCCTCAATCCACTCCACCTCACACCAGTCCAATTCTCCCTACTCCAATTCATACCACACCCCAATCCACCAAACTCCAGTTCTCCCAACCCACTCAAATCTCCAATATGCCCCACTCAAATTCAAAACATCTCCCCCACTGCAATTCAAAACACTCTGCCCCACTCAAGTCCAAAACAATGTGCCCACTCTAATTTAAAACAATCTTCCCACTCCAGTCTGCCCCTCACCAATCCAAAACTATCTATCCTACTCCACTCTGCCCTGCTCACGTCCAAAACATGCCCCACTCCAGTCCCAAATAATCCAATCTGCCTCACCCCAGTCTGCCCCATTCCAATCCAAAACATTCTACCCACCTAAATCTGCCCTGCCCCACTGCAATCCACAACAGTCTGCTCCACTGCAATCCACAACAGTCTGCTCCACTCTGCCCCTTGCCAATCCACTCCAGTCTGCCCCGCTCCAATCCAGAATGCTCTGCCCCACCCACTCTAGTCTGTCCCACTCCATTAAAAAAACAATCTTCCCCTATCTACTCTGGCCCCTCTCCAGTCCAAAACAATATGCCCAGCTCTAATCCAAAACAGTCTGCGCCAGTCCAGTCTGCCCCACGCCAGTCCAATCCAACCCACCCCAATCCAGTTTGCCCTGCCAGTCCAATTCAACCCACCCCACTCTGCCCCACGCCAGTCCAACCCACCCCACTCCAGTCTGCGCCAGTCCAGTCCATTCCATTCCACTCCATCCAATTCACCTTAATCCACCCCACTCCAGTCCAACTTTGCTCATGCTAAACTATCTTAATCTAACCCACTCCAGTCCAATTCACCCCACCCCACTCCAGTCCAATTCACCCCACCCCACTCCAGTCCAATTCACCTCACCCCACTGTAATCCAGATCACCCCCTCTAATCCTATTCACTCAACTCCAGTCTAATTCACCCCACTCCAGTCCACCCCACTCCAAAAGGTCCATCCTACACCAATCCAATACAATACAATCCACCCCACCCCACATCACTCCAGTCCACTCAAATCCAGTGCACCCCACCCCACCTCATCTAATCCACCGCCCTCAATTCAGTTCACCCCACCCCATTCCAAACCCATCCTACCCCAATCCAACCCCACCACATTCCATTCCCTCCCCAATCCAATCCACTCTAGTCCAAACCACCCCGCTTCAGTCCAATCCACCCCACCCCAGTCCTTTCACTCCAGTTCAATCCACACACCGCAATCTAATCCAGTCCACCCCTTTCCAATCAACCCCAATCAATCTACCTCCACCCTGTTTCAATCCAATCCACCCCATTCTCCCACAATCCAATGCACTCCAAAACAATCTGCCCTGCTCCAATCAAAACAATCTGCCCTGCTCCAATCAAAACAATCTGCCCTGCTCCAATCAAAACAATCTGCCCTGCTCCAATCAAAACAATCTGCTCTGCCCCAAACCGAAACAATCGGCCCCACTCTGATCCGGAACGCTCCTGCCCCACTCTGATCCGGAACGCTCCTGCCCCACTCTGATCCGGAACGCTCCCGCCCCACTCTGATCCGGAACGCTCCCGCCCCACTCTGATCCCGGAACGCTCCCGCCCCACTCTGATCCCGGAACGCTCCCGCCCCACTCTGATCCCGGAACGCTCCCGCCCCACTCTGATCCCGGAACGCTCCCGCCCCACTCTGATCCCGGAACGCTCCCGCCCCACTCTGATCCCGGAACGCTCCCGCCCCACTCTGATCCCGGAACGCTCCCGCCCCACTCTGATCCCGGAACGCTCCCGCCCCACTCTGATCCCGGAACGCTCCCGCCCCACTCTGATCCCGGAACGCTCCCGCCCCACTCTGATCCCGGAACGCTCCCGCCCCACTCTGATCCCGGAACGCTCCCGCCCCACTCTGCTCCCGGAACGCTCCCGCCCCACTCTGCTCCCGGAACGCTCCCGCCCCACTCTGCTCCCGGAACGCTCCCGCCCCACTCTGCTCCCGGAACGCTCCCGCCCCACTCTGCTCCCGGAACGCTCCCGCCCCACTCTGCTCCCGGAACGCTCCCGCCCCACTCTGCTCCCGGAACGCTCCCGCCCCACTCTGCTCCCGGAACGCTCCCGCCCCACTCTGCTCCCGGAACGCTCCCGCCCCACTCTGCTCCCGGAACGCTCCCGCCCCACTCTGCTCCCGCCCCACTCTGCTCCCGCCCCACTCTGCTCCCGCCCCACTCTGCTCCCGCCCCACTCTGCTCCCGCCCCACTCTGCTCCCGCCCCACTCTGCTCCCGCCCCACTCTGCTCCGGAACGCTCCCGCCCCACTCCGCCTACTCCACTGAGGCCCCTCTACAATCTAAAACAATCTGCCCCACCTGCTCCAATCCATTCTGCCCCACTCACTCCAGTCTGGCCCACTACAACCCAGCCCACCTCACTCCATCACAGTCCACCACACTCTAATACTCCCGGCCCACCCCAATCTAATCTGCCCCACTTTAAAACAGTAATCCACAGCAATCTGCCCCATTCCAGTCCACAGCAATCTGCCCCATTCCAGTCCACAGCAATCTGCCCCATTCCAGTCCACAGCAATCTGCCCCATTCCAGTCCACAGCAATCTGCCCCATTCCAGTCCACAGCAATCTGCCCCATTCCAGTCCACAGCAATCTGCCCCATTCCAGTCCACAGCAATCTGCCCCATTCCAGTCCACAGCAATCTGCCCCATTCCAGTCCACAGCAATCTGCCCCATTCCAGTCCACAGCAATCTGCCCCATTCCAGTCCACAGCAATCTGCCCCATTCCAGTCCACAGCAATCTGCCCCATTCCAGTCCACAGCAATCTGCCCCATTGCAGTCCACAGCAATCTGCCCCCCTCCAGTCCACAGCAATCTGCCCCCCTCCAGTCCACAGCAATCTGCCCCCCTCCAGTCCACAGCAATCTGCCCCCCTCCAGTCCACAGCAATCTGCCCCCCTCCAGTCCACAGCAATCTGCCCCCCTCCAGTCCACAGCAATCTGCCCCCCTCCAGTCCACAGCAATCTGCCCCCCTCCCATCCACAGCAATCTGCCCCCCTCCCATCCACAGCAATCTGCCCCCCTCCCATCCACAGCAATCTGCCCCCCTCCCATCCACAGCAATCTGCCCCCCTCCATCCACACCAATCTGCCCCACTCCAATCCACAACAATCTGCCCCCACCCATCCACACCAATCTGCCCCACTCCAATCCACCTCTCCCCAGACCAATCCACCTCACCCCCAAATCCAGTCCACCCCACAACATCCCATTTCATCCTACTCTAACTTGCCCCACACCAATCCAGCCCAATCCAATTTCCCCATCTACAATCCAGTCCCTCACAACAATACATTACACGCAGTCCACTCTAGTCAGTCCACTCTACTCCACTCCAATCAACCCCAATCAATTCCACCGCAACCCTTTTCCAATCCAATCCACCCCTTTCTCCCACAATCCAATGCACTCCAAAACAATCTGCCTTGCTCCAACCAAAACAATCTGCCTTGCTCCAACCAAAACAATCTGCCTTGCTCCAACCAAAACAATCTGCCTTGCTCCAAACCAAAACAATCTGCCCTGCCCCAAACCAAAACAATCTGCCCTGCCCCAAACCAAAACAATCTGCCCTGCCCCAAACCAAAACAATCTGCCCTGCCCCAAACCAAAACAATCTGCCCTGCCCCAAACCAAAACAATCTGCCCTGCCCCAAACCAAAACAATCTGCCCTGCCCCAAACCAAAACAATCTGCCCTGCCCCAAACCAAAACAATCTGCCCTGCCCCAAACCAAAACACTCTGATCTGGAACGCTCCCGCCCCGCACTCTGATCTGGAACGCTCCCGCCCCGCTCCCGACTATACAATCTAAAACAATCTGCCCCACCTGCTCCAATCCATTCTGCCCCACTCACTCCAGTCTGGCCCACTGCAACCCAGCCCACCTCACTCCATCACAGTCCACCACACTCTAATACTCCCGGCCCACCCCAATCTAATCTGCCCACCTTCAAACAGTAATCCACAACAATCTGCCCCACCCTAATCCACAGCAATCTGCCCCACCCTAATCCACAGCAATCTGCCCCACCCTAATCCACAGCAATCTGCCCCACCCGAATCCACAACCACCTGCCCCGCTCCCAATCCACCTCACCCTCAAATCCAGACCACCCCACGACAGCCCAGTACATCCTACTCTAACTTGCCCCACACCAATCCAGCCCAATCTAATCTCCCCATCTACAATCTAGTCCCTCACAACAATACATTACACTCAGTCCACTCTACTCAGTCCACTCTACTCAGTCCACTCTACTCAGTCCACTCTACTCAGTCCACTCTACTCAGTCCACTCTACTCAGTCCACTCTACTCAGTCCACTCTACTCAGTCCACTCTACTCAGTCCACTCTACTCCACTCCACTCTACTCCACTCTACTCCACTCTACTCCACTCTACTCCACTCCACTCTACTCCACTCCAATCCACTGCATTCCAGTCACTCACCTTCAACAGGCAAATCCACCTCCCCTGAGTCCATTCCAACCCACCTGCTCAAATCCATTCCATTCCACTCTATTACATTCCAATCCACACCAGCTCAGTTCACCCTCTCTAATCCACCCACCCATCTTCAATCCATTCCACCTAATCCAATTCACCTTAATCTGCCCAGCTGTAGTTTAACCTACCCACCCACTCCAATCCAGTACACCCCAAGCTCTACTACCTTAATCTAACCCACTCCAGTCCAATCCACCCCACATCAATCAAATGCTCCCTACTCCATTCTAATCCACCCCACTCCAAAAAGTCCACCCCACTCCAAAACGCCCACTCTACTACAGCCCCAATCCAATCCACCCAACTCCAGTCCAGTCCAATCCACCCCACCCCAGTCCAATCCAAGCCACCCTACTCCAGGCCACCCCACCCCACCCCTCGCAACCCACCTCTCTCCAGTCCAGTCCAACCAACCTACTCAAACCCATGCCACCCATTCTATTGCCAGTCGATTTCACTCCATTCTACTGCAACCCAATCCACCCAACCCACTCATTACTTTATACAGTTCACTTTAATCCACCCCATTCCTGTCCACCTTCATCCGCCCACTCCAGTCCAACCTACTTCATGCTAAACTACCTTAATGTAACCCACTCCAGTCCAGTTCACCACCCCATCCCACTCCAGTCCAATTCGCCTCCTCCAATCCTATTCACCCCACTCGAGTCCAATTCACCCCACTCCAAAACTCCACCCCACACCAATCCAATCCACCCAGTGCTTAATTTGTAAATAAAAATGTGCTGGTGCCCAGACCTCTCCTTTGAACTCACGGCTGCTGCAATTAAATGTTTGAGCACGGACTACTGAGGCAGTGTAATCCTGGAGCCATCTCAGGCTTCTTTAATCCATTTACAGCCACTCTCTGTCTCTTGAATTAATTCTTGCAGCTTTCTGCTTTCTCCCTTTGTGACGCTTTTTCATTTTTCTCTTCCTCCGTCTTTCCCATATGTGTCTTTTACTCGTAGTAAATGATTGAGGCGGAAAAATAAGTGCCGGCCCTCAAAAAGTGCTGATTCCCCGCACCGGAAACCAAAGGCTCAAATTAAGTACTGAATCCACCCTAATCTGATCCACCCCACTCCCGTCCAAACCAGTCCACTCAAATCCATTCCACCCCACTCCAGTCCATCCGCTTCACTCCACCCCTCCCCACTCCAGCACATCTAGTCCACCTCACTTAATTCAGTTCACCCCATCCCATTCCAATGATCCCACCTAAATCCATCCCCGCCAAATCCAATCCAATCCACCCCACTCCAATCCAATCTTCCCCACTCCTCATCCCCCATTTCAGTTCACCCCACTCAATCCACCCCAATTCACTCCAACCCATTTCAGTCAAACATGCTCCAATCCACCCATCTCAGTCCACACCACCCAATCCACCCACTCAATCCACTCCAGTCTACCCCACTCCAATCCAGTTTAATCCAATCCACCCCAGTTCGCTCCACTCCACCCCATACCACTCTAGACCAGTCTACCCACTCCAGTCCAATAAATCCTATGCACCCAATCCAGTAACTCCAGTCCATCCCACTCCAATCCAATAAATCTAACCCAACACACTCCAAACCACCCCACCCTAGCCCTATCACCCTCTTCAATCCACCCACCTCAATCTAAGTTAATGCCTCCTTCTCCAATCCACCCACCCCATTTCAATCCAATCTACCCCACTCTACCACAATCCAATGCACTCTGTCTGCCTCACTCCAGTTCAATACAAACTGCCCCACTCCAATCCAAAACAATCTGCTCCACTCCATTCTGCTCCTTGCCAATCCAAACAATCTGCCCCACTCTAGTCCAAAACAGTCTGCCCCACTCCAATCTGCGTCACTCCAGTCCAAAGCAGTCTGCCCTACTCCAATTTGACCCACTCTGGTCCAGGACGCTCTGCCCCCCACTCTGGTCCAGGACGCTCTGCCCCCACTCTGGTCCAGGACGCTCTGCCCCCACTCTGGTCCAGGACGCTCTGCCCCCACTCTGGTCCAGGACGCTCTGGCCCTTCCCAATCTAGAACGTTCTGCCCCACTCCACTCCAATCTGCCCCGCTCCAATCCGAAACAATCTGCCTCACTCCCACCCACAGCAGTCTGCCAGCTTCAATACAATTCACAACAATCCACCACACTCTGATCCACTTCACCCCACCTGAATCCAAGCCTCTCCACCCCACCACCATCTCCCCAACTCAAGTTCAAAACAATCTGCCCCACTGTAATCCAAAACAATCTTCCCTACTCCAGTCTCCCTGTCTCTGATCCAGTCTGCCCCTCTGTATTCCAAAACAATCTGCCCTAACCATTTCAAAACAGTCTGACCCAGTTCATTCCTGTTCACCTCCTCCAATCCTATCCACCCAACTCCAGTTCACCCCACTCCAAAAAGTCCACTCCACAGCAATCCCGTCCACCCCACTCCATCTCAACTGCCTCCAGTCCACTGAAATCCAGTCCACCCCACTCCAATCCACCCTACCCCAACCCACTCCAGACCACTGCTTCATTCTACCCCATTCCAGTCCCTCGTCTAATTCACCCCACTCAATTCTGTTCACCCCACCCCATTCCATCCACCCCACCCCATTCCATCCCTCCAATCCAGTCCACCCCACCCCATTTCAGTCCACCCCTCTCCAGTCCACCACAGTCCTCCCACTCCAATCTACCCCATTTCAATCCACCCCACTCCAAGTCACCCAGTTGTAGGAAAGTACCATCTTGCCTGGCATGTTACCCCCATATTTCACTGTATATATGTTGTTTTAGTTGTATGTGTCACTGGGACCCTGCCAGCCAGGGCCCCAGTGCTCATAAGTGTGCCTGAATGTGTTACCTGTGTTATGACTAACTGTCTCACTGAGGCTCTGCTAATAAGAACCTCAGTGGTTATGCTCTCTCATTTCTTTCCAAATTGTCACTAACAGGCTAGTGACCAATTTTACCAATTTACATTGGCATACTGGAACACCCTTATAATTCCCTAGTATATGGTACTAAGGTACCCAGGGTATTGGGGTTCCAGGAGATCCCTATGGGCTGTAGCATTTCTTTTGCCACCCATAGGGAGCTCTGACAATTCTTACACAGGCCTGCCACTGCAGCCTGAGTGAAATAACGTCCACGTTATTTCACAGCCATTTTACACTGCACTTAAGTAACTTATAAGCCACCTATATGTCTAACCTTTACCTGGTAAAGGTTGGGTGCTAAGTTACTTAGTATGTGGGCACCCTGGCACTAGCCAAGGTGCCCCCACATTGTTCTGGGCCAATTCCCCGGACTTTGTGAGTGCGGGGACACCATTACACGCGTGCACTATACATAGGTCACTACCTATGTATAGCTTCACAATGGTAACTCCGAATATGGTTGTAACATGTCTAAGATCATGGAATTGCCCCACCAATGCCATCCTGGTATTGGGGAGACAATCCCATGATTCCCTGGGTCTCTAGCACAGACCCGGGTACTGCCAAACTGCCTTTCCTGGGGTTTCACTGCAGCTGCTGCTGCTGCCAACCCCTTAGACATGTTTCTGCCCTCCTGGGGTCCAGCCAGGCTTGGCCCAGGAAGGCAGAACAAAGGACTTCCTCAGAGAGAGGGTGTTACACCCTCTCCCTTTGGAATAAGGTGTCAGGGCTGGGGAGGAGTAGCCTCCCCCAGCCTCTGGAAATGCTTTGATGGGCACAGATGGTGCCCATCTCTGCATAAGCCAGTCTACACCGGTTCAGGGATCCCTCAGCCCTGCTCTGGCGCGAAACTGGACAAAGGAAAGGGGAGTGACCACTCCTCTGAACTGCACCTCCCCTGGGTGTGCTCCAGACCTCTGCCATCTTGGAAACAGAGGTGCTGCTGGCACACTGGACTGCTCTGAGTGGCCAGGGCCAGCAGGTGACGTCAGAGACTCCTTCTGATAGGCTCCTTCAGGTGTTGCTAGCCTATCCTCTCTCCTAAGTAGCCAAACCTCCTTTTCTGGCTATTTAGGGTCTCTGCTTTGGGGAATTCTTTAGATAACGAATGCAAGAGCTCATCAGAGTTCCTCTGCATCTCTCTCTTCACCTTCTGCCAAGGAATCGACTGCTGACCACGCTGGAAGCCTGCAAAACTGCAACAAAGTAGCAAAGACGACTACTGCGACATTGTAACACTGATCCTGCTGCCTTCTCGACTGTTTTCCTGGTGGTGCATGCTGTGGGGGTAGTCTGCCTCCTCTCTGCACTAGAAGCTCCGAAGAAATCTCCCGTGGGTCGACAGAATCTTCCCCCTGCAACCGCAGGCACCCTAGAACTGCATCACCGGTCCTCTGGGTCTCCTCTCAGCACGACGAGCGAGGTCCCTTGAACTCAGCAACTCTGTCTAAGTGACTCCCACAGTCCAGTGACTCTTCAGTCCAAGTTTGGTGGAGGTAAGTCCTTGCCTCCCCACGCTAGACTGCATTGCTGGGAACTGCGTGTTTTGCAGCTACTCCGGCTCCTGTGCACTCACCGAGGATTTCCTTCGTGCACAGCCAAGCCTGGGTCCCCGACACTCTAACATGCATTGCACGACCTCCTGAGTTGTCCTCCGGTGGTGTGGGACTCTCTTGTGCAACTTCGGGTGAGCACTGATTCACTCCACTTCGTAGTGCCTGTTCCGTCACTTCTGCGGGTGCTGCTTGCTTCTGAGTGGGCTCTTTGTCTTGCTGGACGCCCCCTCTGTCCCCTCACGCAATTGGTGACATCCTGGTCCCTCCTGGGCCACAGCAGCATCCAAAAACCCTAACCGCGACCCTTGCAGCTAGCAAGGCTTGTTTGCGGTCTTTCTGCGGGAAAACACTTCTGCACGACTCTTCACGACGTGGGACATCCATCCTCCAAAGGGGAAGTTTCTAGCCCTTGTCGTTCGTGCAGAATCCTCAGCTTCTACCATCCGGTGGCAGCTTCTTTGCATCCACAGCTGCCATTTCCTGGGCATCTGCCCACTCCTGACTTGATCGTGACTTTTGGACTTGGTCCCCTTGTTCCACATGTACTCTCGTTTGGAAATCCATCATTGTTGCATTGCTGGTGTTGGTCTTTCCTGCAGAATTCCCCTATCACGACTTCTGTGCTCTTTGGGGAACTTAGGTGCACTTTGCACCCACTTTTCAGGGTCTTGGGGTGGGCTATTTTTCCAACCCTCACTGTTTTCTTACAGTCCCAGTGATCCTCTACGAGGTCACATAGGTTTGGGGTCCATTTGTGGTTCGCATTCCACTTTTGGAGTATATGGTTTGTGTTGCCCCTATCCCTATGTGCCCCCATTGCATTCTATTGTGACTATACATTGTTTGCACTGTTTTCTATTGCTATTACTGCATATTTTGGTATTGTGTACATATATCTTGTGTATATTTGCTATCCTCATACTGAGGGTACTCACTGAGATAGTTTTGGCATATTGTCATAAAAATAAAGTACCTCTATTTTTAGTATATCTGTGTATTGTGTTTTCTTATGATATTGTGCTTATGACACTATTGGTACTGTAGGAGCTTCACTCGTCTCCTAGTTCAGCCTAAGCTGCTCTGCTAAGCTACCTTTTCTATCAGCCTAAGCTGCTAGACACCCCTCTACACTAATAAGGGATACCTGGGCCTGGTGCAAGGTACCCCTTGGTACTCACTACAAGCCAGTCCAGCCTCCTACACCAGATCAGTCCACCTCATCCAATCTGCCCCACCCAATCCACCCCACTCTACTCCAATCCGCACCCCACCCCACTCTACTCCAATCCACACCCCACCCCACTCTACTCCAATCCACACCCCACCCTACTCTACTCCAATCCACACCCCACCCCACTCTACTCCAATCCACACCCCACCCCACCCCACTCTACTCCAATCCACACCCCACCCCACTCTACTCCAATCCACACCCCGCTCTACTCCAATCCACACCCCGCTCTACTCCAATCCACACCCCGCTCTACTCCAATCCACACCCCGCTCTACTCCAATCCACACCCCGCTCCACTCCAATCCACACCCCGCTCCACTCCAATCCACACCCCGCTCTACTCCAATCCACACCCCGCTCTACTCCAATCCACACCCCACTCTACTCCAATCCACACCCCACTCTACTCCAATCCACACCCCACTCTACTCCAATCCACACTCTACTCTACTCCAATGCACCCCACTCCAGTCCACCCCACTTCACTCTAGTCTAGTCCACCCCACACCACTCCAATAAATCCAATCCAAACCACCCAGCTCCAGTCCAATCCATTCCTAGTCCTATCACATTAGTTTAATCCACCCACCCCAATTTAATCTAATTCGCCCCTTTCCAATCCCCCACCCTATTTCAATCCAGTCCACCCAATTTACCCCAATCCAATACACTCCACTCTACTTTAATCCATTCCCGCCAACTACCGCAATCCACTCCAACTCACTCCACACCATATCATGCCACTGCAATCTGCCACTGAACTGTACTCCCCTCTACAACACTCTCCTCCCCCAGGCATTCTACTCTCCCATGACACACTACTCCAACAAATCCATTCTATAGCTCTATTCCTCCACTCTACTCTGACACTCCACTCCACTAACATTTAGCCATGCTAGACAACAGCCACAACGGTGTACAACATGGCAAAAACACAATGCCAAGCCAATAACTCTTGTTATAAGCAAGACCTATTGGCTTTGGAAATGCTTGTTTACCTGATTCACTGGAGTGGAGCCTGTTGTTGTCCCACTCATTAAAAAAAAAAAAAAAAAAAGGCTCAGTTGTATGCTTAACTCTCCTTTGGCCTACATGGTGACTGTATGTGTGGCTCCGGGCAGCACATGATGCCTGGGTGTGCGTGCTGGAATGTATGTTTGGATGTGCCTGGTACATAAGATGGAGGTTGGTTGTTCTATTTTGGAAGCCCAAAGCCTGGGATGGCTAGTTAAAATTGAGAACTGCAACCCCAGACAGGAGATGAGGACATTCATGAGTGCTGGGATTTAAAAAAAAAAAAAAAACACTCTCTCTGTCCGTCTCTCTCTGTCCGTCTCTCTCTGTCCGTCTCTCTCTGTCCGTCTCTCTCGGTCCGTCTCTCTCGGTCCGTCTCTCTCGGTCCGTCTCTCTCGGTCCGTCTCTCTCGGTCCGTCTCTCTCGGTCCGTCTCTCTCGGTCCGTCTGTCTCGGTCCGTCGGTCCGTCTCTCTCGGTCCGTCGGTCCGTCTGTCTCGGTCCGTCGGTCCGTCTGTCTCGGTCCGTCTGTCTCGGTCCGTCTGTCCGTCTGTCTCGGTCCGTCTGTCCGTCTCTGTCTGTCTCGGTCCGTCTGTCTCGGTCCGTCTGTCTGTCTCGGTCCGTCTGTCTCGGTCCGTCTGTCTGTCTCGGTCCGTCTGTCTCGGTCCGTCTGTCTGTCTCGGTCCGTCTGTCTCGGTCCGTCTGTCTGTCTCGGTCCGTCTGTCTGTCTGTCTCGGTCCGTCTGTCTGTCTGTCTCGGTCCGTCTGTCTGTCTGTCTGTCTGTCTGTCTCGGTCCGTCTGTCTGTCTGTCTCGGTCCGTCTGTCTGTCTGTCTCGGTCCGTCTGTCTGTCTGTCTCGGTCCGTCTGTCTGTCTGTCTCGGTCCGTCTGTCTGTCTGTCTGTCTCGGTCCATCTGTCTCGGTCCATCTGTCTCGGTCCGTCTGTCTCGGTCCGTCCGTCTGTCTCGGTCCGTCTGTCTGTCTCGGTCCGTCTGTCTCGGTCCGTCTGTCTCGGTCCGTCTGTCTCGGTCCGTCTGTCTGTCTCGGTCCGTCTGTCTGTCTCGGTCCGTCCGTCTGTCTCGGTCCGTCTGTCTGTCTCGGTCCGTCCGTCTGTCTCGGTCCGTCCGTCTGTCTCGGTCCGTCAGTCTGTCTCGGTCCGTCAGTCTGTCTCGGTCCGTCAGTCTGTCTCGGTCCGTCTGTCTCTCGGTCCGTCTGTCTCTCGGTCCGTCTGTCTCTCGGTCCGTCTGTCTCTCGGTCCGTCTGTCTCTCGGTCCGTCTGTCTCTCGGTCCGTCTGTCTCTCGGTCCGTCTGTCTCTCGGTCCGTCTGTCTCTCGGTCCGTCTGTCTCTCGGTCCGTCTGTCTCTCGGTCCGTCCGTCTGTCTGTCTCGGTCCGTCTGTCTCTCGGTCCGTCTGTCTCTCGGTCCGTCCGTCTGTCTGTCTCGGTCCGTCCGTCTCTCGGTCCGTCCGTCTGTCTCGGTCCGTCCGTCTGTCTGTCTCGGTCCGTCCGTCTGTCTGTCTCGGTCCGTCCGTCTGTCTGTCTCGGTCCGTCCGTCTGTCTGTCTCGGTCCGTCCGTCTGTCTGTCTCGGTCCGTCCGTCTGTCTGTCCGTCTCGGTCCGTCTGTCTGTGCGTCTCGGTCCGTCTGTCTGTGCGTCTGTCTGTCTGTCTGTCTGTATGTCCGTCTCGGTCCGTCTGTCTGTCCATCACCAGTGCCTGTGACCCCCATATGCCAGGAGGGGGCACTGGGGCCATAGCGGCTGTCACCTGTATTGGAGGAGTACCCTCCACCTTTAAAGGAACTAGAGATCAAAAACAAAAGCCACCCTGCATTACTGCCGCTGTCCCATCACCTCACCTGTGCGAACCTCAAAGGAGAACCCACCTGCTTGACTCAGAAGCTGTTGCTGACCTTGATCACCTCAATGCTCTACTCATACTGTCCACAGGATGACGCAGTGTAAATCGCTCATCACCAGAGCTGCAGGAATACACCAAGTGGTCAGCCCTAGTGTAAGAAAGCACCTGTGCCTCCAAGCTAGAAAGCGAACACCCCAAAATACGTCTTCATTGTCTGAAGTTCATCAAGGACAAGGCGGAGTTAGAAAACACATCTCGGACAGTTCCTTCAGTCAACTGATCCTGCTTCAGAAGGAAAGGCTGCTTGTTTTGAGGAAATACATTTAACTCTGGAAGGTACAAATTGAATGGAAATAGGAGAACTTACATACGCAGAATGACAGTAGTTTTTATAAAGAAGAGTACTTGGCGCACTCCACATCATCTGACCAGTAGGAAAGTTCACCAGGAAAGTCACCAATAGGCTACATGTAATACCAAGGGCTACATAGCAAAAGATTCCTTGAGGAGAGTTTGTGTTTCTCTTAGGACATACGAAGTTCCTAAACTTTCTTAGGCTCTAAAATCCACAAAAGAACATATTACTACAGCCACTTTACCAGCACTGACAGTTCAGATGAGGATACTCACGAGCAAGAGGGGCTTTGCTAGAAAAAAAATCTGTGTTGATTCTTTGGAATTATATCTTGTGGAATCAGATGAGGAGTATCCCTTGGAACAATATCCTATCAAGGTTTTCCCCATTCTTACCCACTCCCACGTCCAACTCTAACACTAATGTTGTACATAGCCATAAGACTCTACCATATGTTCAATTTCCCCAGTTGTGGAAATGCATTGCCACTAACAACTGGTTAATAATCTTCAGTTGAGGGTAAAAAGTGTATAGAATTTGAACATGTTTCTCAACATATTCTTCCATGCAAACACAAATTGAACAAGAACAATATTTGTCTGCTGCTTAGTGAAATTGTGGTGCTGCTTTCCAGAGAGACAGTTAATGAGATGTCCTACACCTAACTTGGGGTATGCTGAACATTTTACCCCCAAAACATACTGATCACAGAGACCTTTTCCGGACTTAACTATGTTCAACACCTATGTGAAGATGATTCACTTTCCGGTGGGTGCAGTATTACTGATTCAGTGGGATTTCAAGACTACACTAGACCACACAGATGTGTACTCCCGCATAATTATGTGCCTGAACGATCACCAGTATCTCCGTATTGTGATAGATGGTAAACATTACCAACTCTAAGTATTACTGTTGATGAGAAAATCTGCCCCTCACCACTTTACAATATATCTAGAAGTGATGGCTAGGCTTCTGAGCAGTCAGCACATACAGGCATACAGCAGAGTAGTAAAGGGAAACGTAGACCTTCAATGATTAGCACACACCCAGCTTAACAGTATTTTGCTTCCCAAAGTAGTGATTACCTCTTTGTGAACAAACCACATCCTGAAGCTAAGACAGAGCCAGACTTTTATGGGTTCACCACTCCACACCATTGATGGACATACCTGTCACACAGTAAGCTAAGTTCAGACAATCGAGATAAGGATTCTTTTCTACTACACTGCACAGTCTTTGACTGCAAGTACAGGTTTGAAGATACTAAGTGATGACAGCATATCTTCTCCCAGCCTTAGTCTCCCTTCTAGGTTCTTCACTACATTGAACAGTTCTAATTATTAGTGCCAGGATGCCCAGTTTCCATAGTATTTATGTTCTTTACAACTAATTGCTACTGTGTTCACAAGGAGAGTATACTTAATGGCCAACTCTTGTAGCTATTATCCATTCAGATAACCATGATGGCCCACTTCTCAGCTTAACTGGGAAGCTCACTACCAGGACCTAAACACCCAGGACTTCTGGGAAATAAATCTCCACTTTAATTACCTTGAGTTCAGAGCCGTCATCTTGGGACTTAAGTATTTTCTTCATCTTCTGTGGGGAAAAGTTATCTGAGCTCTCACTGACTCATCAGTTGTATTCTATTTGATCAAAGAGGAAGAAATAACTTCCCTCCCTATGGCAACTGGTTGAGTAGTAGACGGGAAGATTGAGAACTTCTTTAGGGAAAGCGAAGTGGATTCTGAATGAAAATTATCTAACACTCCTCACTACATGAATGGCAGATGAAAACAGTAGCTCTTCAGTCAATTTTACACAGTTGGGTGTTTGTCACAGCAAAGTTTGCAACAGAGAAAAATATACATTGCTGCAAGTTCTCTCTTCCAAGGCAGGAAGAAAAGAAAATACCTAGAGGTACTTTATTAAACTCAATGTCACTTATTGTTTGACTCCATTCATTCACAGGACTATGAAAACGTCTAGCAATTTGGTGACGAAACCCCGAGTTGCATTTTGACTGTGGCAGATTTAATTTCTGGATCTGATTTTTCTAGACAACAGTAGCATACTTGTACTTTACTAGATAATTACCATAATACAGCAGGACAAAATGTTTTCATATGTTTAAGCTTGAGTGTCCTGTTCCTAAAAAGCAATATCTGCGAATTTCTGATTGATACAACTACTTGTGGATTCCCACCTAATGAATTCTCCCAACTCGCCAGCATTTGACGTAAATTTTCTTCCCAGCCATCTGACGTCATCGAGGCAATAAGAGGTCCTCGCCGGCGTGCTGACGTCAGTTCCCTTTTTTTCGTGCCTTCGAAGTAACGTTTTCTGGCTCTTGGGGAGCTACTGTTACTTGGAGGTGATACTTTGTAGAAAAATGTCTCCACCTCGGAAGTCCGGGTTCAAGCCTTGTAGGGAGTGTGGGGGCCGTACGTCGGTGACAGACTTGCATAATAGCTGCCTGTTGTGCTTGAGCTCTGAGCACGACGTGGAGGAGTGTGGTTCGTGCCAACAGATGAACCCAAAGGCTCTCAAGGAGCGTGAGGCCAAGCTGTTTTTGGCCAAGTCAAAAAAGGAGAAACATCGGTATCAGAGGTCATTTTCAAGATCCCATAAGAGGGGTCGTCGTCATGACTTCCGGCGTCAGCATGATTCCTGAGTTCGTTCGGAGAAAGACCGATCCCGTTCGAGATCTCCATCTACTCAGCGTTGTACTATGTGGGAGGTCAGCCCAACAGTGACGCCTCAGCCACAAAGCCCTCGGGCTTCTCCTGCGCCGTCGGTCTTTGAAGTGGTTGAGCCTCGTCTGAGCCCTTGCTTCTTGCCTGCGCAGTCAGAGGTTCCTGATCCGAAGCCGCAGGGGTATCCAGCACCGACGCCACATGGGGTATCCTACATTCCCGGCTCCAGGTGCAGATCAGGTGGCATTCTTGAATGCTGTGTACAACATCTTCAGCTCCATGCCCCCTGGCAGTGCACCGGCTGGTCCCTCAGGTCCCTTGGTTTTTGGTTTGGGCTTTCCGGCTCCATACAAGCCAACGCCATTCATGCCCTTCTGTCCAGTAAAGGGTGCTGGACCGGCGCCTGGTGCCTTTGGCGTAGCCGAGGAGACCTTCAGTGCCGGTAGCTTCTGCTGATCCGGTGGCACCGTTGACTTTGCCACAACTCCAGTTGATGCCGGCGAAGAGGGCTCGCCTTTTAATGGAGCCAATGGATCAGGTGTCGGGCGAATCCGAAGATCCACGTCAGCTGAGGTCGTCCACGTCGGCCAATTCCTTATTTACACCTAGGATAGAGGCCAGGTTGCGCTCGAGAAGGAAGGCTCTGAGGCTATTGGAGGAGCAGGAGTATTGAAGGCAGCTCCTGGAGGAAGGCGAGATCGCAGAGCCCCTGGGGGACTTCCAGGGTTTGGACTCTGCAAGCAGGCTCGATACTTCCCCAGAGTGGGATTTGGCTTCTCCTGGGGAGTTTACTGAAGAGGCTGCCTTGCTCTCCTCAGTGGTGAGGAAGGCAGCAGACTTCGTAGATCTCCCACTACCCACAGCTGAGGTGAAAACGGACATCCTCACAGAAGTGTTACATCGTGCTTTGGCTGCTGCGGAGACACTCCTTCCTTTTAACGAGGCTCTCACAGAACCGATCCTGAAAGTTTGGAGAAAACCTGTGTGTTCGACTGCTGTTAGCAGATCAGTGGCGAGGAGATAGAGTGGCTCCTGGGGACCCAGGTTTCCTCTCTAGGCATCCGACTGTGGAGAGTCTGGTGGTTCAGGCCTCCTGCTCCTCGTGCTCAGCTCCTGGATCCTTCCTTGGGGCCCTGTCGGACAGGGAATCAAAAAGGATGGAGCAATCTGCCAAGAAGACTTTTTCTTCGTGCAGTATGGCCCTGAAGTCTGCTCACGCCACTTGTGTCTTGGGCCGGTATATCCCTGCCCTGATGGACGCGGCCAAGGCTGAGCGGCCTGATTTGCCCCAAGACATGCGTGGTCTTCTGACTGATGCGCAAGCGGCAGCGACTCAGGTCATTCAGTTGGAGCTGGATACATCAGATTCGGTGGCCAGGGCAATGGGCACGTCCATTGCAACCAGGAGACATGCTTGGTTGAGATCGTCTGGATTGTCATTGGCTGTGCAAATTACCCTTTTAGACTTGCCGTTTCATGGGGACAAGCTGTTTGGTTCTAAAGCTGACTCTACCTTAGAGCGCTTCAAGGAGAGCAGGGCCACCGCCGAGTCCCTAGGCTTGCAGGCTTCTACCACCACCCCGTTCAGATCGTTTAGAAGATTCAGGGGGTTTGGAGACCCCAGCCAGCAGGCCAACAACCTTCTACTCTTCTCTATAGGTCCTATAATGGGAGGGGTAGAGTTCGAACCAGAGGATCCACCCAGCAGCACCCTGCCTCTTCCTTTTACTCTGGGGGGAGAGGGGGCGGGTGCAACAGGGAAAACAGCCTTAGTCCTCCATCCATTGCATTGCATCCCATACTTCTCCTTGTTTCGTTTTCTTCGCATGTGGGAGTTGATCACATCTGATTCCTGGGTCATCAATATTGTGGAGAAAGGTTATGCACTTCCCTTTTAGGAGTTTCCCCCTCCCGTCCCTCCTTTTTCACGGAAGACCATCTCCTGTTGTTGCAACAGGAAGTTTTAGTCCTTTTGTCGAAAGGTACAGTGGGGTTGGTTCCAGAGCAGGAAAGGGGCCAGGTTTGTAATTCGAGATATTTCCTAATCCCCCAAGAAGGATGGTCGGTTGAGGCCTATCCTCGACCTAAGGGCTTTGAACTGGTTCCTCAAGCAGGAGAAGTTCAGAATGCTGACCCTTGCGCAGGTGCTTTTGGCGTTGAACGAAGAAGATTGGATGGTGTCTGTCGACTTGCAGGATGCTTACTTTCATATCCCTATTCTCAAGTCGCACAGGAAGTATCTCTGATTTGTGGTGGGGTCGCAACACTATCAGTTTGCGGTCCTTCCTTTTGGTCTTACTTCCACACCTCATGTCTTCACGAAGGTAATGGCGGTGGTTTCAGCAAATCTCAGGAGGAAGGGGATAGTGGTATTCCCTTACCTGGATGATTGGTTGATCAAAGCCAAGTCTCCAGAGCTCGTGCTGCTTCACCTGCAGATGACAACCCAGTTGTTGTTCGACCTGGGATTTTTGGTAAACGTGCCCAAATCTCACCTGGAGCCCTCTCAATGCCTCCTGTTCATAGGGGCAGTACTGGACACAACATTGAATCAGTCCTTTTCTCTGCCTCAACGGATTCAGGACACTCATTGTTTCAAAGTGGAGCGGTCATTCCAGTCCTCAAGGTCCTTCGTCTGCTCGGTCTGTTCGCTTCATGCATTCTTTTGGTCACTCATGCACGCTGGCACATGAGGGCTCTTCAGTGGTGCCTCTGCAGGCAGTGGTTTCAACACAGAGGGGATCTCTAGGAGTCGTTAAAGATCTTCAGAGACACTGCAGCGGATCTACGATGGTGGGCTGTGGACGGCAACCTTTCCCAAGGAAGGCCGCTTTCACTACCTCCTCCAGTGGCCACGGTGATTATGGATGCTTCCAGTCCAGGGTGGGGAGCTCATCTGGGGGACCTAGAGATCAAAGGTTGTTGGTCTCCAGTGGAACAGATGTTTCATATCAGTCTGTTGGAATTCGGGCAATACATTTGGCTCTCAAGGCCTTCCTTCCCTCCCTTCGCGGTCAGTCGGTCTAAGTTCTGCCGGACAAAACTACTGCAATGTGGTACATCAACAAGTAGGGAGGAGTAGGGTTGTACCATCTCTGCAGAGAGGCAGTGTGGCTCTGGTCATGGGCACGGGACCGTCTGGTTTGCATAGTAGCAAACCATCTGGTCGGGGTTCTAAACATAGGTGAGGACAGTCTCAGACGGCACTTCTCAGCCGATCACGAGTGGTATCTCTATCCGGACCTGATCCTTTACATCTTCCGGATCTGGGGATTTCCTCAGGTAGACCTCTCGGGAGAACGCTCACTGTCTGTTGTTCTGCAGCCTCCAGTATCTGGTGCAATTAGCGTTGGAGGATGCGTTTCAGATGTCCTGGTACGGCCAGTTGCTTTATGCGTCTCCCCCACTCCCCCCCCATACCTTTGATTCCTCGGGTTCTGAGGAAGATTCGCCAAGACAGTGCCCAAGTCATCTTAATAGCTCCGGATTGGCCAAGAAGGGTGTGATATTCAGATCTTGTCCAACTCTCACCGTGCCCTCCGCTCCGTCTCCCTCACAGGGCAGGCCTCCTCTCGCAGTCGCTGGGGCAGGTTCTACACCCCCACCTCCACAGCCTGCACCTTGATGCCTGGAGATTGAACGGGGCAATCTGAGTTCCTTTTCTCTTCTGCCAGAAGTGGTCGACGTTATTTTATCCACCAAATCAATCTATGCTGGCAGATGAGCAAAATTTGTGGCTTAGGGTGGAGAGAACCAAATTGAACCCTTACATGCCCATTTGTTGGACATTTTATTGGTTGCGTTATCCTTGGCGCAGAGGGGTTGTGCAGTTGCGACTGTTAAGAGCTAATTGTCGGCAGTGTTGGCGATTCTGTGCCTTCTTGATCAACCCTCTTTGTTTAAATCCCCTATAGTTATAAGGTTCTTAAAGGGTCTTACTAATAGGTTTCATCTCTTTCCATTTATTATGCCTCAATGGGATTTGAATTTAGTTCTCACTTTCTTGATGGGTTCACCGTTTGAACCTTTACATTCATGTCCATTAAGGTTTTTGGTGTTAAAAACAGTTTTTCTCGTAACCATCACATCAGCTAGGCGAGTGAGTGAACTTCAGGCGCTTAGCGTTAAACCCCCTTTCACTTCTTTTCATGCGGACAAGGTGGTGTTGAGGACCTGGGCGGCTTTCCTACCGAAGGTTGTTACACCCTTCCATTTAGGGCAATCTATAACGCTCTCATCCTTGTACCCTCCTCCCCATCCATCAAAAGAGGAGGAGAGACTCCATCGGCTTGACCCGAAAAGAGCTTTAAGCTTCTACAGTGAGAGAATTCTGAGTGGAAGATTAGCTCTTTATCGGCTACGTGGGGAAGAGGAAAGGCAAGGCTGTCCACAATAGAACACTGTCCAGGTGGGCAATTCTTTGCATAAAAGTATGTTATTCCTTGGCAAAGAAGGTTCCTCCTGTTGGTATAAGAGCTCATTCCACCAGGGCTAAGTCAGCCTCTTCGGCTTTAGCTAGAGGTGTTCCTGTGGCTGATATTTGTAAGGCCGCAACTTGGGCTTCCCTCCACACTTTTGTAAAGCATTTTTGCTTGGACTTCAAGGTTAGGAGGGATGGCCATTTTGCACGGTCCGTGCTGCAGGATTTCTTGGTGTGACCATTCAGGCACCCGCCACCGAGTGCGGCACTGCTTTGGGACTCTATTCATTAGTGAGGAATCCACAGGTAGTTGATCCATCAGAAGAACAAGTTACTTACCTTTGGTAATGCCTTTTCTGGTGGATACACTAGCTACCTGTGGATTCCTCACGGTCCCACCCGCCCCCGTTGCCTGGTTGGTCTTACCAAGATATCCTAGGGTGAATATGTATGTAAGGATGTGTATATATGTTATATGGTATATGTATATAAATGTACATATATGTGTTTTTTTATAAATTAAAAGTGATGTTCTTACAACATCTTAGAGCAATTAAAAATCAGGATTGATCATATCCTTTAGCCAAACATTTCTGGGATGTCCATGAAGGCAGTTGCAGTTCTTTGACTTTTTATGGGATAAAAACTATTGCTGTCAATCCCTGGGGTGGGAATAGAACTGCACTGTTAAGACAAACAGAATCCAGAATGATTTTATCATTCGGTTCTGAAAATCTGTGGGGATATAATCTGATGCGGAACTTTATGTACATTTGTGAGAATCTGAATCTCATAGAGGTTTGACCTATATGTAATGGATTCTTTGCACAGAGTAAGTGTCACAGACATTGTAAATGATATCTTTCATTCTTGACCGGGAGTACTAGAACCTGACTATAGAACATAGTTTGTTTTTAGTATTTTTAATTGCCTTTGTGCACATTTAGATTAGTATTTTGTATATTATCAGTAACAAATTTTAATTAGCACTTTAGGGTGATTGTTAGGCAGTCGGGTTTCTGTCCACATATTCATATTAAATTGGTCTTTTACTCCATATACATGGACCATCTGGTGGATCTATGATTAATATTAGAATATGATGTTCTCTACTGGTATTAGATGAATATAGAGCATGGTTACAGTTTTTATTGGGAATCAATTGATTTTTAATGATTATATATGAATTTTATATTATTGTTGAGATGAATTGGGAAATTTCATTTTTTGCATTATTGAGGATATTAATATTTATTGATTTATATAAGTACTTCATATGTATGTGTTGAAATTATTTATAATATTTATCTGAAGAACATATATTTTTTCTATTGATGAAGTGATTAATATTTAATTTATATATTCATTCATATATAAATTATCCTTAAATAGGTGCTGAAAGTGATTTATAATATCTATTTGAGAACATATTTTCCCTTTGTATTAGGAGGATAGATGTTGAAAATCAATAGTCTCTACAATAGGATGACATACTGTGCCATGGTAGACATACAACATTAGTATATATGATCCAGATTCAATTATATGGATGTTATTTAGCAGTTTGGATTGAAGATAACCACGTTACAATATGGCCGCCGTGTTTTCTAACATCTTAGTTATGTTGCTGAAACCAAAGAAGGACTATAAGATTCAAATAGGTATGTGCAAAAATGTCTGCCAATGTCCAGTTGAAGGCGTTTGCCGAAACGCGTTGACATTTGGCCGGGACAGCGTGTGTTTGTTGTGTTTTGGCATTCATTTGATTATTATATATTTTTTGAGTGACTTTTTAAAATTTATTCAGATTTGCCTTTATGAGTTCTTTCTTCAATAAATGGAGTCGACGATTTTTCACATAAATCAATTTTGAACTGTTTTCATTGACTACTTTCCACGATCTCCTGGATATTGTGCAGCCATTTGGTGTTGAAATACGTTGCACCGCTTTTTGAAATTTATATTTATATATATATATATATATATATATATATATATATATATATATATATATATATATATATATTTGATATTTTGCTGTTTATATTTGATTAAATGTTATGTTTTATATTTGATTTATGTATTCATGTCAAGTATGTATTGTCGGTAGTCACCTGTTCTCCTTGAAGGCATGTAAAAATGGTGAAAACTAACGTCAGCACTCCGACGAGGACCTCTTATTGCCTCGATGACGTCAAACGGTGTTGCGTGGGAGTCTGGCAATTGTGAAGTCCTCGTCGACGTGCAGAGTTGGGAAAACATTTTCCGTAGAATGCTGACGCGTTGGGAGAATTCATTAGGTGAGGAATGCACAGGTAACTAGTGTATCCACCAGAGAAGGCGTTACCGAAGGTAAGTAACTTGTTCGTATGCCAGTGGGAATCTAACACTACTGTTGTGCATAGCCACAAGACTCTACCATATGTTCAGATAACAGTAAATGACGTAGTTTGGTCAATTTGCTCTTGATTGTTGCTTTACCAGTTTATAGGCCGCTTTAAATTATGTCTTAACTTTCATGCCTCATTCCACTGATTCAGAAATCTTTGTGGATCCCCCTCCTCCCTGCTGAATCAGGCAATGAAATAGCACCATAACGGCCCCTTGTTCTTGCATCCGCTGATCAGAAATTCTCCTTTGGATAACTAAAGGTTTGATGTGATAACAGCTTAACTTAGAAATTTCTTTCCAGTTTTTCATCAATGAACTCCATTTCCCTCTCTGAAGAAATTCTGCACAACCTAGATGTTTCTGTGCTACTTAAGTTTAAATTTAAAAAAGATGTATAGTTGTACAAAAACTGATAGTCTACATCATTTCTAGCAGTCTCTACCCAGGCAAGAAGGCAGCCAAAGTTTATCTGTCTATGCAGATAGTTTCATATCATTAGCTTGCAATATGAATGCTTTATTCTTCTCTGCGGCCTCCATAGCTGTGTCAACTGCAGTAGCTTTTCTGAGGTATGTAATTATTACTGAGTGGCATAGGACAGCTTCTTCAGCTATTCCACAGGCATTCTATGAACTATTGACTGGACGAGTCTTACCTTAATGTGCAGGATTTGTTCAGGACGTTCTTTGCAATCTGTTTGTTTGAAGCATAGCCGGTCATAAGCTATCTCTTCCCCTCATTCCTTGCAATGGGAAATCCATGGTTTGTAGCTGAGCCTCTAGACCACTTTTAGTGACCACAGATAGATAGAATACAGTCTGTTCAGCCCGTTAGCAATGATGACCTGACAGTTCCATAACTGTCAAAGTTTCATTTGTTTTAGTTATTCTTAGACTATTCTTTGTTCTCTTGTCACATAGCGGACTAGCTCAGATAAAACCAAGCTGAGTGGTCTAGTATGCTGTTTCTGATGTGCCCTACTAGGCAAGAGGTTTATTGCTGCTATCAGTTCAGCACTGTGTCTCAAAATCCATTGTTTCTTTTTGCTCATGAACTTTGTCATTAAGGAAGTATGTTGTAGATCAGGTGTTCCCTCATCCTTTTGTGAGCAATGATCGACATTTTTTTTTACCACAAAATGGTAAGCAACATTTGAAACACAAATATGCAGTTATATTCCTGTTGTGGGAGTAACCTTTATGAAATGTGAATTGATACTATATTGTGCACACTATGCATAAATAATAGACCTATAGTTGCAGTAAAGAACAGCGTTATGATTAACCTGTACAGGCTTATTGTGCATTTGAAGCAGGATATTGCCCAGTGATTGACCATTATTTGTTTGAATTTGACAAGCAATTTACCATAGGCATGGTTTCTTGGCAAGGAATGTTTGAACAATAAGGTCATATTCCGATTTAAAAAATAAAACTTGTGCCAGGAAAGCAGGTCAATATTGGAATGGATTGACTTTACTCCCCTAAAGTTGTTTGCAAAATTCATGGTGTGTTTTGTACTTTCGCCCCAAAACCTGGAATTAAACAAAATTTAACAAGGAGGTTTGGCACACTTTCTCACTAAGAACCTTTTGGACATCTAGTGTTAAATGTTATGTTTAAAACCAATTAAACCATCAACTTTGATAGAACTGAAAATCACTTAAATTGGGCAGGGATGAGGGTTTATTTATATCCGTGTAGTAAAGGTTTGTAAACTATGGTGGCATTTAAAGAACTCTATTACACTTTAATACAGTAGCTTTGTGGGAACCTGGTATGATACAAGATGAATTTACACTGGGTTCTTTGCATACTTTCACAGTACCCCTGCCATGATAAATCCATAACGCCCCTGCAAGGAAATCCACTGAAAAGCTCCCCTATTTCTAAAATCCAAATTAAGACATAATCTACACTTTTTGTTATGCGAGACATGCACATCTGGCAAGAGTAGCCTTGTGAGCTGCATGATACTCACTTCGAATTATGGTGCATCAAGCTGGATAGAATGTGCTTCCATTGGTGTCCTTAAAGATTATCTGTCATTAATACCTCGGGTTCACAGCTTAAACCCATGTGCTTCTGGCAGTCACTTAATAAGGATGCATGTGTAAGGGTCATAACTTCAGAAAGGAGAAACAATTAGGAGTCTCACCTCAGTGTATCCCTTAAAAGAAAAGACATGCTTGCAGAAGAAACATTGAATTATAATTTAGTGTTAAGTGCCCACTTCAAAGGATAAAGGCGCCACTTGCTAGATCTCATACAAATTAAACAAAATAAACCTGTGCTCTGTCCCTGGGAATGTGACTCAGACTAGTCAGGGTTGAATCAAAGCTAATGTGTCAAGTATTTAAGCAGTGCATACACAGTAGGTGGTCACAAAAACACAAAGTTCCACAACCAAATGTAAAATTAAGAGGACGTTTTTAGGAGGCAAATAAGTCCAAAATTGCAAGAATCCAATAAGGGAAACCAGAGAGAGGATTTTTTAAAGATTTAAGTGAAAGTAGTGCCAAAAGTGCGAATGATAGTCTATGGAAGCAGTAGACCACGAAGGAAGAGCAATTTGACGCCAATCTTGATGGTCGTGGTCGGATACAGCTAGTGGGTTGACCCTGGTAAAGGTCTGGAAGTCAAAAAGTTTGAAAAAATTTGAAAATCCTAATTCAAAAAAGAACTTTGTAACTTTTGAAGAAAAAAACCTGTCTCTTCATGGGACAAATCTGAAATTGTAGCCACCTCCCGGGAACTGCTTGTTAAATACCTGTGCAAGTTCCATTTGCCACTGATCAGATGGAAATTGCAGGAAAAAGATCTCTTGAAAGTTGTTATGCTCCATAACCCCACAGGAGGTTAGTCAACTGACTCTTGAAGTCCACTTCTTTCTCCTAGGTACAAGGGGGAGCAGGTTGAGTTCTTCAGAGCGCCTCACAAATCAAAGACCACTGTTAAAGTGCTCTTCTGTTCTTTTGCAGGCATAGAAAGTGTTGTCTCGAGGGTTCCTGTGGGTAACTTTTTGCCCGGCACCTACTAGTCGGTCGGGGTGACTCCTGAGCGCCTTCTAACCAATAGGGTGGAAGCTCCCAGACAAACCTACCCCATTTTTCAGTACTTTCTGTTTCTTACTGCAAACAAGCCCAATATGCCATGTTCCAGGGGATTTTTATGATGTTAGAGGTCCCACTAAATCTGGGCTCTGAGGATTGTGGAGGTTTTTGGGGAGTGCACTCTGGTAATTCCCAGTGTCGCCTCACATCGAATGCTAAAATCCAGTTTGAGGCAGGTCCTGTACACACAACAAAACTAAGAGTCCAAAGTCTGGCAGGGCAAAGGCTTTGTCCTACAACTCCCAGACAGGGGCTACAAAAGATTTGTGTTGGCATCTTGTTTGCTTCCTTTCAGATGTGCCAAAGTGTTACATGTGTCTCAACCACAGAATTAGATAGGATTTGACACTGCACCCACCCTGTATATTCTGATAAGCTCAGAGGAGTCTTTTCTGCTTATTCAGGTTATTCTGTGGTGTAGCTCCTGGAAGGAATTTCACACCGCTGTCTCACCTCATACAGACCAAGTGTTAGGCTGGGTATTTGCTGAAGGAGCAATGCAAATTAGCCCCATCAGCTTCAGGCAGGGTAAATGTCATTTTCTAAAAGTCACACTTTCCAGATATTTAATAAAAATCCAACTTTACCTTGAGACTTTTTTTTCTCAAATGTAAAAATAAATCTTTAAATGGAGTCTGTAGCTGTGACAGGCCAAAAGATTAAAGTGTATATAATCTCTAATTTGACTTCTCCTACGTTCAGTTATAGTCTTACCATTGGTAATGATATTTTGGGCCCAGTGACAGGGAGAACAGGCAATTTCTAAAGTCACATGCTGCATTCTTAAATATGCCCCCTTGTGGGCAGTAAGGTGTGCTAAGGGTGAGGTATTTAAAATCATCACATTTTCCAACCTGTCGAAAGCTTGATTTTGACAGATCTGTGCAGCAGGTTTGAAACTGCTGTTGTCAGGCTACACAGGTTACGCCTGAAAACATGTTTTACTGCCCCACTGTAGTGGATGGCAGAATAAGTGCTACAGTCTACAAGTGGCAATTAACTTTTCATGCCCTATGTATAATTATGCACCATATACTATGGATGTTTAGGGAAGTTAATTGTGGCACACAGGTTTTAAACCAATTTTTAAATGTTTTAGGGGTCAGAACACATATACAGGACACCAGATATCAGCTCAAGATTAGCAAAAGGTGAGATGCCCTCCCCCCCCCCCCCCAAAAAAAGAAGCATTGGCAAAGCCAATACGTTTTGCCATTCCTCTGGCTTTGTTTACACTCTTGCACATATTCAGTGTGCACACTTGTGCAGTACACAATAGCAGACACACCCCTAGTGTGCACGTGTCTCATAGACACACAATATGCACAGGGCTAGAGAGGTGTTAACTCTTAACTGACAAACACAAATCTAGTTGATGCCAGTTGTAACTGTAGGTATTTTCATTCGCACACCCAGTGCATGCAAGCATCCTGAATGTGTGCAAATCAAACACCCAGTGTGCACCAGCAGTGGCAGATATACACACAGAGCCTGCATGTTTCTTGGCAGTGTGTATACCGTTAAATGTTAAAATGCCTATAAACACAATCAAAATGCCCAATGGATACCCTTATAATACATCCTAGCACCCTCACAAAGCCCAGTCGAGCACTTAGTATATGGCCAGACGCTCTCAAAAGCCAATTAATCACAGACATGCTAAGAAATCTCTTCAGCTACCAAAGGCATTCCCACTGGTTACACAGCAGACCCTATACAGCTACAAGAGATCTTTAAAACCTTATAAATGTCCTCAGATACCCTCACAAAGTACCCAACCCATGTTAAAAACAGCCCTCGGACACACTCATAGACACTTTCACACACAGTCCAGACACCCTCATGCTGCCTCCAAATACCAATGTAATACCAAACACATATCCTCAAAATATCCCTAATGCAATCAAACTGGCTTTTGGCACCCTGGCAGCCCTACCGTGTACCATTACAATGCAGCAATACATTATCAAGTGCCCCAGAGTGCTTCTTATTCCCACAGATACATCCACAGTGCCCAAAAGACAGCAACAATAATACACACATACAGGCACATAGCTCCCTCCAGATACACCTACGAGCTGCCCAACACACAGACAGCCATATATGCTACTGAAACTCACTCATCCTCTAATGCACTCCAAACACCTTAACAATGTCCCTCTAATATCCTTCAATACTCCAAACACACTCACACAGAAACCCTTTAAACTCCACAAGGCACTATCACAAGCCTATTTCAAAGCTTCAAAATGCTCATCCAATGAATTTGCCATTCCCCCAGACACTTTCCCAAAACCAACATAAAACGTCCCACACACTGTCTCAAATGTCCCTCCGGAGGCTATCAAGCTGCACAACACCCCAGCCATGAACAGGTGTCCTTCATACATGTTATCAGTGCCCTCATATACCTTCTCTGAGCCCCAGTCATGCTCAAAATACTCTCCAATACACTCAGGAGATCCCACATTCAAAAGGCAACTCTGACATGATCAAAACACACAGGCACTCTTGCGCTTCCAGGCACCATAACATTCCACCCAAGATACCTTCACAACTGAGCCAGAGTATCCTCATATTGTCTCACATTGTGTTAATATCCCAAACACCCCTATAATAGCACTAAACACAGTCAGAACGCCCCTCAGTGCCACCAAATTACCTGATAAAAACAGTTATAAACCCTTCCACGAGATGCAACTGCAAACCCCAGTGTGCTGCTAGATCTCTCCCAAAGCCAACAACAAAACACCCCACAGAAGTGCACACAATTCCTGCTAGATACACCCATCAATGGCACATTATTATAGAAACCCATTTCTACCCTTCAAATGCCATAAATACAGTTTGCCAACTTTACCAAGCACATAAACATGGCCGAAGTACTCCCTATAATGAGACAAACGCAACACCCTTTAAACAAAGACTTGCACCATACATTATCATAACACACTATAGACACATTCACAGTGACCCAGATACTGCCCACAGACCACCCCGGGACATGAACATCCCGATCTCTACTTCATCTTCCCTTCTTCCGGCGCCTGACAGCTGAAGGTAATGAGTGCACTGAACCAAATCTGGAGTGCGGGTGTGTAAGGAAATGCCTCCTTGGCATGGTTACCCCCTGACTTTTTGCCTTTGCTGATGCTAAGTTATGATTTGAAAGTGTGCTGAGGCCTGCTAACCAGGCCCCAGCACCAGTGTTCTTTCCCTAACCTGTACTTTTGTTTCCACAATTGGCACACCCTGGCATCCAGGTTAGTCCCTTGTAACTGGTACCTCTGGTACCAAGGGCCATGATGCCAGGGAAGGTCTCTAAGGGTTGCAGCATGTCTTATGCCACCCTGAGGACCCCTCACTCAGCACATACACACTGCTTGCCAGCTTGTGTGTGCTAGTGGGGATAAAACAACTAAGTCGACATGGCACTCCCCTCAGGGTGCCATGCCAACCTCACACTGCCTACAGGTATAGGTAAGTCACCCCTCTAGCAGGCCTTACAGCCCTAAGGCAGGGTGCACTATACCATAGGTGAGGGCATAGGTGCATGAGCACTATGCCCCTACAGTGTCTAAGCAAAACCTTAGACATTGTAAGTGCAGGGTAGCCATAAGAGTATATGGTCTGGGAGTCTGTCATGCACGAACTCCACAGCCTCATAATGGCTGCACTGAAAACTGTGAAGTTTGGTATCAAACTTCTCAGCACAATAAATGCACACTGATGCCATTGTACATTGTATTGTAACATTCACCCCAGAGGGCACCTTAGAGGTGCCCCCTGAAACCTTAACGGACTATCCGTGTAGGCTGACTAATTTTAGCAGCCTGCCACACACCAGACATGTTGCTGGCCACATGGGGAGAGTGCCTTTGTCACTCTGTGGCTAGTAACAAAGCCTGTACCGGGTGGAGGGGCTTCTCACCTCCCCCTGCAGGAACTGTAACACCTGGTGGTGAGCCTCAAAGGCTCATCCCCTTTGTTACAGCACCCCAGGACACTCCAGCTAGTGGAGTTGCCCGCCCCCTCCGGCCACGGCCCCACTTTTTGCGGCAAGGCCGGAGGAGATAATGAGAAAAACAAGGAGTCATCACTAGCCAGTCAGGACAGCCCCTAAGGTGTCCTGATCTGAGGTGTGACTAACTTTTAGAAAACCTCCATCTTGCAGATGGAGGATTCCCCCAATAGGATTAGGGATGTGCCCCCCTCCCCTCAGAGAGGAGGCACAAAGAGGGTGTAGCCACCCTCAGGGCTAGTAGCCATTGACTACTAACCCCCCCAGATCTAAACACACCCCTAAATTCAGTATTTAGGGGCTCCCCAGAACCTAGGAACTCCGATTCCTGCAACCTAAGAAGAAGAGGACTGCTGAACTGAAAAACCTGCAGAGAAGACGGAGACACCAACTGCTTTGGCCCCAGCTCTACCGGCCTGTCTCCCCACTTCTAAAGACACTGCTCCAGCGACGTGTTCCCAGGGTCCAGCAACCTCTGAAGCCTCAGAGGACTACCCTGCATCTAGAAGGACCAAGGACAGTGGCTCTGTTCACCAAAGACTGCAACTTTGCAACAAAGAAGCAACTTTGAAACAACACACGTTTCCCGCATGAAGCGTGAGACTTTGCACTCTGCACCCGACGCCCCCGGCTCGACTTGTGGAGAACAAACACCACAGGGAGGACTCCCCGGCGACTACGAGACTGTGAGTAGCCAGAGTTGACCCCCTTGAGCCCCCACAGCGACTCCTGCAGAGGGAATCCTGAGGCTCCCCCTGACCGCGACTGCCTGCTTCAAAGACCCGACGCCTGGTAAAGACTCTGCACCCGCAGCCCCCAGGACCTGAAGGATCCGACCTCCAGTGCAGGAGCGACCCCCAGGTGGCCCTCTCCCTTGCCCAGGTGGTGGCTACCCCGAGGAGCCCCCCTCCCCTTGCCTGCCTGCATTGCTGAAGAGACCCCTTGGTCTCCCATTGAATCCTATTGCAAACCCGACGCCTGTTTGCACACTGCACCCGGCCGCCCCCGTGCTGCTGAGGGTGTACTTTTTGTGTTGACTTGTGTCCCCCCCCCCCCCCCCCCCCCCCCCGGTGCCCTACAAAACCCCCCTGGTCTGCCCTCCGAAGACGCGGATACTTACCTGCTGACAGACTGGAACCGGGGCACCCCCTTTTCCATTGAAGCCTATGTGTTTTGGGCACCACTTTGACCTCTGCACCTGACCGGCCCTGAGCTGCTGGTGTGGTAACTGTGGGGTTGCTCTGAACCCCCAACGGTGGGCTACCTTGGACCCAAACTTGAACCCCGTAGGTGGTTTACTTACCTGCAAAAACTAACAAACACTTACCTCCCCCAGGAACTGTTGAAAATTGCACTGTCTAGTTTTAAAATAGCTATGTCATTTATGTGAAAACTGTATATGCTATTTTGCTAATTCAAAGTTCCTAAAGTACCTACCTGAAATACCTTTCATTTGAAGTATTACCTGTAAATCTTGAACCTGTGGTTCTTAAAATAAACTAAGAAAATATATTTTTCTATACAAAAACCTATTGGCCTGGAATTGTCTTTGAGTGTGTGTTCCTCATTTATTGCTTGTGTATGTTCAACAAATGCTTAACACTACTCCTTTGATAAGCCTACTGCTCGACCACACTACCACAAAATAGAGCATTAGTATTATCTCTTTTTGCCACTATCTTACCTCTAAGGGGAACCCTTGGACTCTGTGCATGCTATTTCTTACTTTGAAATAGTACATACAGAGCCAACTTCCTACAGGGTGTGCCAGTCACTCCCCACAACTCACTGTTTCTGATGTGTCCGTACCATCCCGGTAGAAAATCAAGCAATTAATTTGCAGTAGCCACCACACTGAGAACATAGGAACACTTCGGTCTGTAGTACACAGGCTTTCATTGCACATCAAACAGATAGATTTAAAAGTAGCTCCTGCATCTTCTGGAAAACTCCATTTAGATGTGGAAGTTTGGTGGAGGAATGAAGGTAAGGTAATGAGGTATGTGAGAAACTGGTAATTACTGGAGAAGGCTGTCACTGGAGGGAGGACCCCTTCCACTGAAGGGTGCAGCCTCAGGCTGATCAGATTTGCCGAAGCACTTTCAGTTCCAGCAGTGGCCGATATAATTGGCACTGAACGGGCTAGGTATGTGAAGCAGGGTGCAGGCATGCATATATGACGGCCTGCAGATGGACTCGTTTGTAATGAAAAATAAGAGACAGCACACATACGCACTCTCAGTGCATGTTCAAAAGTAAATAGAAAAAGAATACCTGCTCGCCAGTGAAAAGGACACTGGCCACCGGAAGTAGTACTTATTCCGATCACCACTGCACGGATGAAGAATACAAAATGTTCTAGCTTTGCGTTAAGAATTTTTTATTCTATAAAGGACACGGAGGCTAAGATTATGCTTCTCAATCTTTTCTACTGAAAAAACAGCAGCCAATAAAAAAACAGTAAACACTAAATGAGGCTTTGAACCCCACCTCTCTTCACCACCAGTAGCAGTCCAACAAAGTCTATAAACTGGAGAGGCACCTCTTTCTTTGTAGACAAGCCATACCATACAATGCCCATGTCCAGAACTCTCCAGGATGGATAGAAAACCACAAACCAGAGATACATTCGTGCCACAACGAAAAACCAACGGTCCATCAAAACTTCACCCCTGTTTGGAGTCCGATTCTGAAAGAAAAACAATTATGAGACTCAAGTATACTGCAATCTGTAAAATAAAGGGTGGGTAAAATACTTCATAACAAATGCATATTATGTCATTAACATTTTATTTAATGGGTGGGATAATCCTCGCCTCTGTGTCCTTAATAGAATCTAAAATTCTTAACGCAAAGTTAGAAAATGTTGTATTCTATGTCGGGACCAGAGGCTCCGATTATGCTGGTTCAAAGCTGATCTACTACCAAATTAGAAACATGCACTACTGGTTTATAATAAAGCATTTTAAACATGTAATCACTAGATCAATCAGCAGCCCTAAGAATATCTTCCAACCTAGAAGAAAAGCTTTTGACACCATGGCTCCTCTGGTAGAATGGGCCCCATATAATGACATGTCAATGCCTGCTTCTGACATAATCCACCGAACCCAGCGGGCCAACGTAGTAACTGATACCGGTCTGAAAGATTTCTGACTGGATATCAGAAAAGGACAAGAGGATCCACTCTGAAACCCACAGTGCGTTCTTCATATACCTTTGAACATTTAACCACACAGAGATTTACATTATGAGGTAAAGCCGGATAGTCAACATAACTAGACATGCATTTTGTACATTTAGATATAAGAAAAGAAACTCCAGAAGGAGAAAATAGTCTTCCTGCTAGGTCTAAAGCTTTCACATCGGAAACCCTATGACAAGATATCAAACAGAGTAACATGGTCAGTTTAGCTGATAATTGTTTCATAGACAGCAAATGATTATCAGGCTAATTGTTCAAGAAAGATAGTACAATGTTCACATCCCACAGTTGTGAGTAGCGTGGTTTGGGTGGATTCACCACCCTAATACCTTTTAAGCAATTTACATACCAGAGGATGTTGACCAACAGGTTTATTATTTATCCAAGCATGTCCTGCCAAAATAGCTGATCTAAAGTTGTTTAGTGACCTGTAACATAATCCTGTTTCAGCACATTCGGACAGGAAATTTATAATGTCTTTGACCTCTGTTCCCACAGGCTCCACTTCCCTTTGAAGGCTCCAACCCACCCACTTTTTCCATGCCAGAGAATATCTTTTGTGGGTGGATGGAGCCTAAGCTTGTCGTATAAAAGAGGTAGCTGAAGCCGAAAGGCCTTGCACTTGAGCATGTCTCCCGATATCTTCCAAGCCATAAGAGACAGCTGCCCCTATAGTAGAAGAGGGTGAGGAGATCCCACCGGATCCAGAAGGAGCTGAGGAAAGATCGGGAGCTGCAGAGAAAGAGCAATCGAGAATTCCATAAGGGACGGAAACCACAGTTGACTCCTCCATAACGGGGTGGTGAGAATCGCAGATGCTGCTTGACGACGCAAAAGCGTACTCGCGGGATGATGGCAAATGGGGAGAAAGCATAATTCATCTGGGTTGACTAATCCCGAAGAAATGCGTCCATTGCCAGAGCCAACGGTTCTGGTCTCCAGCTGAAAGATTTTGGAATCTGAAAACCGAGCCGAGGTGCTAACAGGTCCACCTGACACGATCCTATCAAAGACATGATCTTCTGAAACACAGAAGGAAGAAGTTTCCAATCTCTAGAATCCTTCAAAAATCAGGAGTTCCAATCTGCCACTAGATTGTCTTTGCCTGTAAGAAATTCTATCACCATGATCTTCCGATCCAGGCAAAGTTGACAAAATTCCTTGGCAATATTCGCTAGAAGGCGAGACCTGGTAAGCCCCCCCCCCCCCCAAAGCGGTTGATGTGTCTCACTGCGGACACATTGTCCATTTTCAGTAGAATGCAACACTTGCTCTTGAGTGGAGAGAGAGATCTGATGGCAAAGAACCCTCTAAGAGTTCCAGACATTTGATGTGGAGTTGAAGCGCCTCTAAAGACCAACGACTTCCTGTCGAAAAAGGACTGCATCTCGCTCCCCTGCCCCACCGACTTGCATCGGACTCTATCACTACCTCCGGTGACTCTCCAAAAATGGCTCTGCCGTTCCAAGCCTCCATGTGAGACAGCCACCACTAGAGTTCCTCTCGGGCTTCGAGAGGGAGGGGAACCAGATGATCGTACGAAAAACTTTGTTGCAGAAAATGATTTTTTTTATCTCTGCAAGGTCCTGTAATGGAGAGGTTGCAGGAAGACTGCTTAAATCGATGAAGTCAGAGGCCCACAATCCGGTCACTCTTAATTCCCTCTTGATCGATTTCATTTTCAGGGAAGGAAGTAACAATTGGGCTTTCACTGAGTCCACCTGAAATCCCAAGAATTCCATTTGTTGAGACGGAATCATGGAAGATTTCTTGTGAGTGATCACAAATCCCAGATCTTGGAGAAGAGAACTTGCCCAATGCAAGTGAGTTAGTAACAGGGCTTGATCAAGCGCCATGATGATCATGTCATTTAGATAGATTATCAGGCGAATGCTTCTCCCACGAAGGTGTTCCACCACCGGTTTCAGTAGTTTGGTAAACACCCAAGGAGCTGAAGACAGACCGAAGGGGAGCAGCAGATATTCGTACCAACTGTGTCTCCATCGAAATTGAAGAAACCTTCAATGAGAAGGAGCTATGTGAACCGATAAATGAGCATCCTTGAGAGCCAGACGAACCATCCAGTCTCTGAACTTAAAGTAGGTCTCGCTACAGATGGATGCCCTCCATCTTGAAATGGCGGTAAACTACAAATGGATTGAAATTTCTGAGGTTGAGGACTAACCTCTGACCGCCCCCTTTCTTTTGCACCAAAAAGACGTTGCAGCAAAAACCCATCAGATGATGGGAAGTTAATGCAATAGCTTTCTTTGCCAGCAAGTCCTGAAGTTCACAATCTATAAAGGCTTTGTCTAGTTGGGGAAAAAAGGATAGGGATAGGAAGAGCTTGTTGCTGAGGGATGGCTGAAAGTTCTATTGTGTACCCTTGTACTGTACAGAGAACCCATGCGTCTGAAGAAATGGAGGCCCAACAATTTAAGCCAACTTGGCCTTCCTGTTGGTGAAAAGGGCGAGAGCGCCGACAGGAAGAGCACACTACCTAATGAAAAGAAACTACGGGTGCAACATGCACCTTGGCGCGCAGTGAATAAAAACAAGCGCGCGATAGGAACAAAGAACAAACACCAAGGTACTGTAAATCAAAAGACACATTTTTAAAGTTAATAAGACAGTGAAAAAAGGAGGCACTTATCTGACTGAGGAACAGCAAAGAAAGAGGAAGCCAGATGGTGCCTCTCCAGTTTATAGACTTTGTTGGACTGCTATTGGTTGTTAAGAGAGGCGGGGTTCAAAGCCTTATTTAGTGTTTACTGTTTTTTTTTTTTTTAATTGGCTGCTGTTTTTTGAGTAGTAAAGATTGAGACGCATAATCAGAGCCTCTGGTCCTGACAGGGAATCCGATGGCTGGAGGAAGCCGGAGGCCAGTAGAAGCTGCTGACCAATAGGAAGCTAGGAAACAAGACCCATGTGGGAGCCAGCCAATGGTAAGTAAAGAGGTGCTGGCCAATAGGTAGCAAGCAAATGAGACCTACCTGGGAGCCAGTCAATGGTAAGTAGAGTGACGTGGGAGCAATGTGGGATCAGTGAGTGATATGCAGAGATAAGTAATGGGTGGGGTTATAAACCCTTTTTAAAACAAAATACAATAGATTTACCTAGCATAGCGGAAGTGCTGTCTAGGCGAATCCTAAAAATAAATAAAAAGCTGGGGGCGACCACCCAAAAAAGGGACACATTGCAACACTTGCTCTCTCTCTGGCACTGACAATACACAGATATCTACCTATCATCTAGTGAGCAACACTTTATAGTTCTCTGAGCAACACACTGGTGACCATTGATGAAGATACATAACGCAAAGAACCCATAGTACTCTTCTCAAACCACATTGTTCCATACCTCTTTGCAGTTGAAATAACATTACCATCATTGATGTGCGAGACCAGCATGTGGAAACAAACTCTTTTTTTCAAATTCCAGCTACAAACCACAGGAATTAGTTGCACCTAAAAAAGGCATCGGTTATTGGCAAAGTTGTGAATTCTAGTTTGTGGAATACACACGTTGTTCCTGGCAATATAATTGCAAGGGGTTGTTTTGGGATTATTATGTTCTCAGCAAACGTATACTTAGTTTTGAGAGCACAAAAGTTCAATTGAGTATGTGCACTCCTCTGTGTAATATTGGTTACTAAAACTAAAAGTTTCTTAATTATTGCCAGTTTTCAGTGTTTCTAGATTTCCAGTTGTTGTATCCTAATTCAGATAAAAATATTGTCTGTTCTGCATACAGTATGGATGTGATGAAACTAGTCTCCTCCATGCAGATTGAACCACTCCCTTCCTAAATGTTATAACCTGTATACAGAAGTGCTTTACCCATATAATCTTCTTGCGTAGTGCAGTTTGATTGTCAAGCTGATGTTTAGTGTTTCTCTTTGTCATACTTGTCTCCAGAGTGCGATTAATGTACCTCGAGACTTTGAAGGATGCAGCATTCTGAGAAAGTACTTTGGTCAGCTCCACTACTTGCAGAGCCGTATACCAATGGGAGCTGAACATGAGGCCGCAGTGCCCATCACATGGTAAGAAACTGTACTCTTCATTGTGGGAAGGAGAGGTGCAGAATAAAAAGTGAAACAGTTGTGACAATTCAAAATATGAGTTTGATACCTAAAATAATTGGTTAAGCTTGAACTGGGAAGAGGTGGTTGTTTGCCCAGTTTATTTGTACTTTTTGGGGCGAGGCGACTACTGCGATGTTTGTGGTTCCAACCAATAGGTGGGCCTGATCCCCTCTCATAAAATAATGAATCTTAAGATATTAAGCTCATGCCCTACCAAGTGTACGCCCCCAAAAAACTCATGTAAACCATTGCAAGGCTGTTTTTAACTTGCCCACACTTTGAAAAACAAATTCCCCTGAGAAATACTGCTGGTAATCGTTGCTGATGTTTACGTAAAGGCTTGCTAAGACTAAAAACTGGGTGATTGATCATTTGTACCATTGGATGCTTGAGAGGGACATAGCTGTTGTACAAGAGACAAAACAGTACATACAATACAAAAAAAAAATACTGTGCAAAGAAATGACACAAGACAATTATTTCCATCCAACGATCCTTTATGGGAGTTGCACCTGCAAAGATAATATCCAATTTTTCACTGAACCACAAACCTGGCAGTATAACGGGAACTGCACCCTAAATTGATCCCACCTAGTCTTATCCCTTAATATTAGATGACCTGGTTTTAGAAAAGATTGTGCTTATAAGACTTCAATATACCTTAGTGACAGTAAGTTTGGGCATTATGAATGTACCCTATGTATAATGGCTAAAACAATGCAAATGTCACAATTTTATTTTATGCCATCGTAATAGGAAATTAATAGCAGGTTTCTAATTGCAGGACAGAAATCTTTTCTGGAAAGTCTGTCACCCATGAAGACATCAAATACGAACAAGCATGCATTCTGTACAATCTTGGTAAGGCACAACAAATCAGCTAGTTCATTTAATAGATTTCTCTTTGATCTTGTTAAATATTTCACTACCAAGGCTTCAAATTCCTTCCATAAATGTTCTATAAGTTTATTTTTGTTGTTGTTCTCCATTGTACAAGCACCAGGTTAAACCGCATCACCTTAAGTTAATGAACCTGAATGATTAGTCTCCAGTAATTCTGGGTGGACGCTGAGCCTGCTAAACGCTAAGAGAAAGTGTCAAAGCAGCCGAATAACAAAAAAATAATTACGTTTGAAAACTATTAAGGTACAATGATCAGTGAGCCTTCGTCCCTTTTTTAATTATTTACAGTCTATTTATTTTTCCATTTTAATGTAGTGCCTAATACTTAAGGTAACTTTTTAATCGAGGTGGAATGATTTTGTTCACAATTACACCAGAGAACTAAAAAAAACTGGAGCGTATGTATCTACAGTTGACATATTTATGATAGATTGTAATTACTGAAAAGGAAAAGTGGGAGGGAAGGTGAAGAACCAGCTGTCAAACACCACATGTTCAGTAGTGCTTACTTAGGGGTCTATGTGTGGCAAGTTAATTAATAGACAGTTGTGAATTTTAGAAGCACTGAAATTTGTAATAGTGTGTAATGCAGTTTCTCGTGCTCAATGAAAGAACTTCACATCGTCAAGCAGTTGCATCATTACTAAAAACCTTATTTTTGACACTTACTTCAACTTTACTTAGGTCTTCAAAGGGTGTAGCCTTTTTCACCATCTTTGTATTTGCTTGTTTAGTTTATAGGGTGTTAGAATTCTATCACTCATTTTCTTGCTCAGAGAACATGTTTATTAAGCTATTTGTCAAAGATATAAAAGATCGCTTTAGGCTAAAAAAAACAATCTCTACAAAGTGCAATTACGTGAAAGCACAGAAGGCTCAGTATACACTGAGCAATTTATATATACTTACAAAATCACCACTTCATATTAATGTTCTTAATTTTAAATCTGATCTAGCATTATAGCATTGGTAAACAGTAGAAACCAACAACAGCTTCAACAAAAAGAGAGCCTCACAATCAGATGAGTAGTACTCTAATATATAATGCAGTGCATAGTACATTTCAAATTTCAAGGATAGCTTAACGAGTTCCAAGAGCATTGGCCTATTTTGTTGGAGAAGAACAACTCAAAAGAGCCAATCAGATGTGAAGTCTTAATAATTTCCCAGGAGAGATCTTTCCTCGTACTTGAAGCGCAGTGGTGTCTTCCGAACATATGGGGGGAATCTGAACTATCTCAAAAGCCGCGGGCGTTGGCAACACAGGGTCTGGCAGTTGCTAAGCGCAACATTGCCAGAATGTGGGGGGGGGGCGGAGCGGGTGGCACTTCTAGCCGAGGGAAGTGAGCATGCTGGCAGAAGACTGTCTACAAAAGTCGTGGATGTCCAAGGAAATGGGGTAAACTCTTGGGGGCTTTGGAGGGTATACAGAGGTATGTGAGTGGCCCTTGAGAAGACTGCAATCTGACTTTATAGTTTGAGCGGGTCAAGATAGAACTCAGAGGGACTTTGAGGATCCGAGGGGGGTGGGACAGAAGTAAGGGGAAATGATTTTTCTAAGAATGCGTGTGATGTGGTACTGTTTTGGTGCTTGATGTTTTTTTTCTTTAAAATGTTAATAAAAAGAGTTGACAAAAAAAATAAATTCCCAGGAATATATAGACCCCACCAGTAAAAGCCCGTCTCCGCTGTCCTCCCAACAAGTACAAAAATCTAGAGCCATACAAAGGAAAGAGTCTAGAAATTAGGGTTTCCTACAAGTTGTATAACAGCATCATGCTGTAGTATCAACTTTGTAATCTTGCTTTGTTGTGAGTCCAGTAAATCTAATGTAGCCTCTGCCTAGCTAAAACTACATTTTCTCCTCATGCCTGATCCTCCGACTTGCTGAAACCTTGAAACCATTAGCAATCCGGCTCCTTCGCTAGGGGTAAAAGAGACCACTCCATGTTGCTGAGACCTGTCCGGGCACTTCGTTTCAGAGCTGGCTTCCTCTTTCTGATTCCAGAGCAGACATACAGCAGTTGATGTGATTCACAGGCAGTCCTACACTTTTTCCAGGGTCCTAAGGACCAATGCAATATTTAACTAAATCTTCCAGCTAGCTCCCCAATTGTCTTTTAGGAAAGATATCTTTAGATCTTATTCCTGCATCAGGTTTGGTTGACAGTTTCTAACTCTTCCGAGTCCTTATCATGTACTTATTTGGCTGCTGATGTTTTACTACATAGAAGACCAACTTATCCTACAACCCCCTTTGCCTTGTTTTCTTCAGATGTGTTGTTAAATGCCCATATGGACATTGGGGTTACTGGGGGGAGCTCAGTTTAATGTGCAAAACGACTTCCAGTGTAGTCTCAGCTTCCTTATTTACTGTTGGCCGACTTCACCATTTATTACCTCTGTCATCCCTCAAGAGTGGCAAAGTCCCACTTGTGAAACAGAGGAATTCTCCTGCACCTCAAAAGACGATATTGTCTCTGTATAGAGGTGATTTTTTTTTTCTGGCAGTGCTTGCTGGGGAACACACTGCTTGATAAATAAAACAGAGGGTGATATTAGAGCTGGTGTGTGAGGGTAAAAAGTGATTTGCCTTAATGTGTTGCTCTTGGTGAGGAAGGCCTCTTCTGTAAATATGTATGAATGCCTTGTGTGAAGGTGGTGTTTTATTTGTTGGGAGGTGCTGAAATACTTTGTGGGATGTATAAGTGTTTGTTGTCTGGGAGCCTAGGCTGTAGACACACCTACTTAAAGCACTCAACAAAAGTGAGCATTTTGCTTCTTTTAAACCAGTGTTGGCCACAGAAGGCCTCAAACACCTACTAATTTACTATCCCACGATTCAAAACCAAGATATTCTGGTCAAGTTGCAAGCAGATTTCTGCAGCAAGTGTTCTCCTTACTTAGCTAATTAACAAAGAAAAGTTGCTTTTTCCATGATGCTGCCTTCATTTAAAGGAATAAACAAGGAACAGCCCGCTTATGTTGAGATCCTGGAAACACATCTGCAAATGTGATAACTTGAGAATAACAAGAATATTTATCAAAAGTTGCATGTACATTACACCTTTTTCCTTCATTTTAACCTGAAAAGGTAATGCCTACTGGAAAACGCCTGTAGGCACGGCGACTAAAATGTTGACACCAAAACGTTGGCATGTTTTATGCACTACTTTTTGAATGCTATCTTTTGTCTTTAGGAAGCCTGTAAGTTTTACTACTTAGACTCATAATTGGGGCTAGTTTATATAAAACATACACATTTTGAATACAGTTTATGAACAGGTGCACATTAATATTTGTTTCTTTTTCAACTTCCCTTAGAAGAATAGATTGTTTTAAATGGAGACCCAGAGGCAATGGTCTTCCTGAAAAGTAATGTGACCCTTTCACTATAAGCTAGTAGTCTGCAGCATCCTCCCACAATGTAGAACATTCGTAAGTTAAAATACAGTTTAATATTCCCTGTGTGAAGCAAGCAATCCTCAATATAAACTGTGCACCTCATCTTCCTGTTGCACAAGAATGCATTTCGGAAAGAGATTTATTTTCTTCACTGTACATTTCTCCAGTTGATCTTTAACTTAAAACCTTTTTTGAATGAATGAATTTTATCAATCACGATGTAATTAATTAAAACTTATAGAAGAATTTAAATAGCAAAAAAGAAAACAAATAAAAACAAGTACATATACAACGGACCCTTCTACAAACATACTTATGCTGTTTGTGCAATCCGGTGCCCAGCATGCCATAATTAGATATTATTGAAAATGAGCAGAAGATGTTTTTAATAATATTGTATACTTTTTTTTTAATGGTTTAACTTTCCCGACATATACTCCATAAACTTTCCAAACATCTTTAGAATGCTTCTTCATGGCAGCAGTTCATTTTCTAGCTCCCACTTGGGCGCGTCAACCATGGTTCACCACACTTCTGAATATGTCAGTTGTCCCCCACAAAAATCTTCCCCACAGGCCAGACATCACTTCGAATCAAGGATAAGTCGGACATCCAGACCCCCAAGTCACTCAACCTTGCAGTATGGCTCCTGAGGTCCTAGAGTTTGGTTACTTACGCTTGTCTGTGAAATGTATGGACATTCTTAGGGAAGGTTGTAGACCCACAACTAGAGCCTGTTACTCTGCAGAATGGAAAAAAATGTTTGCTTCGGTCAATCCAAACATATTGACCCCATGAAAGGTACCGTTCAAGAGAATGTTACTTGCTCAATTTACAAAAAGCAAATCTAGACTAGACTTCCATTCGCCTACATCTTGCAGCTATAGCTGGATAGCTGCAGAACAGACAATATATTTCTTTGTTCAGTTCCCAGTTAAGGCTTTCATGAAAGGCCTTAAACAGGTCATCCCACCTAGGGTTCCCACTGCACCATTGTGGATCCTCAGCATTTTGCTCACTAGGCCCCTGGATCCTCCTTTTCAACCATTTCATTCATGTCCTCTCTAATACCTTTCCTGGAAGGTAGCTTTCTTAAATGCCATCACGTTACTCAGGCGTGTCAGTGAGCTCTAGGCACTAACTTTGGATTAACTTTTCTTCCAGATTCATAGGGATAAGCAGAGGTGTGGAATTTAATAAAATATCTACTTCTCCATGGGGCGCAGGTTACTTCTTAAATCTACTTGTTCTGTAAAAAAAAATCTACTTATTCCTTTCGTGCCATGTAGTGCGGTGAACAATTATGGCAGCAATCTCATCAAGTAAGAGCTCTGATAATAGCCTCTCGGATTATGTCAGGGCTGCTACTATAGTAGGGCTTGAATACTTGCATTTTCAATCCCTGCTACAGCAATTTCCTTATTTAGCCACCTTTCCGCAGATCTACATTCTGGGGCTGGAGGAAGCAGTAAGCAGTAGTTCCAGGGCTTGAATGCCTTTGAGTCTGCAAACCTACTAACTTGTATGTTCAAGGATATTCACCAGCTCTTCTCTAATCTTTTCCCATAAAGAGAAAGGTTGTAAAGTTACTCCTGACGGGGTTGGGGGAGGAGGGGGGTAGAAGGCAAAGTGAACTTGTAAGTGCTCAATATATTTTCACATGAGCAAATGTCACACACACATTTGCTCATGATAAAATACAGTTCATATATATTTTCTAGGGGTACAATTTTCTTGTCTACTTCTGTAAGGTCTTGTGAGTTCATGAAACCCACTATTTCAAAGACATATAACATGGGTGTACTTTAGTGACATTCTTTAAGAATTGGGCCGGCCCCTAATTAGGTCTTGCGTTAACAGAGACATTTTGTCACATCGTGAAGCGCCACTTTTCTTGCCCTCCCCAACTCTACCATTCTACCATGTGTGCGCCATACTTAATATACTGTGCTCCATGGTGGAATTAGGTACAATAGTGTCAAATGTTTTTACGCTATTGTGGCGCTTTGTTCCAATAGCGTCAAAGCTTCTAATACCCGTCTTATTTCCGCAACCTGATTTCATTGCAGAAAGAGCTTGCCACACTCTAGATGTCAAAAGAGCACTCATGTTTTACATTGATAAAACCAAAGAGTTTACGAAAACAAAACCTCTCTTTGTGGCTTTAAACCACCTTACAAAGGCAGTCCAACAGCCAAATCTAGCATACCTAGTTGGATAGTTAAATGCATTCAAACTTGTTATGCTAAAGCCAAAAGACCAATAGCTGTTACCCCTAGAACACATTCTACTAGGAAGAAAGGTACTGTTATGGCCTTTCTTGGAAACATTCGCATAGCTGACATCTGTAAGGCAGCTTCATGGTCAACACCACACGCATTCACAAAGCCCTACTGTGTGGATTTGCTAGCAAGCCAATGTAGGGCAGGCTGTGCTGTGAAAACGTTTTCAGTGAACTGCAACTCCTACAGGCTAGCCACTGCTTTTATGGAGGGACTGCTTTACAGTCTATGCAGAGCATGTGTATATACGGCTCACATGCCAACAAACGGATTAAGTTACTTACCCTGTAAGCATCTGTTTGTGTCATGTAGTGCTGTGGATTCACATGCGTCCTCCCTCCCCGGACACCTGTGGCCTGTTGCAGCTGTATATATTTGTAAATATGTATTTATACATTGCATGGACATCTTTTCCCTATACTTTCCCTCCTTCTTCTCCTTTCTCACCTGCCTGTGGGAAATCAGTCTAAAAAAGGAGTTAATCCTCGTGCAGTATCACCGAGAGGAGTCACTCGATCCCGTCACTCGGAACACTTCTTGGAAGAAAAGCAACTTGCACAACTCCGGACCTAAGTCTAGATGGCAGGAACACTCCGAAGAAAAACAACTTGCACCACTCCAGACCTAACACTAGATGGCAGTAGTATGCAGAGCATGTGAATCTACAGCAATACATGCCACAAACAGATGCTTATTGGGTAAGTAACATAACAACAGTAAATACAGTACAGTTACAAGATTATTGTCCATCCCACATTCCTCAAACAATTTATTCACATAATATTGCCTTAACCCATAAGTCTGACATATGTGCATCATTTAACCCAAATTCTGTGATATTTTGTAGGGCATGCTTGTGCCGTGTGTAAGGGTTGTTATAGTTTCGAACACCTGTCCACTGCTGCACGATTTTTTGTTTAAAAAAAATAAAAATACAAAAAATCGGGGCAGGGTTATTTGCAGCATTCCAGTGTCTCACAATGTTTATAAAATATATTCTAGTTTGAAAAATGCAATAAACACATCCCTAAGAGGCAACATTTTCCTTATTGCTGATGTTTTCATTTAGAAAACATACAGCAATAAGTTAATTGTGGTGATGGTGCAGCATGAACGGGCACAAATTACTCACTAATAACTTAAGCCACCACTCCTAAAAATGTTTTGCACTGTCGAGTCTTGATCATAGCAGGAGACGGATTTGAATAGACTCCTTTTGAGTAAACATAACATAAATAATTCATAAAAAGTCAGAACTTTCCAAGTTCCTCCCTTAACAAATTCATTCCGATTCCAACTATTTTATATACCCAAAAACTATAAAAGTTTCAGTTATACAATTAGTAAACAGTTTCATGAGCTTATAATTTTTATTTTCCGTATCAGGTTCCCAGAATACTGTTTCATGTTGACTTAGGGCCTGATTTAAAGGATGGCTGAGGGGTTACTCCGTCACAAACTGTGACGAATATCCCTCCCTCCAAAATATAAACCCCATTATATTGTATGGAATTAATATTTCGGCGGACAGGATATCCATCACTGTTGAGACTGAGTAGCCCTTCCGCCAAACTCTAAATCAGGCCCTACTTTTCCTGCTGAAATTTATAGTGAATTTGCCACTAACCGTTTTTGAGAAATCTCACAGACAAGGTCAAGAGGCTGTCTTTCTCAAGATGTGAGATGTCCTTACACTGCTCGAAATCAATCCTGTTTATGTTACCATAAATCAAATTAGTGGGAAAGATTCCTTTTTCTTGGTTGCTAGCCTACGTGCTTATGGTGTGTTGTTGTGGTCAGGTACTACACTCATTTTGTAAAACTCATAAAATACTAACCTTTTGCCTTACTTCACTTGGGAAAGATCAGCCAGTTAGGGGTAAGCTAGAGTCAATATTTGTGGCTGTGTCAATGTCTGAGACAGCATATATTATTGCCCATTTTATGTATCCAGTGGTAATGTTAATAGCACTGCTTGCTCCTACCTATGAGCTTATATAAACAGCACATTTTAATAAATGCATCTAATATATATTAATTCACAATACTGGAAGGAATAAGAAAGCCCACCCTCCCTTTGGAGGGAACCCAGCCTCTCTGTTTCAGTGGTCTCCAAAAAACAAAAACAAAAAACAGTATTGTGATGGACTAACTGAATACTACGGTAGACATACTACACAAATTTAGCGTGCAAAGTCAGTGAGATTGAAACTTTTTTTCCCCATCTTACTGCCTTACTGTTGCAACTGCCTCTCTACACCCTGGATGGCATTCAAAATGGTAGACTGCCCAACAGTGAGGGACCTGAGGAGGTCAATGGCCTCCTCATTGAGGGCAGCAGGGGCGACTGGGTCAGGGCCTGAGGTGCCTGGGGCGAAGGTGATGCCCACCCTCCTGGGTGAGTAGGCACAGGGCAAAGGCTGAGGGGCTGCTGGGAGGGCGGTGCTGGTAGGGGTGGGGTGGCGGCTGTACCTGTAGATGCGGAGGCACAGATGGGGCCGCCACCATAAGGGAGCGCCCATCAGAGGACGAGTCTGTATCACTGGTCTCCGCTCCTGTCCCCGCCGTGGAGCTCCCCTCGCCCTCCGTCCCACTGGTGAATTCTGAGTCCGTAGTCTCGCCCTCCAGGGCCATGTGGGATGCAGCTCCCTCCTGCTCCGGTGCCACTGCTCCTCCACCTGATGATGCTAATGCACACAAGAACAGGGAGACCACAAAAAGGGGGACGACGACGACGACAGAAGAAAGACACGTTGAGTGCATGCATTACCGCTACCGTTGGCGGACACGACAGACACAGAAGCCCCCTGCACTACGCCGCGCACTTGGGGTCCACTGTTCAATCCCTGGGACATGGCCTAGAAGGCTGTGGCCAACATCTGCACATATGGATGTCACAGGAGCCTGACTAGGTGTAGTTGGCACTGTACACAGGTGGGGTGGGGCGGCATAGGGTCTGCCAGAAGAAGGGGACCTAACTAGCACACTCTCCCTGGCCTAGGGAAACCCACAGCCCACCTCCCCCACCCAGACACCTCCACTGCGCGCTGAATCAGCTGAATGAGAGTGTACTCACCCCCTTGTGGCTGCTGAGATGCCCTCAAGTGCCCATCCAACTCCGGGAACACCACCTTCAGGATCCTGAACATCAGGGGGGTCATGGTACGATGGGCACCCCTCCCACGTTGGGAGGCCATCCCCAGCTGGGCCTCTGCTGTCTTCTTGCTCCAGCGGCGAATGTCCTCCCATCTTTTCCAGCAGTGGGTGCTCCATCTGTGGTAGACCCCCAGGGTCCGGACGTCCTTGGCGATGGCACGCCAAACATCCTTCTTCTAGTGGGCACTGACTTACAGGTATTGTACAGGGGGAAAAGAAAAGTTCTTACCAACTTCAGTCATTGGCCGCTATCCCTACCCTTGCCATGTGGCACATGCACTCACTGTTGTTTCATGCACGCCTCAATCTCCCCCCATCTTTCATTCACCCCACTCCACACAGGCATAGCCCATACAGCATGCTTCCAGTGTACTTACCTGTTTGTCTCGAGGACCGTAGAGTAGCGTGTACTGGGGGAGGACCCCATCCACTAGTTTGTCCAACTCGACGGATGTGAAAGCAGGGGCCCTTTCCCCAGACGTACGAGCCATTGTCTCTTCCAAACTGAGGTCACAGCAGCACTTGCAGTGTAGGTCCTCTCCTGTCGAAGATCAGGTATCGAGTGATTGAACAGATAGAAAATGGCGGTCACGTCCGCGGCGGTGCATACTGTCACCGCCGGCGTACATCGTCATTGGCTCCTGGGACCCATAGGGTCCAATGTTAACCAATGCAGAATTGCGCCGCGGCCTTCGACCGTCTACAGCAATGGTTTACAGCGCCAGCGCAGTTACTTCACATCCCATTGTTTCACTTTACAGGTCAGGCAGCCGCCATTTCAGGGGCCCACATGGCTTAGTTTTTAACTGCGTCACACATACCTAGGCCTTGCCTCAACACTCATACATGCACATTTTGGATTATGAATCGTGTTCTGTGTAAGCTGTGGGTACGTACCTCTGATTTGGTTGACTCTGTGCTCGCTGTTGTCCTTCATAGGCACCGTCCGCTGGGACATGTGAGGAAATGGCGGCATCCTCCGGTGTACAGACCGCTGGTGGACCTGTCGACAATGGAGGAAAGACAACGTGATCATCACCTACAGGCTTGATCGTGCCACAATCCTGGAACTGTGTGCCCAATTGGAGCCAGACCTGATGTCAGCTATCCGCCATCCCACAGCAAACCCCCCTCTAGTGCAAGTGCTGTCAGTACTCCATTTACTTGCAAGTGGGTAATTTCAAACTACAGTGGCCATAGCATCAGGGATGTCCCAGCCTATGTTTTCCAACGTATTGTCCAGAGTGTTGTCTGCCCTGCTGAAACACATGCGGAGCTACATCGTTTTCCCTCAGGTGGAGGATTTGCCTACAGTAAAAGGTGATTTCTATGCCCTGGGACATATCCCCAACATCATAGGTGCCATTAATCACTTTGGTACCCCCCCTGCAGGAGTGAACAGGTGTACAGAAACCAGAAGAGTTATCATTCGATGAATGTGCAGATGGTGTGTTTGGCCGACCAGTACATCTCCCATGTTAATGCCAAATTCCCTGGCTCAGTGCATGACGCTTACATCCTGCGGAATAGCAGCATCCCTTATGTGATGGGGCAACTCCAGAGGCACAGTGTGTGGCTAATAGTTGAGTACCTGGAAGCAAGTCAGTGGGAATGGTTGTCTGGGTCTGGGATATCCCTACAGGTTTTTTGGTGTCTAACAGTTGTCCCTCGCCATTTGCAGGTGACTCTGGTTACCCCAACCTGTCATGGCTACTGACCCCAGTGAGGAATCCCGGGACAAGGGCAGAGGAACGCTACAATGAGGCTATTGGTGAACTAGGAGGATTATAGAGTGGACCTTCGGCCTCCTGAAGGCCAGGTTCAGGTGCCTCCATATGACCAGTGGATCCCTATTCTACTCACCAAAGAAGGTGTGCCAGATCATCGTGGCCTGCTGTATGCGTCACAACTTAGCTTTGCGACGACCGGTGCCTTTTCTGCAGGAGGATGGTCCAGATGGCGGTGTTGTTGCAGCTGTGGAGCCTGTGGACAGTGAAGACGAGGAAGCAGAAGAAGAGGACATCGACAACAGGTACTCGGTGATCCTGCAATACTTCCAGTAAGACACAGGCAAGAATACAAACCTGCCTACTACATGTACTTTAACACTACTACCTCTCTACTGTCTGTTGTTTTCACCCAGTGTATGGTCACTGAGTTGTCACTTTCCCTTACGATTTCACAGATGTGGGTCCCACTGTGTGACATCTGCTTTGTTTCCTCATGGACTAGAGCTGTGTGACATAGGTATGTTGACATTACAATTGAAAGAGCAGTTTGACACTGTAATTGCATTTACACTATTTCGAAATCACAGACAGACTCCAGATTGTTTTGTGCTTTAAGGGTGTTTATTTAAGTGCTCAATATTGGACGGGGTTGTAAAATGGTGAGGGGTGATGGTGGAGGAATGTCCATGGCAGAGTCCAGTCCATTAGTCTCACAGGTGCCTTGCCCAAATGGGCATAGGAAGTGGAACTGGGGCAGTTTGAGGATGGACAGGGTGACAAGGTGGGACAGAAGGATGACAATCAGGGTGGTCTCATTTCTTGGCGGGGGTCTTGGCATCGTTCTCTGTCTTTGCCCTGGATCTCGGGGACCATTTGCAGGGTGGTTCTCCCTCTGCAGGGGGTGGGGTGCTGGGGTGGTGGTCCTGTGGCGGGGCGTCCTGTCCACTAGCGCCGGCGGAGGTGGTGGGCAGTTCATCGTCCAGGCTAGTGTCAGGGGCCACTTGTTGTGCCACAGTGTCCCTTCTGGTGTTGGACTTTCTGCAGCACCCCTATGATGTTACCCAGGGTGGAATTGATGGATCGGAGTTCCTCCCTGAAGCCCAAATACTGTTCCTCCTGCAGCCGTGGGGTCTCCTGAAACTTGGCCAGTACCGTTGCCATTGTCTCCTGGGAATGGTGGTAGGCTCCCATGATGGAGGAGAGGGCCTCGTGGAGAGTGGGTTCCCTGGGCCTGTCCTCCCCCTGTCTGTCGCACAGCAGCCCTCCCAGTTCCCCTGTGTTCCTGGGCCTCTGTCCTCTGGACCGTGTGCCCACTGCCACTGCCCCCAGGTCCCTGTTGTTGTTGTTGGGGTGGTGGGTTATCCTGGGTTCCCTGTAGTGGTGGACACACTGCTGATTGACATGTCCTGGGGACAGAGGTATGGGCCCACTGGGTGGGTGCTCTGCTAGTGTTTCCAGAGTGGGGGAAGCTCTGTGGTGGCCTGTGCCAGTAAAAGGGGAACTGACTATCCCGAGGTCCCAGATGGGCCGAGCTGGTCATCTAGATCCAGTTGGACAGAGCTGCTATCATCACTGTGGGCCTCTTCTGTTGGTGGTGTGGACATGTGTGGACTCTCCTGTCTGGTGACGTTGGGTATAAAAGGATGTTTATTGCATCTGTGTGTGCCATGGTGTGCAATGAGTGGGTGACCCTGTACCCCAGTGCTTGCATTCCTGTGTGGGACCTTGTGTGATGGTAGTTTAGGGGGTGTATGGGTATTTGTGAGGTGTTGGAGCGATGGGGGTGAGGGCGAAGATGGGGGTATGTGATGGCATGCAGGTCGTGTGGGGGATGTAATAGTTAAGATTTGACTTACCAGAGTCCATTCCTCATCTACTCCTGCGAGGCCCTCAGGATGCAGAATCGCCAAGACTTGCTCCTCCCATGTTGTTGTGGGGGAGGAGGTGGGGGTCCGTCGTCAGGCCGCTGAACCGCAAGGTGGTGTCTTAAGACCATGGAACGCACCTTCCCCCGTAGGTCGTTCCACCGCTTCCTGATATCATCCCTATTTCTTGGGTGCTGTTCCACTGCGTTAACCCTGTCCACTATTCTTCGCCATAGCTCCATCTTCCTAGCTATGGAGGTGTGCTGCACCTGTGATCCGAATAGCTGTGGCTCTACCCGGACGATTTCCTCCACCATGACCCTGAGCTCCTCCTCAGAGAACCTGGGGTGTCTTTGCCATGGCATAGGGGGGTGTGGGTGATGTGTGGGGTGGTGTGTGTAGTAATAAGTGGGGTGATATTTAGTGGTGTGTTGTGTGAGGTGCGTGGAAGTTATGTGGGTGATGGTATTGTGTGCCTGTGGATGCTTGGTAGTAGTTTGTAGTGTCTCTCTCTGGCCTTCTTTCGGTATTTTGGCCGTAGGGGTTTGTGGGTGATGTCGGTGTGAATTTTTTATTGTAATGGGTGTGTGGGAGTGGTGTGTGTACGTGTATCAGGTGTGTATATTTCGAATTGTCCAATGTGGCGGTGTTTTGTCAATGTGTGTGTATTTTGAGTGCGGCGGTGTGAACCGTCAATGGTATACTGTGGTTGAAAGACTGCCGCGTTGATTCGTGGGTCGTGATAGTGTGGGCGTATTTCTGTTGGCGTGACGGTGGAGGTTTTGTTTTCACCAGTTTATCAATGACCTTTGGTGTGGCGGACTTGTGTGGGTGTCTGAATTTTGGCAGATTCCGAACAATGGGTTGTAATAGCTGTGGCAGAATTCCGCGGCAGTGTGTTGGCGGTCTTCTGCACGGCGGTAAGCGGCTTTTACCGCCAATGTTGTAATGAGGGCCAAAGTGCCTCCATGTGAGGGGTGAGAAAGTTTACGTATTGTGTGCCAAAAGCCCGCACTGTTATTACACTTTGCATCAATATGTAGGTTGGCTCATAGGTCGTCTTCGAGTGGCCTATTGATTTGACCACCTAAGCTTGTTTAGTGTCCGTTTGTGGAGCTGTAAAGCGCCTAGTAGGCCTGTCTTTCTTTGGAGGGGCCTTATAGTGGTGTTAATTCTTCTTTTGAGGTCTCATAGTTTAACCCTTTGTTCCTGCGACACACGTGTTGTAACTGCAGGAGCAATGTTCGATCGAGTGGGGACAGGTTCCACAAACTTGTTGCATAGCAGTTAATGATTCTCACTTCGCCACCTCACTGCTTCTTGTGGATTCCAGTTCAGCTACCAAGACCATTGCTGACTCGATTAAATGCTATATATTTGATTGGCCGCATTTAACCCGTTTGTAGTGTAAATGGTATTGAAGGAGTCATGTATTCAGTCGTATTTTGGGACGTCAGGGAAAGGGCTATCGCCTGTGGGAGGTGGGCACTTTCACCCCTGTCCCCTAAGTGATATGAGGAGACTTGCTCGAGCAGTGGCATGGAGATGAAAGAATAATATATTGTTGTGGAGTTAATTGCTGAAAAGTATGAGGCAGCTGGACGAAAGTCATCCAGGAATTTTCCATTCACGACTCTTAATTGTAGTTGTTCCAGGGCGTTGAGTAGCGCCCTGCTTGTTGTTGATGCTCACCCATTCATATTGTTCCCTTGCATTGGTATTCCCCAGGTAGAGGAAAGAGCAGCCACAGCCTCGTCTGTGGATGCTCCGAGTAGATGCAGATTGAAATCACCTGAAACAATGATGCTTGCAGTTTTCGGCTCTTTCTCTGCTGCTTATATAATTCTCAAACTGGTCCACCAACTGATGGGCAGCTTTGGATTTGAGCTTGGAATGGATGTAAATATTTACAGTTATTACCTCTGCTGTGGGTGTATTCTCAGTTGTGGTGATTTTTGCAGTACTAATGAATGGAAAATGAGTAGCAAGGGGATTGACATAGCAAGGAGATGTATATGACAAGGCTGCCCTGCAGGTGACCATACTTCACATTCCTGACTGCTGGTGTGAAAAAGCACATGTGACCCTGCACGTGGAAAGGTTCGTCTAGCCAGGTTTCCTGCAACAGTACAGTGTCAAAGGTGTTGATGTACTGAAGGAATTCTTGATCCAAGGTTTTTTCAAGGAGGCCAGATTGCTGTAGTTGACCTTGGGTACAAAAGATTTGCACTTTGATGAACCCTGCTAACAGTGGTGTCTTTAAGGCAAACAAGGAAAGTTTTTATCTGGAGACCTGGGGAAACGCTGGGTGGAGGAAATTTGTGGCTCCTCTCAGATTCCAGAACTTAGTCACCGAAATGTGAGGAAAAAGTTTTTTTTTTTTTTTTTTTTTTTTTGGCCAAATTTTGAGGTTTGCAAAGGATTTTGGGTAACAGAACCTGGTGAGAGCCCCACAAGTCACCCCATCTTGGATTCCCCTAGGTATCTAGTTTTCATCAAATCAGCAGGTTTGGTAGGTTTCCCTAGGTGGCGACTGAGCTAGAGGCTAAAATCCACAGCTAGGCACTTTGAAATCTGACATGTTTTTTGCAATGTAAAAATGTGATGTGTCCATGTTGCATTTCCTGTTGCGAGCATTAGGCCTACCTATGCAAGTGAGGTACCATTTTTATCGGGAGACTTGGGGGAACACAGAATAGCAAACCATTGTTATTGCCCCTTCCATTCTTGCTTCCAAATGTAAGACAGTGTGTTTAAAAAAAAAAAGAAAAAGAAAAAAAAGACGTCTATTTGAGAAATGCCCTGTAATTCACATGCTGGTATGGGCACCCTGGAATTCAGAGATGTGCAAATAACCACTGCTTCTCAACACCTTATGTTGTGCCCATTTTGGAAATACAAAGGTTTTCTTGATACCTATTTTTCACTCTTTATATTTCAGAAACTGAATTGCTGTATTACTGGTATAGAATGAGTACCCATTGCAAGGTGCAGCTCATTTATTGGCTCTGGGTACCTAGGGTTCTTGATGAACCTACAAGCCCTATATATCCCCGCAAGCAGAAGAGTCCAGCAGACATAACAGTATATTGCTTTCAAAAGTCTGACATCGCAGGAAGAAGTTAGAGTAAAACGTGGAGAAAAATGGCTGGTTTCTTCACCTCAATTTCAATATTTTTTTATTTCAGCTTTTATTTTATTTAGGAAAACCTTGTAGGATCTACACAAATGACCCCTTGCTGAATTCAGAATTTTGCTTATTTTAAAAAAATGTTCATCTTTCCGGGATCCAGCATTGGTTTCACACCCGTTTCTGTCACTAACTGGAAGGAGGCTGAAAGCACCAAAAAAGTAAAAATGGGGTATGTCCCGGTAAAATGCCAAAATTGTTTTGAAAATTGTGGTTTTCTGATTCAAGTCTGTCCCTGAAAGCTGGGAAGATGGTGATTTTAGCACCGCAAACCCTTTGTTGATGCCATTTTCAGGGGATAAAAAAACACCAACCAGCCTTCTTCTGTAGCCCTTTTTCCCTTTTTTTTTATTAACTAAATGTTTGCTCTATTTTGGCAAATTTCTTGGTCTCCTCCAGGGGAGCCCACTAACTCTGGGTACCCCTAGAATACCTAGGATGTTGGAAAAAAAGGATGCAAACTTGGCGTGGGTAGCTTATGTGGACAAAAAGTTATGAGGCCCTAAGCACAAACTGCCCCAAATAGCCAAAAGGAGGCTCAGCATAGGAGGGGAAAAGGCCTGACAACGAAGGGATTAAGAGAAAGCATGGTATTGAGTTATTAGAATGCCCCAAGTGCAAGACTGGGCATGCTGGAGGTAGAAAGCCCTCACTTGGACAGTGAGGCTGCAAACTAGAATTAAGAACAAAATCATGATTGGGACATACAGACCTACCATCCAGTACCTTGGGGGTAAGGGGGTGGGGGGGTTGAAGGCTACACAGGGACCAGTCTTATGTTTGTTCCTAAAAGACAGTAATTCAAATCTAGAGTAGGCATGGAAGATGCAAGGACCCGGGGCCCTGGTGCACTGTGAAATCTGGTCGCAGACCGGCACAGACGGACTGGCCTTCGGTGCATTATCGCCACACCCTTCCTATGGCCCATCAAAAACGACAAGACCACTCGCCCCTAAAGCAGTGATGGCAGCCCTCAAGTTGCCTTCCAGTCGAAAAGGCACATTGGCCACAAAGCACTATAACCCTCAAAAGAGGTATTGTTGTACAAAAAAGGATTCATTTTAAAAAGCCAATTTATGAGCAAATTAGATTTTTTTAAAGGAAATATATTTGGCTTTTGCCATGACAGCATACAGCATGCTGCAGTAGGTCAACCCACTTCAGTCAATGGGGTTATTGCTTTGTGAGTAAGTGGGTGACAGCATTTTGCCTAATCAGCTGCCTACAAATGACTACTTTTCTGCCAGGGCTTGTAAGCTAGTTTTCTTGTTTTCCATTTTCGTCTTTTATAAGTCTCTTTTTTGTTTCCTTCCTTTCCTGTAGCTCTCCAGACAGTGCTTCCAGGCCGCTTAGTAACTGTTATTTAAGGTGCATTGCAAAAATATCCTGTGCATCTCATGTACGGCAACAGCTTGTAAATGGGTCCGTCATCTTGGAATTGTATTGCCTATAGCTTATTATTGTTTTACTGTTCCAAGATGCCGCCATATTCAGAAGAATTATGTCAGCCATGTGATCGCTTAGCAGGTACTGCAAAGTTCAGCTGTCCTGTAGAATTGGGGACACAAGATGGCGCAACCACTACAGGGATCAAACTAAGTATTTTGGGCCTTTTCCTTAACACAGTAGAATTGGGGACCTTGGGTTAGTTACTGTCCGCTGCCATTGTGATGTTCTATCAGTAGTGTGAAATGTGCCTAGAAGGGATGGTTAGCAGAGTTGGAATTAGTGTCCGAAATAAGGGGGGAACAAAAGCTGCAGGTGATTGCGTTTTGCAAAAAAAAAAAGTACTCTGTAACTAATGTATGATTGTTCATATACCCACCTTTTGTTCCCAACAGGTGCTCTGCACTCAATGCTGGGTGCAACGGACAAGAGAGTCTCTGAAGAGGTAATTGTATTTATTTTTTGACTATTACTAAATGTATAGACTTAATATAAGTGTGCGCTGTAATTGTGCAAAGTAAAACAAAAAATATCTATTGTGATGGTGGCGGACCATTCAAGTGCAGGTGGGGAATTATCTGTTAAAAAAAAAAAAAAAAAAATAGGACCTTCTTTAGTTTATCTAGTTTAACATTAAATTGTGAGTCAGACATGTAAAAGTGGTGGAGTACATGGACTGAATTTTTGTGATGAGTTTTGTTTCTGACTGTTTATAGTTTGATCAGGGTTCCTCTGTTTCCGAAGAAAATCCTTTTGGTGGCTCCAAACATGTTCAGTTTCTAACACTTTGAGTAGTACTTGAAAGGTACGTAGTCGCACGCATTTTGAGTTAACTGGTTCTTTATTCAGGTTACATCTGTACAGCCTTCCCCTCCGACCGTCCGCTCTAATCCCCGGTTTCAACTGCCAAAACCCCACCCGACCAACATTCTACTCCCTACATTCACTTTGTCCTCACGCGAACGCACGAAGGACACAAACCCAACACATCCTCTTCCCTTACAAAAATATAAAGTAACAACCACAAATTTTTTCTAAAACAAGTAATAATTCTTACATGAATAACTGTTGTCGTTTAATAACGTAATGACATCATGACACCTAAAATAAAGATCTCCATCATGGAAATCTGCTTAACGTTGCATCAATACATAGTCCTCAATTTTTTGGGGAATTTTGACAGATCTAGGAGTACGCACACCATGCCGTACAGTTGGAATAGATGTTCTGGAAACATCACTATTCACACACACGTTCTGCTTCGTACTTTGTACATTTTTTTTTTTTACATACAACCTTCGATACCGATATCTTGCTCTTGTTCCACCACTTGCCGTCATCCAATTTAACGTCACTGTCACCCACTTGAATTATTCTCTTCCAATCACTAAATTTGGACAAACCCTTGATCATGACTCTTGGGGATTTTACTCTCACCAAGTCACCTTCTTTCCACTCGCACTTGCGTTCACGCATTTCCTGAGAATTTGACGTGTATCTCTGCTGAGCGGTTGTACGTTTATCTATCACACTATCAACCTTGTACCACGGTACACTAAAATGTCCCATCCATTCTCTAGATAATTTTGAGGACGGAATGCGACCACGTAACAACACGAACGGTGAGATCTGTGTATCAGAATTGTTCGTGGTGCGAATTGCCCACAATAACTTTGCCAATTCAGACTTGCAATGTAAACCGCTTGCCTTGGATAACTGAATGTTGTCCTTAAGGACTCTATTGAACCTCTCTACAAGGCCATTACTCCTTGGATGGTACAATGAAGTTTTTAAATGTTTGATTCCCAACAACTGCATAAACCTCACAAATTGCATAGAAGTAAATTGGGGACCATTGTCGGCCAAAATTTCATCAGGAATCCCCTCTCTAGCAAAAATACCTTCTAACCATTGGATCACACTACTAGAATCAGGAACTTTCACAAATTTCACTTTGGGCCACCAGCTGTAATAGTCAATTAGTACCAACCCCTATTCTTGGATCCCATGAGATAACCTCATAGGTCCAATGATATCAGTAGCAAGTTTACTCCACGGTTTGTCCGGCGCACACACTGCTTTTATTGGGCTCGGTACAGTAACTTGGGACTTATCACTGGTAGCGCAATATACACAATCTTACGAAATGTTCTATACACTTGTCAACCCCAGGCCACCAAAAACCTTCTCTTATCCGCCGCTTCATAGCACGCATTCCGATGTGACCCTCGTGTGCCAAACATAAAACTTTATTCCTCATCCCACTTGGCACAACTAATTGCTTGGACCTAAATAATAAATCTCTAATAACTGACAATTCGTCAAAGCCATGTTTATACTTATTTCTTAGTTCATCATCTGAGGACCATTGTGACCACCCAGTGACCACCGCATTCATGACCGATTTCATTTCGTGATCATCTTCACATGCATTTCTCCACTCTTGTTCACACAACGCACCATCCAATTGCTCATTAACAGAACATACAACAATATCATCGTCATCATTCTTAGGACCACACTCCGCACTAGACACACCCAACGGATCAGTGCTGGGCAATCTAGACAAACAATCTGCCAAGACATTTTTTTTACCTGGCACATACTCTATTTTGAAGTTATGTTCACATAAACTATATTGCCACCTTGCAATTCTAGGAGTGGCTTTCTCAGCCCCCTTGGTAGTGAACAATTGAACCAAAGGTTTGTGATCTGTCCTCACTGTGAATCTTGAACCCCAAACAAATTGTTTGAAGTGATTAATGCTCTACCAACATGCCAAAGCCTCGCGTTCAATTACTGAATACGTCGCTTCAGCACCCTTCAAACTCCTACAAGCGAACGCAACCACCTCTTCCCTGCCGTCCCTTCTTTGTAACAATACAGCTCCCAACCCTTTTTGGCTGGCATCAGTCATGGTGATAGTATGATCCATAGTGTCAAATGGTTTCAAAGGAATTGCCTGAGCTATTTCATTTTTGATATGTTCGAACTCACGATTACAATGTTCGTCCCACACAAACTTGACATTCTTTTTTAGGAGGTACCTTAAATTATACGTCTTTTCCGAACAATTTGGGACAAAACGAGCATAAAACTCTACCAAACCCATGAAAGACCTCAATTGATCTTTGTTCTCTGGGCTCCCAAAATTTTGTATAGCTTCCACTAAACTTACTTTGGGTTTAATACCTTCAGCCGACAATTCGAAACCTAAATAGTTAACAGCGTATACTCCGAAACGACATTTAGTAGGGCTTAAGGTTACATCTTTCAATTTTAACGTGTCTAATACACAACCCAATCTCTCATCATGCTCCTGCATGTCCTTCCCATAAACTAAAATGTCATCCTGGAAAGCCATCACACCACTCAGCTCTCTAAACATACTGTCTACAGTCCTCTGAAAAACTGCAGACGCAAGTCCGAATGGCATACGTTTAAATTGGAACAAACCAAACGGCGTGATAAAAGCAGTGTAGTGTCTAGAATTAGGATGTAAATTAATTTGATGGTACGCCGACGTCATGTCAAGCAAGGAAAATACCTTAGCACCCTTAATAGAAGATAACATTTCGGTTATGTTCGGTAAAGGAAATTGGTCAACCCAAATTTTATCATTAAGATCACGTAAGTCAACACACATACGCAACTGACCATTCGCTTTGCGAGCCAGAACTACAGGTGCGACCCAATCAGAAGACTCAATTGGTTCTATTATATCCTAAGAACACAATTTATCCAGTTCTTTCTTAAAATCGTCTTTTAGGGTAAGAGGAACTTTCCGTACTTTATGAACTTTAGGTTGAGCATCCTTGTTAATTTTAATTTTATGAGCAAATCCCTTAAATAGACCAAAACCACCTTTGAAGATTTCGGGATAACACACTTCCCATTTATCACTCATTACAGTAGCAACTTGCACAAACTCGCTTCTCAGTATAACCTGTTGCGGAGCGTTAGGATCCAATATTAATTCTAATTTACCCTGATCAAACCATCCTAACAAACATGCATCATCTTTGGCAACGTATATGGTTGACTGTATGACATTACCCTTAAATTTGAGTTCAGCTTGAAATTCTCCAAGCACATCAATTGAACTACCTCCATAGCCTATCGGCCGAATATGAGACTGATTCAGAATAGTTCCCTGACTTTTGAACAAATTGTTCCACTTGTTCTCACTCAAAAGTGTGAATGGGGATCCAGAATCAGCCATCATCTGAACTTGGATACCATTTATATCCACTGAACAAAATGGTCTTTTCTTATGAGGATTCTCATTCTCACGCACTAAAAATACTTCCTCCTCATCGCTGCTGGAAGAAACACAACTATTGGTAACTACGCTGTTGACTCTGTTGGAATTCGATCTTTCAGCGTTGTTAACTTTGTTAGCTTTACACACTCTCGCAAAGTGACCTTTTTTGTAACACTTGGCACACATTTTGTCAACAGCCGGACAAAATTTAGCATTGCCCAAATGAGAAGTGCTGCCACATCTGTAACACTCTAAAGGTTTGGAAAGTTTTTTCTCAGTTTTCCCACCAGTAATTTGTAAAGTACCATCACTTTTCTTGTTGTTTTTTTTTTGTACTTAGATTTTACAGTAAATACGTCAGAACAAGGGATTTGATTCCTGGTCTCAGAAACTGACATTTGTTCCATGAATGAAACAGTACTTTCTATTCTGGTGGCAATTTCCAATGCCTTTTGTAAAGTTAAATTTGGCGTAGATAATAAAGCTTCTTGTACTTTCTTGTTGTTAGTTTTTTCCACTAGCTGATCCTTAATCATTTCCTCCTCAAATTCTCTATATTCGCACGAAACTGCCAGAAGTCTCAAAGCTCCAACGTAACTGGATGCAGACTCGCCTTCGGCTTGATCTCTCTTGTAAAATTTGTGTCTCTCAAGAGTAACATTTCTACATTTCTTAAATCTTACATCCAGAGACTTAATAGCAGTACTATACTCATCTTCAACACCATCACCCTCACCTTCAATAGTTAGTACAGACACCTTATGTATATATTTCAAAATTTTCCGCCCTTCATTGCCAAGGCAATGCCTTAAAATTGCATATTTTCTCTTGTGTGTGAAAGTTTCACCCTCAAGACCGTCTAAATATGCCTCTTTCCATTGTTCCCAATCTGCGTCAGGCAAAGACGGATTAGGAACAAAAGGAGGCGGCGGAGAAATAGATTGATTCATAGTACGACACAATTCTAAAATAAGTTAATTAAAATAATAAATTAACTATAAGGTATAACACAGTTCTTTTTTTTTTTCCCCAAACTCTTCAAAAGCGTTGATATAGTAAAAACCAGCAAATACAGTTCAAATGCGCACTAAACTTCACAGGCAAATTCCAGAAACCTGCTGATGAAAACATGCGCATTATTTATATTGTACCTTAAAATTGAAAAGAAAGGTGTGCGCATCACCGTGATGCGCGGTATTGTAGAATTTAATTGCACTTTAAAATATAGGAAGAAGGTGTGCGCATCACCGTGACGCGCCGTAGATCGGGGAATGGAAGAGTCGCGCGCTCTAGTCTCCAATGTAGACCACAAAATGGCGGACAAGGTGTGCGTGTCACCGTGGCACACTGTAATATGGCTGCCAAGATGTCCGCCGTGGACTCACAGAGATGCGCTCTAGACGCGCGATGAGACAAGAGTGGGAGAGGGAGTTCCTTAAATGTTACCCTCTCCCAGCGGCGAAATTTTTTGCGGAGGTACTCGGCCCAGGAAACAATACCTCAGCAGATCGGGTTCATCGACAGCAAAATCTCTTGCGACGGTACCCGGCCCAGGAAGCAATACTTCAGCAGAAAAGGCCAACAAAAGAGAAAGGCTGACTTCAGAAGATTGGCAAATGGAGCCTCGTCGCCACTGAAAGGTACGTAGTCGCACACATGTTGAGTTAACTGGTTCTTTATTCAGGTTACATCTGTACAGCCTTCCCCTCCGACCGTCCGCTCTAATCCCCGGTTTCAACTGCCAAAACCCCACCCGACCAACATTCTACTCCCTACATTCACTTTGTCCTCGCGCGAACGCACGAAGGTCACAAACCCAACAGTACTCTTGCAAGTCCTTTTAACTTTTGACAGAGTGTCCCATTTTCTCTCTTTTGCTTGCTTTGACATAGTCTTGTCTGTGTGTTTTTGTGTTATATGTGTAAGGTTGGATTTGAACCTCTGTGTATGTGATCTTTCTATGGCTTTACTCTGATGTTGTGATTTAAGGTATAGGAAGCCCATCTTGTTTTGTAAAGAGTGTGGGGGAAGTGGACATAGCATACTTCCTAGATGCGCTTTTCACCCTTTTTCCTGTTACTCTTTGCTCAGTTAAGTTTTGCTTGCATATGCTCAGCCATGTAACAGAGATCGAATTGGAATACATACTCGCACAATGACACTTGAGATAATTCTCCTTTTTAAGCTACTGATTGCCCCATGCTTGATTGCTCATGTTGTATAATCCAACCCTCACTGGAGAGCTAGACTATTCTGAGTTGTGGTTGGTAGACTTGCAGGCCCTGTCTGCCTCCTGATGGTGTACAACCTAGACCATTATAAGTCTTACCTTCCGGTAGCCCATTTAAGTGCTCACTGTGCTACATGTGGCCTAATGTATTAAAAATGCCAGTCACCTGCTACCCTGACAGCACCAATTTTATAAGTCTGCAGGCTACATCATACACAGATTGGTGCAGTGTGAGTGGTTTCCTAGAGCTTGCTTTGCAAATTCACATAATTGCTGCTCCCGTTAGGCTATGTTTGTGTAAACACAACAAAAGTATAACAGTGTTGCTGTCCTCATTTTTGTGTTGTGATGCTGTTGCACCACTAGAACACATTATGTTCCTACACTACATTTAGAGTTGATGAGGCAGGCTAGACAAAGTACCTCTGTCTACGACTTCATGCATTGCAGTGAACACGCTTTGTTTTGCAAATGTGGGACTCCATGATGAAAGCATGGCATTGTGATCTGTTTTATGCAATTGAAATTCATCACCTTGTTATAATTTAACACATTGCCATCAGGTAGGATTTTCTTTGGTCACTAACTGCCCCCTAACTGGTATATCCAACCAGAGATTCTCACATCTGTTTTGTATCGCATTAAACAAGTTGATGCCCTACCAGTGATAAGTGCAGTTGTATAGCTGAAAGAGATGTATGCTCCTCTTTTAATCTGGTCTGTTTTTTTTTTTTTTTGTGTACTGGGTTTTAAGGAAAATACATCAGGTAAAAATGCACCAGGTAGAAATTAAATTTCAAAGAAACATACATAAAACAAGCGTTTAGCAATTAAAACAATAACTAAATGTATGCTCCTCTTTTATTCTGCTCTTTTTTTTTTTGTACCGTTTTGTCAGGCAAATACATCAGATAAAAATGCACCAGGTAGAAATTTAATTTCAAAGAAACATACATAAAACAAGCATTTAGCAATTAAAACAATAACTAAAATTACAATTATTAACCTAGTAAGGCCAGAACTAAAATGACAATACTTAATGGCTTACAAATAAAACTCCAGACCTAAAACGGGAAACAAAAACATTGTGTGGGTAAACCTAGAACCTGTAAATAGAGGTATGTAGGTGTAATCTGTCTGAATTGTTCAGAAATCAAAAGGAGCCTTATATATTTATGCGGTAAATTAGAAAACTTTGTACGAATAAGTACAACATGCATAGTGCCACAAATCAAGATATTAACACAGCCGCAAAAAGGCAGGCTAGATGGTTTATTCCAGACTCCCTTCGGGAACAAGAGCTGATGAAATATGTCCAGCCTCAGATGTCAAGAGGCAAGGTGCTGATTAGGCTTGTCCAGGAGGAGGTAGGGCTCGTTCCTGCTGACAGATTTGACCAAGACATACTCTAGCGTAGACTGCTTTGTTAAAGCTAAATTCTCCTGATCAGCTGCCACACTCTGAGGAAGGGCCTGCTTATCCCGCGCAAGATCACTTTTCACTATGTCCTTTGGATTGGTACATAAATCTGGTTGTCCTAGATCATACAAATATTTCTTAATTTATTGCAGCCATGGGATCTGAGCTACATTATCTAAAAGCTAACATTCCTGAAGAATAAGCCTGTTAAAATGTAATTCCTCCTTAAACCATACAGAGCACCACCATAAAAACAGGCGGATATGAATGAAATCTGTAATAAAAGCCATGCCCAGTTGTTCGTGGATAAATTTGGCAGGAATTCCCTGACCCACGGCCAATAAGTTTCTCAAAAATGTATATTCAATCGCCTGGACATGATCAGAGATTGCGTACTCCCACATTTTACAGCCGAAGGGGCGCCGTCAGGATACAGTTGGCCTTGTATCACTCTAATAAAAGTTTAGGGGGCTTATACCCAATGCGTCTGGTAAAGTCATATAGCCCAGAAAAGGCCCTTTGTAAAAACCCTCTAATTTTTCATAATCAAAAGTTTCCAACTGAGACCCAAATTAAGTATTAGTCCGAGATAGGAAAAAAATTCCACTCTAGTTAAAACCTAACCCTGTGCTGACAGACTGCAGGATTTTGTGTTTTTAGGGCCTACCACCGTAAAATGTGAATTCTTAAAATTGGTAGAAAAATCCAAACTATTCATAAAATCAATAAATGAAACTAAATGTCATTGGAGGCTCCTAGCTGTACGAGCAATTAAAAATGCATAATCGGAATATAGGAGTACTGGAATCGCTCTCTCACCAACTCTGGGAACATCTGGGCCAATATCTAAAAGCACCTTCTTTAGCCGAGTTATATACATAAAAAATAAAGGAGCAAGAATGCAGCCTTGATGGACACCTTTTTTTAAGTTCAAAGGACTGAGTGCATTCAACATTGGGTCCAAATCTTACACCCCTGCAGGTCGCTGTGTAGGTCTCTTATGAAGGAAACAAGTGCACGATTCATCCCTCATGAACCCCAGCTCAGCCCAGAGCTTATCTGGGATTAACTGAGATCCAGAAAGACCAAATAGAGAGACCCCCTCCCTCTAGCTCAAGTGTATTCAGATATCAAGATATGCAAATTTAAGTTCTGCTCGGCTGTACCCCTCCTGGTCCTAAACTCATATTGAAGGTCAACAAATGTTTCCTTCATGTTGGGCCCAGAGGTGAGGCACTCCTGAATCACTTTCACTATAATCTTTACTTCAACGCCGACTAAAGAAATTGGTCTGTAGCATGTGGGGTTGGCTCTATCTCCTTTTTTGAATATAGGACTATTACTGATCACTTCCAGGCCTCTGGCTGCGGACCTCTGATGGCTGTATTTATGTGGAGGATTAAGACAGGAGTCTAGAGGTCCACTAATGACTTTAACAAGTCAACCGAAACACCATTGGCACAGGGGGCCTTGCCTTGGGATAAGGATAGAATTACATCCTTTATTTCTGGCTAGTGAATCGTAATCATATCAGCAATGAAAGTAGGGTGAAGCTGAAGCTCAGATCTCTCCCAGTGATAAAGGGCTGAGAAGTGGTTTACCCCAGGCCTCAGCCAAGGCAGAGACCACCTGGTCCAGCAAACAATCTTCTTTAAAGAAAGAATAATTAACCCCCCCACCCCACACCCAAGAACTTGGTGCCGTACTATGTGTATGAGGTTTCCTGTTTTTTTTTTTTTTTTTTTTATCACATCTGAGACATACTAGGCTGGTGGTCTATTGGTATCCCCAAAAAACTAGCATATGTGAGGTATACATGATGCTTGTATTTTAATTAGATCAATCTGAACCTGTCTGTTATAAAAAATTTTTTTGACATGGAGCCATTCTTGCCATCTGTCAAATCCTCCAACTCATTCTCCCATTTTCGACTCAGATTGTTGAAGGAATCCATGCTGTTTGCTACCAGCAAGTGGTACACGTGGGAATTTTTATGCTGACTTAATTCCTCTCAATAAACAATTTAGCCTTTTGTGGCTTGAACTATAGGCGTAGATGTTAAATTATATATGGATTATATATAGAGTAATTGCGTGAAACAGATGGGTGTACCAAAAATAATTGGCTGTTATGGATCTCCTACCTCTCCTGGAAATCCACAGGAGAGTGTAATACCGTTCCTGACACCCCTCAGGACATAGGTGCGCCCCCCAATAAGTTATTCCATTGTGTCCCACCCATTGAACCCTTGCATAGGGTGAAGCTGACGTTGATTTAGTGGTAATCGTCATTTGTTTAACCTTAATGAAACATTTTTATCGAGGACACTGTCTTTAAGGACCATGCAAACAATGATCTACGAAAAGAAGAAAACAGTTCTCTACTAAAGTAAAATTGGATATGTTTGAGAAGGGTGACATACTGTTTCTAGATCAGTATATGTAAGAAATTGGATTGATATTCGGGATGGGGCACTACCCACCTCAAAGAATAATCATAATCCTTGTGAGGGTGAACTCTCAAAGTCACTAAATTAACCAGAGCTTAAGCCCTTCGTAGCCGTGGCACAGAGCAGACTGGCAAACCTAGGGCTATATATAAAGGATTTTAGCAATAAAGTAAAAGAAAAAAATCCCAAATCAGATTAAAACCAGCATTGGCAAAGCCAATTGGTCTCGACAATCCGATGTCAATGACAATGTCTTTTAGCCATGTGTTTTGGAGTGGATGTATGTGGAGTGAAGTGGAAGTATGTAGATTGGATTGGAATTGTTGTGGAATTGTGTGGCATGGAATTGTGTGCTGTTGAGTGGAGTTGTGTAGTGGACTTACATGTCATGACGTGCAGTGTAAATATGTGGATAATAATCATGTGGTATTGAGTGTACTGAAATTGTGTGAAATGATATTGTCTTGGGGTATAATTGTGTGGTGTGGTACAGTGTGTTGTGGAATGGCTTGGAGTGGAAATATCTGGTGTGGTATTGGATTATGTGGCTTTAAGTGGAATTCAGTGGTGTGGATTGGATGTATGTGGTGTGTAGTGGAATTGTGTTGTGGAATGGAATAATGTGGTTTGTTGAATTATGTGGTGTGGAATGGAAATCTGTAGATCTGAATTGTGTGGTGTAGAACTGTGTGTTTTTGAGTCACAAGATCGAGTGACTTCTCCTCTTGGTGATACTGCACAGGGCATTGAGTCCTTTGTTAGATTGTTTTCTCTCTGCCGCCGGGTTTGGACGCGTTTCCTCTCGCTCTGGTATTTCTCAGCTCGATCTCTTCCGAACTTTCCATTCCATCTTTCTTTCAGTGACTGTATGGTATTTCGAACGCGTTTTTCCAAACTTAACGTATTCGGTCTGAATTCCTGCGCCAGGATCGGTTCACCACCCTTCAGGGTGTTGACTCCCTTCTTGGGCCTACTCCTTCAAGTGCTTTCGGAATATGCAGGGCTGATGGAACAGACTCAATTTATGTTCTGTCCTCTATACAACTCCAAATTTCCTCACATTGATCAACACCTGGTGTGTAACTTGTGCTTGTCTCAGGAACATAAAGAAGAGAATTGCGACGCCTGTCGATCTTTTTGATCTAAGAAGACTCTCCAGAACCGAAGAGCATCTCGGTTGGAGATGGCATTAAAGACACCAAACAACAATCCCAACATCTTCGGAGAGGAACATGCACAGAAGGAAATCTGGCATCAGGCATCCCTCTTGATATGAGATTCTGGGTCGGACGCGAAATCTGACATAGATAGTCAGCTGATTCCTGCAGCACAACATGTGAGTTCATCAGCCCGAACTTCCCATCTAAAAACATTTTTTTATAAAAATCACCTAAGATGGTCGTCAGTCCAGCACTGCCTTTGGGCCAAAAGTTATATTCGGCTGCTCAGCCCTCCGGCTCGGCACTGAAAGTTGCCAAGGACAAGAGTCTTTGGCATCGACTGCAGACTCAACAGCATCCCACACAATCTCTGGGTCGAGTGTTCGATCTAAGCATTTCGTTTCCGAGAAAGAATCTTTCAACATCAGTTTCAGAGCCGACACCTTTGGTTCGACAAAAGCCTTCCATTCCGAAAACTTCAGAACAGAGAATAATGGCTCCACTCTTTCATCTAGAGCAGCTTCACCAGTGGAGCCAATTCTGGAAGTAATAGGCACTTGCCAGCGCCAGATCCACACACGGAAGGGAACGGGAAAAATAATTGCTTCTCCCACTGTTACAATTAAAAAGAGACTTACTTTTCAAGAGACATTTGACAGTGCTTCCACCTCCTCCTAAAATAGTCTCCACGGAAAAAAATGAGGCTCCAGATCACCCTCAGCCTTCTCCACCTCACTGTCCTGTACATCCTCTTACACCTCCACCACCACCCCCATGATAATCTCCTACATATTTCATGGAGCCAATATTCTCACCACAAGGATCATCATCACCACATGGAGATGAAATAGGTGAAATTCCCCATGATCCCGTACTCCCTAATGACCCTGATTTGTATCCAGCAAGGCCTTCACCTCCTGAAGTTGCAACAGCTTATAATCCAATTATTGCACGGGCAGCTGCATATCATAATGTACATATCCACACAGAGCCAATTCAAGAGGATTTCCTCTGTTACATTGGCCAACACTCACAGAGAGTCAGTTCCTACCCATGTTGTCAGGTACTCGTCTCAATTGTCCCTTCTTGCTCAGCCAATTTGGAAATGGGTAATTCAAAATTACATTTCACTTACTGGCAGAATATCTCCCAGGAATGGACAACCAGTTTGCAGACCTCTTAAGCAGGATGCAGCAACAAGTCCATGAATGGGACAAGTACTTCTCCAATTCTTTCACCCGTGGGGAACCCCAGAAATAGACCTCTCCGCCACCACAGAAAATTCAAAATGCCAAAACTTTGCATCCATTTACCCACACCCTCCGTCCAAGGGCAATGCTCTATGGATGAATTGTTCAGGGATATTTGCTTACACTTTTCCGCCTCTCCCACCCATTCTATTTCTGGTGCACTAATTGAGCCAAAACTCGCTCACCATGATCCTTGTAGCTTCCACATGGGCATGTCAGCCTTGGTACACAACACTGTTGGACCCGTAGGTGGTTCCTCACCAGAAACTCCCCGACACACCAGACCTTCTGACTCAAAAACAAGGTTAAATCAGACATCCAGACCCCAAAACACTCAATCTTGTGATATGGCTCCCGAAGTCATAGAGTTTGGTTATTTACTACTCCTCTCTGGATGAATTGACATTCTTAGAGAAGCATGTAGACCTACAACTAGACAGTGTTATGCTGCGAAGTGGAATCATTTTGTTTGCTACTGTCAACCTAAACACATTGATCCACTCAAAGAATCAGTACAAGACATTGTTTGTAACCTGCTACATTTACAAAAGGCAACTGTGTTATACTCATCTATTTGACTTCATTTAGCAGCTATAGCTTCTAAACAGACAACCTATTTCTTTATTCAGAATTCCAGTAATCAAAGCCTTTTTGGAAGGCCTTGAGAGTCATTTCACCTAGGATTCCTCCAGCTCCTATATGGAACCTTATTGTTGTCCTTACTAGACTCAAGGGTCCACCTTTTGAACCCATGCACTCCTTGCAATGTCTTTCATGGAAAGTAGTCTTTTTAGTGGCTATCACCTCCCTAAGACTTGTTTGTCAAATACAAGCTTTCGCTTTAGAAGAACCTTTATTCCAAGATCATAAGGCTAGAGTAGTCCTTAGGACAAACCCTAAACTTTTCCCCAAAGCAATTTCACCAGCTCTTGTTAACCAATCAGTTGAGTTTACCTGTGTTTTCCCCAGAGGCAAACTCAGTCGCTGAAAGAGCTCTGCACAAACTAGGTGTTAAAAGACCTCTTATGTATTACATTGATAGGACTAAAAGTTTCAGAAAATTCTACCAGCAAATAAGGTGCTTCTATGGCTTTTTTAGGAAACATTCCAATAACAGATATTTTTAAAGCTGCTACTTTTTCAACATCACACACATTCACCAAACACTATTGTGTAGATGTTTTAGCTTGCTCAAAAGCAAATGTTGGCCAGGCAGTGCTCAGGACACTTTTTCAGGCTGCTCCATCTCATACAGGCTAGCCACCGCTTACTTGGAGGGGACTGCGTTAGTCTATGGAAAGCATGTGCATCTACAGCCAGACATGCCATCAAACAGAAAATGTTACGTGCCCAGTAGACATCTTTGTGGCATGTATCCCGCCTGCAGAAAAACAATCTAGCAAAGGACTCTACAGGGAGTGCAGAATTATTAAGCAAGTTGTATTTTTGAGGATTAATTTTATTATTGAACAACAACCATGTTCTCAATGAACCCAAAAAACTCATTAATATCAAAGCTGAATATTTTTGGAAGTAGTTTTTAGTTTGTTTTTAGTTTTAGCTATGTTAGGGGGATATCTGTGTGTGCAGGTGACTATTACTGTGCATAATTATTAGGCAACTCAACAAAAAAAAATATATACCCATTTCAATTATTTATTATTACCAGTGAAACCAATATAACATCTCAACATTCACAAATATACATTTCTGACATTCAAAAACAAAACAAAAACAAATCAGTGACCAATATAGCCACCTTTCTTTGCAAGGACACTCAAAAGCCTGCCATCCATGGATTCTGTCAGTGTTTTGATCTGTTCACCATCAACATTGCGTGCAGCAGCAACCACAGCCTCCCAGACACTGTTCAGAGAGGTGTACTGTTTTCCCTCCTTGTAAATCTCACATTTGATGATGGACCACAGGTTCTCAATGGGGTTCAGATCAGGTGAACAAGGAGGCCATGTCATTAGATTTCCTTCTTTTATACCCTTTCTTGCCAGCCACGCTGTGGAGTACTTGGACGCGTGTGATGGAGCATTGTCCTGCATGAAAATCATGTTTTTCTTGAAGGATGCAGACTTCTTCCTGTACCACTGCTTGAAGAAGGTGTCTTCCAGGAACTGGCAGTAGGACTGGGAGTTGAGCTTGACTCCATCCTCAACCCGAAAAGGCCCTACAAGCTCATCTTTGATGATACCAGCCCAAACCAGTACTCCACCTCCACCTTGCTGGCGTCTGAGTCGGACTGGAGCTCTCTGCCCTTTACCAATCCAGCCACGGGCCCATCCATCTGGCCCATCAAGACTCACTCTCATTTCATCAGTCCATAAAACCTTAGAAAAATCAGTCTTGAGATATTTCTTGGCCCAGTCTTGACGTTTCAGCTTGTGTGTCTTGTTCAGTGGTGGTCGTCTTTCAGCCTTTCTTACCTTGGCCATGTCTCTGAGTATTGCACACCTTGTGCTTTTGGGCACTCCAGTGATGTTGCAGCTCTGAAATATGGCCAAACTGGTGGCAAGTGGCATCGTGGCAGCTGCACGCTTGACTTTTCTCAGTTCATGGGCAGTTATTTTGCGCCTTGGTTTTTCCACACGCTTCTTGCGACCCTGTTGACTATTTTGAATGAAACGCTTGATTGTTCGATGATCACGCTTCAGAAGCTTTGCAATTTTAAGAGTGCTGCATCCCTCTGCAAGATATCTCACTATTTTTGACTTTTCTGAGCCGGTCAAGTCCTTCTTTTGACCCATTTTGCCAAAGGAAAGGAAGTTGCCTAATAATTATGCACACCTGATATAGGGTGTTGATGTCATTAGACCACACCCCTTCTCATTACAGAGATGCACATCACCTAATATGCTTAATTGGTAGTAGGCTTTCGAGCCTATACAGCTTGGAGCAAGACAACATGCATAAAGAGGATGATGTGGTCAAAATACTCATTTGCCTAATAATTCTGCACTCCCTGTATGCCTATGCGCTGATTCACTGAGAGGAGTCGTCACTCGCTCTCGCGACTCGAAAAGATTCTTCAAACAGAAACACCTTGTAACACTCCAAGCCCAACACTAGATGGCGGACTTATGCAAAGCTTGTGAATCTACACCACTATATGCCACGAACAGATGTTTACCTGGTAAGTAACATTTTCCTTGTGGCTGCTAGTCACTGTAAGTACATGCAACAACAAACCTCTGCATGTCCTACTTTTAAATACCATGAGCCCTCACTTGTCAGTGCCAAGGCCTTCAGAGAGGTAACTTATTAATATTTAAAAGGGAGGTTTTGACCTATGAAGATTTATTTTGAAAGGGCAAAATGTGGTAGGCCTGAAATCATGTTTTACACTGTCATTGTAATGGATGGCACAATTGGTGCTGCAGTCCACTAGTGACATCTAACTTACAGGCCCTGAGACATTTTATACCAAGCCGTAAGGACCTATAGGTGAGTAAAATATACAAATTAGGAATGTGTCAATTTGAAAATATTTAAAATTGTTTATTAATTACCAGGTTAAAGTGCACAGAGCTCTAACACCAGCAAAAGTATACTATCCAGTGAAGAGTGAAATTAAGAATAACCCACAAAAAGGCAGATTTCATACCAAGGATTCTCAACAGTTTTGCTGGACACCATGGAGAGCTAGTGGGATCATGTTTCTTGGAGAATATATATATATATATATATATATATATATATATACACACACGCACATGCACGCACACACACGCCCACTGAGTTGGTTAAACTTTCACACTTCTTCATTGATGATAGTTGACAATTTTTATATAATGCAGTCATTAAATACTTTGTACCACCTGACCAGCAATGGGGGTTTGGTGTGGCTGTCCATCCTCGACCAGTTAAGCTCAACAGCTAGTATTTAATGTGCGCTGAGTTTGCTTGTTGAGAAATCCATCTATAAGCAGTTTCCCAAAACACCTTATCTTTTCCAATTGAATATTATCTTATTCATTATGTTACTTAAGTATTTATATAAATCCCTTCTCTGAGCAAGAGTCCTGTCTCAAAAGTTACTTCAGTCTTTACTGCTTACATCATCACCCTTTGAGAGTACACAATCCCCATTTCAGCTTCTGGTATCATTTGTCAGTTCAGTTACACCTGAGTGTTACTCTTGATCTCTTTTTTTTTTTTTTTTTTGTTTTGCTCAGATTGAGCAGGGATTATTTCACCTAAAACATATGTTTCCTAGGTAAGGACAGGTAAGTATTACATATAATAAAATTCTACATCCTCACTTGACTGATTTCTCCCTTATAATGTTTGGTTCCTGCTTTCTTTTTCCCCACCTACTTTTCTTCAATATTCATTGGTTTCCACCACAACCATTTTCCCACCTGGTTCTCTCCCTCCCACTTCTTTTGGTTCCTACACCCTTTGGCCTCCACCCCCTACAAAACCAATGACCCTGCCCCATTCCTCTCACAATGGAGTCATGGAGTTTCTGGCATTTATTGTGGTTTGAATTTTATTTTGGCTTTCCGGTTGGATATCTGCCTTCCTTTCAGGTAAGAAATACCACAATTTGCAGCCTCTCCATTTCTCTGCCCTGCATGCTACCCCGAGACTGCGTCCCTGATTCAGTCCTCCTTTTTATTTTGCCAAAACCAATCTATCTGCCAAGGATTCCTTTTCCATCTATTTGTAGCCACTCTACAGGCCACAGTAACCTGCTTTTTCCTGTAGGCACCTGCTGTTGTGGTGACTCCTTGTTCTATGGGATTATACAATTGTGCACCTCCTTACATCATCTTATAAGCAATTTTATTTTCTTTGTCGCCTAATATCACCACTACCAGATTGAGTGGTAGTAGAATGTCAGTTATGTCTTTGTAACTGAACACTTGAACCCTGTTACAAGACATCTACGTATGTAGCATAGTACCCAATAGTGGTAGCTGGTCCCACAAGTGATAGAGCCACCATATATATAAAATGTAATAACGGAAACAAGTTTTTTATGTGCTCGCTCTATATTAGTTTATTTTGTCCTCATTCACCCTAGGCTCCAGGTCTTCTCCGAGCCAACTTACTTTAGACCCTCTCCCTTTAAGAGTCAGTCTTTTACCAAGGGGGCCATTTCCCTCTTTCACCATACCCCAATTGGGAAGCCGCTATACAAACACGGCTACGAGAGGGTGTAGTCATTGGACAAGACAGCGACTTATGCTTTGTGCTTCTTCAGCCATTCCACAAAAGGCAGCCAGAATTTCTTAGCTTTGCTGATCCTTCTTGCTGTATCCATTTTTGAAGCATTATCAAACTCATTCAGCCAGTCTATGTATGAGGGGGGTATATTTGCTACCCATTTCCTACATATCTCTCTCCAAGCCAGCAGTATAGCATAGAAAAGCAGTTTCTGTGTATCACTATTCAGTACTACATCCTTCTCCATGATTCCAAAGACAACTAGAAGAGAGACTTATCTTAATGTCAAAACCCACAACGTCTGAAATCATTTTCGTTACCTCTCCCCGTAAGGTGTGTATTGCTGGACATTCCATAAACATATGTACCTCTGTAGCCTTTTCCAAGTCTCACTTTCCACATTTGGCCAATCCTCCTTTCCCCATTTTTGACAGTGTGCACGGGGACAGATAAGCTCCCTTGAATAGAATACAAAGTATTCCTTCTGTAGGTAGAAAGTTTAACCACAGCAAATAACGTACTCCTAGCGGCTTGCCATAGTTCCTGTGGCTGCACAGCCGGTAAACGGCTTCCCCACGGATCTGCCAGCTTAAACTTCCCATCCACCAGATCTAGCATTTCCAAATACCAAGTGGTCACTTCTTTTGTAGGAGGTAATCTTGCCATTATCTTCTCCTCCAGCCGATTCTTCAGGCCTAAGTTCACTCTGCTCCTCTGTGCCCACACTTTCAACTGCAGGTACTTAAGTCTCCCTTCCCCCACACCACCTCCCCCCCTCATCATCAGATAGTTCGTCCCATGGGAGTAAGCTGCCTTCTCTGAATAAATCTCCCCAATGTTCAAAACCCACCTTTTTATTTGGAATAACCAATATGTCCTCAATACACTTTGGAGTACCTGGTGAATCCCAGATAGGCGCCCAATAACTGTAATATTCTACCTTGGTTACTCACCTTGTGCTGTACCAGATCTTTGCCCTATCTTACAGCACTTTTATTTTTATTTTTTTGAAATATTTGGGATCACCAAACTTAAAGTTTCACGCCCCCTTCACACCCTCTAGCATAGCCTTAAACATACATCTGAGATCTGTTGCATCCAGAGAGGAGAATAGCATCCTTACGTTCTTAAGTTGAAAGGCTCAAGCATAATATTGGAGATCTGACAGTGCAAGTTCTCCCTTCTACGTAGCTTCTTCCAGGATATTCTGGCCCCTTTCTGTGCCCATACAAATTAGTAAATAGCCTGCTGGAGACATCTCATCCATTTACAGTGAAATTGTTTTAAACAAAAAGCTTACCTTGGGCAGAATCACCAGGCTTACCCTTCCTAATATCGACAAGGGCATATGCATCCACCCTCCCATCAGGTTATTGCATTCCAGCAGCGCTTTCCTTAGGTTGACCACTGATATCTGCTTAAAGACTTGTACATTCTTTAAGCCCAAATGTCTCATTTTGGTTTTAATTAACTGACTCTCCCACTTCTGATTCCATGCCATTATCTTGGTCTTCCCCGCATTGACATGATAACCTGACACTGTCCCAAAATCAGCAGCAAAATCCAAAACTGCCAGAAGGGCTATTTGTAAGTCCGAAGTATATAACAATCGCTCATCCACATACAGTGAGACTTCTTTTTTCCCATCCACAACATAGAAAAGGAGAAATCCTTTGATCCTGTCTTATCCTCCTAGCTAAAGGCTCAATGTACAGATTGAATAATATTGGAGCGAGTGGGCAACCTTGCCTCGTACCTCTGGTTATTTTGAAAGAGGACTTTAGACTCCCATTAACCAGTACCCTAACTGAAGGGGCTTGGTAGAGCTGACCCACCAGCCTACAGAAACTTTTCCCAAATCCATACTAATTTAAAATTGTGACTAGATGGGCCCAGTTAACTCTATCAGAAGCCTTCATGGCATCCAGCGTAATTGCTGCGAGAGGGTTAATGGCCCCTATTGAGTTGCACGTTAGTTCACAAAGGGTGCCTACCTTTAGTGAACCCTTTCTGATCCTTATGCAGTAGTCCTACTGCCACCCCATTCATTCTATCTGCCAGCACTTTAGCAAAAATCTTAAAATCACTGTTCAAAAGAGATAGCGATCTGTATGACTCACAGCTTGATGGACTTTTACCTGGCTTCAAAACCAAAGTGATTATGGCATCATTCCATGATTCCGGTAATGCCAACCCCTTCTCAAAAACCTCTCCGGACAGAGCTGACATAATTGGCACTATAGATTTCCCCAGTGCCTTGTACAACTCAACCGGAATACCACCAGGCCCGCAGCTTTACCCTCCTTGCCTACTATAAGTGCTGACCTGATTTCTCCCTGTGAGATTTTTTTTGTTCATAAAGAGTCTGGTCTTTAGCCGTTAATCTGGGTAACATATCTATACTCATCCAATTTCTCACCACTTCCCTTGTTACTGTCTTATCTTCCTTATAAAGCTCTGGAAAAAAAAGACTTATAAGGCCTTCCCTATATCGGCACTACTTTCCCATCTCTCTCCCATTTGCCCACAACAGATCTCTCCAGTAGTATTTTTGGCTTGCTCTGTTCTAGCTTTCCATGCTAGAAATTTTCCTGCACTTTCCCCATATTCAAAATGGGCTAATTTACTTGCTTCCCATCTTTTTCTTTTTCTCACCTGCAGTACTTCCTCCAATTGTGTTTTCAGCTGTCTTAGCCTTCTCTCCAGCTTACCTAAAGGATCCGCCCCATCTTTTATCAACCGCTAATATTCTTCCATTTCTGCTTCTAGAGTGCTTATTTCCATCCTATACTTCTTATTTCTAAAAGTAGTAAAGCTTGTTATTTTACCCCTTCTAAAAGTCTTATATGCGACCCATACCACATTTATGGGGTTTGATCCATATTAATTTTAAAGAACTCTCCTTTCTCTGTACGTAATTGTGTTACCACATCTTTCTCTAGCAGCAAAGAGAGATCTAATGTCCACCTTCGCCCCTCATTTTGTAATGGCATATTTCATCGTTAATACCACAGCCGAATGATCTGACAGGTGTGCTGCCGAATAAATTGTCTGATCAACCGCTCCACCAGTACTTGATCAGTAAGAAAGTAATCAATCCGGGAGGCGTGACCATATTTTTTATTTCTGAATGTAAAAAAACCTGCTGGCCACATACTCTCAATCTCCACAGATCCCACAGTTGAAATTCTTTCACCATCATCTTAAGGTACGACTGTGATTTCGGCATAGCTGTTAACCTAGCCCTCGATGACCTGTCCAGATTGTTGTCCATAATCACATTGACGTCTCCTGCCATTATAACCGGGTCTGGAAAATCCAAAAGGCAGGAAAACACCCCTCTCATCGGGTCAGTATTGTTGCAATTTAGGCCATGAACCCCCCTACTGTAAATACAGTACCATGTACTTGAAGCTTAGCTGTGATCCACCATCCTGAATTATCAGAGGTTACACCCAGCACTGCTGCTCTGATCTGTTGCTTAACCACAATGACAACCCCTTTGGTATTAAAATTGTGGTCCGTACAGATAAGATTGAACCCACTTTTGTGACCTAAATAATTCTGTACATTCCACTCCAGTCAGATGTGTTTCCTCCAAAATTATTATATGCACTGGGGAATCCTTCAAATACTGCAGAATTCTACTTCTTCCCTTAGTTCTCAACACGTTCACATTTTATGTCAGAATTTGAATCAAACTGCAGTCTCCTCCATGGTTTATATCATCTTTGCCCATTTATTTACCAATAACTATACCATCTATCATACATAAGGTTTTTTCTTTTTCTCCCAAATGCTCCCCATACTGTGTTCCCCTCCTGCTCCCGCTTGTGGCTCCCCAACTCCCACCCGTGGAGAACCCATCCCTGCCTTCTCGTGAGCTGGATGATATACCCAGAATTTACAGTGCCTTTGGGGTGCCCAGCCAGAAAAAAGTAAACAAAACCTTCAAACCTATGGATTTCTGTTCTGGATGGTTTCTAACAACTCATCTGCTGTTTTATGATCCCTCACATTATGCATTTTATTGTTATACATCCTACTCAAGAAGGCTGGGAATTTAAGTTGAGCAGAAATGCCTAACTTCTTGATAACCTCTAATCGCCTCCCTACTTCCCACTGTTTGTTCAGAGTACTTCTAGAGAGATCCGACCTTACTTCAAAAGAAAAATCTTTCCCTTTTAGGGATTTTAGTTTTAAAGCTTTTAACAGAATCTTCTCTTTTAAAGCATAAGTCTGAAAGTTTACCAAGGTTTTACGTGGCTTTTTTAAAACTAGGATCTCTTTAAAGGGTCTCTATGAATCCTCTGAATATCTTTTACAATAACCTCTTCACTTTCTTCCACCTGCAATGCACTCTTGTTAAGAGAAGCCACGTATACCTTAATATCATCTCCTTCCACTCCCTCAGGTATGTTAAGGATTCTCAAGTTGTTTCTCCTTGCAGCATTCTCTAACCGTCCCAGCTTATCCTGCATTTCTTGCTCATTGACTTTCAACTGCTGAATTTTCTGGTTATTCTTCCTCAAATCTTCTTTCAGAGCACCCACCGACTTTTCTAGCACCTGAGTTCTCTTAGCCAGCAAGTACATTTTTTTTTCTAGTATTTCACAGGCCTCTCTAATATTTCCTTGATTTGCTTCGAATAGTGCAAAACCTTTCTTAATCTCCTCAGACAGTGCTACAATCATTGCCTCTATGGGAGTACTCAGATGTGTAAGCTCTGTTTTAGCCACCAGCAAGGCCTGTATTTGCTCCTAGGGGCTCTCGTTTCTTCAGTGCCTCAACCATCCTTATGGAGTTTCCTATAAGAGGTGCTGCCCTGGTGTTTTTTAATTGGCAATCCGGAAATTTTCCATTTGTATTTTTAGCTGTATTTTTCATTTTAGCTCCTTCCCTCGCTCTCATTCCCTTCTCTACCATATTCCTCCATTTTATTCTCTGACTCCATTTCAGTAGGAGGCAAAGCTTTGTTATTCACTCCTCTCTCCACTGAGTTGCAAGATCCAGAAGGTTCACGGAGATACCCCCCCAACAGGAGAACTTCAAAATCAGACCTTAGTGAGGGTGTAACTTTTGGTTTCCCAAAGAGAGGGGACTTTTTATTCAATTTTCATCTTTCCCCAGCTTAGTTCTCTGTAAATGCTGGCTTGCTTCGCTAGACTCAGAAAGATGTAATAGTGGAGTCTTTCCTTCCTCCGGTCTTGGTGAAGCCCCCGCTTCCATATTTAACACTGGGGAATTTTTGCCACCTCTCCCTCCTGAACACTTCAGGTTGCGGCTCTTACCTTTTATAACGCCTACTGTTACCACAGGGTTCTCGTCTTTCCTGCACCAGGAGCCTTTCTCCCCATGTCGTCTCCTTCCTCTTCCAGCTGGTGACCACGAGGCTTCCGCCTCCTGCTGCTGCCGTCTCCGGGACTTGCAAACGGAGTCTCCTCTTGCCACCAGCACTGCGGCTCCTTCTGCCTCGGACACCACTCTGCTTGTGCAGACGCTGCCTCGGCTTCCTCAGAGAGGAAAGTGCGTGACTGCAAAGCAGCTTCTCTGGAGCTCCAGGGTGGCACGAGAGCAACCCACAGCACCCCCAGGCCTACTCCTACTCTCCTCCGAATTACAGTAGGTGAGCCTGTGCTCTCTGCTTCTCCATAAGCACTGACCGGGTCCCTAGACGCTCATTGCTCTAGCGACCTGCCTCCGGCCACCAGGTTATCCCACTTTCTCTATATTTGTTGCTCTACATCAAATAGCAACCAGGATTCATCAGTGTTTCTTTACAAGAAGCACAGTACCTCTATACAGCCCCTCAGTATAATTTACTCTGCAATGTTTGTGAATTCAAGTTCCTGTATTTATAGTCAGCAGTACCCATGGTAAAATTACGAATTTCTCAAATTGGGGTGAATGGTGAGGGGCACATAGTCTCACCTGGCACCCCAATTGCCTTGGCCCAGTCTCTTAGTCACCCACATAGAACACATTAAACTCATGTTTATATTATATTTGGCTGAGTACCACACCAAATTGCTAGGGGCACCTTCATTCATCTTTTTTGCTTGGGAAAATCTATGTATGTAAATGTGGTGCCCCAATCCACATGAAACCAGATTTTAGTTGGGCCACGATCTATCTCTATATATGTAAAAGTCTTGTTTTGCTTGCATCTCTTGTCCTATTAGATCAAATGTTTAAGGGCTTTTGTTGTACTATTGTCCGAGTATCTGTTTTGCTTCGTATCTGACTGGCATGAGCAACCTAATAAACCTGCTGCAGA